>NC_141065.1:35588427-36280927 GCF_041138505.1 Cibotium barometz
GATAACAAAGATATCTCCAACTACACCAAAATCATTTGAATCTTCACCAATGTTTTCAAGAAGCATGTTAATGCCATCAAGTTTTTGCAAGAACGCATTGAGACTATAACTATAGCATGAAATCACTTAATTTTCATGCCATTAACAACCTTCTTTGAGAGTATTTGGTTGATATTCCAAGCATGTAATGAGCTAATTGCAAAATTCCTTTCGTTATGTAATCCTCTTAGGGTTTTCTATTGTATGCACCATTACCAAGCGTTCTTGCAAGAAGGAATGATGAAAATCCTTCGTCGTAAATGCTTCAAAATTTGAGAAATTGATGCAAAATGTCTTCCTAAAACCATGAAGCCCTTTTCTAATGCTTGCGTTTATGTAAGATCTTGATGAATCTAGAAAAAGACCATTCCTAAAGCTTGCAACCAAGTTCCATTTCTATGATTTAAGTAAGAATAACTAAGAAAGTAACAAATAACTCCCAAGGCTTACTAATGCCTTCCATAGCAAGGATTTGTAGTAGAAGAATCTTAGAACTTGTTCAAGACACCATCCAAAAGCTTCAAGGATTGCTCATAAAATCCTAAAAGTACCTTCAACACACTGATTCAAACCCTAATAAAGCCTTTCTCCATAGCCACCATGAGTATTTCGGGCATGAAAATGTAGCCACCCAAAGTAACCTAAGCAAAGTCTACAATGCCCAAATTCACACAGCCTCAAGGTTGTCGCCAAATGTGTGCCACGGACCATTAGTGTTGTCTCCCCTCTTTATGCATGATGTAGATGGTGTGTATCAAGGCAAAGAAACCTACTAACTCTAAAAAATTCTCAACAAATTCCATTAATTCTTGGATATGCTTGGGAAGACGTGGGGCTTGTTAGAAAACTTCATGAAAATTTTACAAAAATAGGAAAAATGAAACCATGGGTTATCTTATAGATTCCTAGGTAGACCCTTCAAGCTTTGTTCTTGATGAGTGGTGGGCCCATTTGCATCCTGATGAGCACATCCATCTTTTTTCTCATCATATATAGCAATGATCTCATCAAATTAAATCATGTAGCACGTAGTTTTTTGTAACTCCATTTTTTGGTTGATTGTGACACTTAAGAATGATATAGAAAGTTTCTTGGTTTCTCTTTTTGCTGTATAAGAAAATAACCTTTAGATGATCATACAACTTCAAAACATAGTCCCTGTAAATAGATATGTTCTTAAATATGCAAAGTGGACATTTTTAACTCGACGAGAGTTGATCCCAATAACAAGGAGCTTGAATCCCATGAATGTCACCATCCCATGTTGGTGGCAATTGGAGTAATACCTTACTAAGGATCCTTTTTTTACTTTCAGCACACACACTTGAACCTCCCATATCTCTAAACAATAAAAAAAGCATATTTTCTTGTAACCAGATCGAAACTTGGTGCTCATCCCACAAAGCTTGAAGCTCTATTATTTTATCTACCAAGGAAATAATTTCAAGCCCTGAGATGGTATAGGGGTTTCCTCCTCATAATCCATCTCATTCTTATTTTTAGCATCTTCTCATATAGATAAATTATTTTAAGATTCACCCTCAACTCTTAGAGGAGACAAGTTGAATCTTAGACTTACAAATCTATTTATTCCTTGGTGTCTGTAGAAAGTAGAAGCATGTGGACATGGCAACCTTCATAACAATATAAATTACAAGTACACTAATGTGATCAAATTAGGTTTATTTTGAAGCATTTTTTATTGAATCAACTTCTTAGATTTGGCCAAAACTAGTCTCGAAGTGTTGCATGAAGCACTTTTGTGCCAAATATTCAAATGCATGTGTTTCTAACACTTTCCCAAGTATCAAAAGCACTTGCCCAATAAGCTTTGATTGCATTCCCCATATGATCACTTTGTAACACATACATGTTATAAGCATAGCCTCATGTACACATTCCATTCGCAACCATTATCCATACATCAATCCTTTGATTACATTTCCATGTGTTTTCTCCATGTAAATCAATTCATTTTTCAATCCACACCGTGTAGTACTCAATCCTCACACTACCATCTTTTCTAAAGCACTTGCTGGTAGAAGCGGAATTCAAGAAGACTCTCTCCCTTGGCTCCTTATTCCTCCCCTTGCCAAGGGTAGTCCTCACAACAAGCTAGATTCTACAAACTAGAATTGTATTTAACAGAGATTTGCAATAGGAAGAATGAGGCCACTTACAAGCGTTTATATATTCCACTTAGCATGGACTCATGCTATAGCATTCCCATCACCATTGATCGCCATTGCACCATTAGTTCCAATGTTTGCCTCTTCATTAACAAAAGATCATTGCAGCAAACCATGAGTCTTAACGCCTCTCTTTATGCATGATGTAGATGGTGTGTATCAAGCCAAAGAAACCTACTAATTCCCAACAATTCTCAACAAAGTCCAATAAGGCTTCGACGTGTTGGGAAGACCTAGGAAAAACGTGCGGAAAATTTTAGAAAAAATAGGAAAAATAAACCCATGGGTTCTCTTACAAATTCCTAGGTTGCTCTCTTTGAGACTTTTCTTGGTGGTTAATCTTAATTAAATTTTCTCTCAGTCTCATATTCGTGCATCTTGCGAAATTACCCCAGTTTGCAAGATGAGGACATCTCGCGTTTTTCAAGTGGGAGAGAATGTAAGATCACTCCCCAGCCTCTAAAAATGTCCAGCATCTTCCCCTGTAATCAATCCCCTCTTCAGAAATATGAAAGATCTTATTTCTAACTGTTTTAACTTAGAGAGAGAAAATATTCTAGAGAAAGAATATTCAGATTTTGAATATTTTTAGATAGAAAAATTTCTCATATTATTAAGATGAATTTCCCTGAAACAGAAATTCAAAAAGAACTTTCCAATGTGCAATTGGAAAGAACTTTCCAATGTGCAATTGGAATTAATTGGAAATGGGTATAAAGGACCTTAGCCTAAGGGTCTAGATTTTCAAAAAAATTTGGATTATGGTCCAATTAAGGTTCCTATGGGCCAATAGCATCAATCCATGTGTAGGGAGGAGATAAATCTAATTTGTAAAAGAAGATACCCAAAAATGAGTAAATACTCACATAAGATGAAGAGTTGACTATGTACAAGGTTTATTAGTAAGAAACTATGAGTAATATCAAAAAAATGAGATAATTTGGGTAACCAACAATGAGTAAATGCTCACATAAGATGAAGAGTTGAATATGTACAAGGTTTAATAGTAAGAAACTATGAGTATTACTAAAAAATGAGATATTTTGGGTATAATGATTCCATTTTGACACATATGTAAGGAAGGGGAGTCCCTTAAAGGAGGTGCATACTTCACATGCTTGAATGAGTTTTCAACTCATAAAAATTGAGATATTTCATCTCTTCTCTCTCCTCATTCAAGTCTAGTTCCAAAAAGTTAGCTTAACTAATCTAAAAATGGTCAAAGATTGACCAAACTGAATTGGAAAATTCTAGAATCAGTTTGTTTGGTTAGGAGCTCAATTTTTCCTATAAATAGAAGCCTCCCTCTTTGTTGAAAAATAATAGTGTTTTATGCACTGTTACTCTACTTCACCAAGCCAAGAACTATGAATTCATTAATAATTCACTAGTTTTTGACATTTCCCTCTTCCAAAGATTGGTGGCCACTCTTGTTCAAACAAGAGTTGAACCCTCAAACCATCAAGCCAAAGGAAAGCTATCAAAGTCATTAGTAAGTTGGTGATTCTTCTTTTCTTTCAATTATTTTATGGATTTTTATGATGGTTTTTATGCTTTATGTCTTCTCTATAATGTTATGCCTCATTACAAAAAGGCATTCCCCTCTCTTCTCTAGCAAAACCAACCATTCTCTATCCTAGGTGAATGGTTAATTGATTAATGTCAAGCTTTTATAAGGTTGTTTCAATGAAAAATGATTACTTTAGGATAATTTTAATATTTTTGATGCACTTTTATTTAGTCTTAAAGACTTAGGAATTTGAAAAATGGTCAGCCATACAAAGGAGGTTATGGCAAAATTTTTAGAAATTAGTGAAATAAAATTCATCTTTTCTTATTCTAAAAGAGTAATCCTTATGGTTTCTATATTTTAAAGTATCATTTTCATGCATAGAAGATGCATTTTGATTATATGCATAAAGGATAAATTCTTATATCAAAAGTGTTACTTTTATCATTTTTATTTTCATGTATAGAAGTATGCATAAAGGATGAATTTTTATATCAAAAGTGTTACTTTTATCATATTTAGATTTCATGCACAGAGGTATGCATAAAAGTTGATTATTTTATTATAAAAGTGTTACTTTTATCATATTTGGATTTCATGCATAGAGGTATACATAAAAGTTGATTATTTTATTATAAAAGTGTTACTTTTATCATGTTTGGATTTCATGCATAGAGGTATGCATAAAAGTTGATTATTTTATTATAAAAGTGTTACTTTTATCATGTTTGGATTTCATGCATAGAGGTATGCATGAAAGTTGATTATTTTATTATAAAAGTGTTACTTTTATCATGTTTGGATTTCATACATAGAGGTATGCGTAAAAGTTGATGATTTTATTATAAAAGTGTTACTTTTATCATGTTTGGATTTCATGCATAGAGGTATGCGTAAAAGTTGATTATTTTATTATAAAAGTGTTACTTTTATCATGTTTGGATTTCATGCATAGAGGTATGAATAAAAGATATTCTTTTTAAACTAAAAGTGTGATTTTCATTATAAATGGATTTTATGCATAACTTAGATGCATAAGAGAAATTCATGCATAGAGGTATGCATAAAAGATGTTCTTTTTATACTAAAAGTGTGATTTTCATCATAAATGGATTTTATGCATAACTTAGATGCATAAGAGAAATTCTTTTATTCTAAAAGTGTAATTCCTACCAAATTGACTTCATGCATAAAAGATTGATTTTTAATTCAAAGTGTCATTCTCATCTAAATTGAAAGATGCATAAAAGAATGGAATTTCAATTCAAAAGTGTTATTCTCATCCAAATTGAATTTATGCATAGGAAGATGCATAAAAGATGGATTTTTAATTCAAAAGTGTCAATTCTCATCTAAATTGAGTTTATGCATAGGAAGATGCATAAAAGATTGAATTCTAATTCAAAAGTGTCATTTTCAATTAAAATGAATTTATGCATAGGAAGATGCATAAAATATTGATTTTTTTTCGAAAGTGTTGATCTCCTTAAATGGAACTTATGCATAAATAAATGTGTAGAGAAATCTTATATCAAATATAAGAATTCTCTTGTATTCTATAAATAGATATTTGAAGTGATAGGATGTGATAAGAGGTGTATGAGATGTGATAAGATGTGATAAGATGCATATGAGATCTGATAGGATGTGACAAGATGTGTATGAGATGTGATAGGATGTGATAAGAGGTGTATGAGATGTGATAAGATACATATGAGATGAGTTAGGATGTGATAAGATGAGTCAAGATGTGATAAGATGTGTATGGGATGAGGTAAGAAGTGTATGTGATGGGATAAGATGTATATGGGTTGTGATAGGGCAAGAATGGATGTGATGTAAAAGAATAGATGTGAAGGCGTATGTGGTTATATGAATGGGAATGTGGAAATGGATGTATGAATGTGAATGTGGATGTGGATGTATGAATGAATGTGAATATAGATGTAGATACGGATGTGGATGTATGTATGTGGATGTGGATGTATGAATGAGGATGTGAAAAGAATGTATGCATGTAGATGTGTATGTATGAATGTGAATGTGGATGTGGATGTGGATGTGGATGTGGATGTAGGGGTGTAGATACGGATGTGGATGTATGTATGAATGAGGATGTGAAAATGGATGTATGCATGTAGATGTGGATGTATGCATGTGAAAGTGAAAGTGGATGTGGATGTATGGGTGTAGATACGGATATGGATGTATGTATGTGGATGTGGATGTATGAATGAGGATGTGAAAAATGATGTATGCATGTACATGTGGATGTATGGATGTGAATGTGGATGTGGATGTGGATGTATGGATGTGGAATGTGGATCTGTATGTATGAATGCAGATATGGATTGGATGTATGATGTGGATGTACGTACATGGATGTGTATGTAGAATAATGAATCTGAATGTGTATGTGAAATAATGTGTCGTCGACATGAGTGAATGGATGAGAATGAGTACACATATGAATGGAATGTGAAATAAGTAATGTGAACTGAGGAGGGATAATGTGGAAAGACGAGAGTTCGATATAAAAACTGTATTTTATGAACTATTTGTAAATGACTGTTTTATGTCAAGAATGCTCGGGAAGCATTTTGACCGTCTTATGGATTAAGGTAGACCTAACTGATAAAGTTGCAACTGCTGACGGAGAGTCAATGGAGGACGTCTCGCGTAGCAAGGTCGATCGAGGTCTTGAAAAATCCATAAAATAATTGAAAGAAAAGAAGAATCACCAACTTACTAATGACTTTGATAGCTTTCCTTTGGCTTGATGGTTTGAGGGTTCAACTCTTGTTTGAACAAGAGTGGCCACCAATCTTTGGAAGAGGGAAATGTCAAAAACTAGTGAATTATTAATGAATTCATAGTTCTTGGCTTGGGTGAAGTAGAGTAACAATGCATAAAACACTATTATTTTTCAACAAAGGGGGAGACTTCTATTTATAGGAAAAATTGAGCTCCTAACCAAACAAACTGATTCTAGAATTTTCCAATTCAGTTTGGTCAAATTTTGACCATTTTTAGGTTAGTTAAGCTAACTTTTTGGAACTAGACTTGAATGAGGAGAGAGGAGAGATGAAATATCTCAATTTTTATGAGTTTAAAACTCATTCAAGCATGTGAAGTATGCTCCTCCTTTAAGGGACTCCCCTTCCTTACATATGTGTCAAAATTATACCCAAAATATCTCATTTTTTTAGTAATACTCATAGTTTCTTACTAATAAACCTTGTACATATTCAACTCTTCATCTTATGTGAGCATTTACTCATTTTTGGATACCCAAATTATCTCATTTTTTTTATATTACTCATAGTTTTTTACTAATAAACCTTGTACATATTCAACTCTTCATCTTATGTGAGCATTTACTCATTTTTGGATACCCAATTTATCTCATTTTTTTGATATTACTCATAGTTTCTTACTAATAAACCTTGTACATAGTCAACTCTTCATCTTATGTGAGCATTTACTCATTTTTGGATATCTTCTTTTACAAATTGGATTTATCTCCTCCCTACACATGGATTGATGCTATTGGTCCATAGGAACCTTAATTGGACCATAATCCAAAAATTTCTGAAAATCTAGACCCTTAGGCTAAGGTCCTTTATACCCATTTCCAATTAATTCCAATTGCACATTGGAAAGTTCTTTTTTAATTTCTGTTTCAGGGGAATTCATCTTAATAATATGAGAAATTTTTTTATCTAAAAATATTCAAAATCTGAATATTCTCTCTCTAGAATATTTTCTCTCTCTAAGTTAAAACAGTTAGAAATAAGATCTTTCATATTTTTGAAGAGGGGATTGATTACAGGGGAAGATGCTGGACATTTTTAGAGGCTGGGGAGGAATCTTACATTCTCTCCCACTTGAAAAACATGAGATGTCCTCATCTCGCAAACTGGGGTAATTTCGCAAGATGCACGAATATGAGACTGAGAGAAAATTTAATTAAGATTAACCACCAAGAAAAGTCTCAAAGAGAGCAAGACTCAAGACAAGAACAAAGATTTCAACTTTATTCATTCTTGGAACATCTACAGTAAAGATAGAAGAACTTTTTACACTTCCATAAGCCCGTCCATCATATAGTCACAAAAGCAGCACTCACAAGCTGCACACACGTATAAGGTAACTCATCTATGGGAATAATTCGGCCGGTTATTGTAGCACCTATCTCACTGGTATGAGGTGACCTATTAAAAGGATCTCTGAGAGGTAAGCCAAAAACGGGATAAAGGCATATCTTCTGATGAGGAAGAAAACACGCTAGTAAGAAGACCCGCTCAGAAAACCCAACATGCCTTGATCTCATCACGCAATAGTATCGGGGACCCAAACCCAAAGCTTCAATAACCATAGCCAAGCGGACATTGTTATGAAAGTGCTGCTGACCCCACGGTGTTACCCTAGTTATGTCTTGATAGGTTTGCCATTTGGTCTAAGCTATAGAAGTTCCTAAGTGAGGGAAAAGTGAGCGCTCATACAGTTCTATAAAATCCTTCTTCACAGACTCGCTTGCGTCTTGAAGGTGGGAAATCATCATGGATAAAACCAATTCTTGCTGCCAAGCCATAAAGGAGATTAAGAAAGAAAGGAGATCGATGGAAGTAAGATTACTGCGAGCGACAAGTAAGAGTTACGACTTATATAAAAGAAGGAGCTAGCGTAACCTAGAAGCCAACAGGGTATCATGCCACTAAAGTTTTACCGTCTCTCCATGATTTGGGTTTGGCACAAATTTCTATAGAAGGCTTACATGAAATACATTAAGAACTTTGAGATAAGGAGGTAAAAGAAGCTCGTAGGCTAAGTCACCTACTTTCATTGAATTCAGATATGGCCCACAATATCTGGGAGATAACTACTTATACTCCCCAAGAGATAAAGAACTTCTTTTGGGCCGTACTCGAATGAAGACCATATTTGCTTCTTTGAATTCTCTGACTATCCTCTTCTTATCTATATCTGTTTCTGTCGATCCTGGGCAGCTTTTATATCTTTATGAATTGCCTGCATCTGCTGCTCCATGTCGTCAAGCATTTGACTGGTCATCTCGACCCTAATCAATGGGTCGGACCTAGCTAATGGAGTTAAGCAATCTTGTCCGAGACGGACCCTGATTAGATTGGTATGAAGGAATTGGTCTCTGAATTTGGGTTCTTGACTTCCCTGTGTCCTTGTCATGGCAGGAGTCGGACAGTCTTTTAACTGATGACCAAAACCTTGGCATCCAAAACACCGGTTCTCACTTCTGAACTCATCGTTCTGAATCCTTAAAACAGGTGGGCTTCTGAGAAGTATTCTGGGGAAAGTGTCTTCCCTTTTTAAACAGAATCTTTCTTTTATTTTAGAGAGGGAATAATTATAAGATCAGAAAGGGAGATTCTTCAAGAAGCACAAAAAGGTTGTAATTGTGTGATTTAATTCATACAATTTGTTATTCAAACTAAAAATTCATAAATTAGTAATTGGGTCTTCAAATGGAAGTACCGCAATTGTATGGAACCCTGACTTGCTTGAGGCCTAGACATGAAGGTATTTACCTTATAGTTCCAAGTATCATGATTACCCGTATATACCGAGTGTATAACTGCAGCTCTTTACTGGCAGTATATATGAGTAAATCTAAGACTTGAAATTATAAGCATTAATACTATCCAGATGACGAATTCGAATGTGGTTGATATGATTTTTAATTCTGTTTGAGAACTCATGAGTTGAATTGGATTCTGAATTGAAAAATGATGATTTTTGAAATTTAGTTGAAATATAATAAGCTGAGCGAAACCACAATGTGGATGATTGGGACGAGTCCCTGTGGTTGATGGAAATGATGATAATGATTTCAGCAAATCACTATGAGATTAGTGGATTGTGCTGTCAAATTGCTACTGTTAATACTTGACACGGTAGATCAAGTTAAGGGATGAAAAATTGAGAACTTGCTTAACTGAAATTTTCGTGGAGGAATGTTCAGAAAGAAATTTTCGGTCTAATAGACCATTATCGTGTTAAAGATATGAATGATATGATTTGAATGAATTGTTATTTAATGATGAGTTCTATTTAAGGGATAATTATCCCCATATTCTGTTGGGTTGACCAGAATATAAGGAACCCCATAATAAATTGGATCTTAAGAAAAAGTGTTGTCCTCTACTTTGCGAGATGAGGACATCTCGCACTTTTTAAGTGGGGTAGAATGTAAGATCCCTTCCCTAGCCTTCGAGGTATACAGGAGTAAGAATCTCCCTTTCTGATCTTATAATTATTCCCTCTCTAAAATAAAAGAAAGATTATGTTTAAAAAGGGAAGACACTTTCCCGAGAATACCTTCTCAGGAGCCCACCTATTTTAAGGATTCAGAACGATGAGTTCAGAAGTGAGAACTGGTGTTTTGGATGCCAAGGTTTTGGTCATCAGTTAAAAGACTGCCCGACTCCTACCATGAAAAGGGCACAGGGAAGTCTAGAACCCAAATTGAGAGACCAATTCCTTCATACCAATCTAATCAGGGTCCGTCTCGGACAAGATTGCTTAACTCCATTAACTAGGTCCGACCCATTGATTAGGGTCGAGATGACCAGTCAAATGCTTGACGACATGGAGCAGCAGATGCAGGCAATTCATGAAGATATAAAAGCTGCCCAGGATCGACAGAAATAGTATACAGATAAGAAGAGGACAGGCAGAGAATTCAAAGAAGCAGATATGGTCTTCATTCGAGTACGGCCCAAAAGAAGTTCTTTATCTCTTGGGGAGTATAAGTAGTTATCCCCAGATATCGTGGACCAAAGAAAGTAGGTGACTCAACCTACGAACTTCTTTTATCTCCTCATCTCAAAGTTCTTAATGTATTTCATGTAAGCCTTCTATAAAAATTTGTGCCAAACTCAAATCATGGAGAGAGGGTAAAACTTTAGTGGCAAGATACCCCGTTGGCTTCTAGGTTACGCTAGTTCCTTCTTTTATATAAGTCGTAACTCTTACTTGTCGCTTGCAGTAATCTTACTTCCATCGATCTCCTTCTTTCTTAATCTCCTTTATGGCTTGGCAGCAGTAAGAATTGGTTTTATCCATGATGATTTCTCACCTTCAAGATGCAAGTGAGTCTGTGAAGAAGGATTTTAAAGAACTGTATGAGCGCTCACTTTTCCCTCACTTGGGAACTTCTGTAGCTCAGACCAAATGGCGGACCTATCAAGACATAACTAGGGTAACACCGTGGGGTCAGCAGCACTTTCGTAACAATGTTCGCTTGGCTATGGTTATTGAAGCTTTGGGTTTGGGTCCCCGATACTACTGCGTGATGAGATCAAGGCATGTTGGGTTTTCTGAGCGGGTCTTCTTACTAGCATGTTTTCTTCCTCATCCAAAGATATGCCTTTATTCCGTTTTTGGCTTGCCTCTAAGAGGTCCTTTTAATAGGTCACCTCATACCAGTGAGATAGGTGCTGCAATAACCGGCCGAAGTATTCCCATAGATGAGTTACCTTATACGTGTGCAGCTTGAGTGCTGCTTTTGTGACCATATGATGGACGAGCTTATGGAAGTGTAAAAAGTTCTTCTATCTTTACTGTATATGTTTCAAGAATGAATAAAGTTGAAATCTTTGTTCTTGTCTTGAGTCTTTCTCTCTTTGAGACTTTTCTTAGTGGTTAATCTTAATTAAATTTTCTCTCAGTCTCATATTCGTGCATCTTGCGAAATTACCCCAGTTTGCGAGATGAGGATATCTCGCGTTTTTCAAGTGGGAGAGAAACGGTAAGATTCCTCCCCAGCCTCTAA
Source organism: Cibotium barometz (assembly GCF_041138505.1). Taxonomy (NCBI): domain Eukaryota; kingdom Viridiplantae; phylum Streptophyta; class Polypodiopsida; order Cyatheales; family Cibotiaceae; genus Cibotium; species Cibotium barometz. Next base: position 35,599,976 of record NC_141065.1, read on the forward strand.
AAATGTCCAGCATCTTCCCCTGTAATCAATCCCCTCTTCAGAAATATAAAAGATCTTGTTTCTAACTGTTCAAACCTAGAGAGAGAAAATATTCTAGAGAGAGAATATTCAGATTTTGAATATTTTTAGATAGAAAAATTTCTCATATTATTTAGATGAATTTCCCTGAAACAGAAATTCAAAAAGAACTTTCCAATGTGCAAGTGGAATTAATTAGAAATGGGTATAAAGGACCTTAGCCTAAGGGTCTAGATTTTCAAAAAAATTTGGATTATGGTCCAATTAAGGTTCCTGTGGGCCAATAGCATCAATCCATGTGTAGGGAGGAGATAAATCCAATTTTGTAAAAGAAGATACCCAAAAATGAGTAAATGCTCACATAAGATGAAGAGTTGACTATGTACAAGGTTTATTAGTAAGAAACTATGAGCAATATTAAAAATATGAGATATTGTGGGTATAAGGATTCCATTTTGACACCTATGTAAGGAAGGGGAGTCCCTTCAATGCTCACATAAGATAAAGAGTTGAAAATGTACAAGGTTTTTAAGTAAGAAACTATGAGCAATATCAAAATATGAGATATTTTGGGTATAATGATTCCATTTTTGACACATCTGTAAGGAAGGGGAGGGCCTTCAATGAGGCGCCTAATTCACATGCTTGAATCAGTTTTAAACTCATAAAAATTTAGATATTTCATCTCTCCTCTCTCCTCATTCAAGTCTAGTTCTAAAAAGTTAGCTTAACTGACCTAAAAATGGTCAAAAATTGACCAAACTGATTTGGAAAATTCTAGAATCAGTTTGTTTGGTTAGGAGCTCAATTTTTCCTATAAATAGAAGCCTCCCCCCTTGTTGAAAAATAATAGTGTTTTATGCACTGTTACTCTACTTCTCCCAAGCCAAGAACTATGAATTTATTTAATAATTCACTAGTTTTTAACATTTCCCTCTTCCAAAGATTGGTGGCCACTCTTGTTCAAACAAGAGTTGAACCCTATTCATTAAGCCAAAGGAAAGCTATCAAAGTCATTAGTAAGTTGGTGATTCTTCTTTTCTTTCACTTATTTTATGGATTCTTATGGATTTAAATGGTTTTTATGCTTTATGTCTTCTCTATAATGTTAGGCCTCATTACAAAAAGACATTCCCCTCTCTTCTCTAGCAAAACCAATCTTTCTCTATCCTAGGTGAATGGTTACTTGATTAATGTCAAGTTTTTATAATGTTTGTTTCAATTAAATGGACAAATGTTTACTTTAGGATAATCTCAATACTTTTGGTTCACTTTTAATTAGTTAGAAATTTGAAAATGGTCAGCCATACAAAGGAGGTTATGGCAAAATTTTTAGAAATTAGTGAAATAAAATTCATCTTTCTAAAAGAGTAATCCTTATGGTTTCTATATTCTAAAGTATCATTTCCATGCATAAAAGATACATTTTGATTACATGCATAAAGGATAAAATATTATTTTAATGTAAAAGTGTTACTTTTATCATGTTTGGATTTCATGCATAGAGGTATGCATAAAAGTTGATTATTTTATTATAAAAAGTGTTACTTTTATCATGTTTGGATTTCATGCATAGAGGTATGCATAAAAGTTGATTATTTTATTATAAAAGTGCTACTTTTATCATATTTGCATTTCATGCATAGAGGTATGCATAAAAGTTGATTATTTTATTATAAAAGTGTTACTTTTATCATGTTTGGATTTCATGCATAGAGGTATGCATAAAAGTTGATTATTTTATTATAAAAGTGTTACTTTTATCATGTTTGGATTTCATGCATAGAGGTATGCATAAAAGTTGATTATTTTATTATAAAAGTGTAACTTTTATCATGTTTGGATTTCATGCATAGAGGTATGCATAAAAGTTGATTATTTTATTATAAAAGTGTTACTTTTATCATGTTTGGATTTCATGCATAGAGGTATGCATAAAAGTTGATTATTTTATTATAAAAGAGTAACTTTTATCATGTTTGGATTTCATGCATAGAGGTATGCATAAAAGAAGATTATTTTATTGTAAAAGTGTTACTTTTATCATATTGGATTTCATGCATAGAGGTATGCATAAAAGATATTCTTTTTATACTAAAAGTGTGATTTTCATCATAAATGGATTTTATGCATAACTTAGATGCATAAGAGAAATTCTTTTATTCTAAAAGTGTAATTCCTACCAAATTGAATTTAGGCATAAGAAGATGCATAAAAGATTAATTTTTAATTCAAAGTATCATTCTCATCTAAATTAAATTTATGCATAGGAAGATGCATAAAAGAATGGAATTTCAATTCAAAAGTGTTATTCTCATCCAAATTGAATTTATGCATAGGAAGATGCATAAAAGATGGATTTTTAATTCAAAAGTGTCAATTCTCATCTAAATTGAGTTTATGCATAGGAAGATGCATAAAAGATTGAATTCTAATTCAAAAGTGTCATTTTCAATTAAAATGAATTTATGCATAGGAAGATGCATAAAATATTGATTTTTTTTCGAAAGTGTTGATCTCCTTAAATGGAACTTATGCATAAATAAATGTGTAGAGAAATCTTATATCAAATATAAGAATTCTCTTGTATTCTATAAATAGATATTTGAAGTGATAGGATGTGATAAGAGGTGTATGAGATGTGATAAGATGTGATAAGATGCATATGAGATGTGATAGGATGTGATAAGATATGTATGAGATGTGATAGGATGTGATAAGAGATATATGAGATGTGATAAGATGTGATAAGATACATATGAGATGAGTTAGGATGTGATAAGATGAGTCAAGATGTGATAAGATGTGTATGGGATGAGGTAAGAAGTGTATGTGATGGGATAAGATGTATATGGGTTGTGATAGGGCAAGAATGGATGTGATGTAAAAGAATAGATGTGAAGGCGTATGTGGTTATATGAATGGGAATGTGAAAATGGATGTATGAATGTGAATGTGGATGTGGATGTATGAATGAATATGAATATGGATGTAGATATGGATGTGGATGTATGTATGTGGATGTGGATGTATGAATGAGGATGTGAAAAGGATGTATGCATGTACATGTGTATGTATGAATGTGAATGTGGATGTGGATATAGGGGTGTAGATACGGATGTGGATGTATGTATGAATGAGGATGTGAAAATGGATGTATACATGTAGATGTGGATGTATGCATGTGAAAGTGGAAGTGGATGCGGATGTATGGGTGTAGATACGAATATGGATGTATGTATGTGGATGTGGATGTATGAATGAGGATGTGAAAAATGATATATGCATTTAGATGTGGATGTATGGATGTGAATGTGGATGTGTATGTATGAATGCAGATATGGATTGGATGTGATGTGGATGTACATACATGGATTGTAGAATAATGAATGTGAATGTGTATGTGAAATAATGTGCCGTCGACACATAAGTGAACGGATGAGAATGAATGGAATGCGGAATAAGTAATGTGGACTGAGGAGGGATAATGTGGAAAGACGAGAGTTCGATATAGAAACTGTATTTTATGAACTGTTTGTAAATGACTATTTTATGTCAAGAATGCTGGGGAAGCATTTTGACCGTCTTATGGATTAAGGTAGACCTAACTGATAAAGTTGCAACTGCTGACGGAGAGTCAATGGAGGACGTCTCGCATAGCAAGGTCGACCGAGGTCTTGACCAGCCTCGGTTCGAATTAAATGGTGAGCTTCCGGTACGGTGGATGAGGGACCAAGGAAGCGGCCTATGAGTGAAGCGCTAGGTGACCTGCGAAGGATCCTAGAGGGTGCTGACCATACGGTGCTCGGGCTCTGGGTCGTCGAAGATACCCACACGTGCATCGTGGAAGATATTGGAACAAGGATTAAGAGTTGTTTTCTGAAACCGGGCATGGATCTGGTTGACTGACCTTGCTAGTCCTCAACGGATGAGTCCATGGCTCTCTTATATGGATCTGTTGATTGATCTTGCTAATCTTCAACGAGGATTCCATCTTGATTTTTATATGTGAAAATATTGTCGGGTACTATGAGCTTGGAACTATTGAAAAGGCCCCTGAGCGAATAGGTGGTGAGCGTTCTGGTTGCCAATGATGCCATAAGTACACCGATGAATGAATGATTGGAAATATGGATTCAATCAGAGAGTTCGAGGATTGTCATCACTGACATAATGGTTTCATTAAAGGATTGTTTTTAAGTTAGTTGATGTTGAGAAAAAGGCAATTTCATATTGGGTGTGTAAGTGGTGTGACTAGTTTATGTTTGCATGAACTTTCGGCTAGGGGACCTGGGAACTCTTTTCCCTGGTACTCGGGACAAAACCTAACCAAAAAATTAAAATTGGATCCCTTCACTAAAGTGGTTGGGACCGGATGGGGTTAGGCTCGACTGATGGATCCGTAAATCAAAACTTAATTTCTGTTATAGATGAAGTAAATCCCCGGATAGAAATTGTTCTATGGATAGGAATCAATGGCTGTGCCTCTTGATGGGGAAAAAAGCTTTGATCCCAAGAGCAAGGCAAAGAGTACAAAACCTGACAACCCTCCCAGATATCCAACAAGAATAATGCCATGCTCCCACAACACCCCAAAGGAGAAGGCACTAGTAGATAGGACTGTGTGCTATGGATCTTTTCGACAAACGCGGCCCTACAATGATGGAGGAGTGGTGATGAAGTATACAGACACAAATGCTAAACAAGCTTTGTATCAAATGACACAAGAACAGAACGACACCATGACACCAATGAACGAGGAAAAATGTAGCATGAAATGTCCTTTGTTTATTGAATTTCGCGTGCACGGTGCTTGATTTACAAGACAAATTATGTAGCTCTTTATGATGAGAAAAAGAGAGAGAAGAAATCTTATCTAGTCACTTCTTCCTTGATGTTGATGAAGCTTTTGCGCACTTGCCAATGATGCCCTCCACGAGTAACAATGCCCTCATGGCCCTCGAGAATTGAATTTTACAATGCTTTCAATTTTTGAATACAAACAACTTACGAGGCTTGCTAACGCGTGACTATGTGAGTGCGAGGCTATGCTATTGTTTGTCGTCGCAAATCACACCTGCTTCTTTGTTGCAAATATCTTCTCCTCTTTTGCTTCTCTCTTCACATGAAAGGAAAAGAAACAATGTTTTTATGCCCTTTTTTTTCCCCTTTTTTCTCTTGGTCAAGTGAAAACGGGAACAACCTCTCTTTTTAACGATGCTTTTTTTATAGAAAAGCTTAAAAAATATATATAATATGAAGGTCATTTCCCTGCAACGCAGTCGGGATGAATCGTTCTCTTTCTCCCCTTCGCTCTTCCACTTTTGGGGACACCAGAATGAGCACACTACTCTCTCCTTTTGCACGTGTGAGGGAGTGTGCGACTTCGTCTCCCTCTCCTTCACGATCTCGGTGTGATAGAGGCTGCAGCGCGATTAGTAAGCCTTGTATCACTCCTCTTGCTCTCGCAGCACAAGGGCCGGCCTCAAAAATGGCTGCACTCTCTCTCTTTTCAAGCGAACACATGCGGTCCGTGTGCTGGCGACGCTTCGCTTCAAGCATGCATGGTGGTGATTCATTTCCAACGCTGCTCGTCATTTTTTCCAGCAAGCTAAGGTTTAAAGCCTTTAGGATCATGAGCAAATGGCTAGGATCTATAGTGAGAAAGGTAACATCTGACAAGTGAATCAAGCAACGGGTCATGGATAGAATGAGAGAAGCAAAAGTGGAAGGATGGGATGACTCGAAAACCCTTAGAAGACTACCCAACTCCTCAACTCCCAAACACTGAATGGGTATCCACCAAGGCACGATCAAAATTTTGGGTAAAGGAACCAGAAAGGGCTATCAAAGCTAAGGAATCTGCAACACGATTTTCATGACGAGGCAAAAAGGTCAAGGAAGAAGAGGTGAAATGGGTGAAGAGGTCACAGGCTAAAAGACTATAGTAGTGCATCAAAGGGTGGAGGGTGCATCAAAGGGTGGAGGGTGCAAGCTTGGCCATGAAACTCGTGGACCACGAGTTGTGAATCTCCATAGATATGAACATGAGATGCTCCCAAAAGAAGTAGTGCTCTCAAACCAATCAAAAGTGCTTGATATTCAGCAATGTTGTTGCTTAAATGATCTCCCAAAATAACTCCCAAAAGAATAGCATTCCCTTCACGTGGATATATGACAATGCCGCAACTACCAAGTTTGTCCTTGCCCCTACATGCTCCATCAAAGTATAGACTCCAAAAAGACGTGGAAGATTCAACATCATCTCATAACGGAAAAGTCAATGCAGGGCTTAATTTTATCAAAATTGGTTTTGGTAGAGAACCATGTCCCATCCATTTCTGCAAGCTGGACTTTACTGCAAGGATAAACCTCAACAATGCGATAAGGACCCGACCATAAATGGCTCAACTTCCCAAGGAAAAGCTCATGACGTGCATCATAGAGAAGAACCAATTGCCCTTCTCTCAAAAGAATAGGTTTAAGCTTTCTTATCACGTTGCTTGGTTTGACGTTTCTTAGCAACCTCTTGATGTAGATAGGCTCTCAATCTCCACTCATCTAGATGCTCCAAAGTGCCCAATCTCTCTTGCAAACTCTCCTCCAAAGGTATTGCGTGCTCGTGCAAAAACCTCAAACTCGCCAACTCATGCTCAATAGGTAACACACATTCTTGCCCATAAACTAAAGAGAAAGGAGTGAACCCCGTGGCTTCCTTGAAAAAGTAGTGTTATAAGCCCAAACAGCTGTTGCTGACAACTTCTCATCCCAATCTCTTTTATGAGTGTCCACAGTTTTTCTAAGGATAGTGACCAAAGTTTTGTTTGTGCTCTCAACTTGCCCATTAGTAGAAGGTTTGTAGGGGGTGGTTTTATCATGACAGCGGATACTGAAATAAGCAGTGAGACATCATTAAAAAAATGGGTCCTCCTATCAGAAACTAACTCAGCTATTAAGAGACTAAGGTTATGTAAAAGGGGAAGAGAAGGGTGTGTGTGTGAAGGGACTTAAGGTCCACTAGCTCATCTATTTAAAGGTGGAGCTAGGAGGTATTTTGTATGGAGCAAGAAGCCTAGCTGTATTTGAGTAACTTAATAAGCAAGATATTTTTCTTGTATTTTGTGACTCTCCTCTCCACACATGATCTATCATGAGCACCACGTTTTCTCAACATGGTATCAGAGCTTTGGTTGAGTAGGCCACATTTGTGGTGTAGAATAGGTCAAAATCCTCATCTTCTCTTGTGTGGAGCTCAACCCCCTACTGGTGGAGGACCTCTAGCCATTTGTAGAGGCCATATCTTGAGGAGTTTTCAACAAGGGAGTTGTGGAGGACATCCGGGCGCATGCGGTCGTACGCTCAATTAGTGGATTCATCTGCCCTCCTCCGTGGCATTCTCACTGGTTCAGCCCGACGCAGTTTTTGTTGCACAGCAGTGGTTGTACAAGGTTTCATTGCCTACAGTTACAGCTCAATTTTCACTCCAAATGGTGGCGTGAATCGGCCGTGGGAAGCAAAAAACTAGGCGACTGTAGTTTTTCCATTGAAGCTCTCCACCATTAAAGCTTCAAAATCTCTTTTTTTCTCGCTCTAATTCTTCCCTCTTTGCTCTAATCACCCAAGTGATATTGTGAGAGCTTGTTGCTGATCCTTCTCTTGATTTTGAAGCGGTGGCCAACCACATGAGGCATTCATAAGTCTCATTCATCACGTCATCAAGCTTCCTCATCATCTTCAAGTTCTCAACAAAGCTTTTCAAAGTGTGCTTCTGAGCACTAATAGTGTTGATTAACACTAATGAGGCTTCTAATCCAGTAAAGGGGAGTTATTCCAAAGTGTTTTTAAACACTAAGAGTTTTATTAAACACTATTGGTGAATCTAATCACCAATACAAGTGTCATTAGATGCGAAAAATGTGCTCTTAAGCACTAATCATACTTTTAAACACTAATGGTAATCTTAATCACCAAACAAAGTGTTCTTTAACACTAATGAAGCTAATCCCTATCAAAATTAGTAATTAGGCACAACCCTTAAGTGCTAAACCATAAAAATTACTATTTTAATCTCCTATTTATGCAACATCCTTGACTTGATTAGGGTTGTTGCACTCTCATAAGCCTTTCTCTTTCTAATTAAGCCTAAATATCATAAATTTTTAGTTTTTTCTTCGTCATAAATCAGACCATTACTCTCTAATATTCTCCTTCATGTCAAAGGACAACACCCAAATCAAGAAGTTCTTGGGAGAGGGCTTCCACACTTGGCAAGTCCTTGTCAAGTACAAGATGATGTCCAAAGGTTTTTGGCCATTCATCTCCGGCACTAAGGTTATTGATCGAACAAAGGCTAAAGATATTGAAGATGATGAGAGGGCACAAGCCATCATCATGCTTCATCTTGATGGCTCTAATTCACCATGTGGACCAGCTTCCGACTGCAACGGAGAAATGGGATGAGCTTGATAAGCTCTATGGAGCTCATGGTAAGAATTCCAAGATCTCACTCAAAATTGAATTTTTTAATTTTTCAGCTTGGAACTCAAAGAGGGAGATGGCATCGGAGCCTTCATCTCTCACTTGAAGGGCCTTATGGCTCAACTTGCATCAGTGAATGCAAGAATGGATGAAGATGATGCAGTGGCTGTTTTGCTAGGCTGTTTTGCTAAAAGCAGTCAAGAAGGTGTACCCCACCTTAGTCACCACCTTGAAGCACATACCTAATCCCACCCTCGAAGGAGTCATTCCATATTGTCTTGATGAAGAAAAGAGGCCAAAGGGAGGAGATGAATCTTCAAATGCAACCACTTCATCGAATATCGAACAAGCTTTGTCACATCAAGTGGTCAAAGTAAGATGTGCCCACCATTGCAAAAAGGTGGGTCATTTGGCAAATAATTGTTGGATTAAATATCCCAACAAAATGAAATGTAACAAGTGCAAACAAACGGGACATATCACCTCTAAATGTCGTAACAAAATGAAATGTAACAAGTGCAAACAAACGGGACATATCACCTCTAAATGTCCCAACAAAGAGTCAGAGGCTAACTTTGTATCAGCCTCTAACTCCACTGAGAAATTGTTTTAATTCTCAATGTAGCCACACCTGTATTCCAAACCTTGTACGCCTAATGTTATAAAGGCAGCCTATGTCCAATACCACCTATTCCATTCTTTCATAGTTGGTATTGAGTGGGGGTATTAAGAGACTAAGGTTATGTAAAAGGGGAAGAGAAGGGTGTGTGTGTGAAGGGACTTAAGGTCCACTAGCTCATCTATTTAAAGGTGGAGCTAGGAGGCATTTTGTATGGAGCAAGAAGCCTAGTTGTATTTGAGAAACTTAATAAGCAAGATATTTTTCTTTTATTTTGTGATTCTCTCCTCTCCACACACTTGATCTAGCATGAGCACCACGTTTTCTCAACATCAGCTATAGGTGCCCCAAAACGACAAATATATGCTCAGTCAAAAATGAAGCAATAGTGTGTGCATCATCTTTCCTCACAGCTCTAGCCTCACTCCACTTAGTTAAGTAATCCGTAGCAACAATGATATAAGATTTCCCATGCATGGAAGTAGGTGTAATAGAGCACACATAGTCAATCCCCCACTTCTTGAAAGGAAGGGCAGCTAGAATAGGATTATTAGGGCGCAAACGATTCTCAAGGTGGGTGGCTCTCTGGCAAACATCACATCTTTTACACCACTCAAATGAATCTTTAAAAATAGACGGCCACCAATACCCAGCCCTCAAAATCTTCAATGCAGTAAGTTTCCCAGCAAAATGACCTACACATGCCCTATCATGACACTCTTTCAAAATGTGTGGAATTTCTTCTCGTGCAACACATCAGCGATAAATGCCTTCAAACCCCTTGTGGTACAAAGACCCATCAATGATAGTGAATTTCTGAGCATGCATAACTAATCTCTTCTTCGTGGCTTTGCTCATGTCCGAAGTCAAGTGTGGACAAATAATGAGCAATTTGGTCATACCACTCACGTGCATCACTCACGTGCATACTCAATGCGAAACAACTCAAGTGTAGGTGCAATAGGCTCATCTTTGCATGGGATTACATCAGCTAAGCAATCCACTAACTTTTGCAATGTAGGAGAGGTTTAGATTTAAGCTCATAGTCAAAGGCCTGTAGTCAAAGGCCTGCAACTCAACAATCCATCGTATAATACGCTCAGGGGGTTCTAACTTATTCAATAAAAGGCACAATGAATCTTTAGAGACATAGATGATGGTGTGCTGGGTAGTCATATATGTGCAAAACTTCCTAGCACTCTCAGCAATAGCTAGACAAGCTCTCTCAACCCATGTGTAGCGCATTTCAGCATCTTTAAGCTTGCGGCTATAATATGCAATGGGGTGCATTTTTTTAATCATAAAGTTGTGCAATGCAGGCGGATATTACCAAATGAGAACAAGAAGAAATTAAATGATAAGGCTTGGAAGCATTACGTGGTTTGAGGATAGGGGCGGAAGTGAATGCACTTTTAAGAGAAGAGAAAGAATTTTGTTGAGGTTCCCCCCAAATGAACTTTTTCTCTACTCGCAGAAGTGTATTCAGTGGTAAAATAAGATGTGCCATATCTTTAATGAAGCGGCTATAGTGCTTTAGCGGCTTCAAGAAAACCCCTTACTTGACACACGGTAGGGGGTGGCAAAAATGCAAGAATAGCCTCAACTTTTTGGGGATCCATAGAAATGCCATGCTTGCTAATGAGGTGACCCAACAAAATGCCATAAGTGACCCCAAACACACACTTTTTTGCATTCAAAGCTATTGATTTTTCACGGCACTTGTGAAAGACATACCTAAGGGCTACAACAAGTTTATCATGCGTGGTACCAATCCCCAAATCATCCATGAAGATCTTTAAGAAATCGGTCAAATCATAACACAAAAGGATTCATGCTTATAGCGCTGATATGAAAACCTCAAACGGCATGACATGATATGCATATTGCCAAATATAGTGGTGAAAGTGGTTTTGAGCTTATCCTCATCAGCGAGATAGGCATTTGATTGTACCCAAAAAAGAAATCCAAGAAAGCATATATCTCCTCCCCACCAAAGGGTCAAGGATTTGGTCAATAAAAGGCAAAGGGTAGTAGTCCTTAATGGTAGCTTTGTTAAGCTGCTTATAATCAACACATATGCGAAGCTGCTTATTCTTTTTAGGGAGTACAACAATAGGAGACACCCATTCAGTGTTATCGATAGAAAAAATCAAACCGGCTTCTAAAAGCTTTTTAATTTTCGTGTAAATCCCCTCTCTATAATGCTCACGCAATCTACGCTGATGTTGGCGCACAGGTGTAGTGTTGGGTTTAAGAGGAATGCGGTGCACGACAAGCTCGGGTGAAAAACCTCTCAACTCGGTGTAATCCCATGCAAAGATGACCTGATACTCCTGACATAAAGCAATAATCTCCTCCCTCAACGGTGGATCTAAAGAAGTTCCCCAAAACACAACTTTCTCATCCCTCTTTATTATAGGAACTCTCACAGTATCCTCCTCTCTGGCCAAAGGTGGAGTCTCCTCATCATCATCAAGGGTAATCTCAACAAAATCAGGGTAAATGCAATAGGAACTTGGTGTACATGAAGAAGTAGAACTCTGGTCATCATCCCCATCAGTAGTAACTCCAGGGCTCACAATAGAAAAAGGGTAAGCAAGAAGAACCGCTCTCGGGGAAGATCCTCTACCAAGAAACAACCGCCCTCTAGGGATGTCAATAACACAATCAGTCTTCCATATCCAAGGTCGCCCTAAAAGAAGTTGGTATTGGGGCCAGGTCCTTGACTAAGCCGCAAAACATAACAATCAATCTTCACCATACACCCAGTGACAGTGAGCTGGCAAACCCTGGATGAAACCCTCATGATCACCCATACGCAAACTAGTAGCAGGAACTCCATTGAAAGATAACCCCAGCTTGGAAAAGGTAGAATAACTCAAAACATTGACGCCTAATCCTACATCAACAATAGCATGTGGAATCACTAGCTAGCGGATCATGAACTCCACTCAAGGACACTCACGCTCAGCAAGAAGGGAATCCACTTTCTGAACAATAGGAAGATTAGGACCCACTCCCTGGGAAGAACTTAAAGCTCTCTGCAGTACCTCCTCAAAAAGGCTCGGCTAGAAGGAGAAGTGGAAGGTATTGTGGAAGGGACATGGTGAGCTCTACTTGATTAAGGGCAGAAACAAGCTCAAAAGAAAGAATGGGGGAAAACAACTTACTTAGAGTAGGGCATGGACGAGTGTGGCGAGGTCGAGGTAAAGGGTCGGCAATAGGAATAGCGACATGGGTCGGTGGGAGGGTAGCAACAATACGTTCGGGATCTCCCTCCTCATCAACAACCTTCTCTTTTCCCTTTCGTGTGATGGCTCGCACAGGTGATGAATCTAACTCAATCATATTAATCGAAGGGTTCTCAGTGTGGTGGTAGGTGGTGCACTAGACGAAGCAACTGTTGGAGAACTAGGAGACCCCCTCTGAAGAAGTGTCCAACTAGGGCCTGGGGGTTTCTCCGCACCAATACGATGATTAATGGGGCTGGGGGGTGGCAAAGTGGTGCTCCTATTCATCAAATGGAGTATCTTAATGTAACACATATCCTCTGTGTGCCCCCTACCCAATACTCATGGTGATGAGTGTGTGCTAATTAAGTTTAGACTCAAGTTTAGCTAGGTTACAAGATGGAAACTTATACTCATATTAATACTTGAGATGTGCTTATATTCCAATGCTTCAAATTTCCTCCTTTTATATGAGGAAAGTACAACAAAGCTATGATAGCTCATGTGGGATAACTTAGTTAGGTGACTTGGTACTCTAGCATCACTCATTTTAACACCCCCCCTTGATGCTAGATTGGGTACATTTTTTAGGCTTTTCACTCTTCCTCTCTCTCCCCTTGTGCTAGGCTACTTTGGCCTTTATGCTGCTTTGGCATTATAGCTACTTTTGGCTATGAATCTGAGCTTAAGTGCATTATATGGCCTCAGAGGCTCATTATATCACACTTTTTGTAGAGACAAGAGGGGTGAAAAGTACAATGGTTCTTTCTCTAGAAAAGCACGTCTTCTGGGACAGCTTTGGCCTCAATGTAGTTTGCCTGCTTCTTTTTTTGATAGCTTCTAGGTGACCCATTTTTTCACAATAGTCACAAACAAGCTTTGGTTTATCTTTATTGCAACATTCATTCTTGGTACGACCAAGTTTTCCATAGTGATAGCATCTTGGAAATGAGATGTTGATTGATTTGTCCTTTGAAATCTCCCACCCTTTGTATACAGTGCTTGCTCACTTGAATGTGATTTGAATGATTCTTTATCTTTGAATTTGGATTCTTGTTCAAATAGAGATGACTCTACATCTTAAAGTTTAGTGTTGGGCACATTTTTTAGTGTAGCAACAATTGATTGAGAAGGTTCTTTGTCAACACTTTTTAGCAATACAACAATAGATTCATCTTCCTCAATGACTTTCTTTAATGCACTAAGTTGTTGTTTGATACCTTTGAATTTACTGAGATGATGTGTTGTGCCATGGTTTTGGTCTCCTTTTTGTTGAGATTGTAAAACTACATGAGAAGGTTGATCTTTGAGCTCTTTGAGTCGGTGCCAAAAATCTTGTTGAGTTCCTGCCATGCAAACTTGGCATCCTTGATGCCAACAATGTGACTAATCATCATCATCAAGATTTTGAGTGATGAGGCCCAATGCTTTGTTGTTCTGAAGTGTCTCAACCTCCACGTCTTCATCCTCAACAATAAGGTGCCAAATCCCTTACGCATAAGCAAGTACATGGTCTTGCTTACGCACAAGCAAGTACATGGTCTTGCTTTGCCATGTAAAAAAACCATCACCATTAAATCTTAAAACAACTTCAACACGCTCCATATTGAGAAGGTCTTACTAACAAGCTTTTATTTTGCTTTGTTAGCAGTGTCTAATCTCATACAAATTTGTAGTGTGAAGGTCGGGAAGGTCTTTGCACGTGATAATGATTCACAACCAGTGTCTAGTCCTAGTACAATGATGATAATGAAACAAATTTTATTCAATTGAGTAATGCAAGAGGATGTAGTGAAATTTGATGCAAGAGGATGTTTACCACTATGGAATAGTACTCTAATTTTCCAATTTTGATTTTACTTCAGATCAATTTTTGCTAATTGCTTGCTAATAGTACTAAATAAGTGCTAATCATAGTGATTAACAATAGCAGACTTTGGAGGAAAATTTGAGAAAATGAGAAATCTTTTGAATGGGGATTTCTTGATGAGGTCAAAGGCTCATGTTAAAAAATCAGCTCAAAGATGCCCAAAAAGGTTTATTTTTGCCGCCTACTACAACAAATGCTCCCAGTGCATAGAATAAGCCTTTAGCCACGTGATTTGAGATGTGGAGGCCTTTGGGTAAGTAGAACACATGGCTAAAAGGTCTTTCCCTAATTTGACGTACATGGCATGAATGCTTCAAAAGACCAGTCGACGATTTATGGTGATTTTTTGGCAGCAACATGCGAATTTGTCTAATTCCTCTAGTTGGAGTGAATAGCTATGCGAGGCCAACACTTGTTTAGAAGGGTTTTGAAAACGGTGAAGAGAATGGTCAATGGAAAGCTTGTGAAATTTGGGCCACAAAGAGGAAGGAAGGATAAGATGAGATTAGTAGCTAATTAAGTGATTAATGAAAAAGGTTAGACTAATATGAGTTAAAGCTAAACTAATGGCTTAAACCAAGCTCTGATACCATGATGAAATTCATGGATCAAGCTCCCTAATGACAATCAACTATCTAATTATATTCTAATCCTACACTAATTGACAACACTAATCTCTAAGGTGGATAAAAATGAACAATACTCATGGTGATGAGTGTGTGCTAATTAAGTTTAGAGTCAAGTTCAGTTAAGTTACAAGATGGAAACTTGTACTCATAAAAAGACTTGAGATGTTGTGCTTATACTCCAATGCTTCAAATGTCCTCCTTTTATATGAAAAAAGAACAACAAAGCAATGATACCTCATGTGGGATAACTTGGCTAGGTGACTTAG
This sequence comes from Cibotium barometz, assembly GCF_041138505.1. Taxonomy (NCBI): domain Eukaryota; kingdom Viridiplantae; phylum Streptophyta; class Polypodiopsida; order Cyatheales; family Cibotiaceae; genus Cibotium; species Cibotium barometz. Next base: position 35,615,086 of record NC_141065.1, read on the forward strand.
CACTCTAGCATCACTCATCGCGCAACAGTGCGTAAGATTGGTATGCCAAGTTCCTCATCCAAACTCTCTGAACTAGATGACTCATATCTTGTAATTCCAATACCTTTAACTTTATTCTTTCCTTTGTCCATAACACTACTACTAGTGCTTGCACTATCGTGCCTCAAACGCCCTGACATGGACGTACACTACTACCACTTGACTCTTGTGGCCCAGACATAGAAGTAGAACTTGCTTGTGGCAAGTCCACATGCACATCATCATCACTGGAATCACTGTCATCCTCATCTTTTGCTTTGTACCAAATAGCAAGCTCATCAAACACCACATCTTGTGAAATAAGCATTTGCCTAGTATGTGGATTGTAACATTTATATGCTTTGTGATCCTGTACATACCCAAAACAAGAGAGAAAACCCTAATCCATTAGTGTAACCCTAACCATAGAGGGAATCCATATCCACTCTCACACAATGCATCATAGAAGAGGACTACACACCACACACTAAATGTGATGTGTAACCCTATCGAATGTCCACACATTGTGGCCAGATGGACGCAGCCATTTATTGCCACACACATGCTAAAATCTACCATGCCAGCACATATTGTGCCTGGATCTAGCTATCACACTACAAGACAATGCTGCCATACACGCGTTTCATACACGCGATAAATTACGAACGCGTGTATGGTCGCGCTTGTATTTGAATAAAATCGGGCGCGTGTATTTTAGCATTTAACTTCGCGTGTATATTTGCATTTATCAACGCGTGTATAAACGCGTTTATATACACGCATAAATACACGATAATATTCACGGGGTAATACTCGCTATTATACACGGAAAAATACACGATAATATTCACGGGGTAATACTCGCTATCATACACGGAAAAATACACGCCACTGTACACGGATTAATACACGCATGGCAGAGAAAAACTGAAAAAAAACTGAATTCCTTAACAAAATTAAAAACTATTTTCCTTAAACCATCTCATAGTACATTACAGTATACATCATTACACAATCCCACTACATGCATTTACAACAATGAAATATATTCAAAAATAAATCATGCATATGAGATGATAGAAATGTCATCAATTTAGAACATACAGTGACGGATTGGTTAGGGTTCGATCTCATCTTCAATAAGATCCATCCTTGTCAAACGATCAACATCAATATCCATTTGATCAATTGGTAAGGCTACGATTAAATTTATTCCACTATCGATATTCTGTACTCCATTGATAATGGTATCGATGTCCTGATCATCCTCATCATCATCACCATCATCCTCAATGGTAGGGTCATTCTCATGATCATGAGAAATGGCATGCTCATCCTCATTATCACGATCATCTCTTATTTCTTGATCATCGATCACAACATCTTCAATGGCATGTTCGACGTCATCTTCATTGCGGCTTGTTACATCCTCCATATGCTCCATATCAGTGAATGTATTATACATCACTTTGGAACGTGGTGCAATAGGGATGACGTACCACCATTTGATGTCATGCACCATTGGTAGATAGATAACCTACTCAAATACCCACAGTACAGTAATTAATTAGCATATCAAAAGTCAAGGGGTACGCGAGCTTAGATATATATGTACATGAAACACATTAGTAAAAAAATGCATACCTGCTCACATTGTTGTGGCAATACGAGCCTATCTTTCTTTGTTTGCCAGAACTTTGTAGAGTCAATAGTTACATATCCACTTGCATGGCGTTTTATCGTTGCATCAGGCCCTTTTTCCACCACGTTCATTTGCCATTTGACATCCAAAACATACACAAAGAAGCGACGAAAGTCAAGCCTAAATATGTCTTGGATTATGCCACAATAATCATCCATTTTTCCATTAGCTCCCTCAAAGCTACTAATGACACCGCAATCTTGTGTATTTCTCTTTTCATCAATTCTTTGTGTTCGAAAATGCTTGCCTTCACACCATATAGCATTGAACATAGTGCACTGGACCAAAATAGAAGCAATATTTGTGTAAGCAATGTGAATAAATATTAAAAGAAAATCACTTACAACTAATGCAAAACATTAGTTCTATGTACCTTTGACATGCATCCTCGTGCATACTCCCATTCTTCCGCCGTGATATGCAGCCCCTCGTCACTCTCTGCTCTCTCCATTTCCTCATGCAACCAATCAACATGGATATCATTCGGAAGTGTTGCTAGATGCTTAGGGTACGCCTTCCGAGAGCCATGTTGCCTCCGAAAGAGAGCTCTTTCTGCTTGCCTTTTTGTCTTTGCATCCTCATATCTTGTAACCCATCTGCTCATCACATCACTATTAAGGATACAAGTGAAATTGAGATCATCAATCAATGTTCTGTCAATTACTTTACTCTGTCCTTTTCCTTGAGGCACAATAGAGGTCATCCTCAAGTCCTCTTCATTGCTCCATAGTCGTGGCAAAGAGCTGTCCACCTGACCAAGAAATTCTGAAATATATACAAGAGACTCTTGTATCAACCAACCCTCGGCCATGCTTCCTTCAGGCCTTGCACTTTGCCTCACAAAGTCTTTTAAGGTCTTCATGAAGCGCTCTAGGAAGAACATCCAACGTGCATGCACAGTACCACATAAAGCAATTTCGTCCACTAAATGCACAATGAGATGTAGTTGACTTGTGAGAATGGTTCGCGGAAAAGTCTCCTCTACCAAACAAACCACCTCCACTGCCATAACACGCGCATCATCCAACGTGGCTGGATCAATTGCTTTGGAACTAACATATCTGAAAAATAAATAAATAGTACGTTATACCTCATGCACGTTCATTTTGCAAGGTATAATGAAGGGTGATCTGAGCATGGGTTTTACATACCTCACAAGCTCGCCCATCTTATAAATACATTTTTTCAAACTCTTATTCGCACAATGGTCGATGCTAGTAGGTAGTATGAACTGCGCACATAAGAGCACATTTATGGTTTATGGCATTACAAAATTTAATTTCAACGTACGTACAAGACTTGGAAAACACTTACTTGAAGCATCTTGTGCCAATCGTGGGACTTCAACCCATATAGTTGCTCAACGCCTCTTTTCTTAGTGGTTGTAAAGGCTCCCTTCAATGATCTCATGCATCCAGTGGGAGTACGCAAAGTGGTGATGGCCTGCTTTACCTGCTTCTCCTCTTTCTTTGATATAATCCATGGTGCAGGCGGAAGACGAACGTGCCCACCCACCTCTCGTGGCCAAGCTTGACGCATACGTCCTGCGACCCGCAAGTCCTCACGTACGCTAACATTGTCTCGTTTACCAGTAATATGTTCCCAAATACCAGATCCCACATTCTTGAAGATGTGCATGGGATCAAGAAGATGGTTGATCTTAAGATGGGTCCAATATGGCAGCCGAAAAAAAATGGAGTACCTGCACAAGGGATTGCTCTATGTGACCTTTAATCCAATTAGAGACTACACAAAACAAGATTGAAAAAACATCACTATACCTGTTCATGCCATCTGGAGGAAGAATAGTTGTAGACTCCCAAATACGCTTCCAATATTTTGCACGAAGTGTTTGTGGAGGAATGTTACTCTTACTAGCAACATATTTAGGATGATCTGAGGGGAGAAATCGATGATGATTATCGAATATAGTCTTACACAAACCATCAGCATACTCATGTACTAACGAAGGGCCACAAACAGGACATGCATGTTTACCCGATGTTTTCAAACCTGTTAAAATATAAATAAAAGTTAGAATAATAAAGTCAAACCGTCTAATTAATATATATAGCCAATAGTAATAGAGTAGGGAGGTAATTAGAATTCTTACCAGAACAATCGCTGTATCCTGGAAAGTCATGCATTGTCCACATCAACACTGCTTTTAAGTCGAAGTGTCGAGAGGAGGGAGGCCTACTAATGTCCACCACCGCAACACCTCTCCATAGTTCCTCCAACTCATCAATCAGTGGTTCAAGATAAACATCCATATGCTTGACTTTATGTTTCCCTGGAATTAGAAGGGATAACATAAGATGTCCCTTCTTGATCGCCATTGATGGTGGAAGGTTATAATTCACCAGCACAACTGGCCACACGCTGTACGCGGTGCTTTTGAAACCAAATGGATTCACTCCATCCATACCCAGGCCAAGTCTCAAGTTTCTGGGCTCTGTTTTAAAGCTGGGCCACTCATCTTCAATATGCTTCCAAGCAGGAGTGTCTGCGGGAATTCTCCACATGCCATCATCCGATCGATGTGAGGAATGCCATGACATGAGCTCTGCTATGGATTTGCACTTGAACATGTGTTTGATGCGAGGAATTATAGGAAAGTGTCGCAAGACTTTACGAGGTACATCAAAACTCTTCATATCTGTTCTGTACCTTGCTTCACCACAAGTGGGACATGTCAGAGCCTCCTTATGCGTCCCACGAAAGAGAATGCAATCATTGACGCATGCATGTATTTTATCATAATCCAGTCCTCCAAGAGATGTCACATAGCGCCTCGCTATGTCTCTTGAGGTGGGCAGTCTATTTTCCTTTGGAAGCATGTTTGACAATAGCCTGCATCCAATATCATCAATTATAATTAGTCTTAAATCCTAAACCTTAAACCACTAATTCAAATTTATAAGTTAGAATGCTTACTTCAACAATGCGTCAAGACTTGCATTGCTCCATCCATAAACTGTTTGTATATTAAGTAGTTCAAGGGAAGCACGTAAAACTGAGAATGTGCACCCGTCAAACACCGGTGTCGATGAAGCTTTATAAAGATGCTCTTGTTCCATATCATCGTCGTCCATACCTTTGGGATCATCCTTAAAAAGATTCCGCACCATATCATCAAGCACCTCCTCTTCCACAACTTCGTGGGGTGCAGGGCTATTGTCGTCCCTTTCCCACTCATCTCTGACATTAGATCCCGAAGCTCCAGCATCATCTCGTCGACGCTTTACGTGCTCTCGTCGCGCGTAGGGTACCATGTTAGGGTGTGGTACTGCATCCTGCTTCAATTTATCAAATTATATGTTACAACTCTATTAATTTAATTTGGATACCATGAGTCATTTGAATACCATCAATTTACATCTACTCACCTCTAAACCTGTTTGATTCCATTCTCCATACATGGAGATGTGATTCAAGGTAATTCGACGTGCTCGTACAATGCATCCTTGACATCGATTACACATACATTTGATCCGTTGTCCCAACCACACATCGCGATTACGATGACGCATTGTCTCATCTTCCCCAGAACTGCTTGAAGAGGTTGATGACATCCTGTGTACAAACCAGAAAACACAAACTCATTATATATTTTTAATGAAAGCACAAAAACGCGTGTATTCACGCGGCTATCTCCTAAAACTTGCGTGTATAAACGCGGCTACTCCCTAAAAAACGCGTGTATTCACGCGGCTAATTTCTGCAAAACGCGTGTATAAACGCAGCTGAAATCATGTACACGCAAAAATACCTGCGTTGATAAACGCGAACATAAACGCACCCATAAACGCGGCGGCATATTTAAACTAAAAATAGCCCGCCTTCCCCAAATATAGATTTTGAACTTAGAAATCAACAGTGCATGCGTTTTCGCCTGTTTTCGCCTCTTCCAACAGCAAGGAGGGAGCAGAGAAAGGAGCACACACACGGGAGAAGGAGGGAGCAGAGAAGGAGCAGAGAGGACTCACTTTTTCAGAGGTGAGTCACTTTGTCCTGTGCCTTGTCTCTTTTTTCAGATTTGTTTACTTTGCTCTTTGCTCTTTGGGTTTGTCTTTTTGCACACGATTGGGTTGCTGCATCCTGACAGGGGCGACAATGGCTGGTCCTTTTATAAGGACATTCTGTTTTTGTCGGGGGGTCGGTCTTTTTGAGAAATTTTTTTCGCAGGTCGCGTGTACGAACGCGTGTAGGAGCGCGTGTAACCTGTCTGCAGAGTTTTTCCACGCGCATATACACGCGTTTTTTGCCGGGTATATACACGCGTTTTTTAACGGGTGTATACACGCGTTTCTGCAGACAAAAAACTGCGGCGTTTCAGATTTCATGGTTTGCAGGCATTTGACTTGTGTAATGACAATGTGTGAGTCAATGATGTACATGATGATGTTTGCTGCAGGTTCTTTATGGATATTCCAGGTTCTTCATCCGATCCATTTGCGTATAGCAATTGGTTGATGGAGATGATGAATCACTTTGGGCGCCAACCTGGTCCGGTTGAGCTTACAGAGTATATGTATGCTCATCCCCCTCCTTCCCTGCCTGGTGTCTATACCCCTACCGCGAGTATCCAGGGCACTCCAGTGCCGTCTATTCCTCCGAGTCCGACGAGACGGCATGCAGCTTCTCCTCTTCCACGTCCACCGAGGAGACATACCTCGTCCCAGACACACTCACGTACACCCTCACAGCCACCATCACGTGCTCCCTCAGAGCCACCGTCACGTCAGGGCTCACAGCCACCGTCACGTAGACAATCCCCCAGTCATGACTCCACCCGCAGCAGTAGGAAGAGTGGGAGTGGGAGGATGCGGCGGGTGCTTTGGTGGGGGAGGTGGGGGAGGTGGGGGAGGTAGTAGGGCACGGGATGAGAGAGGAGATAGAGGGAGAAGAGTTAGAGGAGACAGTTCGGAAGAGGAGGAGATGAGAGAGATGGAGAGAGTGGTTTGCTATGATGTGACGGATAGGGGCGGGATAGTGATGGATGCGAGGGGGAGGGAGGTAATGGAGTACATGCGTGGGGTAGTATCAAACTCATATAGAAATTGTTTTATTAAATTTAAAGATCAAAATAGCCGATTAGTTGGGGAGGTGATAGAGGCTGTACACAGTCGGTACCCCAATCCCCCACATGCTACATTCTCGGATGTATGGGGAAGGACGCGAATAAGGGAGATCTTAAGTAATAAAAGATCTCACCTTAAAAAACTCGCGTACGATGACCGGCTAAATGTAGCTGCGGGTGGCTATCCTGCCGAGAAACCTGCCACTGCGCACAAACGCGAGTGGAAGGAGGCAAAGAAACGAGCAGAGGGTGGCGTGAAGAGCAGGCAGCATGTGGAGGCACGACGGATCCAGATGGAGACCGTTGGATCTTCGCATTTCGGATCTGGCGGCGTCGAGTCATGGGAGGCAGAGTTCGTAAGTATCCTGTCACTTTATTTGATTGTTTACTTAATTCATTGATTCTATGAATTGTTTTAATCTTACAAATTGTGTTGATTATGATACAGCGACGGGTTACGGGGAGGAAGCCCACAACCCACGATACTGCGTATGCTCGCCGGCATAGCAGACGTGACACGTGGGCCATCTTCAGAGCCGAGGGACGTATTACGGACGCGCAGTTTGAGTTGGCCATGAGACCATACGGTCGACAGGTACTTGAAAATTCGTAACGAATGGTTTTGGTTTATTGAATTGCATATATATATATATATATACTTATATACTATATATTACTTGAACAGGCACAAGCTGCTGATGATCCACCGGCCGCCGCTGCAGAGGGTGGACGTGAGCACTACTCCTCGGACATTCCGACCGATGCGAGCTCATCTGAGCATGAGGGGAGCACCGAGTCATCATCTGGGTCTGAGTAGTACTCAGATTTGTAGTATCACATTCCATATTTAGGATGTGATTGTATATATTTTTTTGTAAACTCAAGCCATGGGCTACTTCGAGATATGGACTCCCTTGTATACATGTATGAAATTTTGATAGTAATATTGAATTGATTGATCGATAGTATTACATTCATGGCTGTCTTGAATCGTGTAATGACAATGTATGCATTCATGTCGTTCTTGTCTTAATCTCCCTCGTGCATATGTTCTTCGTGGATGGTCTAATGGGATGGTCTAATGCACCAAAAACCCTAAACCAGAGAGTGCTATTGGGTGCTGGAATGCTGGAACAGTATTCAGGCACCAAATAGCACTCTCTGGATTTTTTTTTTTGCTCTCTGTTCGCGTGTATAAACGCGTCAAAACTGCTAAAAATTGCGTGTATCTGCACGGATACACTGGAAATTACGCGTGTATAAACGCGTATAAACTGGCAATAATGCGTGTATAAGCGCATCTAAATAAAAGAAACGCGTGTATAGACGCAAGTAAAAACGCGTCTGGGACATTGGAACTAAATAGGATGCGGCTATACACCCGTGTATAACCGCGTCTAATAGAATAAGAAGCGTGTATACTGGCGTGTATTAACGCGTCTGCAAAAAAAAAACGCGGCTACACACCCGTGTATACGCGCGTCTGAGAGGTATTGTACACGCGTTTTTACACGCATGTCTCTGGCCGCGATTATACATGCGCTGATACACGGGCCCGCTACTTTTTTTCACAAGTCATTTTTAGCGGCTAAGAGCGCGGGTATGAGCCCAATCCCTTGTAGTGTCATCGAGCTTGTAATCTCAACAGATCTGACATGTGTACAACACCCATGTGAGAGTAACACTTGACATGTGTATAACACCCATGTGGATAGAAAATTCTTGAAAGTAAGAAAGCATGTACTTGTAGGTCGTGGATAGCAATTCATAATGAGAGGAAGCCATATCCTAATAGTGCAATACATCGACATGTACTCGTGGAGGAGGTATTCTCTTTGATTCTCTAATTCCCATTTTTTTCAGAATTCTAAATCTTTGATCTGAAGCTGATCCATAAAGTGGTTGATATGCGATCTCTCCAAATGATTCTCTCCCCTGGAGGAAGCTGCTAAGCTTCTTGTATGTTGAGAATAGATGATACAAGTGACTAAGCAATAATTCAAAAAATTTCAGGATTCAAAAATTAGAATTTACATTGCTGATATGAGCTGAAGATTTTTCTAAGGGGTAGAGCTTCCTTTTGAGTTGTTTTCATAAGTCTACAACCTTAAGCTTGTAAATGAGATCATATATGCATATCATCTTTCCTGAATAATTGAATTTCTCTTTGCAAGTGTCTGAATCAATATTTTATTTCACCAATACTTTTCATGTAATATTATATAGGCTTTGTAATGGTGAACAGAGAGGAGTTGCCTTGGATTTCACCAGTCCTTCTCACGTAATATTATATAGACTTTGTAAGTGGTGAAGAGAGTGGAGTTTCCATGGATAGGACTTAGCTTTCATTTTTGAAGAGAGTTTTAAGTTTGTTTTGATATAAACCACCTAGTGATCCTAGCCACTTAGTAGGGTCTCTTCCTAGTGCTTTGGGAGATCTATCAAAATGAGTTGAAGATGTAAGTCACCTAGTGATCCAAGCCACCTACTAGGTTCTCTTCTTGGTGCTTTGTGAGAGCTATAAAAATGAGTTGAAGATATCTTATCTTGCTTATGGTATGAGAGGCTTGGGTGACTAGGAGATAGATGTCTAGGGAGGTGTTTGATTTACGGATTGGGTTTCTAGTTGTAAGATTCTTCCCTCCAACTTTTGATGATGTAAAGATGTAAGAACCTCCCCTTTAGTCTCTTGTAATCATCCCCTTCTTCTAAATATAAAAAGGCATTATTTTTCCTTGTTTCTGTCCTAGAGAGAGAAAAGAAGGTAATAAAAATTTGAAATATTTTTGGATAAGTATTTTCTTCAAGTAATAGGAAGCATGAAACAAAATTTTAGTCTCAAAATTTCTAAGTTGCATTAGATTTGGATGGTGGTTTTGAATTTAAAAATGTGATATCTTTATCCAATAAGGTTGGAAAATAGGATTGAAAGAAAAATAGAAAAATTTAGAATTATCCACAAGAAAATAGTAAAGAAAGGCTCATGTGAGGTGGAGATTTCATAATCATGAGTTTCTGATATGTAAAGAAGACTTTTTCAAGGCCTTTTGACACCTCAGGAGGGGAGTGGGAAGCAAGCTTCAAGGAGGCACCTAGAAGTCCCATCAAACCCCCATTTTTTATTAAAAAATACTCCAAAAGCATGGGATATTTCATATCTCATCTCTCCTCTTCCAAAGTAGATCAAAAAGTAAGTTAACTAGTCCAAAACTTGTCCAAATTGGATCAAACTGAAGCTAGAAGCCTCTAGATTCCAGTTGAGTTGGTTGGTGGCCTCTCTCACCTATAAATAGAATCCCATTCCTTTGTATTTTCATCTTAGTGTATTTTCACTTTAGTGTAATTTTCATTTTAGTGTTTTTCCTTCATCCCTCTTCCTTGCCTCTCCATTTTGAAGCTTTGGTGCTTTACTAAACCATTCTATCTTTCCCTAATTCTCTCCATGGTGGCCATGGGTCTCTCATCTTGAATATTAATCCTCTCCATGGTGGTCTAGCCTCTTCTCTTGATGGTGAGTCCTCTCTTGAAGGCTATTCTCTTCCCTTGAAGCAAGTTTCCTCTCTTGAAGGCTATCTTTCTCTTGAAGATTACGCTCTTCTCTTGGTGGCCCAGCCTCTTTACACACCTCCTTGCAAGATAAAGAATCAAGCTCATACCAAGGGTAAGCCTAAACAATGATGTTTATATTATCTTCGTCTCTTCCACATGCTTTGGAAGCATGGATATGTATGATTCTCTTCTCTAAATCTTGTTTTATGAATTATGAAAGATCCATGTCCCCTCCACGCAGCGAATTGGGGGGTGCTAGCAGTGGAAATAGCACTTCTTGCATAGAGCAAAGCCTCTCACTTGGGGCCTCACCCACGGATATCCAGACAAGAGACTAAACCCTTGGTTCTTCCAAAACCAAACCCAGAAGAACTTCCCTTGCCCAGAAAGCACGGGAGATTCCTCCAGGATATTTTTTTTCTAATGTAGTCAAGAGCCTTAACTAACCAAATTGATATGACTAAACCCGTAAGTCACATGGTCAGATCAAGAAAGAAACTTGCACTTAGATCATAGAGACCAATGCTTTTTTCCTCATTTTTTTTTCCGGGAAAAAAGAGATCCTACTAATAGTTAACATTATAACTCGCTCAACGTCCCAGACATGCTGGTGTCGTGAGCTACAAGATCATCTACGCGGCCCTCTGAAGAGGGCGACGAGCACACTCGACCACAGAGAGCGGAGGGGCTACACTGGAGTCCTCCTGGGAAAGGTGGCCAGAACACGATCGACGCCGAAAGGGAAGCTTATGGAGAGCGCGGATGAGAGGTGCCGCCGAGGGGTCCAAGCAGGGTTTGAGCCAAAGACCTTTCGGTCCTAGGCAAACACTTTACCACTTGGACTATCACCTCTTTGGCGCTTTTTTCCTCATTGAGAGGCACAACCGTTGATTCTTTTCCATAGAACAAGGACTATCCAGGATTTACTTCATGTATCGTACCATAACAGAATTGAGTCTCATTTTTGGGATCCATCAGTCCAGCCTAACCCCATCCAGTCCCATGGGTTAGCCAACCGCCCAACCACTATAGTGATAGGATCCATTTAGAAATTTGGTTATGTTTTGTCCCGAGTACCAGCAGGGGAAAAGAGTTCTCAGGCCCCCCGCTTCATGCAAACTTCAAGATAGTCACACCACTTAGACGCCCAATATGAAATTGCCTATTTCATAGTTTCAGTTGTCTAAAACAATCTTTTAATGAAACCATAGTATCACTGATCATAATGCTCCAAAATATTCGCTTGAATTCTAATTGCCAATCAATCTTTCATCGATGTACCTATGGCATCATTGGCAACCAGAACGCTCGTTACCTGTCCACTCAGGGGCCTTTTCAATAGTTCCTAGCTCATAGTACTCGGAAATATATTCATTTATAAAAATCCAGATGGACTCTCCGTTGAAGATCAGCAAGACAAACCAATAGATCCATATAAAGGGGCCATGGACTCATCCAATTGAGGACTAGCAAGGTCAATCAACCATATCCATGCCCGAGTTCAGAAAACAACTCTAACACCTTGTTCCATTTTCTTCCTCGACGCACGCGTGGGTATCTTCGGCGACCCAAAGCCCGAGCACCGTATGGTTAGTACTCATTAGGATCCTTCGTAGGTCACCTAGCGCTTCACTCATAGGCTGCTTCCTTGGTCCCTCATCCACCGTATCGGAAGCTCACCATTTAAATCAAACCGAAGGCTGGTCAAGACCTCGGCCGACCTTGCTACACGAGACGTCCTCCATTGACTCTCCATCAGCTGTTGCAACTTTACACTTAGGTCTCCACGACCTCATTCACAAGATGGTCAAAATGCTTCCCCAGCATTCTGGACATAAAATAGTCATTTAAAAATAGGTCATAAATACAGTTTCTAACGAACTCTCTTCTTTCCACATTGTTCCACATCATTTCTCATTATTCCACATTCTTCTTTATCAATTCACATTACTTAATCCACATCTAGTCATATGTATTCCCATCGTCTTCATCCATTCTCATCCAATCATATTATATTACATCCCATCTCATCTATCCTCATCACATCTCATCCATTCTCATCTACCCATATCTAAATCACATCCATTCACAACTACCCATCGTCTTCATCCATTCACATCACATCTCATCCATTCACAACTACCCTGATCCACATCACATCACATCACATCCATTCATTCACATCTATCCTAATTCACATCACATCACATCACATTCACATCTCATTCATTCACATCTATCCCAATTCACATCACACCATATCAAATCCATCTCACATCACATCTCATCCATTCACATCTATTTATATCACATCCACATCTATCCTCATCATATCTCATTTATTCCATCCACATTACTTCACATCCACATCTATCCATATCTCATCACATCCATACACATTTCATCTCATTCATCCACATCCATCCAATCATTCACATGCATGTCTATCCACATCCATCCATACATTCACATTCACATCCACATATTCACATCACATCACATTTCATCCATATCTCATCACATTCACATCCACATATATTCACATCACATCACATTTCATCCACATCTCATCATATTCACATCCACATCCCTTTACATCACATCACTTCTCATCCACATCCACATCTCCATCTATTTACATCACATCACATCTTATCACATCTTATCACATCCACATTTATTTGCATCACACCACATCTTATCACATCTATATCCACATTCATTTACATCACATCACATCATCTACATCCACATCACACCACATCTTATCACATCTATATCCACATTCATTTGCATCACATCACATCTTATCACATCCACATCCACATTCATTTGTATCACATCACATCTTATCACATCCACATCCACATTCATTTACATCACATCACATCCTTGCACATATCCTCACATCGCATACTCATCTCTTCATTCACATCCACATCCACATCCATTTACATTACATCACATCCTTTCACATATCCTCACATCTCATTCTCATCTCTTCATTCACATCTTATTCACATCTATTCACATTTAGTAACATTTTCTATTTTTGATACCTATAGAACTTTTTTCTAAATTTCTGCTAATTATTTGGCCTAAGTAAAGGTTTTTTTTCTCAACGGACATTATTTTTTTCTCAACGGATAAAAACTCGTAATTTGAATTATGCTAAAAATTTCTCTTTTTCCCATTTAATTTCTTAGATCTAAAATATAATGGGAATTCCTCTTTTTACATTTAAATGATTGAATTCAAAACGTCATGGGAATTCCTCTTTTATCATAAAATAAATTTATCTAAAATCCCTCTTTTCTTTAATAAAATATCCATTATCTCAATTTTACCAAGAATTCCACTTTTACCATTTAAATGATTGAATTCCAAATGTCATGGAAATTCCTCTTTTATCATTTAAATTTTCTCATGCATAAATTAAATTTATCTAAAATTCCTCTTCAAATTTAAATAACAATATCCATTAATTCAAATATGCCAAGAATTCCACTTTTACTATTTAAATGATTAAATTCCAAATGTCATGGAAATTCCTCTTTTGTCATTTAAATTTTCTCATGCATAAAATAAATTTATCTAAAATTCTTCTAAAAATATTCATTATTTTTAATATATCAAATTTTCTCTTTTTCCATTTAATTACATGGATCTCCATTATGATGGGAATTCCTCTTTTGCCATTAAAAAAATTTACCAAAATTTTCTCTTTTCTTAATTAATTATTTATGTATAAACACTAAAAATTAGTTTTCCATGAATGTGATGAAATCATTCTTTTAGCATAAGATGACTAATCCTAAAATATGGTGGGAAGTCCTCTTTTCACATTATGTACAAAAATGAATTATGTATTAATTTCTAAAAAATTTACCATAGCTCCGCTCTACTGCTATTATTGATAATTTATAATATTTTTGAAAAAAATAAGACTAAGTAATATAATTATGATAGATTAACTCTCATTAGATCTAAATCCAATTTATGAAATTAAATCATAAGTTTATCATAATTTTATTAGTATAAAAGCATAAAAAGCCATTTTCTTAATCTCTAGCTTCACAAGGCTAGAGTTTGATTTTTGAATTGAGAATTTATCAATGAGAAGCATCACTTGAATAGAGAGTTGGTTATAGGAATGACCATTCTTTTGGGGAGAGAGAGATATACATAAAAAAACATCCTAAATTAAGCATAAAGATAAAATTTTCTTAATTATTCATTACAACTCTTAAGAAAAGCTTGATTTGCATTATAAACACTTAATTAGAAACTTCTCAAGCTTGAGAGGGATTGAGAAGTGAAAACATTGAGAATAGTAGAGAAAAATCATGAAATTACATCTTACCTCTTGATTTTACTTGCTTCTCTATCTTAGAAGAATCCCCCAATCAATCAATTGGTTAGTGTGTTTGTTGTAATTAGGGTTGCAGGAAAGCACACAAAGCTTGGAGAAGAAGAAGCAAAATGCACACAACACACAGTGTATTAGATTGTGTCAATGTACAAAGATAAGTTAGCCCTAGAATAATGGGCATATATACAAGCTGAGGGAGAAAACCTCCTAAAGAGGTAAAAAGTACCCCAGCGGTCCTAAGTGTGTTCACACACATCATTGCCTATATATATGCCTATATATATGGCAACAAATTCTCCCTAGGAGTGATGGTGTGAACGAGAGCTGGCACTTATGTATAGGGAAGTGCTATGCCCGAAGTAGATCAGTCCACAAAGGGGAGCAAGCCCAAACCTTTGCGGAAAGCTTTGACTGAGCCACACACACTCAACCGTAGCTGTGAAAGCTACCCTGTACTTAGCTTCACAACTAGAAGTAGCCACAGTAGGTTGCTTCTTGCTCAACCAAGATATGCATGAGCTACCGAGCATGAAACAAAAACCACTTGTGGACACTCTTGTGTCATAGCAACCAGCCCAATCTGAGTCCGAGAAAGCATGTAAATCTGGCGGCAACGATCCCCCGTTGGGATAAAATAGCCCAAGATGTGTAAGGTCTCTCCCAAGCCATGTATGTATGTGTCTCCTTTAATATAGAATTCAATAAGGAAAGAGAGTGTAATTAGAGAAGAGTGAGACAACAAGGCTAGAAACATTAGAAAAGTGTTAGAATAAAAATATTAGCTCCAAAAATTCAAAAGAAATAAGAACATAAGAATAGTTCTATTAAGAGATAAGTATCCCCAAAAATAGAAATTCGAATTTAGGTGATAAGAGGTCATATTTAGAGTACTTTTACATATTTAGAGTCCATGCATACTAAAAATGTGAAAAAACAACGTGTTTCTAAATACGGCGTGTTTGTGGCTATATACAGATGTTTTTGCCTATTCTGCCTACGATAGCTTGTAGACTAGATGCCTTCCTGTTCTTTTGACTGGTTATATGACCATATTCTGAGTTTTTATCAGAGAGTTATGGCCAAAACAATTTGCTGTTTCTGTCAGAGTCTCTACACAGAGAAAACTGTGAGAAGGCAGCAAGTGGCCTCAAGGTAATCCTAGAGTTTGAGATGTATATATCCTTTCATTCTTATCGAATATCTTAGAAAAGAAGCTTAGATTGCTATGGTCTTTCGGAGCAAGAGACCAAAACTCCATAGCTTTTCTTTTAGAGAAAGAATAGTATGCCGTAGTCCTATAAGAGAAGGCTATTTTGCCATAGACCTTAGAAAGAGAGAAGAGTCATAGTACGAGTAAGAAGAGATAAAGCTTGGGGATGATTGGATGATTTCAATCGTAAGATAAGGTATTAGAAGGCTCTATTCTCATATGTCAAGTTCTAAAGCTCTTGTTAACCAGCAAAGACAACGATAAACGATAAATTTCTATAAGGTATATACATATTTTATTTTTCAATTATATATCATTCTTAGGGGTTGAGGTATGGCCCCAGCTTCTCTATTAATTGTTAATAGTGATCTATTTGATTGATTTACTATTTAAAGTTTGTATTCTTTTAAGCAATAGCATATGCCTTAATAAATAATGTCTTATCGCAATCTCAAGTTGAAATGCTAAAATCTTTGTGAAAAGGATTGTTTTCTTAAAGAAGGTGACATGGATCCTAGTCCTATGGTTTAGTGAGTAAATGGATTGTTATCTTGGTTAAATTAAGGTATAGGTACAACTTCTCCCTGCCTTGACGCTGCGGGGGAGACGTTAGTAAGGCTCGGAGTTGGCCCACGGTACATCCCTCATACCATTGGGAGAATGAGGTTGGCCGATTGAGGTGAGTGATTGTGATGCTACCTAGTTCTGAGGGCCCAGGCTAGTGTTGAGATATCGAGCTCATCCAGTGAGGCGGTGGACACTAATGACCCGCCTAGGGGATAGGCCCCACACTTACACCACCACTGGCATGGTTGGTGAGATCTTGGGTGATATGTAGCCAGTGGGATGACAGGCTGTGTGATAGCCATTCTAGAGACTGGCATAGTTATAGCGCCAGCTCATTTAGTTGGGTTCAAACTATAGAGAACCCTCGTGTCTATTGGTTGAGTACCTTTCATATTATGTGTACTCTTATCTTGTATATGGTGTGTTGAGTGTTGAGTGAAGAAGAAGATATTCAGCCTCTCACCCTGTGTGTTCTCTATTAGGGTTTTGTGAGTGTGTGTGTGCTTGCAAGAGCTCAAGCTCTCTTCCCCTTGCATCTTTTCATGGTATCAGAGCCTGGTTCGTGCTAAGGGCTTCGTGCTAAGGACTGCGTTGCAAGTAAGAGAACCACAGGAAGCGGTATGAGGGTAAGAGCTTCAACTACTCTTCCCTATTTGTGTTGGTGACTACACCCTTGTCGAGAGCTCTACGGGAGGCACCGGCAAACGATCTCTGATTGAGGAGATTTCTTCACGGGAGTAAAGCTATAGGGCAACTATACTGTCCTATTGGATAGCATTTTTTGGGGCGAAAACGCGTTTCGGGCGCGTCTGGACCTCCGTTTTTCAGAAAGCAGGCGATTTCGAGCACTGCGGATAAGTCATCGATTCTCTGCAGAACTCTGTTTTAAGAACTGCAGGAAGACAGATTGATTGTACAGACACAGTGGGTGCTGCAAAGAGGTCAACAGTTGCCATTGGGTGTATGTATGCACATTGAAGTCATTGGTTGTGACATTTGAGAGTACTATAGTACCGCTGCAGAAAATACAGCAGTTTATGCAGGAAAAACTAGAGTGCTGTTTTTGGTAAATTTGTGTATCTGGCAAGATGTCAAATGATGGCATAACCCAGATTGTGGCTGAGAAGCTTGATAAGAATAACTTCCATGCTTGGAGGTTCAGGTTGACGAATTTCCTGATGGGAAAGGGCTATTGGGACTACATAGAAGGTGAGCATGAAGAGGCACCAGAGATACCGAACATAAATCCGACTGCTGCAAATGTGAAAGAGAGACTGAAACCAAGGAGCCAGGAAAGTAATGTATTGGCTCTCCATTAGTATACAGGACACCATGATTGGGCATATTCAGGATGCCAAGTCCCCCAAGGAGGCGTGAGACACCTTGGTTAAACTCTATGAAACAAACACCAAGGCACACAAGATACAGTTGAAGAACGAACTTCATACTGTGGAGAAAAAGAGCATGTCTGTGAATTACTATGCATTGAAGATAAAGGGTATTGTGGAATCCCTTGCATCTATTGGTGTGTCAGTAGATGATGATGATAAGGTGGAAGTTTGTCTACGTGGTCTTCTCAGGCCACAATACAAGGCATTCAAGATGTCTATTCAGACTCGGGAAAACATTCCCAACTTTACAGATTTGGTATCTATGCTGATTATAGAAGAGAAGAGCTTGGGTGAAGACCAACAGTCTTCACAAAACAAAAACAGTTCAGAGCAACAGGCCTTCTACACAAGTTCAGGAAGAGGACGAGGTAGAGGAGGCCGTGGACGCGGTCAAGGAGGTGGCCGAACAGGCAATCAGAATTATGACCAGCAACAGCAACAACAACAGTCCCAGAATACACAACAACAACAACAATAACACGCAGGTGGAAGAGGCAAATTCAGAGGCAGGGGGAGTTAAAGAGGACGTGGAAATTGGCAAAGGCAGTATAATGATGCACGTGAATGCTATGATTGTGGTAAGCCTGGACATGTGCAAGCAGAATGTTATAAGAAGCAGGCTGACATGCAAAATGGAAAAGTGTAGCAAAACAACTATGCATCCTCAAGCAGAAATAATGAGAATAATGAAAGGTTATTTGTTATGCAGCATGTCGTGAATGCCATGTCTGAAAATGTTGATGCAGCACAAAAAGATGATGTATGGTATGTGGATTCAGGTGCTTCGAACCACATGACAAGTCATGGGGAGTGGTTCAAGGAGATGAAAAACCCGAAAAGACCAGGTTTTGTGGAAACAGGGGATGACACTACTCATCCAATTACCCATGTTGGAGATGTGCCATTGTCTATGCAGGATGGCAAAGTGAAGTATCTTGCAGATGTTATTTATGTACCGAACATAACAAAGAATCTGGTTTCAGTTGGCCAGATGATTGAGCAGGGTTTGCAGGTTCGGTTTAACCCTGATGGTTGTTATGTAGAAGACTTTAAAGACAAGTGTAGGTTGGTTGCAAAATGCAACAGAGTGGGCAGAATGTTCACGTTGAATGTAGACATGCCTGAAATGAGTGCTGCGATGTTTGCATCAGGAATTGTTGCAGACACAGACATTTGGCATAAAAGAATTGGACATGTGAATGTGCAGAGAATGAAGTCTATGCAGACTAAAGGAATTGTGACAGGGCTGCCAAAGTTTAAAGTGGAAGGTATGCAGAGAATATGTGAAGCATGCCAATTTGGAAAGCAAACAAAACATGTATTTCCACGTAATAGATATGTGAGCAAAAATGCACTAGATGTTATGCATTCAGATGTATGGGGTCCTACGAAGACCATGTCTATGGGAGGCTACAGGTATTATGTGACATTCATTGATGACCACCAAGGAAAGTGTGGGTATATTTCATGAAGGAGAAGAGTGAGGTGTTCACTCACTTTCAAAATTTCAGAGTTTTGGTTGAAAAGCAAACAGGGAAATATGTAAAGTGCCTAAGGTCAGATGGAGGAGGAGAGTACTTCTCCAATGAGTTCTCTGAATTTTTGAAAAAGAATGGTATTCGGAGACAGTTTACATGCAGATACACTCCACAGAATGGAGTTGCTGAGCGGAAAAACAGGCACATTGCTGAGATTGTTGAGATTGCGCGAGCATTGATGGAGGAGAAGAATATGTCGCATAGCTATTGGGGCTGAGGCTGTTTCTATAGCAGTATACATCATGAATAGAACTCCAACTATAGCCATACATGATGTAACTCCAGAGGAGAGGTTTATTGGCAGAAAACTAGATTTGTCTCATTTGAAAGTCTTTGGATGCATTGCATATGTGCATGTGCCAGATGAGCTGAGAACTAAGCTGGATCCAAAAGTTAAAAAATGTGAGTTTATTGGATATTCCCTTGAGCAAAAGGGATACAGGTGTTATAACCCTGCTACACGTGAGTTGAGGGTAAGCAGGGATGTTGTCTTTGATGAGATGAGCAGCTGGTATGCTGCTGAAAAAGAAGCTGTTGGGGCTGATGTGAGTGGAAGTGTGGTTGCACAGAATGTAGGTTAGCAATCACAGTCTTTGAGTGGACCAGGAGAGTCCTCATCTAGTGGGTCTGTTGATAGACCATGGAGTGGTAGGCTGCATCATAATACCAGTCTTGCAAATGTGATTAGTACATCATGTAAAGGGAAAGAGAAAGTGGTTGAGCCCCTTGGTATGCCTGACATTTCTGCAGGGCATTCTCATGTTGATGGGGAGTCTAGTGGCTCAGATATGAGCCTTGATGAGGAGCTTGGGATCCCAGCTATGAGAACACCTGGTGTAAAGAAGGCTATGGAAGCCATGAATGAAAAGCTGCGAAGATCTGGGAGAGTGAAAAACCCTGTGTAGAGATTTACATATGATGGTTATGTGGCACATCACTATGCATATATGGCAAAGGTTGTGCAGGTTGTAGAGCCCACATGCATTGATGAGGCTATTGGAAATGTGTATTGGGAGAAAGCTTTGGATGAGGAGATGGATGCACTATATGGAAATGAAACTTGGGATTTAGTGCAATTGCCTAAAGGCAAGAAAGCCATTGGATGCAAGTGGGTGTACAAAGTAAAACATAACAGTGATGGAAGCATAAACAGGTACAAGGCTAGATTGGTAGCCAAAGGGTATGCGCACACATATGGCATTGATTATGAGGAAACTTTCAGCCCAGTTGCCAAGATGGCAACAGTGAGAGTTGTGATAGCAGTGGCTGCGTCAAAGCAATGGTCTTTACATCAGATGGATGTAAAGAATGCATTCTTCCATGGGGATTTGCAAGAAGAGGTGTATATGTTGCAGCCACCTGGTTATGAGGATGTGAGTCACCCCGAGCATGTTTGCAGGTTGAAGAAAGCCTTGTATTGCTTAAAACAAGCACCAAGAGCATGGTCTGATAAGATTTCTAAATATCTTGTCACTATTGGCTTTCATGTAGCCAATGTAGATTTCTCGCTGTATGTGAGACATGGTGATAGAGGGGTTGTGCTTGTTGTCATCTATGTAGATGACTTGATCGGGGGACTATGATGCAGAGATCTTTGATGTAAGGATCTTTCTTAGACAAAAGTTTGAGATGAAGGATCTGGGGGAGCTCAGATATTTCTTGGGCATTGAGGTGATTAGGTCACCACATGGTATTGGATTACTGCAGAGACAGTATGGCTTGGACATGTTGTCCAAGTATGGTATGACAGGCTGTAAGCCTATCTCAGTGCCATTGGATCAGAATGGCAAGTTGAGAGCAGATTCAGGAGAGATTTTGGAGGACCCTACTATGTATAGGCGCATAGTAGGAAGCTTGATATACATGATGATCACCAGGCCAGATTTGAGCTATGCTGTTGGGTTGGTGAGTCAGTTTATGCAGGTTCCATGAAAACCGCATTTGGATGCATTGAGACGCATACTGAGGTATGTGAGGTCTACTTTGCATTGTGGACTATTCTATGAGACTGGTACAGAGATATGTGTACATGGGTACACAGATGCTGATTGGGCTGGTAGTATCTCAGATATAGAAGATCTACCAGTGGCTTCATGTTTTCTTTGGGGAGTGCCGCTGTGACTTGGAGTAGCAAGAAGCAGCCTACGGTTGCTCTATCGAGTACAGAGGCCGAGTACAGAGGAGCTGCTATGGCAGCATGTGAGGTAGCTTGGTTGAGAAAGCTACTTGTAGATTTGGGTCTATCAGTGGATAGACAAGTTGTCATTTTCTGTGACAACATTAGCAGTATACAGTTGGCTAGAAACCCAGTTTTTCATGCTCGTACGAAGCATATAGAGGTCCACTACCACTTCGTCAGAGAGAAGGTCTTGGCAGGAGACCTTGACCTTGTTTATGTCAGCACAGAGGATCATGTAGCTGACATCTTCACCAAAGCATTGGGTACAAAGAAGCTCCGCAGATTCAGGGCTTCGCTTGGTGTACATGAGATGGAGTTGAGCTCGAGAGGGAGTGTTGAGATATCGAGCTCATCCAGTGAGGCGGTGGACACTGATGACCCGCCTGGGGGATAGACCGCCCCACACTTACACCACTGGCATGGTTGGTGAGATCTTGGGTGATATGCGGCCAGTGGGATGACAAGCTGTGTGACAGCCATTCTAGAGACAGGCATAGTTATAGCCAAGGATTTCATTCACGTGATCACGTTAACCGCGAAGTGGTAATAACACTAGTTAATAACACTCTCACACACTTGTTAATATCATAGATATTCACACAACCGGGAGAAACTTGCTATCCCGGTTTTCCCGGCGGGCTACTAGCTTGGCCCGGCGGGCCCGGCGGGTTACTTATCTAGCCCGGCGGGCCTTTTTTTGCGCCAAAAACTTGGCTGTTTTGGAGGGACCTATATAAAGGGTTTCCCCTCACTTCCAAATGTGCTTTACCAAAGCACTTGGGTGGCTCACCTCAGGCTAAAAGACACAAGAGGTGAGTATAAATATTCTGGATTTTTGTTTGAAGCTTGTTAATAATATTTTGTATTTTATAAGATTTTGATTGTAAATGGTTTATCGTATTTGTTACGTGGACTAGCAATGTCTCCTCTTGGGTGGTCTACTCGAGTGCCAATTGGTCTGGGTAGGAGCTTCCCTAGAGGAGGGTATAGGTGGTGAGATGTTCGGGACATCATCTCTATCTAGGGATGGATTGCCTCAAATGCATCTCACCAAACGTTTGGTTTCTTTAGGTCGACTAGCAATACCTCCTCTTGGGTGGTCTACTCGAGTGCCATTTGGTCTGGGTAGAAGCTTCTCTAGAGGAGGATATAGGTGGTGAGATGTTCGGGACATCATCTCTATTTAGGGATGGATTGTCTCAAATGCATCTCACCAAACGTTTGATTTCTTTAGGTCGACTAGCAATACCTCCTCTTGGGTGGTCTACTCGAGTGCCATTTGGTCTGGGTAGGAGCTTCTCTAGAGGAGGATATAGGTGGTGAGATGTTCGGGACATCATCTCTATTTAGGGATAGATTGCCTCAAATGCATCTCACCAAACGTTCGGTTGCATTGGCAAGAAGTGGGTTTTAGACTTTATAATTGCATATTTTAGTTTTACTCAGGCTGTTTTGGATCTCAAATCTTGCATGATTGTTGTTTAGGTGTTACAATGGTTGCTTCTAATTGCGGCACATCAACCCAACGAAGCAACAGACCATTAGAAACTAGTGGAGTTTCCTTGCAACGAGATATGACAGCACAAACTTTGAATGTTGCGTCTCAAAGTGGCAAGAGGAGGAGCGGAGGAAAATCACCGGGACCTGAATGGCAATTTGCTTCCAATCTTTCTAGATTTGTTGAATGGAAGTGTAATTTTTGTGGCTTGGTAAAATCTGGGGGTGCTCCCAGAATAAGGGAGCATTTGTTTGGCACTAGCACAAAAAATCTCGGAGGTAAATGCAAGGGTGCAGGAGCTGATGATGCTGCAAAGCGCCTTAGAGCTTTGATAAGTAAACAAGCATCACAAAACAAGAGGCCCAATCTCTGTGCAAGAAATCACCAATCGCCAAATTTGGCAGCATCAAGTGGAGGGATCTCCAACCAAGGAGTGACTCCAACACATACTACTTGCCAAAATGACACCCAAGGTCCAGATGTCTCAATACCGATGGATACATCTCCTGAGTTTCAGGTGGGTATGTCTCGTACCAGACAAACTAATCTAGTTGACAGCTTTCGTGCCACTGCTTTAGAGGATGCTCAACTTGCTTTAGCGAAAGCGATCTTCTTTACTGGTTCTTCATTGTCTATGGTCACGAAAGATTCATGGAAGATGGCTTGGAAGAAGATTGGAGAATATGGACCTGGGTTTTGTCCACCAACTTATCACCACATGCGAAATCAATTACTTGACAAGTGCTATGACAACACACGGGAAAGCGTTCAAAGACTCATAATTGACACCACAAATCAGTCTGGATGCACAATTGTCAGTGATGGTTGGTCGAATGCCCAAAGACGTCCATTGATAAATGTAATGTTGGTATGTCCTCGTGGGGAATGCTTTATCAAAGCTGTTGATAGCTCCGGGGAAATTAAATCTGGTCAATTTATCGCCGATATCATTGGTGATGCTATCGACCAAGTTGGGTCTGAAAATGTGCTTCAAGTGATTATGGATAATGCAGCTAATTGTCGAGCAGCAGGTCGTATGTTGGAATCTCGATTTTCCAATATCTATACATTTGGTTGTAACACTCATAGCCTTAACTTGGTGTTACAAGATTGGTACAAAAATGCTGATACAGAGTGGTTCAAGGAGATTATCGATAGTGCAAGTAAGATTGTCAAATTTGTGCTCAAACGGCAACGTGTTTTAGATATGTATCGTCAACGCATGGAAACTATGCTAAAGTTGCCTTGTGAAACCAGATTTTGCACTAATTTTTATATGCTTCAATCTCTCCTAAGAAATAGGAATGCAGTCATGGAAACCTTTGTGTGTGCTGGCTTCTCTGAGTGGGAGGTTGACCAGTCCGAAAAGGTTAAAGAAAAGGTGAGGTACATGCGATCTTTGATATCGGATCGTAGTTTATGGGAGGAAGCAGCAGATTGTTATCATGTTATGATGCCAGTTATGCTTGCTTTGCGCCAGTTGGATTCTAGATTGCCAAATATCGGGAAGGTTTGGATGGCGTGGTGGTCCATTCAAGAAAGCCTCGCAAACCCAGAGGAGCCCACTAAAACTGTTGTCAAGCATTGGAGTCCTCCATTCACCAGAGCAAGGAGAAATATCTTGGCCAAGTATGTAAGCGCTCGGTGGGTAGGAGCACATAGTCCATTGCATAGTGTTGCATATTGTCTTGACCCAGAATACTGGCATATGGACGTGAATGCCCTAGATGAGGAGGTAATCGATGATTTCTATGATGTTGTGGAGCGATTTTATGAAGGTCCAGATGAGCAAGCAACAGCGGTAATTGAGCTAACCAAGTATAAATTGAAAGAAGGTAGATTTGCCTTGGAGTTCGTGCAAAAGCTTGCTAAGGAACAGCCTGCTTGGAAATGGTGGATGTTGAATGGGGGAAGTGTTCCAACTTTGCGACGCTTAGCTGTGAGAGTGCTTGCGCAATGTGCTTCAAATTCTAGTTCTGAACGTAATTGGAGCAGTTACAAGTATGTGCATTCTATTAGCAGAAATCGTTTATTGAGTGATAGAGCTGAGAAGTTGGTGTATATGTATTGTAATGATAAATTGGTGAAGTCAATTGAGTCAGATGATTACAACGAAGAGATGCCTAAGTGGACATATGACATTACTCAGGATGAGTATGATGCAGAAGAGAATGGAGATGTAGAGCCTAATGTCCCACATACGAGCGATAACTTGTGCTTTATTGAAGAGATAGAAGAAAACTTGCAACCCGATTTTCTGGATATCAAACATGTTGGTGAACATTTTAGAGAGAATGGTTTTTAGTCATGTCATGTTAAACTTAGAATACGAAATCATGTTAGTTTTGACACACTCCAATGTAATCCGTCTTGCAACAATTGGATATCAAACATGTTGGTGATCAATTTAGAGAGTATGGTTTTTAGTCATGTCATGTTAAACTTAGAATACAAAATCATGTTAGTTTTGAGACACTCCAAAGTAATCCGTCTTGCAACAACTGGATATCAAACATGTTAGTGTCAATTTAGAGAGTATGGTTTTTAGTCATGTCATGTTAAACTTAGAATACGAAATCATGTTAGTTTTGACACACTCCAATGTAATCCGTCTTGCAACAACTGGATATCAAACATGTTAGTGTCAATTTAGAGAGTATGGTTTTTAGTCATGTCATGTTAAACTTAGAGTACGAAATCATGTTAGTTTTGACACACTCCAATGTAATCCGTCTTGCAACAACTGGATATCAAACATGTTGGTGATCAATTTAGAGAGTATGGTTTTTAGTCATGTCATGTTAAACTTAGAATACGAAATCATGTTAGTTTTGAGACACTCCAAAGTAATCCGTCTTGCAACAACTGGATATCAAACATGTTAGTGTCAATTTAGAGAGTATGGTTTTTAGTCATGTCATGTTAAACTTAGAATACGAAATCATGTTAGTTTTGACACACTCCAAAGTAATCTGTGTGCATGTGTTTGTGTGTGCGAGAGAGAGAGAGAGAGAGAGAGAGAGAGAGAGAGAGATAGAGAGAGAGCATTGGAAATCTTTTGAACAAAGTTGCCGAATCTTGTTAAATTCCAGGGTTGCATTTAAGAGAGAGATAAGTTTAAATGCGGCTCTAACTCGTCCATGTGTCGTGCATTGGTCAACCGATCATAGTCGGCACCCAATTTAAAACATATATACAAATTTTTGTGAAATTCTTTGCCGCACAAAGCACACGTAGTACTGTTGACCATGTGTTGCAAAAGACAGGTCAAGTGGTACATGTGCCCACATGGGACAGTGTAGTGGCCAAACCATGAGTGAAAGAAACTATAACAAATAGGGCATGGTCCGCCACTTTCGTGCCCATGTAGAGGTGGTTGCTCCAAACTATTCGGGTGTTCAAATGCCGTCATAGGAGAGTTTGCATGGCCTTGCTCCTCCATTTGCGTTATGCGTCTCTTCAAGAGCTTGTTCTCTCTTAGTATATCTCTAGCGCTTGAACTTTCAGGTGCTTGCCCGCGCTCTGGTGCTGCTTCCGTCTGTTGAGGGCCTTGGGTGCCTCTAATTTGGTTGATTTGAGTTTGAAGCTCATCAACCGTGTGATGAACTTCCATTGAGGCTCCAAGAATGGCCAGTTGCAACTCATCTCGAGGCATAGTGATTGACTCACTCCGAATGTCTTCCACATGTAGATGAGGAGGTCGAGAGCTAAAGTCTACAACTGAATTCTGCACAAATTGTGCATATAGCATTTTAGCAAACCAGAGGGGACAGTCACCGTGATGCATGGGTTGGGCCATGACATCCACAAAAATGCGCTCCGCATGCTCGATAATTAAAGGAACACTACATTGTGTCAGCTTCAAGCGCCCTTTTTTTATGGCATCATTGGAGACGTCAGGCCAGATGCTCTTGACCATCTCTTTGGACACATTCTTGTTTACTTGGGCATACTGTAATCCATGGGCCGGTGCCCATTTGGAGGTGCGTCCGGCAATACGTGCCGCATCATTCACAGTGCCACTGCCCGAGATTTGCTTTAAGCGTTCAAATGCCTTCTTTGCGGCTTCATTATTATCAGCCATCTGAGAAAAAGTATGTATACACTTTAAGTTTATAGAATCAATGTTAATTTAGGAATAGCTTTAAAGTTATTTTCAGATGTTAGGTATAAGTTTATAAAATCAATGTTTATTTACTGCAAACTTGTTATTTTCAAATACTCAGAGAGAGAGAGAGAGAGAATTGGGATCAAAATAATATTTAACAATTGGGAACAAAATAGTGTCAGTCGATTAAAGGCAGGTCATGGAATAGATAGCCAACCAAAACATATCATTTACAAGAGGCTTTATAATAAGTGTGGTGTCATCTCAGATAGTGGACGTAAGCATGCAGCAGGTGACACTTCCAAATTCTTCAATTGCTCCTCAAAATCTGCCATGGTCTTCCTATCTTCCTTTGATGGCGTCATATAGGAAGCTGTCCATTCCTTAATCAAATTTGTGTGGATGGCTGTTTTACCCACCCACGGCACTTTGGTCATTTCTGCAAACTCAGCACAAAATAATGTAAACTTTTCAATCACCCAAGCCAAGCAGAAGACATCTGATGCCTTGCTCCATGGACAAGGGGACCTTACATCTGCGAGCTCAGGGGCTCTCCAGGGGCGTTGATCGTGCTCTGCTTTGTTGGCGATATTTGTGGGTTTGAACTCAATCCCATCCCTCAATGCAAGACCCCAGTCAATGATGCCTACCCGTGGCACCCCTTCTTTGGTGAAATCTATCATTATATTCCAGGGGTGGCAATCATTGTGGATGTTCCCTTCAGCATGTGCAAAGGCCATGGTATTCACAAGGGCACAGATAAGCTCGGGAGCATGAAAAATCAAAGACTTGTATCGCTCCATTTCATGAGTAGCCACTTGTTTTTTCTTGTATCTGTTGCCTTTGCCTGCAGCAAGCATGGAACTGAGGGTCCCCTTAGGAGGCGGAACACACTCCATTATATCTCCAAGACTTCCCCCATTAAAGAGGGGGAAGAGCAGTATCCATGGCTCCTTCCTTGTGTGCCCAATGGCGCGCACTATGCCCCTGTGGGTTAGGTCGATTGAAGCCTCCTGAGCAAAAGACTTCAATTGAGCCCTTCGGCTACCAAGGAATTGCTTTGCACAATAAGAAATGCCTTCTGGAAACCAGGAGACACCTTGAATATGGCATTTATGTACAACGCCGTACGATCCAGAGCCCATCTTCTTTTCTGTGATGATGGCCTCTGCAGGCAACCCAATTGTCATGCTGCAGTTAGTATTATGCTTTGTGCGCTGCAAGTGGGTGCCTTTAGAGACCTCATGTGCACCAGATGATAAATCTTCTTGTTCATCAGCAGGCCGGTCCAGCTCTTTGCGAGCTCTCTTGCTCAGGATAGCTTGGGTGTCTATGGCCTTTGCACGCTTGGACCTCTCTTTCTCTACCTTCCATTTTGTGTGGAAGTGCTCCAGCTTGGATTCATTTGTTTCCGCTGGTCTGTCGTCACCTAGGTCAACAGCGCATCTAGGCATGTTGCCCACAATGCTAGTAACAAAATGCTTGATGGCTGCTCCATCAGCACCCACATGGATATTTTTCACTGCGCGGACAACCTCACCTAATATTTGCTCAAATCGATTCCTATCAGACACAATACCCTCGATGTGATTAGGTGACAAGCAACTAATGAGGGTAACGAGTTTGATACGAATTGATTTCTTGATTTCAGGAGTAAGTGCAAGCGTCGCCATCAATCTGCACAATATAATTGACAAATAGTTGCAACATTTATAACCACAAAAAATGCTATTTGTAAGCTAACTAAGAGATTTCTACATCCAACACACTTATGACTCATGTCATGCAAACTAAATAATCACATTCATCGTCAAAAACAAACACAAAACACAAGTTTACGACTTAACTTGACGTCAGCAGACCTAGTCAGTATACCGACCATCTGCAGATATCGCATTAAGATGAAAACTATGGCACAAGTTAAATGCTTTGACACATCGTCAGCAGACCTAGTCAGTATACCGACCATCTGCAGATGACTATCAAACCAAATAACAAAAACAAACTTCACCACATAGCTTGGTGTCAGCAGACCTAGTCAGTAAACCGACCATCTGCAGACACCGTACTAAGTAGCAAAGCATCACACATGTCAAATGCTATGAGCGCACATCAGCAGACCTAGCCAGTAAACCGGCCATCTGCAGCGGGCTCTCAAAGCATTTAACAAAAACAAAGCCACATTGTAACTTGGTAACTGCAAACCTAGTCAGTAAACCGACCATTTGCAGATACCGTGCCACAACGAAAACTTCTACATAAGTTAAATATTAAGAGTGCACATCAACAGACCTAGCCAATCGCTCGGCCATCTGCAGCGGGCCTCTTAACATTTAACGACACATGCACATGCATCACAAACAACGTTAAACTTGAGCGTATGCAAAAAATTAAATGACACCAACACTTTCAACTTAAAAATTACCTCAAATTGATCACACTAGCACCACTGACACCAAGTACAAGGAAGATTCTGTGAACAGTGGCCCCCTGGACCACCCTTTTATACCACAATATAGCCCGTCGGGCCGGGAGGCGGGCCCGGCGGGCTTCTGCGCGCCCGGCGGGCCCGGCGGTCCAGACTTGTAGCCCGGCGGGCCAATTGTGGGTTACCAAGTCATCCCACCCTCTAGGATTTGAGAACTGTGAATTTTGTGAACATTGAGATTTGTGAACAATAGCTGTGATCACAAGAAAAAAGGCTGTGATCACGTGAATATGAAATCCCTGGTTATAGCGCCAGCTCATTTAGTTGGGTTCACACTATAGAGAACCCTCGTATGTATTAGTTGAGTACCTTTCATATTATGTGTACTCTTATCTTGTATATGGTGTGTTGAGTGTTGAGTGAAGAAGAAGAAGATATTCAGCCTCTCACCTTGTGTGTTCTCTATTAGGGTTTTGTGAGTGTGTGTGTGCTTGCAAGAGCTCAAGCTCTCTTCCCCTTGCATCTTTTCAGCTAGTGCGGTGAATTAGCCCGCCCTAGTGCACAGACATCCCTCTGAGGGGTGGGAGGATCGAGCGATGGAGCCTGAGAGGGCGACAGGCCGGTTTGAGTCCTTGCCAGCAGAGCCGACGATGAGGTGTATGGTCCCGTAGGGTTTTGCCCAGCACGTAGAGGCTGGAAGGTTGAATTCTAGATCATCCGGCGGTATAAAGGAAAAGAATAAGAGAGCCGGTTGGCTTGGATAAAATTGATTCATGTATAAACTTTTCTTTTAAATCTTGTCTTGGCATTATTGTACTGTGGAAAAAGACTGTTTTAATAAACCTTGTGAAAAGGTTCTTAATTAAGGAACATGTTTATTTATGTCAACAAACAGTATGGTAGGATTAATTAGAAAACAAATTGACACGTGAGTAGGGTGGAAAGTGGGAGGATGGAATGCCCGGACGGCACCATCCTATGGACGGGTGGACTCGATTAGTCCGGTAGCTTTCCAACATATTAAGTGAAAGCCCTACGGGGTGGTTGCAAGATCAGGGTGCCTAGTTTTGTCCACTCAGGCACCCTGTAAATAGTAAAAAGCCAGGCATTTGTTTGCCTTTAGTGGCTAATCTCTCCTAGTAAATGAAGGAATTTCGTTTCAAGTTCTTTTGTTGGAACATCATATTCAAAGTTCGAAATATAGTTGCATAATTTGATTAAGCATTAGATAGTCAAAAGTCCTCATTTTCTTAGGTACAAAGTCAATGCATACACCCTGTCCCAAATTTGAACTGATTTCATAAAATGCTAATATCTTTTACATATAAACTCATATGAGATTCCCACTTTGTACCGTAGATCTTCACATAATATGGAGCTTAATTTGATTTTTCGAGAAAATTTTAAGATATTTGTCTATTTTTTTTAAATATTTCAAGGTCTTTAAAGTGTTATAATATACGCCACTTTTTGTACCCACAATAGCTACCACTTAAAATCCTTAATCTTGTAGATCAAAAGAGTGGGTAGATACTAAGACATTAGTATAATGTGGTGGTTAGTAAAAATTACAAATCCAATGGTTGGATTTTTAATGATCTCTTTTTCAAAATTCTTCCAGACTATCAGAAGGCCTGCAAATATTAATAATCTAATTTGTAAAATTACATTTTTGATGTGAATCATCTAAAACCTATAGGGACTAGTGTATTTGTAATGGTGCATCTATGGAAAAATAAATTGGATCACTCTAAGTATGGAAAGATCATTTGTTTATCATTTCATCATATATTTGATAAAATTTGATTAATTAGAATAATTTATATTAATTTAAGTTATATTGGGTTAATTTAAGGGCAAGCGTATTTTCTATTATTTTCTTAATCTCATTTTAAGTACCTTGCCCCCCAAAATTTGCTCTCCAAGCATTGTCCCAGTCTAGCATAAACTGGATAAAACTCGACACCCTGATCTTACAACAACCCTACGTTAGATAAATAGGTTCTCGGGCAATTCTATTCCAAAAGACTAGGCCAGCGGCTGTGCCTTTCTTGCATGGATGAGGAAAAAAGCGTTGCCTCTAGAAATCAAGTCTTGTAGTTACCCAATTTATGAACAATTACCCTATGGGTGATTTGATTTCTAGAAGACCACGCTCCCCCTGCGGGATAGAATTAGGTCTTACCTATGAATCGTATCCTTGAATCTCTGCATGGTCAAGGTGTCGATGAATAGGAAATTTTCTCCAAGTTAAGACTTAGTGGACTATCTTAAGTGTTTCCCCTATTTTGGAAGGGGGGGAACCTTACAAGTAGTATCAGAGCCAATCTTAGTTCCTAGGATTTGTTTTTCAAAGGTTAACTATCAAAGGGATTAAAACAAGTGATTGTTTATCATATGAGGACGAATCAATCATCTCTACTAGCCATAGAAGTGATTTGAATATCCTCACATGTTGAGACAATCATCCTATGAAATTGTGCTTGTATCTTGGGGGTGCACACGCAAGATATTTGTACAATAAATTTGAGAGATAAGATTGGGGAGAAAACCTTTTGTGAGGAAAAATATAGGGTGATCAAATTAAGAAACTAGTGAGAGACTGAATGACTAGAAGGATAGACTGAATGACTAGAAGGATAGACCGAAACTTGTTTAGAGAAATTTTGAGGATATATCTCATTAACTTGCATATTCTAAATTATTAAGATTATAACTCCATTAAGGTATGAATAGTTGGCGTGTGAATGCCATCCATTGGATGCTTTACACTAGGACAATCATCCAAGATCTTGAACCCATCTCAGACAAACATGGGTCTCGGATGTGTAATTCCTAGAGGATCATGCTCTTAGATGTGTTAATCCCAAGATACTAGATGTGTAATTTTTAGAAAACTAATCATCTCAGATGTGTTAATCCTGATAATCTTTGGATGTGTCAATCCCAGGGAACCAGATGTGTAATTCTCAAAAAAATGAAGATCTCACATATATTAATCCAGAGTGCCTTTAGATGTGGCGCTATGATAAGTATTTGATAGTTTTGAGCTTTTCATGGATACAATGAAAGAAGCAAGTTCACCCTTGCTCGTCTAAAAATCGTAAGAAATGCTGAATTAGTTGGAAGCACTGTTGTCAATCTAACCACTGGAACTAGAATCAGTTATGGGATGCCATGAAATTACACCTTCGTGAAAGGTTTTGTCCTCCAGGATTTCGAGAGGATAAAATGAATGAATTTTTTTGAGCTAACCCAAGAAAGGAAGACCCTAAAAGAATACCACCAAACTTTAAACTTCTGCGATTTGCTCTAGAGATGGATGAGGTAGAAACCTACTTTGTAAATTCATAAAATGTTTGGATTATAGTGTTGGGTATACCTATGCTTAAGGTGATTTATCAATTACATTTAATGTTATTTTTATCATTTTATTAATTTTCTAAGGTTTTCCACATTCATAAAGACACACCTTAGAAGAGAAATGCTAAAATATCACTCCCATTCACACAAGATATGCTTTTTTTTAGCAAACCCCTACAAAGACATATTTACATCTAGCTAAGCCACCAAACTAGTGTTAAAGTCAATATTGTGTGGTGATGGTTGTTGGTAAACAACCATCACACCTATTGTGCCATCTGCCCCAGTCTCCTCTAAACCTATCATGGTATCCCTTGAACTTCTCTCTATCTGAATACATGTGCCTATCTCCCCACCTTGCTTTGTCTCCAAACCTGTCTTTGTCTCCCGATATCCACGGGAGCTCGTTTTGTCTTTATCTTGATTGGATTTCTTCTGGGTGAATCTACTGGTAGATTTCTGATGTTGTTTTTCCTTATGGACTACTATATGGAAAGCATCTAAAATCTATGCATTGCTATAGTTATAGACATCTTCATGCTCAACCTTCCATCCCTTGGTTATCATAGATCTCATTCGTTCATGTTCGTAACACTTGGGATCTAGCTAGTAAACCACACCACCTCGTGCAAGAACATATATGTATATATACATATACATATACATATATATATGTATGTATGTGTGTATGTATATATATACTTACACACACATACATACATACATACATACCAAAAAGTGGAGGAAATTTTAATTTGAGTGAGAAATTTAACAATTTAAACATTCTAACCCAAAGGGGAGAATGTCACTTTTATCATTATCTATAAACTCATGGGAGTGTCATTCTTCCCTTTGAGTTATTGAGAATGAGAGTAGTGTCATTTTCCATAACCTCATGGGGAGTGCCATTCTCCCCTTTGAGTTATTGAGAATGAGAGTAGTGCCATTCTCCCCTTTGAGTTATTGATAATGAGAGTAGTGCCATTCTCCCCTTTGAGTTATTGAG
The DNA here is from genome assembly GCF_041138505.1 of Cibotium barometz. Lineage (NCBI taxonomy): Eukaryota > Viridiplantae > Streptophyta > Polypodiopsida > Cyatheales > Cibotiaceae > Cibotium > Cibotium barometz. The sequence continues at coordinate 35,649,098 of NC_141065.1, forward strand.
AACAAGAGTAGTACCATTCTCCCCAACCCAAAAAGGTGAATATTAGTAATGCCATTCTCCCCAACCTAAAAAGGATAATAGAACTAGTGCCATTCCTCATTGATAATGGGACTAGTGCCATTATCCACCATGGGGTTATGGAGAGTGGTACTAGTGCCCTTCTCCCTATCCCAAATGGGAGAATAGAATATTGCCATTCTCCTCTTAACCTCGGGGAGAATGGCAAGAATGTCATTCTTCACTATGGGTTATGGAGAATGGCAATTGTGCCATTGTCCCTATACGGTTATGGATCCAAAGAGGAGAGTGGCACTACTGCCATTCTCCCCTTTGGGTTCAAGAGAATGGTAGTGGTGTCGTTTTGCCCTTTGGGTGGTCAATGAGAATGGCACTAGTGCCATTCTTCACCTACCCAAAGGGGAGAATGGCATTAGTGCCATTCTCCACCTACCCAAAGGGGAGAATGGCATTACTGCCCGATCTCCATAACCCCATGGTGGATAATGTCACTAGAACCATTTAATATAGTCCCCACCATGGGGTTATGGAGAATGGCACTATTAGCAATCTCCTTAATAGTCCCTTGGGAGCATGGCATTATGGCTATGCTTTTTACTATATGTAAAGATATGGACTTATGTATTGAAATTATTTGGAACCAGGGATTTAATATTCATGTGATCACAAGATTTTTTGTGATAATAACACATGTGAACAAGTTATTCACATGTTCTCATGTTACCGTTCATAAAATAACAGGTCACTTGCCATTTGGGAACCCCTTAAAAGCTTGGCTACACATGGGAATAAGCTATTCACATGTTCTCATGTTACCATCTTCACATAATAGCAGGTCAGTGGCCACCTAAGAAGATTTTTTATGCCTGACAAAGATAAAATTTTTAGGCCCTTTTGAAAGCTTTGTGAATATAACATGTGATCACAAGATTTTTTGTGTTATTAACATATGTTATTAACATGTTCACATGTTTTCGTTTATGTCAGTGAAATCCTTGTTTGGAACTTATCTTTTTGTAATTGTTTTTTCATAATTGAAATGATAGGGATGGCTGCTTAGAGGTGGGAACAAGGTTAACATGTTGGTTGTAAATGAAGTGGTTGCAATTAGTGCAGTTTGTGTAACTAACCCAAATGTGGTGTGAATATTGGGGTTGATAATGTATCAGTGATAGTGGAGAAGGGTATCAATAATAGCATGCTCCTGTCACTCTAGATGTAATAAATATTGGTGAAACACTTTGGAGTATTGTCAAGTGTCCTAAGACCTCTCTTCAAAATATTGGTGTGGATTTAAATAAGCCAATATCTCAAGGAGTTGCACATAGCGCGTGCAACCTTAGGTTGAGGCAATGAAAGTTTCTTCATTGGAAACTTAAAACAAAATTCGTGAATCTTGGAAGGAGAAAAAGGTTGCCTTGTGGGATGAGGGCATGATGCAGACCATTAGGGAGGGCATGATCTTATATGTTTATTCAGATGAGTCTGTAAACTTTGATATATTGGGAGAGGATTGCCTCGGTGTGGGTATTAACAAGATTATTAACCACATTACATCAAGTTCCTCAGACTCATCTATGCGCAAGACATTATCTTAGCCTACTTAAGTGGCCCATCAAGTAGATTACCATGTTGGATGGAAGCCCATTGTAACGATATGGGCCCATGGCCCAAGATTCTAGTATTCATGAAGTCATAAAAAATGGAATGTTGGCACAGGATACTCCACCTTCAAAGAAACAAAGATACACTTTCATTAAGAGGAAGCCTAAGAAAAGAAAACCACCAATATCAAGGTTTAGAATGTCATTGGAATCGGTGCAACAAGTTTTCTCATTGATTTTTGTGAGAGTAAGCGTTCCAACATTCTAATCAAGACTTGTTAATGAGAATATGGAATAGGTTTTGGGGAGCTCCTTTGGAATCTCGTATAAACTACGTATATGATATGATGTCTCTGGCTTGGCATCGTGACTAGGCTAGGAGGGTATGCTATAATTTTACGGTGAATGCTATGGTGGTATGTTGTAGAGAATGGTATGAGATACATGAAATACCAAAAACATTAGTTTTTCAATATACAGAGTAGTTTGAGAATGGTGTGCAACAATATATGCATGGGAATATAGGGATCGTGAGGAGGAGAAGGGTTCACATATGTATGGGTAGGGACCTTATGCAAGACTTTGTGGATAATAACTCTGAGCATATGCCTCACAAGATTAGAACCATGTTGGATCATTCTAGAGTGACACAATTGGTGATTCTTGAAGTACATAAGTAAGTAGACATCCTACGTGAGGTCAACACCACACTACACCAATGGGGCTAGGAGAGGCTATCAACATCTACGTTTGGTAGGATTTGGAACACAGAATTCAAGAATGTGGCCGTTACTAATACTAGTGAGTTCTCTAAATGTAGTTTGTGCAATGGGAGAAAGGCTTAGTCAATAGCCACAAAAATCAAGAAGAGCACAATATGCTGATAGAGGAAAGAAACAAGCACATGATACAACAAATTTGCAAGAACCTATACTACGCATTGATAGGTACTTAGATATGGACACACAAATAGCTATGTATAATCCATGACAAGATGGACTAGAAAACAATTCCTAGACTTTGGGTGAGGTCAAAGGACACATATTCCGCATGGCAATTATAAGTGTCACTAATTGGAATGATTACTCATGGTAATGGGCATGGTAATTATGGGCACTTCACCCTCAATGGTTGGTGGCCATTTGACCCCAACCTTATGATTAGCTCCATTTCATTTGTTTTTGTGCAAGTTGGAGAGGATGGACACACATAACCTTGGAGACCCAGCTACATATGGGATTCCAAGAAGTAGTGTGCTTCTAAATGATCTAAACTCAAGAAAGACATTGGACTACCATTATGTTTCCAAAGGTAAGAAGCCTATTAGTATGGGTGGCTCTTGTGAAAGTGTAGATGCCAAGATCTAAAGACCTCAAATGGTGGCCCAACATTGACCATGAGTCCACAACTTCCATTATGGAGGCTACAACCACATGCAGGGATCCCATCACATGCACATGGAACCCCCCGTTAGAGAACAAGAACATATACTTATTTTCATATCTTTCTCTGCTTTTTTTTCAAGAGGTGTTTTCAAGAATATTCAATTGGGTTTCTTGATGGTAGGGCACACACATGAGAATATCAATGCAGTGTTTAGTAGTTTCTTTAAGAGATTTCTATTGGGTTAAACATTCATTTTCCCACATGTGATGGATACAGTAAAAAAATCTACATCATCCTCACCAGTACCATTTTTTCTTACACCAGTACCATTTCTTCTTATATCATCCTCACCAATCCTATTTCTTCTTACATGAGCTTCTAACTTCAAGAGTTATGGGGATGACTACCTATATGATGGGCAGGACATGTTCGTGGATCATGCAAAACCATTACAATTTTGACTTTTCATGTAGGGTGACAAATAAATGATGTAGTATAAAGTGCATCCAAAAAAACTTGATTGGATGCCCAGAGAATGGGGCATTAATTTTTGGAACAAAAATAGTGAGGGAAAGCCATTGCTATACCAATAGGCTATCCAGTTCTACTAACAAAGGATGAATTTGTAAGGGACGCTCACAAATAATATTAGGGATAAAGGATTACATTGGGTTTTGGGAGAGGTGTGAAACTAGAAGGAATAAGAATGCATCACACAAAACCTATATCAGGTTAATGATAGATTACTGAAAAAACATGATTGAAGAACTTGAGTAGCCAAATATGATAATATCTCAGAGGTAGGAATGCACATAGATTTTCTGCCAAGCACATACTTACCCCATAATTTAGATAATGAATATGCTCACATTAATGATTTCCAAGTCTATGATGAATGGAATGACCCATACTGTGGGCCTCAAAGTTGTAAGCCAAGGGAAGAGTTTTGAATAATGATAGCCACTAAGCAAGGTCATTTTGTCTTAGTGAGGCCATGTGACCCTATATACCCCATATGGCTTGAAGTTGCCCAATGGGTAGATTCATCCTCATCAGTTTAAGGGCAAGAAGCTAATGCAAAAACCTCATAAAAATTTTCTTCCTCAAGCTTAATTTCAACCTCCAAATTATGTCACTCTTAATCACTACGATTAAGCATTAATCACTATGATTAGTGTATTATTAGCAAAAATTAAACTACTTAATGTTCAAAATAGAACAATTAAGATGTAAATCTACAGTGGTCATTCCTCTCTTGTAAGTCCATCTCATCCATTTTTTTAACTCAATTTGAGCATTTTTCACTGCATTCAATTCATTTTTAGTATATAGTTTGCATCTAAATCATCTGTATTAGCCTGAAATTATCATTGCATTAAAAACCAGAGCAGATCCCCAATCTTGTATGAGATTAGACACTGCCAATGAAGCAAAACACAAGCTCATTGGTAAGATCTTCTCAAATGGCAAGCATTTTGAACTTCAAAGCATCATTTGGGGAAGGGTTAAATCCTTGGGAAATTAGACGTGGAAAAATGCATGTGCATAAGCATCAAAAGTAAAGAAAAGGTGCATTAAACACTACCCTAAGAATTCTCAAAGCACAAGTGCATGAGATGACCATAACACACAACATGACATCCATACTAAATTCATTAAAGGCACATAAGAAAATCCAGAACAAAGTATCAAAAGAATCATCAAGTTGTAGTAAATACAAAGTCTACACCAAAGGCAAAATGAAGAAGATAACACCAAAAGGTGGACATGAAGGCAAGCAAGAACAAGCATCTTTAAAGAGCCAAGAGTTGCACTAAAGAGAAAAGACCAAGAGCCACGAAGCATTCATTAATGCAAATAAGGACACGACATTGACATTAAGAATGAGGAAGCAACAAGGTATCTTCATCAAGAAAAAGCAAGGAGATCTCAAGCAAGCAGTAGCACTGAGAAACAACGAAGCTATTAACCACTACACTAACCTAAATCATATATTATAAAATCCACCAAATGGATAGGCAAATTGATATTTTTTTAGCATACTTGACCACTTAAGAAGCCAAAGAGCACATAGGGGAATTGATGTGAATGAAAAACACTCCACCATTAGAGAGTAGCCAAAGAAGCCCTTTGATGGAGTGAAAATCAACCTAATCATGTCTAAAATACCCTATGAGCTATAGAGTAACCAAGCCAAAGAGCCTTTTAGTTACCTAGATAAGTTAGAAATGAGGGGGGTGAAAATATGTTGTAAACTCGCATTTCACCTTGTAGTAGCCTAATAAAATTGCACCAAGCGGGGGTGTTGAGAAATGTGGTGCCATTGAGCAACAAGAAAGAGATAGGGAGTGAGAATGAGCAACTAAGCAAGTGCAATGTCTAGCACGAAGCCACATGAGAAAAGAGAGTTATCCCACATTGATGTGCAATCCTCCCAAGGGTGTACCTCCTCACATAAAAGGGGACCATTTCAAGCAATGAAGTATGAAGTAAGCTCTTAAGCCTCTATATGAGTATAAGTCTCAATCTTGTAACCTAATTGTGCTTAAGTATTATGCTTAATTAGCTTACCAATTAATCATCATATTTATGCTTAGGTAATTATCACTCCCTTCCACTTAGCAAGAAGAGGCACAAGACTGTAGCTAGGACCCAAACATGGCATACGAGAGGTTTCTCGAGTTCTTGAAGAGAACTAAGTGGCCTGATAGAGATGAACTTTTCTTTATCTTCTCCCGCAATATTGACTTTGGAATGACCATCCTCTTGGTAGAAGAGGACTACAGAGGTACTCTTGACTACATGGAGGAGTACATGAGGCCCTAGGACTGTCAAGCTACCACTGGAGGATGGTGATTGGGTGCCATGGGATCTCCTATATCAACAATAATGACACAAATGTCCTCAGGAGGTTGTAAAAATTCCAAGATATTGTGCTCCTTAGCCACAACAACAGAGGGTGGAGAAGAGGTAGGGGAGGGTCCTATAGAGGGTACCCTAGATGTACCATATGTAGTGGGCAAGGGAAAGGAGGTTACACATGAGATTTCAGAGCTTGAGCTTAGTAATAAGGTTAGCTATATGGTGATTGAAGGGAAGGAATTCCTCTTTTTATTACATGACCTAGAAAAGGTCTACAAGCTCAACCAAGGTGAGTGCCTCTCCTTGGTTGAATGATGAATTTCCCATCGACAACAAGGGCTTTTTTCGGTGTGCAGGGTGGTGTGCATGAGTCAATGATGATCATCAAATCAGCAATTGCAGAGGGTTGATCAAAGCCTAGTGACTAAGGAGGAGCTTAGAAAAGCTCAAGAACAATTCTCGCTGACCAGAGAGTCTGAGGATGCTACATTAGTGTCGTTGGAGGAACACAAGTCCTCCATGGACATTTACAAGTCTGCGGTGGTTGGCTCTAATTTCAAACACACGGTAAGATAAATTATGTTTGAATCTAATAAATATAATTGATAATACTACTAGAATTCCACTAATTCTCTTTCTTGTGTGCAGCATATAGTCTCTGTAGATGCTTGGGCTCAACGTAAAGGTGGCACATGGCGAGGGTTTTGGAAGAGATGCTGCGTTGGCCCATTACATGGGTTATATTTCACCTCAATACCTTGTTGTGGTGCACAATGCATTCACCCCCATGGCAAGCTTCTACATGTCAGCCCTCAAAGTACTTAGCAAGGTCCTATGCTTGTCAATGATTCCAAGAAATGCTGACAAGATAGTGCTCATCAACAAGGCTGCAATATACGCTGCCTTCCAAGGGGGTTACGCTTATAAATTTCTTGCACACACTGCATTTGCAGAGAGTATTGGTCCAGAAGGACACAGATTGTGTCGTTAATGCCATATTGTTGGGGACCCTTGCACTTAGCAAGAAGAGGCACAAGACTATAGCTAGGCGTCTCAAGAACATTATGAGTTAGCCTAGAAAATTATCGTAGATACTGTGTACTTTGTTAAAGACAATCAATGTAACTCCTTTTTATTAATACAAGTGGGTTTTTCTATACATAAAGTCTACATAAGGTTTGAATAATGTAAGCTTCCATGATATGAGAGAGAGAGAGAGCCATTGTGGATAACACCTAGATTGCATGCATGTTTAGTTTGTGGTGTCAGTGGTGGTTATTTTAGGCCAACTTTCCATGATGTCCCCCCCTGTCCTCTCTGACCACAATGGTGTGTAGTTCTATCTGATTTAGCCAACACCCAACTCTAATTGTTGATAGCAAGGCCTATGTGTATGTGTATGTGAATGTGAATGTGAATGTGAATGCTTGTACATGACAATTGGAGGCCACCAAATACAAAAATAGCCCCAACCTGAACAGGGCGACTTTTACCCACACAGGCTTGCTGTCTTGGCAAAAGTCACCCTATTCAGGTTGGGGTTCCTTTTTCATTTTCTATCCTTCAATTCTCATGTATAAGAATTTATATAGCCCTTTGCTATAAATAGGTGCTTAAAATTAAAGATATATAGTTCCCTACAAAGTAGTATTAAGATCATAAAAGATACCCTTTTACATGATGAGAGAGTTCTTACACATGGAAGGAGAGAGCTTGATTAATATGAACCATATATAAATACATTTTTCCCATGATCAGCTACCGATAAAATGAAAAATGTGGTCCCTTCACAATGGCCCTGACATCACCTAGTTATTTAGAGTTCAAAGTAAATTGGTAAAATGTTACACTGTCCCTGATGCTGAAATTGGAAGCATATTTTGAGAACTATCTATATCATACATTGCAAGCATGTATCATTTAAAGGCCTAGAAAATAAAAAAAGGCCCAACCTGAACAGGGTGACTTTTGGCCAAACAGGCTTCCGATCTGGGCAAAAGTTGCCCTATTCAGGTTGGGGCTTTTTTGGCTTTTTTAGGCCTTCAAATGATACATGCTTGCAATGTATAATATAGATAGTTCTCAAAAGGCTTTATATTCTTGCAATGTATGATACAAATAGGGCTCACTTTGATAATTTAATTCTATAAGATTTAAAACACCAAACTATACATAGATTCATCAATAATATGAATGAGTAGCTGTCCAATGGTACAATGAACATCACCATGAAGTGGACTTTATGATCCTCCATATATCATCCATGCTCAACACATGCCAATATCTTTACTTTGTCTTCATAGACACCTCTAATCACCCATGCTCACTCCATGCCTAAATCTATGATCTGAGTACATGGACACCATGTAAAATTGTGAACTTACACATCAGTATCTATATGTATCCAAGGTACTGTAAAGATACTTTAAAAAATTGAACCCCATTTTATGAATTGAATCCCATTTCATGGTCAAAATTTACATAGAGGAGGAGGTTCAGGCTCTAGGCCTTGCTATGACCCTTCAGAGAGACTGATCCCCTTAGACATGAATTAAAAATATTCATTCTTCTACATTCAAAAATTGATCCCAACAAATTCCAAGTGAGTTTCTACACTTACAAGGGGGATTGGATGAGGTTTTTTGATAGTATCCTTGATATCCCCAAGAAATTTACAACTAGAAAATATCAAAATAAAAAAATATGATACATATGATTGAGAGGAAGCTTTACAAAGGCAAAAAGACCCCCAACCTGAATAGGATGACTTTTGCCTAGACATGCTTCTTGTCTTTTCAAAAGTCGCCCTATTCAGGTTAGGGTTTTTTTAAACTTTTCTAAGCCTTCAAACTATACATACTAGCAAGTGAAATATACAAATAACCCTTGCAAATGAAATATACAAATCAAATACATGTAGGATTTTTTGATAAAATTTTGATACAGATACACATGCAATAAAGGCCTTGATGGACAACTTGAGAAGCACCAAAAAAAGAATATATTGAGTGAATTTTTACATTGTCCAATCATGTACATCATAAGGGGGAATATTTAGCTGTTATCACGTCGAATGGTGCGTGTGAGCTTCATGTCTTTGCACATGGTTGTGACCCGCTTTTCATGGATTGCAGACGTGTTAGAATCCTCAAACATGGTGACCAAAAGTGCCTCCGCTGCTTCTTGGATTGCAGCCAAGGTAAGGCTTTTTATCCTCTTGTCTGGGCCCCCAAAATTGTATAGTATCTCTTTGATAAGATGTGCAACAGGAGATCTCAGGATGAGGAGGTCGACACTCTTTTGGAACCTAAAAATCTCCTTTAGAGCTACCATGCCTGTAAGATTCCTCCCTCCAGCTTTTGAGGTATACACGTGTAAGAACCTCCCCTTCTAATCTTGTAGTTATTCCTCTCTTTGAAATCAAAGAAAGATTATGTTTTACCCTGTTTTGACCTAGAGAGAGAAAATATCTAGAGAGAGGTAATCCAAAATTGAGATATTTTTGGATATAAAAATCTTCCTAGTGTCTAAATTGGTTTCTCTTGAAACAAAAATTCAAAAAGAATTTTCCAATGTGCATTTGGAATTAATTGAAAATAAGTATAAAGGACCTTAGCCTAGGGATCTAGATTTTCAGAAATTTTTGGCTTATGGTCCAATTAAGGTTCCTATGGGCCAATTGGATCAATCCAAGTGTGGGGAGGAGAAAAATCTAATTTATAAAATAAAAATATCCAAAAATGATTAAATTCTCACATAAGATGAGTTGTTGACTAAGGACAAGGTTTATTAGTAAAAAAATATAAATATTACTAAAAAAATGAGATATTTTGGGTATAATGATTCAATTTTGTTACCTTGGTAAAGGAGAAGGGGGCTCTCCTATTTCACATGTGTGGTGGAGTTTTAAACTCAAAAATATTATGATATTTTTATCTCTCCTCTCTCTTGGATCAAACCAAATCAAAAGGGAGCCAAACTATCCAAATCTTGTCCAAATTCAGCCAAACTGAACCTGGAAAATTCTAGAAAATAGTTGGACTTGGTTAGAGGCCTCCCTCACCTATAAATAGATCCTTGGCCCTTTGTAAAAAAATATGAGTATTATATTGAACTAATGATATTTTTTACTATCCTCTACAAATTGAAGAGATTGGAGCTTCTCTCTCTCTTCAGTCCTCCTTGGATTATTCATCAACATACCAAACCAATTGATTGGTTTAGGGCCTCTACTTTGATTAAATAATCAAGCAATCTAGGAGTTAAAGTGTGGTTTATGGTCTTTTTTTTAAATCTCCAAATGTTTCTCTCTTCTCAACCCCTCTCAAGCTTGAGAAGCATTCAAGTGAATGGTTTTTTAATACAATTGAAGTTCTTTAATGAATTGTAGTGATAAAACACATAAATTTTTATTTATGCCTAAATTAAATATTTTTTTAAGCATGTCTCTCTCTCCCCCAAAGATTGGTCATACCTGTGACCTATTCTATATTCAAATGATGCTTCTCATGAAGCAATTCTCTAATATAAAAGTAATTTCCATGCTTGACCAATTAGAGGAGGCCAAAGAAGTGGCTTTTTAATGCTTGACAAATTAGAGGATGCCAAAGAAGTGGCTTTTATGCTATTTAATTTATGAAAAAATCAGGAATCAATTCCATAATTGGATAGTGATCAAATTAATGGTTATTCTATCATATGATATTACTAAACTTTATGCTTTACAAATTATTGAGAATTATCAGAATAGTAGCGGAGCTATGGCAAATTTTTTTAAAAATTAACACATAAATCATTTTCATTCATAATATGAAAAGAAGACTTCCTATCATATTCTAGGATTAATCATCCTAGGTTAATTGATTAATTCTCATCATAACCATGGATAAATTGATTTTAATATTTATGCACAAATAGTTGTTAGCAAAAAGAGAAATTTCTAGTAATATATTTAAATGTTAAAAGAGAAATTCCTATAACATTTAGAATTCCATCATTGAGATGGGAAAAGAGAAATTCCTAGCATATTGGAGTTAACGAGTATTTTAATTAAATTCAAAGATAAAATTTAGATAAATTTATTTTATCTATGAGAAATATTTAAATATTAAAAGAGGAATTCCTATGACATTTGGAATTCCATCATTTAGATGGAAAAAAAAAATTCCTAGCATATTTAGTTAATGGATATTTTAATTAAATTCAAAGATAAAATTGAGATAAATTTATTTTATCTATGAGAAATATTTAAATGTTAAAAGAGGAATTCCTATGACATTTGAAATTCCATCATTTATATGGAAAAAGAGAAATTCCTAGCATATTTAATTAATGGATATTTTATTTAAATTTAAATAAATTTTAGATAAATTTTTTTATCTAGATAAATTTATTTTATCTATGAGAAATATTTAAATGGTAAAAGAAAAATTCCTATGACATTAGGAACTCCATCATTTAGATGGGAAAAGAAGAATTCCTAGCATATTGAATTAATGGATATTTTATTTAAATTCAAAGATAAAATTTAGATAAATTTATTTTATCTATGAGAAATATTTAAATGTTAAAAGAGGAATTCCATCATTTAGATAGGAAAAGAGACATTCCTAGCATATTGAATTAATGGATATTTTATTTAAATTTAAATAATTTTTTTATAATTTTATTTTATCTATGAGAAATATTTAAATGGTAAAAGAGGAATTCCTATGACATTTGGAATTCCATCATTTAGATGAAAAAAGAGAAACTCCTAGCATATTGAATCAATGGATATTTTAATTAAATTCAAAGATAAAATTTAGATAAATTTATTTTATCTATGAGAAATATTTAAATGTTAAAAGAGGAATTATGACATTTGGAATTCCATCATTTAGATGGGAAAAGAGAAATTCTTGGGTATATTTAATTAATGGATATTTTAATTAAATTCAAAGATAAAGTTTAGTTAAATTTATTTTATCTAAAAGAAATATTTAAATGTTAAAAAAGGAATTTCTATGACATTTGAAATTCCATCATTTAGATGGGAAAAGAGAAATTCCTAGCATATTGAATTAATGGATATTTTATTGAATTCAAAGATGAATTTTAGATAAACTTATTTTATCTTTGAGAAATATTTAAATGGTAAAAGAGAAATTCCTATGACATTAGGAATTCCATCATTTAGATGGGAAAAGAGAAATTCCTAGAATATTGAATTAATGGGTATTTTATTTCAGATGAAATTACTTTATGAGAAATATTTGATGATAAAAGAGGAATACCCATGACATTGGAATCCAATTAATTAAATGCAAAAACAAGAATTCCCATGGTATTTGAGATCCAAAAAATTTAATGAGAATGTAAGATTCCTCCCCAGCCTCTCAAGATGTCCAGCATCTTCCCCTGTAATCAAATCCCTCTTCAAAAATATAAAAGATCTTGTTTCTACCAGTTTTGGCCGAGAGAGAGAAAATCTTCTAGAGAGTGGTAATTCAATTTTTAAATATTTTGGGATATAAAAATATCTCATCTTATAAAAATAAGTTCCCCTGAAACAGAAGTTCAAAAAGATTTTCAGAAGGTGCGTTAGAAATTAAGTAATATAATCTGTTCAAGAGGCATTATCTTGGGGGTCAAGATTTTTTCAAATTTTTAAATTAAGGCTCCTATGGACCAATAAGATTCATCCAAATGTAGGGAGGAGATAAATAGAAGAATAAAAGAAAAATTTTCCAAAAATGAGTAAATACTCACATAAGATGAAGAGTTGACTAAGGACAAGGTTAATAGTTAAAAAAGAGAGATATTTAGGTGAAATGATGCATTTTGACACCTCAGTATGGGGGAATTTTCCTCATGAAGGAGGCACCTATTTCATGTGCTTGAATGAGTTTTAAACTCCCAAATAATGAGATATTTTTATCTCTCCTCTCTCTTGTTTCAACTAGATCCAAAAAGTGGACTAAATTGACTCAAAATGGTCAAAAATTGACCAAACTGATCTGGAAAATTCTAGAATCAGTTGGCTTGGTTAGAAGCTCACTTTTTCCTATAAATGGAAGCCTTCCCCTTTGTTGAAACTCAATAGTGTTTTGCACTATTACCCTGCTTCTCCCAAGTGCCAAAAAACTGTGAATTTTACTCATAATTCATTAGTTTTTGATCTTCCCTCTTCTAAAAGATTGGTGGCCACTCTTGTTTCAAACAAGAGTAGAACCCTTAAACCATCAAGCCAAAGGAAAGCTCTAAAATTATCTATGTAAGTTGGAGATTCTTCTCTTTTCTAATTCTTTTATGGTTTTTTATGATTTTTGTCTTCTCTAAAAAGAAATGATGTTATGCCTTATTGAAAAAAGGCATTCCCCTCTCTTCTTTAGTAAATCCAACCATTCTTTATCCTAGATGATTGATTATTGGATAAAATCAAATTTTTCATAATGTTTCTCTTAAATAAGTGGAAAATATTTACATTAGAATGATCTAAATACTCTTGGTGGTGAACTGCTAATTAATTTTAGAGAGTTAAAAATTAAAAAATGATCAGCTATACAAAGGAGGTTATGGTAAATTTTTTTAAAAATTTGTGAAATTAATTTCATCTTTTATTAATCAAAAAGAGTAATCCCCATTGTTAGAGTATTCTAAAAGTGTCATTTTCATTCATGCATAGAAAGATGCATATTGATTAATTTTTATAAAAGAATGATTTTCAATAGAATTAAATTTTATGTATAGAAAGATACATATTGATAGTTTATGTTTTTATTATAAAAGTGTTACTTTTATCATTACTGATTTTTATGCATAAAGGTATACATAAAAGAATATTTTTTTATTATAAAAGTGTTACTTTTATCATTATTGATTTTAATGCATAAAAGTATGCATAAAAGAATATTTTTTAATTATAAAAGTGTTACTTTTATCATTATTGATTTCTGTGCATAAAAGTATGCATAAAAGAATATTTTTTTATTATAAAAGTATTACTTTTATCATTATTGATTTTTATGCATAAAAGAATATTTTCTTTATTATAAAAGTGTTACTTCTATCATTATTGATTTCTATGCATCAAAGAATATTTATTATTATAAAAGTGTTACTTTTATCATTATTGATTTCTATGCATAAAGGTATGCATAAAAGAATATTGTTTTTAATTCTAAAAGTGTTACTTTTATCATTATTGATTTCTATGCATAAAAGATTATTTATTATTATTATTATAAAAGTGTTACTTTTATCATTATTGATTTCTATACATAAAGGTATTCATAAAAGAATATTTTTTATTATTATAAAAGTGTTACTTTTATCATTATTGAATTCTATGCATAAAAGTATGCATAAAAGAATAAAAAGTGTGATTTTCATCATAAATGATTTTTATGCATAAAAGATTTTTTTAAAATTAAAAGTGTGATTTTCATCATAAATGATTTTTATGCATAAACATATGCATAAAAGATATTTTTTATATTAAAAGTGTGATTTTCATCATAAATAATTTTATGCATAAATAGATGCATAAAAGAAATTCTTTTATATTAAAAGAAGGATTTTTATCATAAATGATTTGTATGTATAAACATATGCATAAAAGATATTTTTTTATATTAAAAGTATGATTTTCATCATAAACGATTTTTATGCATAAACATATGCATAAAAGATATGTTTTTATATGAAAAGTGTGATTTTCATCATAAATGTTTTTTATGCATAAATGGATGCATAAAAGAAATTCTTTTATATTAAAAGAGTGATTTTTATCATAAATGATTTGTATGTATAAACATATGCATAAAAGATATTTTTTATATTAAAAGTGTGATTTTTATCATAAATGATTTTTATGCATAAAAGATATTTTTTATATTAAAAGTGTGATTTTTATCATAAATAATTTTTATGCATAAATGGATACATAAAAGAAATTCTTTTATATTAAAAGAGTGATTTTTATCATAAATGATTTGTATGTATAAACATATGCATAAAAAATATTTTTATATTTAAAGTGTGATTTTTATCATAAATGATTTTTTACATAAATGGATGCATAAAAGAAATTCTTTCATATTAAAAGAGTGATTTTCATCATAAGTGATTTTTATGATGATAAAAGTGTGACTTTCATCAGAATTAGATTTTATGCATAAATAGATGCATATAGAATGATTATATTTAAATAAGGGTTCTCTTAATCCTCTGTTTAATTTTTACAAAAATTAGAAAAATGAATAAGTAGATAATCTGTGAGAAGAAATGCTACCGTTTCATATTCACTAAGATGGTAATGAGAAAATTCAATTAAACTATCAAAGTCGGAGATTGAGATAATTGATTATTTTATTCCTCATAAGAAATTTCTGTCTTTAGAAATCTGGAAGCAAATATTCGCCGTCAGAAATTTCCGTCTTTAGAAATCTGTAAGTAAATATTCGTCGTCGAACAAAATTTAGAAAAAGAGAAATTGAAATAGTACTTTTTCGAGAAAGATAGTTTAGGAAGAACCTTTCCAGACCTCTGATTCAGACTATTGACCAAGACCTAATTCCTTCATCAATTTCAATCAATGACGATGTGCCCAGTTCAGGAAAAATGTACTCAAATCTCCCACCGAATCTGAAACTAAGCTAAGACTTTTGATTTTGATCCGAGGATCAGGTTAACAGAATTCGAGGAATTCTGTTTGGAATTCAGACCTGGATCTAGAAGTACTGAGATACGGATTTAAGACTATTCATGGTTTTCAAACAAAATTAAAACTGAAAACTTGCATAGAAACCCTGTTTTCTTAAAGGACTGTCTTACGGAGCATTTGGCATATATGTTTATCTAAGGGAAGTTCAGTTGTAACAACTGGCGAAGGACAGCTCACGCAACAAAAACCTACCCAGGTCTTGACCAGCCGCCTGGGTATGGTGAAAAATGGTATGCTTCCGGTACGATGGGCAAGGGCCGACGAAGCGGTCCTTGAGTGAAGTACCAGGACACCTAAGGAGAATCCTGGAGGGTTCTCACCAGGCGATGCACGGGCTCGCGATGCTTAGGACACCCATACGTATGTCGAGGAAGATATATATATGTATGTTGACGAAGTGATTATTGTAATATGTTATTAGTGGATCTCGTTGTTGCTGACCAGCTGGTCCCAACGGAGAGTCCAGAGTGGTATTGTTTTTGTGAAACAAGGGATTGAATGGAAATTTTGAATTATGAAATCTGTGATCATGTCTGTTTTGTCAATGGATTATTTTTATATTAAAGTTTTAAAGAGGAGTGTGTGCGTATCTATTTTCTAAAGCTAAAGTTAAGAAAGGCATTTCAATTATGGGTGGGTGAGTACTTGTTTAGTTCCACCAATTCCAGTGGTAGGGTGGTGTGGCTAACCCATGGGCCGGATGGGGTTAGGCTGGAATCAGTGGAGTTTTAATAATCAAACTGAAAAATCTTAGGATTACGCTAGGATTCGAGTAGCTAGTTAATTCCTTGATAAATTTCTCAATTGAGTGGATCAACGGCTATGCCTAATCTTGATTAGAAAAAAAGCGTTGAAATTACTCAGATGATCAAATTATATCAGTGATAGTTTCCTTCTATCTGGTTTATTCAGGTGAAGGATAGTTTAGAATTGATCCCGTTAGAAAAATTCGTTAAGAAAATTCAAAATGGTGGAATCATCCCCGCTTTCCGGGCATGGGAAATTTTTTTGGTTTCGGTTTTCGGAGTGACCACCATCCTAGTCTCGTGCCCGGACATTCGTGGGCGAGGCCCCGAGTGAGAAACCCTGCCCCGTGCATGAGGGGGCTGCTTCGGCTCTGTCAGCTATACTGGGAGTTCGTCGGTGCGTGGAGGGGGGCAAAGGGATCTCACAGAGAAGAAGAGGAATTTTTAGTATAATTCAATTTATGATTATTTATCAAAAGTGGAAATATGGGTATAATTGATTTCTGTAAATCCCATGAATTCTTTTATTCAAAAGAGGAATATTGAATATAATTCATTTGAGAAATTGAGAATGAATATGGAAATAGTCGGCGAGAAAAAGAACCTTTAATTAGGCCAATCAATTGGCAGAAATTTAGAAAAAGTCCCATTATCGCGATCAACCTAGAAAAAGCTATGAAATGGAAATAGCATGTGAATGGATGAGATAAGGTGAAAAAAGGATGCGATAAGATGTGTATGGGATGTGATAGGATGTGATAAGATGTAAACGAGATGCGATAGGATGAGAATGGATTTGATAAGATGTGTATGGGATGTGATAGAATGTGAATGGATGTGATAAGATGTGAATGGGATGTGATAGGATGTGATAAGATGTGATGTAATGAGAATGAATGTGGATGTGTATGTGGAAGAATGGATGTGGATGTGTATATGAAAGAATGTATGTGGATGTGTATATGGAAGAATGGATGTGGAAGAATGTATGTGGAAGAATGGATGTGGATGTGTATGTGGAAGAATGTATGTGGATGTGTATAAGAAAGAATGGATGTGGAAGAATGAATGTGGATGTGTATGTGGAAGAATGGATGTGGATGTGTATGTGGAAGAATGAATGCGGATGTGTATGTGGAAGAATGGATGTGGATGTGTATGTGAAAGGATGTGATGTCGATGTGAGTGAATGAATGAGATGTGATGTGATGTGAATCAGGATGTGAATGAATGAGATGTGATGTCATGCGAATCAGATGTAAATATATGATATGGGATGTGAATGGATGAGATGTGATGTGATGTGAATCAGGATAAGAATAAATGAGATGAGATGTGAAATGAATGAGATGAGATGTGATGTAAATTGAGATAGATATGAAATGAATGAGGTGTGATGGGATGTGAATATGGGTTGATGCGAGTGGATGAGATGTGATGAGGAAAGATGTGATGAGATAAAAAATGATGTGATTGGATGAGAATAGGAATACATCTGAATTGGATATGGATTAAGTAATGTGGATGGATGTGGAACAATGTGAAAGACGAGAGTTCATTATAGGAACTGTATTTATGGTCTATTTTTAAATGACCGTTTTGTGTCAATAATACTGGGGAAGCATTTTGATCGTCTTGAGAATGAGGTCGTGGAGACCTAACTGATAAAGTTGTAATAGCTGAACGAAGAGTCAATGGAGGACGTCTGGCATAGCAAGGCCGGCCGAGGTCTTGACTAGCCTCGGTCTGATTTAAATGGTGAGCTTCTGGTACGGTGGATGAGGGACCAAGGAAGCAGCCTATAAGTGAAGTGCTAGGGGACCTGCGAAGGATCCTAGAGGGTGTTGACCATACGATGCTCGGGTCACCGAAGATACCCACATGTGCGTCGGGGAAGATATTGGAACAAGAAGTAAGAGTTGTTTTCTGAATTCAGGCATGGATATAGTTGATTGACCTTGCTGGTCCTCAACAGATGAGTCCATGGCTCTTTTATATGGATCTGTTGGTTGATCTTGCTGATCTTTAATGGAGATTTTATCTTGATTTTTATAAGTGATTATATTGTCGGGTACGTTGAGCTAGTAACTATCAAAAAGGCCCCTGAGGAACAGGTGGTGAGCATTTTGGTTACCAATGATGCCATAGGTACACCGATGAAGGAATGATTGGAAATTAGGATTCAACTAGATATTTTGAAAGATATTGATCAGTGACACTATGGTTTCATTAAATGATTGTTTTAAAGATAGCTGAATCTGTGAAAAAAGGCAATTTCATATTGGGTGTGTAAGTGGTGTGACTGGCATTAAATTTGCATGAATATCCGAATAGGGAGTCTAGGAATTCTTTTCCCTGGTACCCGGGACAAAACCTTACCCAATTCCTAATAGGATCCTATCACTACAGTGGTTGGGCGGTTGGCTAACCCATGGGACTAGGCTGGACTGATGGATCCATAAAATGAGACTCAATTCTGTTATAGTATGATAGATGAAGTAAATCCCGGATAGTAATTGTTCTATGGAAAAAGAATCAACGGATGTGCCTCTTGATGGGAAAAAAAGCGTTGGTTTCTATGATCCAGGTGCAAGTTTCTTCCTTGACTAAGTGACTCACAGGTTCGGTCGGATCAGTTTGGTCAGTAATGACCCTGACTACGTTAGAGTAAAAATTCTGGCAAGGGAAGTTTTTCCAGGTTTGGTTTTGGAAGAACCGAGGGATTAGTCTCTTGTTCGGATATCCGTGGGTGAGGCCCCGAGTGAGAGGCCTTGCCCCGTGCAAGAAGTGCTACTTCCGCTGCTAGCACCCCCAAATTCGTTGCACGGAGGGGGCAAGGATCTTTCAATGCCATTGCGTTGTTTCCTCCTAGGGGCACGACGAAGAGGGTTTCTTGGGAGTAGTCGAGGAGGACGTGTATGAGCAGTCCTATCTCATGCACGTTTATGCCGAGAGGATGATGGAGCTCCTTCAGTTGCTACAGCTTCTATTGTTGCGGCTTCTGTTGCTGCTGCTACCACTGCCACGTCTTCTCGTGTTGGCAATGGAACCATGCCTCGATGCAAGCTCTTCCCCCTAGTTGTGTAACGTATTGGGGGGATAGGAATATCAACCCATGGCACTCAATCAGGGTCAACATTACTCCCTGACTCTTGATCAGGATCAATGGTGGTGGCCAAGTCATTGGTGTCCGGATGAGGGGGAGAGGGAGGTGGAGGTGGAGGTGGTAGTGGAGGACGATTAGGTGATGGTGGATGCTTACATGCATTGTTTTTCGTTCGAGCCATGGCAAAAACTGAAGTGAATATAGAAATGAGAATGAATGAGACTATTACGCCTTTGTATAAAGTCATTTATAATGTGTTCAGATAGTTTGAAACCAGTCAAAATATACAAAACCACCAAATTAGACATGTTTAACCCAATGTCTGCCATGTCTTGATATTGTGGCACGCCATGCGACATGGACTGCTCTTGAACTTCCATTCCACTTCTCTATGTTTGCCTCCTTCCTTTTGAGTCATGTGGCTTTAGCAATTGCTGACATTCGAGCCTTTTCCCTAGTTACATTTCTTGCAAGATTATTGCGACAGAACCAATTCAACATCTCTACAAGATAATTGCTACATGTCTTCTCTCCACCATGTCGAGCATTCTTAAAGTACACTCCTTTGGCTACGTAATGTGATTTTTTCATGCCTTGGGTGCTGAACATATCCAAGGACCTGTATTTTTGTAGAAAATACGGTCCATGTGCATATATAATGTGCTAGGAAAAAATGTCCAAGTAAGAAATTATGAAGACAAATGTTTAATTTATGGAATTTTAGTAAGCAATTGCAATGGTAATTAATGAGCGGCGATAATTAAGATAAGAATATCTTACCATGTAATATGTAATGGAGGTATCTTCCCAACTCTTACTAACAAGCTTGATGAATTCTATCACATCTATTTTGAACACATTTTGAACACATTTTGTTATTCTTGAGTTGTTGTGCTCTTTAACATAGTTGTCACTCACAACCTTCTCAAAGTAAGTCCACACCTTCTTCCCAACTCTCACTAACAAGCTTGATGAATTCTATCACATCTATTTTTGAACACATTTTGTTATTCTTGAGTTGTTGTGCTCTTTAGAATAGTTTTCACTCACAACCTTCTCAAAGTAAGTCCACACCTTCTTTCACTTGTTTTGTAGATTTGGATCCTTGTCAAGACCTATGGTGCACTTGCAAATATCCTTCCAATGCTCCCATTGGAAGGCTTCTCCCTCAATCGTTCATAGGATGCCAGAATCGCCTCGCCTTTGCACCATTCATTGACACTTGTTGAGAAACAATATGATGTGCCCCAGACTTCTTAAGATCTTTCACAATCTTTACATTTTATTTCTTGTGTTGAGCGTGAGGCTGGCTGCATAGTCAATGTGAAGCTTAAGAAACCTATCAAAAATCCTTATCATGGCATGCAATGTGCAAAAGTGTATACTTTTCTTTGGGAACGGAATAATTGGTGCCCAATATGGATCCTTTGTGTCCCTATTGGGTGTTCCATCTAAATCAGAAGACAAGATCTTGTCCACCCATCAGAGCTCATCCTCGCACTTTGGCTTGAGAATTGATCGCTTCATGCACAATGGACACAGATGGAGGCATTGTGCACTATTGTCACAATTACACATGCATTTTATGGTCTTCAAATCACCACCTAGATGCCAATCCACACGAAAGGAGCCCACACAATCCACTTCAAGATCCTCCCCATTCATATGTTGTTTGATGACTTCTGGAATTTGAGGGCATCGTTGAAGCATCCAATTCAACCCCTCTTTGTTCTCCTTTGAAACCTCAAAGGCTCCAAGCCACCAATTATCCTTCTCAAATTGAACACTGAAAGAAGGGATTTCATCCTTGTCCTTTGCATATGCCATTGCTTCATTCGTATATGTGACTCCCATTTGCTCCAATCTTTTTCCTTTTACTAGTTGAGTCTCATCCAATTTCAGTGTAAGCCATAGGAATCCCTTTCCCATTCTACATATCACATAAACAAAGCCAAACAACACAATTAATTCATGTCATTGATAAGGGAAATTTGTAAGCTAAATGATAAATGCTCAAACCCAACCTTGATGTTGTGTGAAACCTTATAGAATCAGATCATATGTCGTTGAAGGTTCTTTAGGTCCAAAAAGAGGTTGTTGTATGTGTCGTACTGTATTTCAAGCCTATCCTTGGACTTAGGATCTAAAATCATTGTTCCTTCTACATGAATATACTCACAAAGGATTGATTAAACACCTGCATTGCTTGCCTTCTTTTCTAATGATACTTTGTAGGAAGGAGGAAGAAAGTGCCCTTGAATCCCTCGGGCATGAAGAGCTCTTTTGATGACTCCCCATAGATTCCCTCGTAACCCTTGCACTGATGCCGGCTTCATCACATGCATCTTGTATATCCCTTGCACTAATAAGCCCCTTGATGTCTTGCATAATGTTCTTTGTAACCACCTCAAGGACACTCTTGTAATTTGAATCATGGATGCTTGATGTTATCTCCTTGTTCTTCATGCAGGCTTTGAAAATGTGCATAGTATCTCCCACACCAGATGCATCAACTAAGAAATTCCTTGGACACAACAAAACCACCATTAGATCTATCAGGAAAAACCTTTAAATTAACACATACATAAAAAATACAAATAAAAAATTCCATGGAAAGATTCCTTGTTGCCATGACCCTCCGTTTCCTTGCACCACCTTACACCAAAAGATTTTTAATATTAGAAAGCTTTAGTTCCATCCTCTATAACCCCATGGGGGAGATTGGCAATAGTTCCACTAGTTCCATTCTCCATAATCCCATGGGGAGAATGAATTCTCCCCATGGGGGGGCTTATGGAAAATGCTTTCTCCCCATTTCCCATAACCGCATGGAGAGAATGACACTAGTGCATTCTCCCTCATGTGGTTATGGAAGAGACCACCATATCAAAAGTTAAACCATAAGCCTAAATATAATGGATGCATGATTCTTAAGAGATCAAAATGCATATGTAAAGTTTGTACAAAGGGAGAGAAGATTTATGACATGTACAAATTTCTATAAGGAACCACAAGCATCAATAGATCTGAAGTTTGTATGAAGGGAAAGAGGGTGTATGACATGCAAAAATTTCTATAAGTACCACAAGCATCAACATACTTCATTAGAGACATTGAAAGAGAACCTACATATAATGCATGCAACATTCTTACGAGATCACTATGCATATCTAAAGTTTGTATGGAAGGAAAAAAAGGGTGTATGACATATAAAATGTGTTATAAGGAACCATAAGTCTTAACATCTATACATTAAAGGACACTGAAAGATAGCCTATCTACATTATAGTGACAATTTCATATGATTAAAATTGTAGTTACAAATTTTAAGTGACCAATGAGATTAGCTGCTATAAATCGTGTGTATATCTTCGTCAAAAGTTACCATTTGGGTGCCCTTGATGGCAAAGTTGGCACCCATATAGATACTTACGATCACTATAAAATTTTGGAAAAAAACCAAAAGCATACACTAATTATGTACATGGGAAAGGCACATAGAAAATCATACTCTAATTATAAGTACTAAAGTGCTAAAATTAAGACATGTTAGAGGTACATGCAAAATCATAGCGTAATTCCATCCTCCCCAGACTATGGAGAATGTCACTATTATCATTCTCTCGGGCTATGGAGAAGGGAACTATTGCTATTCTTCCGCATGGGGTTTTAAAGAATGGAACTATTGACATTCTCTCCCATGGAGACTATAGAGTGAGAATGACACTCTCCCCCAAGGGCTTTAGAGCATTAGGGGGAATTTGAACATATTTTGGGCCTTTTGCTAATGAAAGTAATTAGCAAACAGACTAATAGGAATAGAGGATTGTGCACATTTGGTCTCCTTTGAATATAGGGAGGGAGACTAGGTTGGGGGAATAGGCTTTTAGCACTAATAATTATACTTGTCCCTTTCAAAAAGTAGTGTGGCCCCAAAAAATCCTTAAAATTTTTAAATTTTTTGAGATACCCCCAAAGAGCCACTTTTCCCCCCAAAAACCCACCACCTCGAATTTCATTATAGTCAAAAATCTCATTTTCAAGTCCACTTTCCCTCTTGAACGTCCAAATTAAACTCTTGTTAAACCTTCCTCCCTTCTTCTTTCATCTTTTCAATATCCATCAAGCCCGAAACCCTAATCTGCATAGCATCTTCACTTTTTCTTTCTCTTTCTCATTCGCCCAACCCTAATCTCAACAATATAGTTTCACAATTGATATGGTTGCACCATGAAGAAGACCAAAATATGAGATTGAGGAGATCTCGTTGTATAACAAGAGGGACGATGATGGTGCTTGGGTGAGAGAGGCATTTCGCAAGGGTGCTTGGGTTTTCCTATAGCTTACTCAAGTTTGATGAACGAGATGTGATGGAGCTTCATTGGAAGGGTCATTTACAAGGATTCCAAAAATCGAGCCATTGTACAACATGTGTACAGGGCACAAGACATCCATCTTTACCAACAAACTCGATTCCCATGCAACTGTAAGTATCATAGGGAAGGAAGGAGGCATGTGATATTACGATAGCTACATCTTTCATGTTTAATGATCTTATTTTTAGGTTGCAGATATTACGATAGCTACATCTTTCATGTTTGATGATCTTATTTTTAGGTTACATATATTTTTCCTTCCAACTTGGCAAAGGGGAAACCATTACGAAGCCTTACCGAAACATTTCAAGCACTCCATGATGCAGACTTTGGTGAGGCTATGTTTCCTTGTAAAACCAATGTAGATCTTTGTAAAGGAAAAGATCTTTTACCGGTACTTCTATGTGGTACAAAGGCATGACATTGGGTTTGGTAAGCTAGCGATTATCACATCGTCTCTCCTCTCTTCTGTTGAATGGCCAACTCCTCATGCTTGGTGGTTATGGTCATGAAATCAAAGATACTTTGTGACATACAAGGATCTTCAAAGTTTGCAAAGCCATCTCGATCTGTGGGTCTTAGCACGGTATGCCTAATTCATCTTTTTACTAAGATGTTCAATCAGTTTACTTTGTCACAAACACTTACCATGTTTGTTTGCAAAAAGTACTAGGTGATGACATGGTTTCCTTGCTTGGAGAGCAGTGGAACATTGTAGAGGGGAAGCATAAGGATGATACATTTAAGTGAAAAATAGTAGAGTCGAGTGTTACATTTTGGTATCTTAAAACTTGTGCTACCTTATACATTTGTTTTTATTACAAACAATGGATGAAGAAAAACAGTACTTGGGTCCCATTGCAAGCGGATGAACAAGTTGTTTTGCCTCTTGACATATGCATTAGGTTTCCCAATGGTGTGGTGGAAATTGTAAGTACAAGAAGGAATTGGAGCCTCCTAAATATAAGGGAGCACCTCAATATCATGGGAAGTGAGGATATAGGGCACAATTGATTATAGGAATCTGGTGGTATAAGCATGACTTAATAAGAAATCTTTGTGGAGTTTTTTTATGAAGTATGTTTAGAATTATAATATTTTCCTTTGACTCTTGGGCTCCACTCAAACCAATTTTGTAAATTTACTTATGGAATTCATCAATGAAAATTTTTGTCTCGTGATTGCTGTGCCTTTGGAAATTTTTATGAAGTTCTTTTAGAATTGCAATATTTGGAGTTTTTTTAAAGAAGTCCTTTTAGATTTCTAATATTTTCCTTTTAGAGATATACTCGAGTCACTAGATGACATTTAAAGAAAATTCTGGCACAACATCTCAAAACCATAGCCAACCCATTACAAACTCATGTTCTACCTTGACAAATTTAAGTACAAATGTATTCTGAGTACAAAACATGATAAAATGAGAAGAGAATTTCTCAATCTTTACAAAAAAGATTATAAAATTAATTAAAAAAATTTAATAAATATTTTCAATGATAAATAGGGAGGAGAATGAAGCTTTCTATTTTGTCTCCTCCAAGTTTGTCTCCATCTCCTCTGGTTTTGTCTCCATGTCCCTTTCCTTTGTCTCCTCTCGTTTTGTGGCCTCCTTTGTCTCCATGTCCATTTCCTTTGTCTTAATGCTCTTTTCCTTTGACTGCTTCTAGTTATTCTTACCAGCAAACTTGAGTTCCTTCTTAGCTTTCTTTCCAACACCCTTCTTGGCACCCACTTTAGGACCACTTTTCTTTGAGGTACTTCCTAGGGTTCAGTACCCTTTCAAAAATTGAGATATTTCATCTCTCCTCGCTCCTAATTCAAGTCTAGTTCCAAAAAGTAAGCTAAACTGACCTAAAAATGGTCAAAAATTGACCAAACTGATTTGAAAAGTTATAGAATCAGTTTGCTTGGTTTTAGGAGCTCACTTTTTCCTACAAATAGAAGCCTCCTCCTTTTGTTGAAAAATAATAGTGTTTATGCACTGTTACTCTACTTCTCCCAAGAGCCAAGAACTGTGAATTTCTTAATAATTCACTAGTTTTTGACCTTTCCCTCTTCTAAAGATTGGTGGCCACTCTTGTTACAAACAAGAGTAGAACCCTCAAACCATCAAGCCAGAGGAAAGCTCCCAGAATTTATGTAAGTTAGAAATCTTATATTTCTCTTTATTCTTTTTATGCTTTTGTAATTTTTGTGTTGTTTGAAGTGATAAATGGACGCTATGCCTTGTGGAAAGGCTTTCCCCCTCTCTCATGATTAAAATCAGCCCTTCTTTATCCTAGTTAAGTGAACTAATAGTTAGAATTAAACTCTCATATTAATTCTCTTTTAAAAAGTGAAAATTGTTTAGTTTAAAATGCTTAAAACCAATTGAGGTTAATTTTTAAGTAAAAATAAGTAAGAAAATTTGAAAAATGGTCAGCCATAGGTTATGGTAAAAATTTTCAAAAATTTAGAAATAAGTATTATCTTTTATTATTCTAAAACAGTAATCCCTATCGTTTCTATATTCTAAAAGTGTCATTTTCATGCATAGAAGATGCATATTGATTATTTTTTTATACATAAAAGAATAAAATTTTTTATTATGAAAGTGTTACTTTCATCAAAATGGGTAAGAGCCATTCTAATCATAAGGGAAGCATCTATGTCTTCTTGTTCAATTTATGATTATGATTTCATGTCTTACAAGATTAATCTTTGGTAATAGTTTTGTGTAGGGTTGATTGGTTCTTTGATTATATGTTGCCTACATGATTTTATAGCTCCACTTGTTGTAATTAGAATTGTTTCTTAATTGTGTCCATAAAACAAAAACAAGTGCTGGTGCGTAGATGGTATAGTGCTGGTGAATCCTATCAAAACGATTTGTCAATCAGAGTTCTGAGTCTAAAGTTAGGACAGCTCAGGCAAACTACATCTAAAATAGTAAAATAGGTTCTTTGTGAGAGCAAACAGGTAGTTATCTCTGAGTCGTAAGTAAGATTTGATCGTCAAATCTTTTTGTGAAAGCTTCAGACGGATGCTTACTGTACAAGCTATGATTAGATACAAAACTTGCCGTGCAAGTTGCGCCATAACGTGGTGCTTTTTCTCAACGCGGTGTTTTTTCTTATTATTATTTTCATCTTTTATGGACCTCTAAGTTTGCTTACATGCATGAGACACGGGTCTCCACTTTTAGAGTTTTAATTTTGGTTCATGTTCTATTCTTTATACGATCACTTTATGCTCGTCCTCTGGTGCATGCCTATTTTTTGCTACGTTTCTCATATCTCGTACACAGTCTGCAATTTCTGCGATCTTATCTTGTACGTGTTCTCACAACCCGACATGGCAAACACCATACTTGTTAACGGATTTCCTTCTGGGGCTAGCATTCTGTTCCTCTTTTCCAAGGCCAAGGATTTCCTGGTTGGAAATACAAGATACTATTAATTTTGGAAGGAGAGGAATTGGCAGATATTGTTCTTGGTATTCTTGCATGCCCTCCTCAACCTATTGATCCACTTCAGAATAATGTTATTATTACCGAAGGTCCTATTTTTGAACTGTGGAAAATTGATCATGCACACTGTGGATTCGTCGTGATAAGGCTACACATTGGTATATACTTTCTGCCCTTAATGATTCACTCATGCTAGATGTTTATCTGTTATCCATGTCATCTGCTATATGGGACTATCTTATCACTATGTTTGAGAAGAAAACTATTACCGAGATTCTGTATATCTTCGTATTCTTCTGGGCAAGTTTCAATTCAAGGCAGGTACATCCATTTCTAGTCACATTGAATCATTCAAAGGTATTATCAACTTTCTGCTCTGCAGGGGATCTTATTCCTCGAACTCAATTGGTTACACACCTTCTTGATATGGTGAAGGATCCTTTGTAGTATGATAATATTGTCACTATGTTATCTAACAAGGATGGAATTGACTTTGAGCATACATGTATTTCTTTGATTGAATATTCTCAACATCATGATCGTCAGACGTCGGTAACTCATGAAACGGTCATGATTGCCCAAGAGTACACAGAATCAGAGACAGTCTTTGCTGTCCGGAGACGTCCATTTCAACAACGCCCTTCTTCCTCCTCCCAATTTACAACTTGTGGCTTCCAAAGAGGAGGTAATTCTTCTCATTTGAGATTTCCTCAAAAGCGTTGTTCTTATTGTGACAAAACTGGCCACTTGGTATCTGAATGTTGGGCACGAGAGTACGATGAAGAACATGGTATTACAAATAAGCAACCTTGTTTATCAAGGGGTTCTTCCTCTTCTCTACAACCTGTGAATATTGTGGGAGCACAAGGCATTCATCGAGTCAATGCTTCAAGAGGCGTTATGATGAAGCTCGAAATCAAGCTTATGCTACTCAACAAAATCCTCATGATGAAGACAATGTTCATCAAGAGGCTAATTTGGTTCATATAATGTCTCTCCAGAAAAGGTACTACATGTTGGTTCTCTCTTTATTGTTGATTCTGGTGCTACTGGAAACATGACATATCAATTGCAATGGTTACACAATTATCATCTAATTCCTATCAAGAAAGTGGTTTATCTTGCTGATAATATAACTTGCCAAGTAATGGGTATTGGCGACTTGTATTTGGGAACTTCTTCCTCAACCAAAATACTGCGAGGAGTTTTATATGTTCTTGAATTACAAAGAAACTTACTTTCTGTTGTGCGACTTGTGGATCTTGGTCTATTTGTTGGATTTGATAATACAAAGTGTCGCATCGAAAAGAATGGCACCACTATTGCGGTTTCGCCTCGACATGGTAATCTCTTTGAACTTTCATTGAATGAGGATGTTGCAAATGTTGTAACAGCGCATCATCGGTTTGCTCACTCAAATTTCTCAAAGCTTCTTGATATTCATCGTCATGATCTTGTGAGAGGTATGGACCTCAAATCTCACCCGCATATGGGGATATGTGAATATTGTGCTCTAGGAAAACATCATTGTAAGCCATTTCCAATGACAAATATTCATTCAAATAATCTTTTGGATCTCATTCATACTGATATTTGTGGACCCTTTCCTCCATCCAAGTCTTGCTACCGTTACTTCATTACTTTTATTGATGACTATTCATGGTATACAAATGTCTTTTTGCTACAACATAAATTAGAAGCATTGGACACATTTAAGAGGTACCAAATATCTATGAAGAATCACACTGGTCGAAGAGTCAAAATTATTCGAAGTGATAATGGTGGTGAATATATTTCCAACTTATTTTATGATCATTACATCAGCCACGGCATCCACCATGAGTATACCATTCCATATTCTCCCCAACAGAATGGAGTTGCAGAGCGAAAGAATCGTACAATTTTGAATGCAATCAAATGCATGCTTATTCATTCTGGAGTTGCAGAGCAAAAGAATCGTACAATTTTGAATGCAATCAGATGCATGCTTGTTCATTCTTGATTATATCACTCTTTTTGTGTAAAAGCAGTATTGATAGCCATTTTTGTTTAAAATCATCTTCCAACTACTGCACCTTCTAGTAAGATTCCAATCACAGCTTGGACAGGTCAAACTGCTTCTGTTGCACATTTCAAAGTCTTTGGGTGTATTGCTTATATTCATGTCCCAAAAGAGACACGACACAAGCTAGAACCTTCAGGTTTGAAGGTTATGTTTATTGTTTATTCTCACAACTCAAAGAGTTACAAGTTTTACGATCCAGGTTCTCAAAAAGCAATTGTTAATCGAGATGCTATATTCAATGAGCAATTGACGGGAGGTTAGTGGTCCACAGATGATGCTGATGATACAAAAACATTACTCACTTCTTTCCCTTTTCTACTTTTGGACAATGATTTGCATGACGACAACACTCTTTTGATGGATATTGGACAAGTCTATTGATGTTCATCCTACGGTTTCAAAGGAGACTGCTACAGATCTTGATATCTATGTTGATCTTCCTATTGAACTTGATAACGGGGCAAATCATGTATATGATGACGTTCTTGAAACCTTTAATCAAGTATTGGCTATTTGTGAAGATCCTTCAACTTATGCAGAAGCTATATCCTCTCCACAAAAGGAACAATGGAAGGAAGCCATGGAAGCTGAATATGAGTCTTTAATCTCGAAAGGTACATGGGTTCTTACCAATCTACCTTCTGATCATACTCCTATCAAATGTAAGTGGGTTTACAAGACTAAAACAAAGGCAGATTGATCTTTTGATAAATTCAAAGCTCGTTAAGTTGCAAAGGGATACTCTTAAATTGCAGGGATTGACTATCATGACACTTTTTCACCCGTAGTTCATAGTACAAGCATTCGAGTACTACTTGCTTTTGCAACTCAGTTTGATTTGGAAATACATCAAATGGATGTTAAGAGGGCTTTTCTTAATGGAGACTTAAAGGAGGAAATATACATGGAGCAACCTGAAGGTTTTACAATTCCCGAAAAGGAACATCTTGTATGCCAACTCCACCGTGCTTTGTATGGACTAAAACAAGCTTCACGATCATGGTACATCAAGATTGATCAATTTCTCACATCTCAAGGGTTTGTTTCTTGCTTCTATGATCCAAATATTTATATCAAGTGCAATGTGGATAACCATTTTGTGATATTCGCCTTTTATGTTGATGACACTATACTTGTGTCTAATAATCTATCTTTCATGCAACAAGTATAAAAGGTCTTATCCTCAGAACATGTTTTGAAGTACTTGAAGGGCACTGCAGATTTTGGACTTGTATATCGCCGTCAAGAAGACATATCTTCATCAACTTCTCTTAATCTTTTGGGTTATTCAGATGCTGATTGGGCAAGCTCTAACTTGTCCATGCGATCCACCAATGGTAATTGCTTCTTTATCAATGGCTGTTTGGTATCTTGGGCTAGCAAGAAACAATGCTGTATTGCAGTTTCTACTACAGAGTCTGAATATGTAGCTGTATCTTTAGCAGCTCGTGAATCGGTTTGGCTTCGACAATTGCTTGCTAATATTGGTCATTCTCCTTCCTCAAGCACTCCTCTTAGATGTGACAACCAAACTGCTATTAGTCT
Source organism: Cibotium barometz (assembly GCF_041138505.1). NCBI lineage: Eukaryota > Viridiplantae > Streptophyta > Polypodiopsida > Cyatheales > Cibotiaceae > Cibotium > Cibotium barometz. Next base: position 35,679,960 of record NC_141065.1, read on the forward strand.
AGCCAAAGACTATGTGCAACATAGCAAGTCCAAGCATATTGCAGTTCATTATCACCCCATCCATACCCAATCCAAGCTGTAAATTATGGGACTCTTCTTTGAACTCTGGCCATCCATTCTCAATGTGAGCCCAAGCTGGTAAGTTGGTGAAATTCCTTATCATGCCATCGCGGTTGAACGATGGTTCATATGCCATGTCATTAACTTAGCAATGGATTGACACCACAACATATGTTGAATGCGAGATATAATAGGAAAGTGCCTCCGAATACCTTTTGTGGAATTTTGCCACCTTGTAAATCCTTCATGAGGATCCTCTCCAAAAATTGGACATTGCATGACATTGGCAAAGGCACCCTGTAAATCCTTCCTGTAAATGATCCTCTTCAAAAATTAGACATTGAAAAAGGTACCCCTAAATAGTACACAATCATTATGGCATGCATGAGTGTGATTGATACCAAGCATGGAAAGTACTTTTTGAGCATTACAAATTGTTTGTTGGGCATATCTTCTTTAATAATCGGAGTAGTAGGCTTTTTACACTATTATCTCTCCATCCATATGTTGTTTGCAAGCATACATGCCCACAAAGTTAAGTACTTTATACCCTCATAGAATGGTTTGTTAGCCTCCTTGTGTAACACATCCTCTCTTTCATGTGTTTCAAAGTTAGGTGTCTCTTCCTCATGCTCGCTTTGAAAAAAGTGAGTGATCATCTCCTCTATGGCATCCTCTTCCTCTGTCTCATGTGGAGGAAATCCTAGGCCTTCCAAAATGTACTGGACAAGCTCCACTTTCCAAGTGCTCCTTACAATGCTTGTACTCCTTCATAAAGTTTTCCCCATTGATGGAATAATGAGATATATTGTGTAGTACTTGTGCCAAATGTCCATTCCCCCCTCATCCTAATGAACCATATTTAAAAATGACACTTAACATTACATATGGCAAACCGCGAGTATACATATCATCTCATAAGTTTATATACTAACTGATGAATTGGCTTGCATGATCATGCTGGATGGCATTGGTTCAAATGATCCCCATTTTCTAATATGCTCCAATGTCACTCTACATTCACATACATAAATATTCTTACATCCTGCACACATGAACAATGGATTATTCTCTGTAACCACTCTGGACCTCCAATTAATGGTTACCCATGACTAGCCAAACTAGTAGAAGACATTTGTACCGAGAAAAAAAGTGAGCAATTAGAAAACTAAATATGAATGCATGCACCAATATATAGTAGTGTTAATGGTTTTCTCTCTGGAATTTCCCTAGCATCATAAGCATGTCATAATCTCTTTGTATAATCCATAAGGTCTACCCATAAATCTCTATGCATGCCATAATCCCTATTCATAAGTCTTATGCATGTCATAAGCTCTATGCATAAGCCTTATGACTAGAGCCTTATGCATAGAGCTTATGGCTTATGCATAGAGCTCTATACATGCATAAGGCATACACATAATAGATTTGCTTTTTAAGTCCTCCTTATTCTATAAACATGATAGCCTCCTTTTTATAATGTAGACATGTAGAGGGGCGATCCAGACTTGAGAAGCCCATTGGCTTGTTGTTCAATGTCCATTGTTGATGATCCAAACATGGAGCAACTCTCACAGTTGGCCATTAGTTTGTCGCATCGATATGGGAGAGAGAATGTGTGGAACATTTTTGTTCCACACTCGATTCCTTGCATAGGTTACCCTAACCTATGTGGGGTACTCTGATGGGTGGTTCTACTCCTACGTTATGCACTCCTATACCCTTATCCACTCCCATTAGAGGATCTAGTCCATTTTAGGGTGTTGGGCCTACAAGTGGAGTTTGCAACCATCCCACTCCCCTTTCTTCTGTGGCACCTAGTCCACAACCTCATACCACATCCTCGTCGATAGATAGGAGGTCTGCCTCTTCCTGACATTCTAGTGAGGGTAGTTGGGTGGTTGTTTAGGGAGCAGTAATAGATCTGCTTCCAATTCCTCCTCACAATATGTGCAGGCATAGCAGGTGGTGAGTCCAAATGCGTACGACCCTACGACACTTCCTTACCATGTGAGGAGCATAGATGGGATCATCATTGAGGATAGTAAGGGGAAGCATGTCATAGTATGCATGCATTACCTTATAAATTTTGAGTTCGGAAACATTTGGGGCATTAAAACTGGAGAAATAAAGATGATGCAAAGTAGCAATACATTCTAAGTGTATTGAAGACAGAGTGTCATGTGCCACACCCGGCTTACAATTTAATAACTTTAAGATGCTCAATCGTATGTGGGGACATGTGAGTCATAAGAAATCATTGATTGCTAAGGCCATCAAGCGTGGTGGCATGAAGCCACCAGGAAAATCAGATAAATATTGGAAGAAGGCCAAAAAGACATACTGGGAAAATCCCAATCTATTCAAGCAATAAAGAGAAGCAGCCCGAGTATGCATGTATAAAAGAGGGGCTTCTCATCTTGGATCGGGTGGAGTGCCGTCTTTCCGTGATTAGTTTGTAAGTATTTGAACCCTTAACATATTGTATTCAAAACTTTAGTTTCTAAAGAATTAAAACTTATATAAATTGTCATTTTTTAATGTGTGCCCAATGCAGGAAAAATATGGTGGGCCATTTTTCTTCTCGTGTGAAGAGTACGACTTTGCTTAACCCAATGGGATCTTGGCCACACAACAACAGGGTATCCCTTTGAAATATGAAGCTATGCCCGATGTAAGTTACTTGTTTGAACAAGTTTTAAAAGTTCAAATTCCTTTGGTTTTATAAGCTTTTAGAAATTTATCTAATTTTTTTTAATATTACTTAATTTTGTGTGATATAGGAAGATGATGAAGAGGCATAGGTGAGAGCAGGACGAGGGGGATGATGATGAGGAGGAGGATGACTAGAGACCCGCCTATTGTGTTTTATGTTGTGTAACTCCATACTCGATGTAGCTCGCCTTTCATGGCAGTTTGGATGTAACTCGCCTTTTATGGCATTCTGGATTCATTACAAATAAGATTTCGGGAGTTACTATGTTTCAGATGTATTTTCATATGTCGATACGCAAATGCATTTTAATACATCGACATGTTTGTTTATACAAATTAGAACTGTCTTGAACAGTGCCACTGCACGGTGGAAATAGCAGCGCTCTTATTTTTTTAATCAGCGCCGCTAAGTGGCAGAAATAGTGATGTTGTTTTTTATCAACGCCGCTATAAGTGATGGAAATAGGAATGATATCATTTTTCATTAGTGCCGCTCTCAACGGGCGAAAACAACGTAGGAAATATCGACGCTTATATCGTGGGATATAGCGACGGTTATACTGTGGGATATAGCAGCACTTATAGCGTCGAAAAAATAGTGTTGCTGAAGAGCTTGAAGAGAACCACACCTAGGTGTAATAGACAGGACGAAGATAGGATCCGTAAGAGAGAGCACCTAAGTTCACTACTAGTAGTGGAGCATGAGATTATAGTTTACACCAAGAAGTGAGTAAGGAATTTTGGGTACCATGTCCTTTATTGCCGAGATGGGTATGAGGACCCCAGATTTATAGGAAAGTAAATTGTGTAGATGGGTACGTATACAAAATGTTGTTTTTCTCTTTCCAAAGCACATTGACGTAGCCTTTCGGTAATACAAGGTAACGGCAAGAGTGAGTGCAAATAGAACATGCAATCACTGCTGCCACCTAAGTGAGAGAGAGGGGGCAGAGGGGAGAGAATACTGTGGTTGCTGCTGGAAAATGTTGTTACTCCACCCGAAATTGTAGTGGTGGTTTGTTTATTCCTTAGAAAACTAGGGCGCCTACCATTTTAGGCGCGTGGACTATGAATTTATGGACCTCTAGTAGTGGTGGGGGGGCGGTGAAGGGGACTTGTAAGCGGGCGAGGAAGGTGGCGGGGGGTAGACGGGAGGGGACTTGTACACTGGGGAAGGAGATTTGTAAACCGGGGGAGGAGGGGAGGGTGAGGGAGGTGGGGGGTACGTCACAGGAGAAGGGGACTTGTAAGCGGGTGGTGAAGGTGGGGGGTACACCGGGGGAGAGGAGTACACAGGAGGAGGAGGAGGAGAAGGGGACTTGTAAGCGGGTGGGGAAGGTGGGGGGTACACAGGAGGAGGTGTCTTGCATGGGCGGGCAGGAGCGAAGGCAAAAGGTCCCACAGAGTAGAGGAGCTTATCGGGGTATGTGTGGAAGAGATCATCGGGGTATGACTTTTCCAGGCGGAGAGGGGCTCCGGATTTGCCATAGTTGATGTTGGTGCAAGTGCTGCACTTCTTGTCTGGGGAGGAGACCAAGTAGACCTTGCAGTTCTTGATCAGAGGCAGGAACTGCTTGAAGTCGAAGCGGGGGACGCGCAGCAAGAAGTAGCCATGAGAGTCGGTGAGAGCTGTGGAGTAGAAGAACTTCTGGTAGCGGAGGCCGGCTTGGCATGCGAGCTTCACCTTGGCTCCTGCGGAGGGTATCATCATGTTGTGAAAGATATACAGGCCTCGTCTTTCTGGTTTAGACTTTGAAGCAAGCAAGCACACTTGCATTATTAAGATATTAATTACTTACCAGCTAGGGGCTTTGCGTACGCGAGCGATCTGGTTCCCACATATTTGCAATCTTGGCACGACACTACTCCTTCCACCGCAAGGGCAACTACGCTTGGCTTCTTGTACGGTGCTGCCTTTTTGGGAGACTGCTTGTCCCCCTGGGGCGAGCTGTCTGTGTCCTTATAACCCTTGTGCGGATCCTCTTTGTTCGATCCATACTGCCCCTTCGCCAAAGCCACCTCGCAAGCCAAGCCGTGTTGGAATTAATGCTCGTGTCCCTATACGAGTGTGAACGCCCATCACGAAGTGATGCGAATGAATGGGTGCTTCTACTTCTATATAAATGTAATCAATCGATACAATTAATTAACAACGATTCACAACTACGAGCGCAACTCCTGCTTGTGAGCGATGGCGACCTCTACAATCTGAGTAACAGTTAATTAATGCTTATCAATTAATGTTTTGCTAATGATGTTTTAATTAATTGTAATCGCTACCTCCTCCAGACTTCTACATGGTATCAGAGCCTGCTTTTCTGGAGAGCCTGTGTGGGCCTGCATCGCTTCTGCCACCTTCGCAAGCCAAGTCTCTTTCATTGTGAAATTCACCTGCTCTTTTACGTCACTTGCTCTTTTACATGTACCGCAGCACTCCTATGTTAATAGGCGTTGAAATAAGGCCTGTTAAGCTTTTATTAAGGTCGCCAACAATCCCTTCGAGCAACGCCGTTCTCCCACCAACCTCCACCTTGCTACGTTCTGAAGATTTTTTTTTTTCCTTTTTCCTTTGCCTTCTCACTGTCATCATCGTTGCCCTCTCCCTCGATATCGAACTCTCCCATCGATAAGGGACACAGAAACTCCACAGAAACCCCTACTAGCAAGATCGTCCACTTTTATGGTGTCCCATTTGTTAATGCAATCGCCTTTGCACTGACGAGGCACTCCCAAGTCCCAAAATCCCCCGACCTTAAGTGGCTTTATGATTGCCTCATAGCTTTATACCTATTGCCTCATGCTCTTCGAGATTTCCATTAATTATTATAATTATTATTATTTCAAATTTAAAAAAAATGCTTTATAATCAAAAATTAATAATTCACTCGCATCACGAACATGCCTAAACATTCAGGCTATTCGTGAGCGCAAACATGCCTACTCTTTCAGGCTATTTGCGTGCACACAAACGCGAGCAAGCGCTTGTGCGTGAGAGACGTATCCATGGCTATAACTCAAATCCACTCAGAGTGTAGACGGACCATTACATCGACTGCTTTTATAACCATGTCTGCGAATACGACGACGAGGTTCGCACGTCCACGCCCTTCATCCGATCACTTTGTCACGACTCGGCACACTCCAACCACGACCCTCTATGAGACGAGTGGTCCACACGAGGTGCCCATAGCCAGCCGGAGTACGACATAGTCCACATTTCTCGCATTGACCATTCCCCTGTATTTGATGAGTTCCTATGGTCTCCATCGATCTTGTCCCGATAAGGGCATAGTCTCCACCTTATTACGCTTTTGCCAGCAACCCACATCAAATGAGAATTAGTATCTAATAAAAATGTGTTCTCTTCTTATTATATTAGTAAACTATCGAGCCACATATACAACAGTCCACCTTTTACATATGCCACAGGTATAGTTCAGATCCGAACAAAAACAACACTAGTATAACTCTTCACTATTAACAACCCACAAATCTGGTCCCACCTCTCATCTTGCCAGACAAAAGATGATTGATCCCATCTGATATGGTATGCCAAGCTCAGTGGTGAAGCCCTTGGGGCTCTGCTCCTCCATAGCCTCCTTGTTTCATATCTTCACAACAGGCCTCTATCCAATTGGGTTCTCTATCAATGCCAAGAATGTATGGACTAGTTGTTTCTCCTTCAAATACCACCTCTGTATTTTAGGCCCAACTTTGGCAAGCCAACTCTCCCATTATTATATGTCCCCAACTCCTTCACATCCTTCCCTACATATACATGCAAAGCCATGAATTTGTTAGGTTCCTTCAAATGTGTTCTCTTCTTATTATATTAGTAAACTATCGAGCCAAACATACAACAGTCCACCTTAGAGCTATGTTAGCAAACACCCAATTGTCGATCTTTCTCCACAACCCCCTGATGGAAAAACATCCCCAAAAAGCATGTTTACCATCCTCTACTACTGATCCACACCTAGGACGACAAACCCGTGAGGTAAAGTGTCTATCCACCAACTTGCACGCCCAGAGGGAAAGCCCACATGCATACTCTCCACAGAAAGGTTTGGGCTTTCGAAGGTATTCTCAGACCCCATAGCAATTTCCACCTCTTCTCCCAAGTACCTTGCTCCAGCTTACCCTCCAAATTTTGTTGCAGTAGGCCGCATTCAACTCACTCTTTATCATCTCTATATATGCCTTTGGATTTTCATTAGAAACCAATATATTATCTTTCCATAGATCAATCAAACTTCTTACACAAGTATCCTTCTCTTCAGTAACATCAGCATCACCCTTGTTTATACCTTTATGTGGTGAGAATACTTATCATCAACTTTAGAGAGTAGAGAGAGAGATAATGAGAATGTGGAAGATGACACAATATTGGGTCCCAATACCCACTGAAAGGGCCCCCTCCAAGTAGGAGTATTTGCTTATATTATTCTCTGGACAAATGTTGTACAATGTTGAGTACAAATGATATGAATGCCCAATGTAAGAACGAGGAAGACTGTACATCAATTGAGTATCTAGCTATCACGAGGCTCTGCTGAAGACTCTCCTTGGCCACTGATGCAAGTCCAGATAGCTGGAGGACTGCACATATGCTAGCTGAATGTGAAGAGTATCTTCCTTATTAGTAGCCTAGAGTGCTTGGATGGTGCAAATTGAGTATGCTTTGCTAAGAATACTTGAATGATTGAATGAGAACTGATGCGCTTGTATTGATATGTCTCCTTGCTACTACTCGCCCCCAGCAAAGGGTTGTCGGCCAGTTCACCATGGACACAAAATACCCAATAAAAAAATTAAATGCTATTAATTGTTGTGCATGGGAAAATATGATTTTTATAATGTTGTCTCACCTTTTATGACCTTGCCGCCTAGAGTATTATACCCCACATGTTGTCGGCCTACAACAACAGATACTAGGCGACTGCATGTAGACCCACTCCCATGCTAGTCGGCTAGTCACATAGGTTGTCGAAGGCTAACCTTAGACCTTGTACATGCCAAATAAGCCCACGAACATACCTAAAGACTTCTACATGCCTACTAATGCCTGACCTAATGCTAGGGCTAACTTCTACATGCACTAACTAACACATTCTCCAAGTGGGTTAAGAGGACTAACAATAGACTGACCTCTAAAGCTTAGAGACTAACCTATGTAGCTTGTGCCTGACTATCCCTGGACTAAGGGCTTAAAATGGGGTCACGACGTACGATAAAAAATCCTAGAAAAGGTTCTACTTCGATACAAATGTTGCATTGATGATCATGCTAATGTGTCATTGTGTACCCCAGTGGACGGTGCATGTGACATTCCCTCTTGCTTAACTTGGTGGTAGGTTCAGGGCTTCCAAGTTGTCTGCCAACAACTCATGGTTCTCTTCAAGTAACTCTTCATCCAGCCAAACTGCTTCATGGGTTCCGCGGTCTTTAAACTTCGTGTAGAATGTCGTATTCTTCGACCACATCCATGCTTCCATATGTGGAGGAGAATTTATTCTTGCTCTATAACTTAAGCTTTGTCAATCATATTTGGTTGTTGCTTTTATGATATATTCTGCAATTATGGACCTACATATGGCTTCAACCAAGAAACATGAAAGACATTGTGCATAGTCTAACCTTTTTGACAACTTTTACTTTAAAGACACATCACTTAACCTCTGAATGACTAGAAATGGGATGAAACTTCTGAATGATAGTTTGGGACAACAATTTCCCACTTGCTTTAGCCATTGTTTCATGATGCGAAGATATACCCAATCCTCTTCCTTAAAGTTGACATCTTGCCTGGACTTGTTGGCTTGTCGGGTATATGCTTCCTCACCCTTGGCAAGGTGCTCCTTAATTAACTACATGACTTCTGAGAATGTCTTGGTGGTTTTGGGTTGTTGCAAGATCAGGGTGTCCGGTTTTATCCAGTTTATGCTGGACTGGGACAATGCTTGGAGAGAAAATTTTGGGGAGCAAGGTACTTAAAATGAGATCAAGCAAATAATAAAAAATATGCTTGCCCTTAAATTAACCCAATATAGCTTAAATTAATATAAATTAGTCTAATTAATCAAAATTAATAAAAAAATATGATGAAATGATAAACAAATGATCTTTCCATACTTAGAGTGATCCAATTTATTTTTCCATAGATGCACCATTACAAGTACACTAGTCCCTATAGGTTTTAGATGATTCACATCAAAAATGTAATTTTACTTATTAGATTATTAATATTTGCAGGCCTTCTGATAGTCTGGAAGAATTTTGAAAAAGAGATCATTAAAAATCCAACCATTGGATTTGTAATTTTTACTAGCCACCACATTCTACTAATGTCTCAATATCTACCCACTCTTTTGATCTACAAGATTGAGGATTTTAAGTGGTAGCTATTGTGGGTACAAAAGTGGCATATATTATAACACTTTAAAGACCTTGAAATATTTAAAGAAAATAGATAAATATCTTAAAATTTTCTCAAAAAATCAAGTTAAGCTCCATATTATGTGAAGATCTAAGGTACAAAGTGAGAATCTCATATGAGTTTATATGTAAAAGATATTAGCATTTTATGGAATCAGTTCAAATTTGGGACAGGGTGTATACATTGACTTTGTACCTAAGAAAATGAGGACTTTTGACTATCTAATGCTTAATCAAATTATGCAACTATATTTTCAACTTTGAATATGATGTTCCAACAAAAGAACTTGAAACGAAATTCCTTCATTTACTAGGAGAGATTAGCCACAAATGCCTGTTTTTTTACTGTTTACAGGGTGCCTGAGTGGACAAAACTGGGCACCCTGATCTTGCAACCACCCTTTTATTGGCCTCAAGAGATGACGACACCTGTGTCGTCATCAAGAGAGATGATAACCGCCAGATGCTGCCTCATACCGCATCCGGCTAATACTCAATGAGTGAGTATCATTTAGGATTGCCTGAACCAAAGGAAGATATTGTTCCAATTTCGGTTGCTCATCATGGTAGTATGATTTGAGAACATCAAAGGCCAATTACTTGTAAATTTTTGTTTGGCCATCTGTTTGAGGATGGAATACACATTAGGGAAAATTTGGACTATGAAATAGGCCCTGTAAAAAATCCAAATTTTTGGTAATCTTTTGATTAAAGAAGCTAATTTTGACCCCATAGTGGAAGACAAAGCAAATGATTTACCTATTTTTTATAGACTTTTTAGGTCCTACCATCTACATTTTATCCACTCTCTCAGTAGCTTTTAGTACTTTTATAGTCTATAGTTTTGGAATATTTAAACCCATTAAAGTTTAGATGCAAGTTGCATCACCATTCCCAAGTTCTCACTTTTCGGTTGACTTTTTTAAAATTTTCATTTTTTGAGCTTTTCCATCAGAAAAACTTTCCTCCTTTCAATACTTGAAGACTCGTCGTCAGAGCTTATCCATTCGATTTTTCTATGAACGATGGATGAAGATGAATGGGGAGTGGGTTCCCTTGCAATCAAGTGAGGGTCCCCTTGCAATCAAGTGAGGGTGTGGATACACTCATAGATTTATCTCTCTGACTCTTCTTTTGCTGGTTCAATTGAGGTGGTGAATGCAAGAAATGAATAGAGCTTAGGAGATGTTTGGGAGCATTTGCTCATTCTAGGATTTCAAGATGTCCAGGAAGCAAGCATCAAGATTGGCCGACAAAAGGTGAGCTTTGATATTTGTAAATTTGCGTTGCTTTGTGTTTTTTGAATATGTTTTTTTATTTATTACACTTGAATTTCCTTGTTTATATTGGAAGACGTTTGGACAAGAGCTTACAGGTTTGCAAAGACTGGAGTAACGGAGGATGCAAATTTCAACTTCAGAATTAGTGTCGCAAGTCGTCGAGGGGCCACTTGTGAATTAAGATGGTTTTGTATCAAACCTATTATAAAATGATGGTTCCTTGTGAATGACCACTTGTGTTATGTCTTGTAATTTATATTTTTATATAAATTTGGGGTTATTTACTGGTCACTTATGTTATAGTCTGAAATGCCCAATGTTTATTTTTGAGGTCTATAAATATAGGACCTCTCTCATTTTCTAACACTTTGTTTTGGAGTGGTCCACACGAGGTGCCCATAGCCAGCCGGAGTACGACATAGTCCACATTTCTCGCATTGACCATTCCCTTGTATTTGATGAGTTCCTATAGTCTTCGATCTTGTCCCCATAAGGGCATAGTCTCCACCTTATTATGCTTTTGCCAGCAACCCACATTAAATGAGAATTAGTATCTAATAAAAATGTGCTCTTCTTATTATATTAGTAAACTATCGAGCCACATATACAATAGTCCACCTTTTACATATGCCACATGTATAGTTCAGATCCGAACAAAAACAACACTGGTATAACTCTTCACTATTAACAACCCACAAATCTGGTCCCACCTCTCATCTTGCCAGACAAAAGATGATTGATCCCATCTGATATGGTATGCCAAGCTCAGTGGTGAAGCCCTTGGGGCTCTGCTCCTCCATAGCCTCCTTGTTTCATATCTTCACAACAGGCCTCTATCCAATTGGGTTCTCTATCAAAAGTTCCAGTGGTTGGGCGGTGGCTAACCCATGGGCCAAATGGGGTTAGGCTGGAATCAGTAGAGTTTTAATAATAAAATTGATTAATAGGATTATGCTTAGAACTTGACTAGTTAATTAAAAGCCTAAAGACTTCCCAAATGAATAGATCAACGGCTGTGCCTAATTCAATTAGGAAAAAAGCGTTGATTCCTTCAAGTGAAGTCTGTTATAGTTTCCCTTCTATCTGGTTTATTCAGATAAAGGTTAGAGCAGCCTTGACTTTGTTAGAAAAATTCGTTAAGAAATTCAAATTGATGGAATCGTCCCCGCTTTTCGGGCATGGAAAATTTTCCTGGTTTCAGTTTTTGGAATGACCACCAGCTTAGTCTCGTGCCCAGACATTTGAAGGCGAGCCTGCGAAAGAGGGAGCTGCTTTCGCTGCTACCATCCGAGAATCTGGTGCGCAGAGGGGGCAGTGGAATCTCACAAGAATGACCAATATCAGCAAGCAATTGTGGAAGCCAAACCAATTCATGAGCACTGGGTGGTGGATCGCATGGACAAGTTAGAGCTTGCCCAATCAGCATCTGAATAACCCAAAAGATTAAGAGAAGTTGATGAAGATATGTCTTCTTGACGGCGATATATTACAAGTCCGAAATCTGCAGTGCCCTTCAAGTACTTCAAAACACGTTTAGCTTGAGACCAATGTCTTGTAGATGGAGAGGACAAGTATTGTCAAAAGAGATTTGCTACAAACAGAATATCAAGACGAGTGCTTATGCCCACAAATTGAAGACAACCAACAAGATTAGCATAGGGTTTATTTAAAGCTAATGATTCAGCCTCAATATATTCAGAAGTACTCTTAGTAGAGCTTGCAAGACAAGGAGTGTTTGCCGAATGTGCAGTAGCCAATCCAATCTTTTGAACAATATCTTGGATAAACTTTGTTTGACGAAGAAGCAAAATACCATTGTGATGATACCGTTGAACTTAAATACCAAGGCATGAATGGATGTCACCAAGATCCACCATATCAAAGGCTGAGGATAAAACCTTTTTTACTTGTTGCATGAAAGAGTGGTGTGATCTGTGGTCGCACTTTTGGTGTAGGATAATATCTTGGTGCTAGAGTTGGGCTACTTGCAATGGTCCACTTTGATGTTGCTGGTCCCTCTCTAGTGAACTCTCGTAGGGGAGGAGCAACAATTTCTCCAAGAAAGGCTGTCTCTCCTGGTTTAGCTGTATTAGTAGAGAACACTTCCATGAATAATGGTTGTCCTCTCCATGTGAGCTCACGAATCTCCTTCCAATCTAAGGTTCGGTATTCATTGGCCTATTTATTAATGATTCGGTTCTTGTATCCTGCAAGCTTCTCGACTACCACCACAAGTGCTAGAGGAAGATCTAGCTCTGGCAATCTAGTTGTGGCATAATATCCTTCTAAAGAGTCCTTATAGACCTCTTGAAGTGGGTCATCCTGAAAGACCTTTGTCACTGGAATTTGTCGTAAAAACTCCCATTGGTTCTCAGCCCCCTGATCCATTTTGCTCTTGCCTTTCCTGCCCCTTTCCAAATTTAGATCTACAAAAAGTAAATCATCTATGGATGGCTTTGAGGACTGGGCATTGGATGGTCCAGGCATGTCCGGCTCAATGAGCCAATCATCTCTAGACTCCCTTGCTCCGGAAGGCTTTGATAAATCTAGGAACTCACTCTTAGAGAGCTCTCCTAATTTGTCTACATTCTCTGGATGATAGGTGACTTTGTAGCGAACACCATCTCCACCCATGTACATGTTACCCTGGTCATTGACTAGAGGTGCTCTATCAAGCTCTGAGAAAAAGTCCGCAATCTTAACGAGATACCGTTGTTGTGGATCCCTAAAGATCTCAGCTCCTTGAGCATTCATGTAGACATATTGAAGTCTCACATTGAGTAGTAACCCCATGGTGTCGGCTTCAAATGGATTAAAAGACCTTGTGGGTGTCCTATTTAGGGCTAAGGGATGACTATTTTTGATGGCCCTAGATTGTCCATAGACAATGAGCTAGTTGTCTCCTGGAAAGGGTATCAGATTGGGATTCAGAAAAGGTTTCAGCAATATCTGCCAAATTTCCTACCGATTGGGTGCCACTTTCCTGCCTAGGTACTCTAGAAGGTGCCCTAGACCCTATGGCAGTGTCTATATGACGTCCCGATCGCAAGTGCATAAGGTCAAATTTTAAGGTTTTTTTTTCAAAAAAATCCAAAAATTTTCAAGTTGGCTCAAACTTTGCCAGAACCCATTTTGAACCCCCTCGAACACATTAGGCTAAAAAAATAGTGTATTTTTCAGGATAAAAAAATCGCCTAAAATTTACCAGTTTTCCATACTGACACTGGGAAAATGGTTCCGGGACCGAAATTTCGACACGATGGGTGTTTTCTAACTCCTCTCGAAAAGTTAGATAACCTCCCAATTTTCTGCAGCAAAAAATGAAAAATTTTCCAGACTTATGGTGCGGTGGCGGTCTTTATCCGGTGCAGTGGCGGTCTTTATGGTGCGGTGTGTGAGTCTCTCCGCGCGGTGCGCTGTTCACGCACAGGCGCCTTCTTTTATTATTATTATTTTTTTCCTTTTTTGAAGTGCGTGTGCAGTTGTGATATTTGCAGCGAATTCAATGCGTATGCAGTTGTGATATTTGCAGCAGCGAATTCGAAATGTTCAGTCTTCATGTGTGTGTACAGATTTAAGTTTCTCTACAGGTGCAAGTTTAACAGAGAACTAAAATGCAGGTTTAACAGAGAACTAAAATGCACAAAATTAAAGATGCAGAAAACTAAACTAAGCTAAGAACAGAAAATAAAACGAATATGCAGAAAATTGAAATTGTAAAAATTAACCTCAGACAGCAAAAATTATCCCCAAACAGAATGACAGAAATGCAAAAATAGGCCTCTCTCTTTCGCACACAAATTGAAATTGGCAGGTTTAGCGCCTACCTCCAATCCTTCCCGTGTGTTGAATCCTTGTCTTCACCTCAAGGGAGAAGCGTAGCTAGCCAATCGCACTCAAATTTGCAAGACAAATAAAGAGAATTTAACAACAGATTAGTCTTTAATAAGTACCAAAATTAGTCCCAAAGCCTGCTCTCCTATCCAACAGTTTTGCAACCGATTGGAGCTTAACAAGGAGTGGTAGTGTGTGTATGGTGCTCAACTAATGTAGGCACTCGCTCCCCGACAGTGGCACCATTGTAGAGCGGTTCTCTCTATCGTGCAATATAGTGCTCATAGAGTACTACCGATCAACAAATGTGTTAAGAAACACAATGTCAATCCGAGGACTCGACCCGATTAGTGCATGAAGGCTTATCCCTTGAGGGAGAGCTCACATACATGAACCACCACTTGACGATTCAACCATTCAACACCTCAATCAATCTCTCAATCCCTTAAATCCACTATACTATTCAAGAGAACAAGCAATGCATGGCAATCTCTTAATCCCATTCAAACATTGATTAAATCTTAGCTTTCCCTAATGCCAGCAAACCCATAAGCGTGCATCTACTAACCCACAAGCTTAAGCAAGCATAAAATGTAACATTCACAAAACCATAAGCTCATAGAGAGAGTCTATCCATGAATAACTCATTTTGCCAATGAAGTGGGCAAGAGCTTGCATCAATGGAGACTACACACACACACACTACAAGCATGCATACACAAGAGAAAGAAAGAAGCATTCAACTAATCATAGGTTAATCTACTTCAACGATGCTAAAATAGATTAAGAGAAAGAAGTGGAACTATACTCATTGGAGCTTGATGCTCATTAGAGTATAATAGAGAGAGAGTTAGAGAGTTGCCATAGCTTGAGAGCTCAAGAGCTTCACTCAATAGCTCATGAGAATGACCAAAAACGTACTCTTTCTTTAGCTAACATCTCTTTTATAGAGATGTCACTAACCCTAACCCTAGGCCTCTTTCACACATGGGCGGACAACCCCATAAGTGAGCCTTGCTTAATACACTTAGAACTCTCATTTAGAACCCACATTGGCCTAAAACGATTTACATTGCACTTCGGCACAAAAATATGGAAAAATTATGTGCATCTTTATGTTCCCATGGCTAGAATCCCGCTCTCTCGCATTAATTGCTTCTAGCCTCCTTCCATAATCCGTGTTCCCGTGAGTGTTCCTGTGGAACAAATGGGAAACCTATTTGTGATAGTGACTTTGTTCAAGTAATAATGAATGCACATGCAAAAGGACCCATCCTTCTTGTTCACCAATAGAACGAGAGAAGCAAATGGAGATTGTGAGGATTGAATAAGACCCATGGTAAGAAAATCTTGCACTTGCTTTTCCACTTCCTATATTTCCACCTTGGACAACTAATAGGGAGGCTTGTTGACAGCCTTTGCATTCGGTTTACGTACAATGGCATGATCAATCTCTCTCTTAGGAGGCAAACTCTTTGGCACTTAAAAAATATCTTCAAACGTCTTAAGAAGGGCTGCCATATCTTTATCCATATGTTGTCCACTACTTTCCATCCCTTCTTGAGCAAGATGCAACACATAAATAATTCCAAGAGTCTTGAGGTCCCTCTTAAGTTGCTTTCGAGTGATCAAAGAGAGCTTCTTTGATCAAAGAGAGCTTCTTTGAATGCTTTTGAGTGATCAAAGAGAGCTTCTTTGAATGATTTCCTACCAATAACACTTGTTGTCCATGATGCATGGAACTCATAATCCCTTATTGAAGGTTCATGTGGAAATCTTAAAGTGATGATAACCAATCACACCCCAAAATCACATCAATAGGACCCATCAACTCTACCAAGTCACCCTTCCAAGTGTATGAAGGAGATAAAATCATTTCAATAGAAGGACATGCCAAGCTAGTCTTCTCATTTTCTCCATTGCCTACTTGGACTTGAAAGGTTTTGTTAGTTCCATCAGAAAGCTTGAGAGAGTTAATGGATTTGTAATTGATGAAGCTATGTATACTTCCATAATCCACCATTGACCTATGCAACTCTCCCATTTATGGATCCAACGAAACGTAAGATGTTTGGGCTCTTGTAACCTACCATTAGCTTTTGAGAAATAGATCATACACCCACTAAAAGTTCTACATTTGTAGATGCAACTTCATCCAACACATTCCCTTTGTATCCTCCACCCAAGATCAAAAGGAAATTCCCCATCTTCTTTTATAACGGAGTGATCCTCAAGTGACTCATCATGTGCTTCTTCATTGCAATCCTCAAATTCTTCCCCATCATGAGATTCCATGGTATATTCCTCATCCACGAGGATCATAGTGGCCACAACCTTTGCGCTTGGATGACCACCTATCTTTGCATTTGAAATGCACGCGTTTTCTCCTCAACTCTATAATCTTAGGTTCAATGTCTACTCTTTGAGTTGTATTTAATGTTTTGAGAGGATTCTTGTTAATTTATCCCCTTTATTTGTACTATAATAGGCTCTGCTTTTGGGCTATCCACCCCCCTAAAGTGTAGGGAATCTTGGAATGGATGATTGGATAGAAGGAAGGGAGGCTTTGCCAAAGTAGGAAGGAGTGATGGTTGGCTTAGAAGGAAGGGAGGCTTTGCCAAAGTAGGAAGGAGTGATGGTTGGCTTAGAAGAGTAAGAAAGATTGATGGTTGGCTTTAGAAGAGTCCTTTATGGTACCCATAGGCTGGGATCTCCTATATTTGGGTTAATAAAGCTATGCCAATCTCATGGCCTCTTTGATAGTGCTTGATCTTTGGGCTGAAACATCCGCTTTGATGTTGAAATGCAAAACATGCACA
The DNA here is from genome assembly GCF_041138505.1 of Cibotium barometz. NCBI lineage: Eukaryota > Viridiplantae > Streptophyta > Polypodiopsida > Cyatheales > Cibotiaceae > Cibotium > Cibotium barometz. The sequence continues at coordinate 35,697,106 of NC_141065.1, forward strand.
AATGTTTTCATCTTCATGTCCTCATTAAATCCTTTCACAAACATGAAAATCTTCATAAACGTCTTGATACAATCCCGCATCAATATCCCCGTTTGAGATAGCTCATACCACTCCTCATGGTATCTATCAAGTACCAATGGTGAAATGAATGCCAAATTTATTTCCCTCTTCAACTCATCCCATGAGTATGGCATGTTCCCTTGTTTGACCATGTGTGTCCACCATTGATGAGCATAGTCCTCCATATGCAATAATGCAAATTTAACTTTGTCTTGCTCATCTTTGGGTAGAGCTGCAACTATGTCTCCAATTTAGCAATCCATTCCTCCAAATCATATGGGTTTGAGCCATCGCCTTAGAACATTGAGATTGTGACCTTGTCTTTGACATCCTTTAAACTATGGATTGAGTTACCATGATGTGGTAAACATTTGAATTTCTGCATTTTGAAGTAAGATTAAAATAATTGAGACAAATCCTTGTACTCTTGCTTGATGAGATTAGGTACTTCCATCCATATATCATGTATATCCCATTGCCTCTTTATGAAGGACATATGATCCCAATCTTGTTTGTCATGCATGACCTCTTCTTCATCCCAATACATCTCCTCTTCCCCCATCATAGATTGATTTACCTTTGGTTGGGTAAGCACCCTCTTGGCATCCCCATAAGATGTATCCATAGGTTTGAATGGTACTTTTGGTGCTTTCCTATTTAATTGACCAGCATGGATATTTAATTGAGATGGACTAGCATGGATATTTTCCTCTTGCTTTGTCAACCTCCATGGCACCTTTGGTTAGTAAAACCACCTTGTGATTGACTACCCTTGGCCATGCATTTTCCATGCGTCCAATATCCTTTAGGTCATCCCTTATTGCATGGGTGTCAGTTTTACCAATTAGATGGTCCCAAATCATTAATGCCACATTCTTAAAAGTGTGCATTAGATCCAAAAGATGATTTATTATTAACTCTTTCTAATATGGTAGACGATAGAAGATTGAGTGCATTTTCATGCCTACGGGTGCTGTGATGGGAGTCACTCTCCATCTCTCGTCCCACTGTCCATCTCTCCACCTTCCCTCTAATGGCATTATAGGAGAGGAATGCCACATGTCTTCCCACTCTGCACCTCTCATCACAGTCAGAGAAACCTCTGATGGAGCATAATTAGGGTGGTTTGGAGAAAGAAATCTACGATGTTCATCCTACACCACTACATGTGCTTATTTGGAGAAAGAAATCTATGATGTTCATCCTACACCACTACATGTGCTTATTTGGATACAAGTGATAGATCACAAATTGGACATGCATTATATCTTGCAATTATGAGACCTACCAAAATGGCATGTAAGAATTAAAAGCTAATAGGTATTACAATATATTAGAGTTATAAATGAATCATTTGTTCATGCTTAGATAAGAATCAATTTATAAGTACCACACTCGATTTTGCCTGAAAAATCATGCATAGTCCACATCATGTACCCTTATATGCCTCTCCATAATTGCTCGAGCCCGTCAATCAAGGGCTCAAGATATACATCCATATTCTTTACCTTGTGTTTTCGAGCACAAGAAGTGCAAGCACTACAAGAGCTTGAGGACATACCGACGCAAATGTCGAACGTCGGTATGTCCGTCGTAATGTTGGAGGAGACAAGCATGGCGGGGTTTTTTTAAATTTTCGTGTCCCGTCGCGTATACTGACGCCTATATCGACGTCTATACCGACGCCTATACCGACGCATATTCCGTAGCATATACCGACGTATATTCCGATGCATATTCCGTAGCATATACCGGCGCTCGTAAGTTTTTCACAGCCGAGAGCCTATTTTCTGGTTTTTTCGCAGACGAAACGCAAGTACAAGCGAAGAAGGTGCTTTCTCTCCCTCTTCTCTTTCTCTCTCTCTCCTCTTTTTTCCTCTCTCCTCTTTTCTCCTTCTTTCTTCTTTTCTCCTCTTCTCCTTCTCCTAACATGTTATTGCAATTGCTTTTAGTTTTTAATTTAAGAATTAGGACGTTTAGGGTTTTGTGTTTTTTTGGCTCTCTATGCATGTTGAGAGCTCTCTATGTATGCATAGATCTCCTAATGCATGTTGAGAGCTCTCTATGTATGCATAGATCTCCTAATGCATGCATAGAGATTTTAGGGTTTTGTATTAGTTCTTTTTCTTGTGTTTAATTTACTAATTAGTTTGTTTAATATTTTGTTTTGCAGCTCTTTCACCTCACCAATCTTTCACCAATCCTCTCCTTCAGCTTTGCAAAAAAGAGGTAGATCCTCTTTCGATTTTTCTTGTTTATGCTATTTTCTATGAATTTTTGCATCCCTGTTTTATGGTTTAGGGTTAGTTTTGGGTTCTTGTAAGCTTACACATAGGATTAATTTAATATCTATGCATAAAACCTATAATAAGCTTGCAATCTCTATGCATAGCCTTCTTGCAAGCGTTATGCATAAGCTCTATTCATAGAGCTTGTGAGCTTGTGAAATCTCTATGCATAAGCTCTATGCATAGGCTTTATGCATAGAGTTTCCAAGCTTATAAAATCTCTATGCATGGGTTTCTTACAAGCTTATAAAATCTCTATGCATAGGTTTCTTGAAAGCTTGCATGGACATTGTACATAGAGCTTGCGTAGCCTTCTTGTTGAAAGCTTTTTGAATGTTTTTACTCTCTTATACATATAACATATAAGTCTTATGCTCTGTTTTTCTATGCATAAGGTATTCTCTTTATTCATAGAGTTTATATATGTTATCAAGGTAAGATCTATTATCCATGTAAAACAAGATCATGTTTATTACACCATTGGGTGATGGGATTAAGGGTTAACATAGTGCATAAGGCATATAGCATAGAGCTTATGCATAGAGCTTATGCATAAGTCTTGCATAGAGCGTATGCATAAGACTTATGCATAGAGCGTATGCATAAGACTTATGCATATGACTTATGCATAGAGTTTATGCATATGGCTTATGCATAGAGCGTACGCATAAGACTTATGCATATGGCTTATGCATAAGGCTTATGCATAGAGCGTGTGCATAAGGCTTATGCATAGAGCGTAATTGCATAGAGCGTAATTGCATAGAGCGTGTGCATAAGGCTTATGTGAAAGGGATTAAGGGTTAGCATAATAGTGCATAAGGCATATAGCATAGAGCTTATGCATAGAGCTTATGCATAAGTCTTGCATAGAGCGTATGCATAAGACTTATGCATAGAGCGTATGCATAAGACTTATGCATATGACTTATGCATATGGCTTATGCATAGAGCGTACGCAGGTAGACTTATGCATATGGCTTATGCATAGAGCTTATGCATAAGGCTTATGCATAGAGCGTGTGCATAAGGCTTATGCATAGAGCGTAATTGCATAGAGCGTGTGCATAAGGCTTATGTGAAAGGGATTAAGGGTTAGCATAGTGCATAAGGCATATAGCATAGAGCTTATGCATAGAGCTTATGCATAAGTCTTGCATAGAGCGTATGCATAAGACTTATGCATATGACTTATGCATATGGCTTATGCATAGAGCGTACGCATAAGACATGCATATGGCTTATGCATAGAGCTTATGCATAAGGCTTATGCATAGAGCGTGTGCATAAGGCTTATGCATAGATCGTAATTGCATAGAGCGTAATTGCATAGAGCATGTGCATAAGGCTTATGTGAAAGGGATTGTTGAAATGCAATTGCAAATGCCTTGATTGTGGTTAACAAATGCTTATGCAAATGCCATGGTGAGGGCATTGTGAATTGTTGGTTTGTGTTGGAGCTTTTGGATGATGGATTGAGGCATGAGTCCATGCTTTATTGATGAGTTCTAAATTGTAAAAGGGCATGAGTCATGCTCAATACTTGTAAGCCAACAAACTTGTTCTATCATTTGATATTATCCACATCATTTTGTACCTACACTCACCATTGCAACCACTTCAAGTTTCTATAGAATCTAGCAATGTGTGAGGGTACCTTGGCATTGGTTGGAGAGGCCAAGGGGAGAATGGCTTGAACTCTTTGTGCCGTGATTGCTTGGTAAAGCGGTACGAAGGGGGATTAGGTACACCGGTGTGAAGAAATGGCCTCAATCTTCACCTTGGAGGAAAACTCGGTGAAGGGGTGAGAAGAGCTTGGCCGGGAGATCGGCAAGCTTCAACGCGCGTCCTCAACAATCCTCACCATCGACTTTGTGGATGCATTTGGGCAATGGGGCCCCTTTTCCGTCATATTGTGTGGATATTGCAAAGAGTATTGCGTACAAGTTTTAAGAAGTTGCATTTTCATTTGAGATTTGGTTCCAATTACAAAGGAGACTCTGGCGGAATTTACAAAACCGTAATTCAGTCCTAGGGTTTTTGGGATTAGGTCCGAGCTTATGGCTTATGCATAAGACTTGTGCATAGAGCGTGTGCATATGGCTTATGCATAAGACTTATGCATAGAGCGTGTGCATAAGACTTATGCATATGGCTTATGCATAGAGCTTATGCATATGGCTTATGCATAAGACTTATGCATAAGGCTTATGCATAGAGCTTATGCATAAGTCTTGCAGCCTTATTATGCAAGCTTATACTTATAATATGCATTTAGATTATTGCATAAGGCCTTTATAAACAGCTATTTATGAACAGAGATAGCTTCTCTCTCCATCCTTGTTCAAATTCTATTTAATTTTGTATGGAGAGGAGATAAGCTGATTTGTGTTTAATGAGCTGCATATACATGTTATCCTGCTAGATGGATCCTCTCAATCTTGAAGAGAGAATAGCGTGTCCATGCATGCGATGTAAGTACCAAATCTTTCGAAAACGAAGGATTTGCAACGAGCATGTTCATGACGCTGGCATATTTCCAATGGAGCGCTTGCAAAATTTACGGTTTCAATCGTACAACCAAGCAAGTGTGCAGCCGCATCTTGATAACATTGCGCCTGTGAATTCTCGTCCCCAACAAAGGATGAGGATATCGCAGGAGGGAGTGACAGATGGAGCTCAATTAACAGCACCCGAGGGAATGGAAGAAGGTCAGGAAATGGAAGAAGGTCCAATGGAAGAAATGTTGGATGCCTTCATCGAGCAACAAGAACCTCTCTTCGAGGAGCATGAACATGAAGATCATCAACCACGACATTCTCAACGGTCAAATTATGAACCAGAGGAAGAGGCCATGCGTAAACTTGCACGCCTTCCATTATACAATGGTGCCAACATATCTGTATTGCGTGCATCTCTTACGATGCTAAATTTGCAGTCAATTTTTGGATGGTCTAATACAAGTGTCACTGAACTATTCAAGTAAGGTCTTTTTTTGGAGATTACACCTACTGTTGAAATGTTAAACTATCAACTTGTATTTGAGAAAATCTTAATAGTAACGATCAGATATTGCCATACTTTGCAGGCTTTTGAAAGATCAAATATTGCCCCCTGGCAACGAGATGCCTCCATCTCGTGCAGATGCGAAGAAGTTATTGAAATCCATAGGCATGGATTACAATAATATTCATGCTTGTCGCAATGATTGTTGCCTCTTCCGCCATGAACATGAGCATTTGCAAGAATGTCCCCATTGTGGCTCTAACAGATATAGAGAAGATGTTCAGGGGGAAGCTATCCCGGTAAAGGTTCTCAGGCACTTTCCAATCATCCCAAGGATAAAAAGCATGTTCAGGTGCAAATCAATAGCAAGCTTGATGACATGGCATGCCACAACTCGATCCACAGATGAAGTGATGCGTGTGCGTGCTGACTCACCCGCATGGAGACACATTGAAGAGAAATGGCCGGCTTTTAAGGAAGAACCTAGAAACCTCCGTCTTGGCCTAGCAATGGATGGTGTAAACCCTTTTGGTTTAAGGAGCTCTTCATGGAGCACATGGCCTGTTTGCCTTGTGAATTATAATCTTCCGCCATGGTTAGCAATAAAGAAAGGTCATCTGTTGCTCTCATTAATAGTTCCAGGAAAGTACAAGGTGAAGAACATGGATGTATATTTGGCACCACTTATTGATGAGTTACGCACCTTGTGGAACGGAATTGAAGTGAAGGACATGTCAAAGCAGCAGAGTGGCCAAAGACTTACAACTGTGCAAGGTATTCTCATGTGGACAATGCATGATTGGCCTGGCTATGGAGAATGCTCAGGTTTGTCTATATCGGGTTACAATGCATGTCCTGTATGTGGTCCTCGACTTGATTCAAGATACTCAAAAGCATTACGAAAGAATGTCTACCAAGGACATGTTAGGTATCTTCCAGAAAATCATGAATTGCGGGATGGTAATCTAGGAAGACCTCCTCCAAGTGCATTGAAGGCAAGCGATTGGAAGATCAAATGGGAGGAATGTGGCAACTTGGCATGTCCTGGGATGAAGAGGCTCTCTATCTTTCACCAACTCCCCTATTGGGGTGATCTCCTTATAAACCATTTGCTTGACCCGATGCATATTTTCAAGAATGTAGCTGACATTCTGTGGAAGACCATGACAGGAAAAAAGGATACTAAAGGCCAAAGGGATGACTTGGAAGAGATTGGTTGCATGCAAGAGTTGTGGGCTCGCACTAGACCCAATGGAAAGGTGCTACTTCCAAGAGCCCCATGGGTTTTTAGCAAGATGGAGGAACAACAAGTCAAGAGGACAATTTCAAAGTTTCGGACTCCTACAGGTTGTATGCATTGCTTGAAAAGTGCATTTACAAATGTTTGTATGTGGGCTAAATGTTGATTTCTAAAAGTTATAATTGTTAATCGTGTGTGTAGGAGTTGGCCATGAATCGCCCACCAAGTAGGCGAGAGGAGAAGTACGCTCACAAACATGGCCTTGTGGCCTTGTTTGAGATGCTTGAAGAAGAAGGAGAGACCGTCAATTGGGAGGCATTACCATGATGTAAGATGACCTTCAAACTAATGAAATATGATCAAAACATTCTTGAGTATTAATGTTTAATTTAATTTATTGTTTGTCGATCAGGAAAATATGCAAACGAGCACGGTTGTTTTTGTGCTCTATTGTAGACAGAATGGTGCTGTCTGTTTGCTGTTGTTGATCCTGCTCATTGCAGGCAACTAGGCAACAGCCAGGCAGCACTATTCTGCCCAAAAAAAAATTTCTGCTACAGCGTCGGTATATGCCCCGGTACCAGAGTCGGTATATACATTGGTATAGACGCCGGTTTACGCCTCGGTATATAAACCGGTATAGAGGCCGGTTTATCCGTCGGTATGTGAACCGGTATAGACGCCGGATTAAGCGTCGGTATTACCCCCGGTGAGCGTCGATATAGGTGCCGGTATTAATACCCGACACTTATACCGACGCTACGGTTCCGGCGCTTATACCGATGACGAGGCTTTTTTAGACCCCGTTAAATAGTGCCGGTACAAGCCCCGGTATTAGGCTAACATGTAGTAGTGAAGCATCACATGACCCTTCTTCATGGACATATATGGAGGAACATTATAATTCACAACAAATGGGCCATGTGGATCATGATGTAGATCTTAATCCAAATGGGTTCACCCCATCCATACCCAATCCAAGCTGTAAATTAGAGGACTCTTCTTTGAACTCTGGCCATCTATTCTCAATGTGAGCCCAAGCCGGTGAGTCGGGAAAAATCCTCATCATGCCATCGGCGGTTGAACGATGGTTCACATGCCATGTCATTAACTTGGCAATGGATTGACACCACAACATATGTTGAATGCGAGGTATAATAGGAAAGTGCCTCAATACCTTTTGTGGAATTTTTTCACCTTGTAAATCCTTCCTGTAATGATCGTCTCCAAAAATTGGACATTGAATGACATTGGCAAAGGCACCCTATAAATCCTTCCTGTAAAACGATCCTCTCCATAAATTATACATTGGCAAAGGTACCCCTAAATAATACACAATCATTATGGCATGCATGAATTTGAGTGTAATCGATACCAAGCTCGAAAAGTATTTTTGAGCATTACAAATTGTTTGTTGGGAGCATCTTCTTTAATAATCGGAGTAGGATATTTACACTATTATCTCTAAATCCATATGTTGTTTGCAAGTTGAGGATTTTCATACATGCCCACAAAGTTAAGTACTTTGTACCCTCATACAATGGTTTGTTAGCCTCCTTGTGTAACACATCCTCTCTTTCATGTGTTTCAAAGTTAGGTGTCTCTTCCTCACACTCGCTTTGAAAAAAGTGAGTGATCATCTCCTCTATGGCATCCTCTTCCTATATCTCATGTGGAGGAAATCTTGGGCCTTCCAAATGTACTGAACATGCTCCACTTTCCAAGTGCTCCTTACGATGCTTGTGCTCCTTCATCAAGTTTTCCCCATTGTTAGAAATAGTACTTGTGTCAAATGTCCATGCCCCCCTCATCCGAACCATATTTAGAAATGACACTTAACATTACATATGGCAAACCATGAGTATACATATCATCTCATAAGTTTATATACTAACTGATGAATTGGCTTGCATCATCATGTTAGCTAGCATTGGTTCAAATGATCCCCATTTTCTAATATGCTCCATTGTCACTCTACGTTCACATACACAAATATTCTTGCATCCTGCACATGAACAATGGATTCTTCTTCGCCACTCTGGACCTCCAATTAATGTGGTTACCCATCACTAGCCAAACTAGTAGAAGACATTTGTACCGAGAAAAAAAGTGTGCAATTAGAAAACTAAATATGAATGCATGCACCAATATATAGTAGTGTTAATGGTATGTGGAATGGTTTTCTCTATGGAATTTCCCTAGTGTCATAAGCATGTCATAATCTCTATGCATAATCCATAAGCTCTACGCATGAATCCCTATGAATGCCATAATCTATATTCATAAGTCTTATGCATGTCATAAGCTCTATGCATAAGCCTTATAACTAGAGCCTTATGCATAGAGCTTATGGCTTATGCATAGAGCTCTATGCATGCATAAGGTATACACACAATAGATTTGCTTTTTAAGTCCTCCTTATTCTATAAACATGATAGCCTCCTTTTTATAATGTAGACATGTGGGGGGACGATCCAGACTCGAGAAGCCCATTGATTTGTTGTTCAGTGTCCATTGTTGATGATCCAAACATGGAGCGACTCTCACAGTTGGCCGCATCGGTATGGGAGAGAGAATGTGTGGAACATTTTTGTTCCACCCTCGATTCCTTTCATAGTTAACCCTACACCTATGTGGGTTACTCCTAGGTTATTCACTCCTATACCCTTATCCACTCCCATTAGAGGATCTAGTCCATTTCAAGGTGTTGGACCTTCAAGTGGAGTTTGCGACCATCCCACTTCCCTTTCTTTTGTGGCACCTAGTCCACAACCTCGTACCACATCCTCGATAGATAGGAGGTCTGCCTCTTCCTGACATTCTAGTGGGGTCTTGATTAGTTTGTAAGTATTTGAACCCTTAACATTTTGTATTGAAAACTTTAGTTTCCAAAGAATTAAAACTTATATAAATTGTTCTTTTTTAATGTGTGCCCAACGCAGGAAAATATGGTGGGCGATTTTTCTTCTCGTGGAAGAGTACGACTTTGCATAACCCAATGGGATCTTGGCCACACAATAGGGTGTTGCTTTGAAATATGAAGCTATGCCTGATGTAAGTTACTTGTTTGAACAAGTTTTAAAAGTTCAAATTCCTTTGGTTTTATAAGCTTTTAGAAATTTATCTTTTTTTTTTATTACTTAATTTTGTGTGATATAGGAAGATGACGAAGAGGCATAGACGAGCAGGACAAGGGGGATGATGATGAGAAGGAGGATGACTAGAGACCTGCCTATTGTGTTTTATGTTGTGTAACTCCATACTCGATGTATCTCGCCTTTTATGGCATTTTGGATGTAACGTGCCTTTTATGGCATTTTTGATTTAATACAAATAAGATTTCGGGAGTTACTATGTTTCAAATGTATTTTCATATGTCAATACGCAGATGTATTTTAATACATTGATATATTTGTTTATACAAATTAGAACTTTCTTGAACAGTGCCACTGTGTGGTGGAAATAGCAACGCTGTTATTTTTTAATCAGCATTGCTAAGCAGTAGAAATAGTGATGCTGTTGTTTTTTAATCAGCGCAGCTAGGTGATGGAAATAGCGATGCTATCATTTTTTATGAGTGGCTCATCCTATTCCAGTTTGTAATGATTGCACCAACTCCACAAATGTCTTATCATTCATTTTATTCACATAGTATACATACCAACAATAGTGTGCACAACTATACATAACTCAAAAGCAGCTAGTCACTGCCTTAAACCCACTTGAAAATACCTGATAGTTCCTAGAAATCTAGATTTCCCACAAACAAGTATATCTAACCAAGCTGAAAATCATACCGATTGCCCCCTCTACTTCAATCAATTTTCCCATTAACCAGTCCCCCCAAGAACCCCTTAGAGCTATGTTAGCAAACACCCAATTGTCTATCTTTCTCCACCAATGATTTTATATTCACGTGATCACAAGATTTTTTTTGTTAATAACACTTGTGAACATGTTATTCACATGTTCACATGTTCTCATGTTCTCAAAATAGCAGGTTACCAGTGACCTGGTAACCTGCCGAAGCCCGCCGGGCTTTTTGTTTTCCCGGCGGGAAAAAAAGTTAAAAAAAATGGTCAAAATACTTTCATGTTCACAGTCATTCCTACCATTTTTGGGCCTTCTGGACTTATTTATGATGTCAAAAGTTCAAAATTCTTTGTAAAAAAAAAGTTATCTCTAAATTTATCACCTTAAGCTCGATTACCATCAATTAGATCTTATTATACTTCCAATTGAGTCTAATTGATATCAATTAATATCCAATTGAGTCCAATTGGTATCAATTAAGTCTAATTGGGTGTCAATTGATCGATTGGGCTCAATTGACATCAATTGACACCCCATTGGACTCAATTGGGCTTAATTGGACTTAATTGGATTCAATCAATTGACACCCAATTGGACACAACTGGGCTTAATTGGACTCAATTGACATCGATTAACACCCAATTGATGTCAATTGAGCTCAATTGACATCAATCCTAGTCAATTGATATCTAATTGATGCCAATTAAGCCGAATTGACACCAATTGCACTCAATTGGTACCCAATTGATGTCAATTGAGTCTTCAATTAACATCAATTAATACCCAATTGAGTCCAATTGACATCAACTAATATCCAATTGAGTCAAATTGATATCAATTAAGTATAATTGGGTGTCAATTAATCAATTTGACTCAACTGATATCAATTGACATCCAATTGGACTCAATTGACATCAATTGGGTGCCAATTGAGTCCAAGTGACACCCAATTGATATCAATTGCATCCAATTGGGCTTAATTGACATCAATTCACACCTAATTGATGTCAATTGAGTCCAATCCGGTTCAATTCACACCCAATTGATGTCAATTGGGCTCAATTGACATCCAATTGATGTTAATTAGACTCAATTGACATCAATTAACACCCAATTGATGTCAATTGAGCTCAATTGACATCAATCGTAGTCAATTGACATCCAATTGATGCCAATTGAGCCGAATTGAGCTTAATTGATATTAATTACACTCAATTGGCACCCAATTGATATCAATTGAGTCTGATTAGACTCAATTAATATCAATTAACACCTAATTAAGTCTAATTGATATTAATTAATACCTAATTGAGTCAAATTGATATCAATTAAGTCTAATTGGATGTCAATTGATCAATTGGGCTCAATTGATACCAATTGACATCCAATTGGACTCAATTGACATCAATTGGGTGCCAATTGAGTCCAAGTGACACCCAATTGATATCCATTGCATCCAATTGGGCTCAATTGACATCAATTCACACCTAATTAATGTCAATTGAGTCCAATCACGTTCAATTCACACCCAATTGATGTCAATTGGGCTCAATTGACACCCAATTAACTCAGCCCAGTTGATATCAATTGAGTCTAATTCAAACCTAATTGAGTCTAATTACATCTACAAGTGACATCAATTAACACCCAATTGATGTCAATTAAACTCAATTAACACCCAATTGATGTCAATTAAACTCAATTAACATCAATTAACACCCAATTGATGTCAATTCAGCTCAATTGACATCAATCGTAGTTAATTGACACCCAATTGATGTTAATTGAGCCAAATTGGGCTTAATTGACATCAATTGCACTCAATTGGCATCCAATTGATGTCAATTGAGACTCAATTAACATCAATTAACATCCAATTGAGTTCAATTGACATCAATTAATACCCAATTGAGTCAAATTGATATCAATTAAGTCTAATTAGGTGTCAATTGATCAATTGGGCTCAATTGATATCAATTGACATCCAAGTGGACTCAATTGACATCAGTTGGGTGCCAATTGAGTCCAATTGACACCAAATTGATATCAATTGCATCCAAGTGGGGTTAATTGACATCAATTCACACCTAATTGATGTTAATTGAGTCCAATTAGGTTCAATTTACACCCAATTGATGTGAATTGGGCTCAATTGACACCAAATTGATATCAATTTGGCTTAATTGATACCTAATTGATATTAATTGGACTCGATTGACATTAATTAACACCCAATTGATGTCAATTGAGCTCAATTGACATCAATTGTAGTCAATTGATACCCAATTGATGTGAATTAAGCCAAATTGGACTTAATGGACATCAATTACACTCAATTAGCACCTAATTGATATCAATTGAGTCTAATTGAGCTCAATTAACATCAATTAATACCCAATTGAGTCTAATTGATATCAATTAACACCTAATTGAGTCAAATTGATATCAATTAAGTCTAATTGGGTGTCAATTGATCAATTGGGCTCAATTGATATCAATTGACATCCACTTGGACTCAATTGACATCAATTGGGTGCCAATTGAGTCTAATTGACACCCAAGTGATATCAATTGCATCGAATTGGGCTCAATTGACATCAATTCACACCTAATTGATATCAATTGAGCCTAATTGATATTAATTGAGTCTAATTCACATCCAATTGAGTCCAATTACATCTAATTGGACTCGATTGACATCAATAAACACCCAATTGATGTCAATTAAACTCAATTAACATCAATAAACACCTAATTGATATCAATTGACTCCAATTGGGTTTAATTGACACCCAATTGATGTCAATTAAGTCCAAATAGATACAATTAGGCTCAATTGACACCTAACTGATGTCAATTGAGTCCAATTGGATTCAATTGAGTCCAATTGGGTTAAATTGGATGTAATTAGGCTTAATTGATGTCAATTGAATTAAATTGGATGTAATTTGCCCAATTGATGTCAATTGAGTTCAATTGGATGCAATTAGGCTCAATTGACACCTAATTGATGTCAATTGAGTTCAATTCATACCCAATTATTGTTAATTGTGTCCAATTAAGCTCAATAAACACCCAATTGATGTCAATTGGGCTCAATTAACATCAGTTAACACCCTATTGAGTCCAATTGATATCAATTGAGTCCAATTGGGTGTCAATTGATATCAATTGAGCCCAATTGATCAATTAATATCCAATTAGACTTAATTGATGTCAATTGGACTCAATTCATTCAATTTAGCATCAATTATAATCAATTGACACCCAATTGATATTAATTGACATCAATTAGGTGTTAATTGATGTCAATTGAGCCCATGTGACATCAATTGTGTGTCAATTGAATCCAATTGATGTCAATTGAGCCCAATTGACATCAATTGTGTGTCAATTGATACACAATTAGCTTCAATTGGGCTCAATTGACATCAATTGACACCCAATTGATGTCAACTAGGCTCCATTGACACCCAAATAGACTTAATTTGGCTCAATTGATATCAATTGACACCCAATTAGACTCAATTTGGCTTAATTAAGTCTAATTGGACTCAGTTAGACTCAATTTGGCTCAATTGATATCAATTGACACCCAATTATACTCAATTTGACTCAATTGACACCCAATTAGACTCAATTTTACTCAATTGACATCAATCGACACCCAATTGATGTGAACTGATGTGAATTGAGCTCAATTGTATCGAATTAGGCTCAATTGACATCAATTGACACCCAATTAATATCAATTGAGAGCAATTGATGTGAATTGATGTCAATTAAGCTCAATTGCATGGAATTAGGTTTAATTGACACCCAATTAATATCAATTGAGTGCAATTGAGCCCAATTCAACTCAGTTGTAATCAATTGACACCCAATTGATGTCAGTTGCATCGAATTTGGCTCAATTGAAACCCAACTAATGTCAATTGAGTCCAATTGATGTTAATTGGCACCCAATTGATGTCAATAAGGTTCAATTGATGCTAATTGACACCCAATTGATGTCATTTACGTCCAATTGAGCTCAATTGACACCCAAATTATCCAATTGAAGTCAATTAGACTTAATTGACTTCAATTGTGTTAATTGGATATTAATTGATATCAATTAACACCCAATTGCTATTAATTGAGTCTAATTCGGCTCAATTGACACTCAATTTACATCCAATTGGGTGTGAATTGAGCTCAATTGTATCATATTAGGCTCAATTGACATCAATTGACACACAATCGATCACACAATTGAGTATAATTGAGCCCAATTGATATCAATTGTGATCAATTGACACCCGATTGATGTTAATTGCATCCTATTGGGCTCAATTGAGCACAATAGGATGCAATTAACACCCAATTGAGTGTCAATTGAGTGCAATTGAGCCCAATTGAGCTCAATTGATATCAATTGACACCCAATTGATGTCAACTGAGCTCAATTGAGCTTAATTGACATTAATTGTAATAAATTAACACCCAATTGAAGTCAATTGGGCTTAATTAATATCAATTAACATCCAATTATTATCAATTGAGTCCAATTCGACTCAATTGATACTTAGTTTACATCCAATTTATGCAAATTGGGTGTAAATTGGGCTCAATTGCGTCGAATTAGGCACAATTGACATCAATTGACACCCAATTAATATCAATTGAAAGTAAATCAAGTGTAATTGAGTCCAATTGGGCTCAATTGAGTGCAATGATGTCATGGACAATTGAGTCAATTGATGTAAGTATAGTTAGATTTAATTGGTGTGTCAATTGAACTTAAGGCCAGCAAATTATATAAAACTTTTTTTGTGCCAAGAATTTTGAACCTTTGACATCATAAATGAGTCCAGAAGGCCCAAAAATGGTAAGAATGACTGTGAACATGATTTTTTTTTATTTTTTTTATTTTTTATTTTTTATTTTTTATTTTTTTAATTTGTCCACCGGGAAAATGGGTTTTCCCGGCGGGCCCATCGGGAAATGATATTTTCGCGGCGGGATTATTGGCAGAGAAGGTTTTTGCAGGTCATAAAAAATGCCCGTGAATATACATTGTGATCACAAGAATTTTTATGTTAACAACATGTTTTGTTAACGTGATCACGAAATTGTGAAGACGTTAATGAAATCCCTGTTCTCCACAACCCCTTGATGGAAAAACATCCCCAAAAAGCATGTTTACCATCCTCTACTACTGATCCACACCTAGGACAAACCCCTGAAGGTAAAGTGTCTATCCACCAACTCGTAGCCCAAAGGCAAAGCCCACATGCATACTCTCCACAGAAAGGTTTGGGCTTTCGAAGGTATTCTCAGACCCCATAGAAATTTTGACCTCTTCTCCCAAGTACCCTTGCTCCACCTTACCCTCCAAATTTTGTTGCAGTAGGCTGCATTTAACTCACTCTTATCATCTCTATATATGTCTTTGGATTTTCATCAGAAACCAATATATTATCTTTCCATAGACCAATCAAACTTCTTACACAAGTATTCTTCTCTTAAAGTAACATTAGCATCACCCTTGTTTATACCTTTATGTGGTGAGAATATTTATCATCAACTTTAGAGAGAGAGAGAGAGAGAGAGAGAGAGAGAGAGAGAGAGAGAGAGAGAGAGAGATAATGAGAATGTAGAAGATGACACAATATTGGGTCGTCCCAATACCCACTCAAAGGGCCCCCTCCAAGCAAAAGTATTTGCTTATATTATTATTTGGAAAAATGTTGTACAATGTTGAGTACAAATGATATGAATGCCCAATGTAAGGACGAGGAAGACTGTACATCAACTGAGTATCTAGCTATCGCAAGACTCTACTAAAGAATCTCCTTGGCCACTGATACAAGTCCAGATAGCTGGAGGACTGCGCATATACTGGCTGAATGTGAAGAGTATCTTCCTTATTAGTAGCCTAGAGTGCTTGGATGGTGCAAAGTGAGTATGCTTTGTTGAGAATACTTGAATGATTGAATGAGGACTGATGCGCCTGTATTGATATGTCTCCTTGCTAGTGGGGCTGGCTAGCATAGGGTTGTCAGCCAGTTCACCACCATGAACACAAAATACCCAATAAAAAGAATTAAATGCTATTAACTGTTGCGCATGGGAAAATATGATTTTTATAATGTTGTCCAACCTGTTATGACCTTGCCGCCTGGAGTATTATACCCCACATGTTGTCGGCCTACAACAACAGATGCTGGGCGATTGGGTATAGACCCACTCCCATCCTGGTCGGCTAGTCACTGAGGTTCTCGAAAGCTAAGCTTAGCCCTTGTACATGCCAAATAAGCCCACCGACATACCTAGAGACTTCTGCATGCCTACTAATTCCTGACCTAATGCTAGGGCTGACTTCTACATATGCACTAACTAACACATTCTCCAAGTGGGTTAAGATGACTGCTGACAATAGACTGACCTCTAAAGCTCAGATACTAACCTATGTAGCTCGTGCCTGGCTGTCCCTACACTAAGGGCTCAAAATGGGGTCAGGATGTACGATAAAAAATCCTAGAAAAGGTCCTACTTCTGTACAAATGTCGCACTGATGATCATGCCAATGTGTCAATCTTTACCCCACTGCAGGGTGCATGTGAAATTCCCTCTTGCTTAACTTGGTGGTAGGTTCAGGGCTTCCAAGTTATCTACCAACAGCTGGGGTACTCTTGGAATAACTCTTCATCCAACAAAACTACTTCATGGGTTCCGCGGTCTTTAAACTTCGTGTAGAACTATCGTATTCTTCAACCGAATCCATGCTTCCATCTGTGGAGGAGAATCTGTTCTCGCTCTATAACTTCAGCTTTATCAATCATATTTGGTTGTTGCTCTTCTGATATATTATGCAATTATGGACCTACATATGGCTTCAACCAAGAAACATGAAAGACATTGTGCATAGTACAACTTTCTCACAACTTTAACTTTAAAGACACCTTAACCTCTCAATGACTAGAAATGGGCTGAAACTTTTGAATGATAGTTTGGGAGGACAACGATTTTCCACTTTCTTTATCCATTGTTTCATGATGCGAAGATACACCCAATCCTCTTCCTCAAAGTTGACAACTTTTAAGAAGTTTGAGATGAAGTTAACCAGTAACCCAATATATCATGCTAGAAAATGAAGCACATTGAGGTGCATTATCACTTTGTGAGGGAGAAGGTTCTAGCAGCCTGGATTTGTTGGCTTGTTGGGTATATGCTTCCTCAGCCTTGCCAAGGTGCTCCGTAACTGACTCCATGATTTCTGAGAATGTCTGAATGACTAGAAATGGCTTCAACCAAGAAACATGAAAGACATTGTGCATAGTCCAACTTTCTCACAACTTTAACTTTAAAGACACATCACTTAACCTCTGAATGACTAGAAATGGGCTGAAACTTTTGAATGATAGTTTGGGAGGACAACGATTTCCCACTTTCTTTAGCCATTGTTTCATGATGCAAAGATATACCCAATCCTCTTCCTCAAAGTTGACAACTTGCCTGGATTTGTTGGCTTGTTGGGTATATGCTTCCTCAGCCATGGCAAGGTGCTCCTTAACTGACTCCATGATTTCTGAGAATGTCTCGGTGGTTTTATTGGCCTCAAGAGATGCTGACACATTTCTCATCATCAACAGAGATGAGAACCACCAAATGCTCGCTCATACGGCATGCGGCCAATACTCAATGAGTGAGTATCTCACTAGCTTCTAGTACTTTTATAGTCTATAGTTTTGGAATATTTTAACCCATTAAAGTTTAGATGCAAGTTGCATCACCATTCCCAAGTTCTCACTTTTTAGCCATAAAGGGGGCCAAAAGTTTGACTTTTTTAAAATTTTCATTTTTTGAGTTTTTCAATCAGGAAAACTTTCCTTACACATATATAAACCCAAAAAGTGAATTTTTAATATCATTTCTTAGTCATAACTACCTCATAACAATCTTGTCATATTTTTCTAACTTCTATGATATCTAATGATTGCAAGGTACATTCTAATATTTTATACCCATAATAGAATGCAAGTTGCATCACCATGCCCATAAGGGGGGCCAAAAATTGAGTTTTTTTTAAATTTTCATTTTTTTGAGTTTTTCCATCAAAAAAACTTTCCTTATACATATATAAACCCAGAACGTGCATTTTTTATATCATTTCTTAGTCATAACTACCTCATAAGAATCTTGTCATATCTTCATAACTTCCTCAAAATCTTCACCCTTGTCATATCTTCCTAAAACTGCTATGCTATTTAATGATTACAAGATGCATTCTAAATTTTTTTATCCCAAAATTGAAGGGCATTTTCTGAGGCCACTAAAATAATGACTTTTTGATACTTTTCACATTTTAGTGTATTTTTATTTAAAACTTTCCTCCCAAATATATATATATATTGAAAAGTTCATTTTTAAATATCATTTTCAATCCTTATCTCATTTAATGTGATTTAATGCCACCCCACTCCTTTCATTCTTCTCATCTCTCCTAATCTCATGAGACTGAAATCTTTATTTCTGGAATATCAAAAAAGGCTTTTTTAGAGAGATATATTCTTAATATATATTTCTCTAGGATCATTCCAAATGCTAGAATATTATTATCATATATAAATCTCTTTTCTAATCTTCTAGTAATCTTATTTTTCTATCTTGAATGAGACATGCCTTTAGATGATACTACGAATGGTAGAAATCGTAAAGTAGACAATCACATTCGTATAGATGAAGATTATGCACTAGCAAAACATCCATATGTTAGGCAACAATTACCT
The DNA here is from genome assembly GCF_041138505.1 of Cibotium barometz. Classification (NCBI taxonomy): domain Eukaryota; kingdom Viridiplantae; phylum Streptophyta; class Polypodiopsida; order Cyatheales; family Cibotiaceae; genus Cibotium; species Cibotium barometz. Next base: position 35,716,287 of record NC_141065.1, read on the forward strand.
AATTCAACCATGTCCACACTAAGAAATGAGGGGAAGAAGAATGTTGATCTTTGGGTGGATGGGAATCTCTTCCCCTATTATCCTTTGACTTGTACAGTCCACCATTTTGTGATTTGACTAGTTTTGTTCGATATGTAGGTGTTAGGAAAAATGGGCTGTTAGGTTATTGTAAAAGACTTTCTGTTAGTGGTGGTCTTCATAACCAATACTTACACTCAATTAATTCAAGTCTTCAATCAAGTATTGAAGATTTGAAAAAACACTCACATGACCTAGACATGAAAAATTAGGAACAAGAAACACTCATAAACAATCAAAGAGAGAAAGTGTCTAGGTTACAAACAAAAATTAGGAGGTTAAAGCACACACCAATTGGTGCACGTGATCATAAACGAAAGCTTTCTAATATTCAAAATCTTTTGGTGCAAGGTGGCACAAGCAAATGGAGGGTCATCGCAACAAGGTATGTTTCCATGGAATTTTTTGTTATTTGGCATATGCAAAGGACAAGGATAAAACCCCTTCTTTAAGTGTTGAATCTGAGAAGGATAATTATTGGTGGCTTGGAGCCTTTGAGGTTCCAAAGGAGAACACTCAGGTGTTGAATTGGATGCTTCAACGATGCCCTCAAATTCTAGAAGTCATCAAACAACATATGAATGCGGAGGAGCTTGAAGTGGATGGTGTGGGCTCCTTTCATGTGGATTGGCATCTAGGTGGTGATTTGAAGACCATAAAATGCATGTGTAATTGTGACAATAGTGCGCAATGCCTCCTTTCATGTCCATTGTGCATGAAGCGATCAATTCTTAAGCCAAAGAGCGAGGATGAGCTCTGATGGTGGGTGGAGGAGATCTTGTCTTATGATTTAGATGCAACACTCATCAATAGGGATACAAAGGATCCAAATTGGGCCCCAATTATTCCTTTCCCAATGAAAAGTATACACTTTTGCACATTGCATGCCATGATGAGGATTTTGATAGGTTGCTTAAGCTTCACATTGACTATGCATTCACTATGCAGCCAGCCTCACGTTCAGCCCAAGCAATAAAGCAAGTGGAGGAGCTCTTCAACTCTCTACAAGTGCATGGCGGGAATGTAAAGATTGTGAAAGATCTTAAGAAGTCTAGGGCACATCATATTGTTGCTCAACAAGTGTCAATGATGAGCGGTGCAAAGTCGAGGCAATTCTTGCATCCTATGAACCATCGAGGGAGGAGCCTATGAACCATCGAGGGAGGAGCCTGCAATGCGAGCATTGGAAAGATCTTTGCAAGTGCACCAACAGATCTTGACAAGGATCCAACTCTACAAAACAAGCGAAAGAAGCTGTGGGCTTACTTCGACAAGGTTGTGACAACTATGTTAAAGAGCACAACAACTCAAGAAGAACAAAGTGTGTTTAAAATAGATGTGACAGAATTCATCAAGCTTGTTAGTGAGAGTTGGGGAGATACCTCCATTACATATATTACATGGTAAGATATTCTCATCTTAATTATCGCCGTTCATTAATTACCATTGCAATTGCTTACTAAAATTCCAAAAACATTTGTCTTCATAATTTCTTACTTGGACATTGTTTCATAGCACATTGTATATGCACATGGACCGTATTTTCTACAATATACGGGTCCTTGGATATGTGCAGCACCCAAGGCATGGAAAAATCACATTACGCAGCCAAAGGAGTGTACTTCAAGAATACTTGACATGGTGGAGGGAAGACACGTAGCAACTATCTTGTGGAGATGTTTAATTGATTCTACCACAATAATCTTGCAAGAAATGTTACTAGGGAAAAGGCTTGAATGTCAGCAATTGCTAAAGCCGCATGACCCAAAAGGAAGGAGGCAAACATAGAGAAGTGGAATGGAAGTTCAAGAGCACGCCATCTCGCATGGCGTGCCACAATGGCAAGACATGGCAGATGTTGGGTTAAACGTGTCTGATTTGGTGGTTTTGTTATTTTTGGCTGGTTTAAGACTATCTGAACACATTATAAATGACTTTATATAAAGGTGTAGTAGTATCATTCATTCTCATTTCTATATTTTGACTTCACCTTACTCCATGGCTCACACGAAAAACACTGCACGTAAGCACCCACCATCACCTCATCGTCCTCCACCGCCACTGCCACCTCCCTCTCCCTCATCCGAACACCATTGTCCTAGCCACCACCACTGACCCCAATCGAGAGACAAGGAGTGATGTTAACCCTGATGGAGTGCCATGGGCTGATATTCCTATCCCCCCAATACATTCCACAACTGGGGAGAAGAGCTTGCATATCGAGGCATGGGTCCATTGCCAACACGAGAAGAGGTGGCAGTAGTAGCAACTGCGGAAGCAGCACATCAACAGAAGCAATTGCATAGCTGAAGGAGCTCCATCATCCTCTCAGCGTAAACATGCACGAGATCGGAGTAGTGCTCATGCACGTCCTCCTCGACCACCCGCAAGAAACCCTTCTCTTCGTGCCCCCAGGAGGAAACAACGTAATGGCATGGCAGCTCTAAAGGAGATTTGGACGTTCCAAAAGAGTGTCAACCTCCTCATCTCCCGAGAGCTCCTTTTGCACGTCTTGTCAAAGAGATACTATACGATTTAGGGGGCCAAGACAAGAGGATGCAAAGCCTTACCTTGGCTGCAATCCAAGAAGCAGCGGAGGCATTTTTGGTCACCATGTTTGAAGATTCTAACCTGTGTGCAATCCATGCAAAGCGGGTCACAATCATGTGTAAAGACATGAAGCTTACACACACAATTCGACGTGATAACCTCTGAATATTTTCCCTCATGATGATGTACATGACTCAACAATGTAAAACTTCACTTAATATATTCTCTTATAGTGATTCTTAAGTTGTCCATCAAGACCTTGATTGCATGTGTATCTGTATCAAAAACATTTAAATGTATTTGATTTGTATATTTCATTTACAAGGGTGATTTGTATATTTCATTTGTTAGTATGTATAGTTGAAGGCTTAAAAAAGTAAAAAAAAACCCAACGTGAATAGGGTGACTTCTTTTACCCAGACAGGAAGCCTGTCTGGGCAAAAGTCGCCTTGTTCAGGTTGGGAGTCTTTTTTTCTTTGTAAACCTTCCTCTCAATAACCATATGTATTATTTTTTTTGGTTTTAATATTATTTGGTTGTAAATTGCTTAGTGATAGCAAAACTTGCAATGTATGATAACTAGGTGATATCAGGCCTAGTGTGAAGGCACCACATCTTTTATGATCTTAATACTACTTTGTAAGGCAGTATATATCTTTAATTTTAAGTACCTAATTAATAATAAGATCTATATGAATGCTTATACATGATAATTAAAGGCTTAAAAATGCAAATAGAGCCCTAACCTTAAAAGGGCGACTTTTGCCCAGATAATAAGCCTGTCTGGGCAAAAGTCACCCTGTTTAGGTTGGGGGGGCTATTTTTATATTTGGTGGCCTCTAATTGTCATGTACAAACCTTTATATGTATTCATATTCACATACACATAGGCCTTACTATCAATTAAAGCTGAGTATTGGCTAAATTAGATAAAACTATATTCATGTAAGAACTACACACTCATGTAAGAACTCTCTCCTTCCATGTGTAAGAACTCTCTCATCATGTAAAAGAGTATCTTTTATGATCTTAATATTACTTTATAAGGCAGTATACATCTTTAATTTTAAGCACCTAGTTTATAGAAAATCTTATATGAATGCTTATACATGACAACTGAAGGCTAAAAAATACGAAAGGAGCCCCAACCTAAACCTAGTTTATAGAAAATCTTATATGAATGCTTATACATGACAACTGAAGGCTAAAAAATACGAAAGGAGCCCCCAAACAGCAAGCCTGTCTGGGCAACAGTCACCCTGTTCAGGTTGGGGCTATTTTTGTATTTGGTGGCATCCAATTGTCATGTACAAGCATTTACAGGTAGTCACATTCACATACACATTCATTGTGGTCAGAGAGGATAGGGGGGACATCATGGGAAGTTGGCCCAAATTAATCATACTGATACCACAAACTAAACATGCATGCAATCTAGTGTTATCCACAATGGCTCTCACTCTCTCTCTCTCTCTCATATCATGAAAACTTACATTATTCAAACTTTATGCAGACATTATGTATAACAAAACCCACTTGTATTAGTAAAAAGGATTTATATTGACTGTCGAACAGAGTATCTACGATAAATTTTCAAGCTAACTCATAATGTTCTTGAGATGCCTAGCTACAATCTTGCGCCTCTTCTTGCTACATGAAAGGGTCCCGGAGACAATATGGCATTGTGATGACACAATCTCGATCCTTCTCACCAATTCTCTCCGCAAATGCAGTGTGTGCAAGCACTTTAGAAGCATAACCCCCTTGGAAGGCAGCGTACAACACTGCAGCCTTGTTGCTGAGCACTATCTTGTCAACGTTTCTTGGAATCATTGACAAGCATAGTATCTTGCTAAGTACTTTGAGGGCTAACATTTAGAAGCTTGCCATGGGGCTGAATGCTTTGTGCACCACAACAAGGTGTTGAGGTGCAATACGACCCATGTAATGGGGCAACACAGCATCTCTTCCAAAACCCTCGCATCATGTGCCACCTTTACATTGAGCCAAAGCATCTATAGAGACTATATGCTGCACACAAGAAAGAGGATTAGTGGAGTTCTAGTAGTATTATCAATTATATTTATTAGATTCATAAATAATTTATCTTACCATGTGTTTGAAAATCAGAGCTAACCACCTCAGGCTTGCAAATGTCAATGGAGGACTTGTGTTCCTCCAACGACACTAATGTAGCATCCTCTGACTCTCTGGTTGGTGGCAGTTGGTCCTGAGCTTTTCTAAACTCCTCCTCAGTCTCACATGGCTTTGATCAGCCTCTACAATTGCTGATTTCAAGATCATCACCGACTCATGCACACCACCCTGCATCGCAACAAGCCCTTGTTGCAAAGCCTTTGATCCCTTGTTTGTCGATGGGAAATTCATCATTCACAACTAACAAGGAGAGGCACTCAGCTTGGTTGAGCTTGCAGACCTTTTCTAGGTCATGTAAAAAGTGGAATAATTCCCCTTCAATCACCACAGAGCTGAGCCTACTAAGCTCAAGATCCGGCATCTCATGTAAAAAGTGGAATTCCTCCCCTTCAATCACCACAAAGCTGAGCCTGATAATCTCAAGCTCCAACATCTCATGTGTAGCCTCCTTTCCCTTGCCCACATTTGGTACATCTAGGGTACCCTCTATAGGACCCTCCTCCACCTCTTCTTCACCCTCTGTTTTGTGGCTAAGGCACTTGTCTCTCTTTAGAGTATGGCACCAATGCCTTTGACGAGGATGCTTCACCAGATTGAGGTGTCTCAATTTGGAGGAGGAGATCTTTGGCCCATAACGGCCTCAACAAGCTGGTTGAGGACCTCAGGTTTAGGATCCTCCTCCTTGCCTTGTACCATGCCTCCAATTGAGACATCCTCAAGCATCTCCTCCTTGGTGATCTGCTTGTAGTAGTGACCATCAAGGAGCATAATATCTTGGAATTTTTGCAACCTCGTGAGGTCATTCATGTCATTCTTGTTGATATATCGTAGGAGATCGCATGGCACCCAATCACCATCCTCCCTGTGGTAGCTTGATAGTCCAGGGCCTCATGTACTCCTCCATGTAGTCAAGAGTACCTATGTAGTCCTCTTCTGCCAAGAGGATGGTCGTTCCAAAGTCAATATCAGGAGAGAAGATAAAGAAAAGTTCCTCTCTTCCAAGCCACTCGGTCCTCTTCAAGACCTCAAGGAATCTCTCGTATGCCATGTTTGGGTCCATGCTGCAAGGGAGTGCCGAATGCTAGAAATGGAGAGATGAGTGGTGAAAGAGAGAGGAACTTCAAAATAAAGTGTTAGAAAATGAGAGAGGTCCTATATTTATAGACCTCAAAATAAACATTGGGCATTTTAGACTATAACATAAGTGACCTATAAATAACCCCAAATTTATATAAAAATATAAATTAAATCGACAAGACATAACACAAGTGGTCATTCACAAGGAACAATCATTTTATAATAGGTTTGATACAAAACCATCTTAATTCACAAGTGGCCCCTCGATGACTTGCGACACTAATTCTGAAGTAGAAATTTGCATCCTCTGTTACTCCAGTCTTTGCAAACCTGTAAGCTCTTCTCCAAACATCTTCCAATCTAAACAAGGAAATTCAAGTGTAATAAATAAAATAACATATTAAAAAAAACACAAAGCAACGCAAATTTACAAATATCAAAGCTCACCTTTCGTCAGCCAATATTGCTTGCTTCTTGGACATCTTGAAATCCCAAAATGAGCAAATGCTCCCAAAACTCTCCTAAGCTCCATTCATTTCTTGCATTCACCACCTCAATTGAACCATCAAGAAGAGTCATAGATAAATCTATGGGTGTATCCACACCCTCACTTGATTGAAGGGAATCCACTCCCCTTTCTTCTTCATCCATCGTTCATAGAGAAATCGAATTGATAAACTTTGACGAGTCTTCAAGTGTCGAAAGGTCACACTTGAAGGCACCACTTTACACGAGTAGATGTCACCTTTGTAAAACCCCTCCACAATATTCCATCCAATTCCCAAGACATTTTTAATTTGTTCAATTTGCAATTTCTTGCAAATGAACATTGTTGGGGTGGGTTTTGGAGAAAGCTTAGAGAACATAAATACAAATAGATGGTTTGGGGCAAACCATCCAAGCCCCAAAGACTTAGAGGCCTTAGAGAATTTTAAGGAGAAGTGCATGTTAGAATACATCTTGTTTTTGAAATCATTAACACTCCACCTGTCCGGAACTGGCCACTCTAGACTATGTAAAGAGTCCATAGGGATCTCCTCAAGGGCTACCATATTCTGTAGGGGCCGAGAAGGGACTTTGTAAGAGTGTGTGTAAAAGAATATATTTTTGTTAAAGAGGGCTCTATGATTCTCACTTGGAAACATAAGCTCACCTATTGTACTATGAAAAGCACTAAACACACCAGTGAGGCTTCTCAAAGGTTGTTCTTCAATATAGCTTGATGGGAAAATGTCTGCAACGCACATACCATAATTAGTAAAACAAAACAAGCCATTTAAAAAAAATTTACAACCACATACTTATAGTTGCAAGGGAGCCTATTTCTCTCCATGGAAGGAGGAAGATATATGTCTACAACCATGTAGACATGTTGTATTATTGCCTTGATTTCTCCATTCTTATCCTTCTTGAAATGAAGAATCCTTCCCTTCCAATGGTGTTCCAAAACACCACGGTTAAGAACTCCATGTGGACCTCTGGCACTTGGTTGCATATAAACCCAATCTTTCACCCTAAATGGATGCCCGATCCACTCACCTTCGTCTATATAGTGTTGTAGAGAAGGTATTCAAAGATGGAATCACTTGGTCTCTTACAAGAGGTAGGCATAATGAGATGTATGGGTGAAGAAGAGTGAGGAAAAGAGAGGGCACAATAGCTTAAGAAATGATTAAAGAAATAGAATATTAAAGTTTGGTATGGGTGAGCAAGAGAGAGCAAGATGAGATCAGGGAGAGTACAGTAGCTTTAGAGATGATTATGAAATAATAGAAGATTAAAGAAGCATGTGGAAGAGGATAAGAGAGAGATTCAGAGCTTAGAGAGCTGAAATGAGCTTGAAAAATGGGTTTCCCACCATAGAATATGATTAGATAGCCTTTTTTGAGGTAAAAAATACCTTGTTGGAGGGAAAACCAAAATTTTAATTTTTAAGGGTTTTTTTTTGGCCGAGCTGCACTTTTTAATTAAAAAATGTTGGCCCATGTCATTTCAAAAAGGAGATTTGACCCTTGCCTTGAACTTTGGTGTGACCTCTAGAGAGAGGTGGAAGATAGGGGGACAACGTTAAGAAATGTAATAACTACCCTATATTTTATAGCTAAAGCTAGTGGATAGAATGTGCACTCACCCCCCCTTCCCATTGGTGGATATCTTGATTAGTACTAATTTTTTGATTAGTAAAGGGCCCATTTTATAGTCTATTTTCTCCCTAATGCTAGACAACTGCAGCTTAGTCCAAAAATTATCAAACAAGGCTCTCCAAAAATGGGACATAAATTTGGGATCTCTATCTGATGTGATAATCTGTGGCAAACCACCAATGGGATACCAAAACCGATAAATAAGCGAGCTATATCCTTGGTTGTGGCTGTCTGCTTGCATGGAATGAGCATGAGAAACTTGTTGAATCTATCAACAATTGCCAAACATTGTGTGTTTCTAGATCCAGTGGAGGCGAGAAGAGGGCCTACGAAGTCCATACTAATGTCGTGAAAGGGTCCCTTAGGTATAGGCAAAGGCTGAAGCAACCCTTCGTGTTGGGTATGAAGAACTTTCACTTTTTGACATATCTGGCATGATTGGACATTTTGGTAGACATTCCCTCGCATCTTAGGCCAACAGAATGACCTCTCTAACTTCTCCAAGGTACTGTTGATACCTCTATGACCCCCAACAAGATAATCATGGGCATCGTGGTGGAGAGGGACTTGGCGCTACACAAATATGGTACTTGAAAAACAACCAACCATCTTGTATACTATAGTGGCCTAGTTTTAAATCGAGAGCCAAATGATATTGAGTCCCGAACTCTTCCGAATCCAGATATTGTGCCTTCATACTGTCTAAGTCTTTGCCTTGAATTTCAAGCACAGTGGAATCCTGCAATGTCTGAATAGTGCCCTTTTGACTAAGAGCATCGGCAACATGGTTATTTTTGCCCAGGACGTATTCAATCACTCCCCCAAATTGTTGGAACAATTGACTCCACCTGGACTGCATGTCACTCCATTGGGCTTTGGGCATGGTTTGCAACAACCATTTAACTGCATGGTGATCCGTCTTAACTGTGAAGTCCCTCCCATAAAGGAGGTTTCTCTAATGCTTAAGATCGGTCATCACCCCCAAGAGCTCTGTCATACCCCGAATAAATATTCTTGGCGTTATTTAATTTGCAGCTATAATAAGCCACTGGCTTAACACCTTGCTGTAAAACATCTCTAATGGCAAGGTTATTGGCATTAGTAGTCACCTTGAAAGGATCATCCCATGATGTCAACTTTAAAACTGGCGACTCAGAGCAACTTTATTCATTTCCTAGAATGCCTCTAGAGCCTTTCCCATACGGACACTTTTTGATGACGAGTCTCCATGCCCTTGAGAAAGTCCATAAGAAGTGCTACAAGATCAAAAAACTTGTCCATGTGGGTGCTCTAGGCCTGACAAAGATCCACAAATGAGTGGATTTCCTGGGAGGTAGTGGGAACATCCCAACTGAGAATGACCTGTACCTTTTCAGGGTCGAGGCTAATACCTGAAAAACTGATGATGTATCCTAGGTAATGGATTTCTTGTACTCCAAACTCACTTGTCTTTGCATTAATAAACAACTCATTGTCCTGCAAGAGTTGCAAAACCTATGCCACATCTCGCTCATGCTGCTCTACGGTCCCCAAGAAGATAATAACGTCATCTAAGAAGATATTAGCATCAACTTTAGAGAGTAGAGAGAAAGAAGAGAATGAGAATGTAGAAGACGACATAATATTGGGTCCCAAAACCCACTAAAGGGCCTCCCTACAAGCAGAAGTATTTGCTTATATTATTCTTTGGAGAAATGCTATACAATGTTGAGTACAAGTGATATGAATGCCCAACTCAAGGATGAGGTAGATCGTACGTCGACTGAGTATCCAGCTATCCCGAGGCTCTACTAAAGACTCTCCTTGGCCACTGATGGAAGTCTAGATAGCTGTGAAGAGCATCTTCCTTCTTAACCTAGAGTGCTTGGATGCTACAAACTGAGTATGCTTTGCTGAGAATACCTGAATGACTGAATGAGGACTGATGCACATGTATTTATATGTCTCCTTGTTGTTGGTCAGTGAGCATAGGGTTGTCGGCCAGTTCAGCATGGATAAAAAATACCCAATAAACATCTTTAAATGATATTAACTATTGCGCATGAGAAAATATGCATTTTAAGATGTTGTCCAACCTCTTATGACCTGGCCAACTGGAGTATTATACCCCACATGCTCTCGGCCTGCACAAAAGATGCTGGTGGCTAACTGGGTATAGACCCACTCCCATGCTGGTCGGCTAAGGTTGTCCAAGGCTAGCCCTTGGACGGGCCAAATAAGGCCACAGACATACGTAAAGACTTCTACATGCTTGCTAATGCCTGACCTTATGCTAGGCCTGACTTCTACATGTACTAACTGGCACATTCTCCAAGTGGGTTAAGAGGACTAGCTGCCTGACCTCTAAAGCTCAAAGACTGACCTGCGTAGCTCATTCCTGACTTCTACATGCACTAACTGGCACATTCTCCAAGTGGGTTAAGAGGACTAGCTGCCTGACCTCTAAAGCTCAAAGACTGACCTGCGTAGCTCATTCCTGACTGTTCCTGAACTGAGGCCTCACAATGAGGTCACGACGTACGACAAATAATCCTAGAAAAGGTTCTACTTCTGTACAAATGCTGCACTGCTGATCATGCCAGTGTGCCATTATGTACCCCAATGTAGGGTGCACTTGAAATAAGACGCTTTTTAATTTTAGATAACTCTTGTTTACATAGAAGCCTCTTCTCTGTAGCTTTTAACTTTGATGTAGCATAACTGTAATCCATTCTTGGGATCAGGATACTTTGACAAGACATCCTTAAGAGCAGCATATGGCATCTCCATCACACTCAACAAACCCTTCCTCATCTCTATAAGCATTGGCAATAAGTGCTAGTGTATAATCTTCCCCGATATTAAACAATACTTATAAGTTGTATAATAAAACATACTCCTCTCCCTCAAGTAGATAGTGCTATGCAAAGGCAAGTGTGCTTGTACACCGCAGGTTATGACCGTAGTCTCAATGTCCTACAAGTGTTTAAGTTATTCCTAAGTGGCAACCCTACTCCTAAATATAAGCAATGGTGATTGGACCTTTCTTTCTTTTTGTGTGTGTGTGTGTGTGTGTGTGTGTGTGTGTGTAAAGAGCAGAAGATTAAAGAGAATTATTATTTTTAGCTTGATAAAGAGGAAGGTTCCATCCCAATGAGACCCAACCAATGGCCAAGAGACCTCCGCCAAGAGAATCTAAAGGCCGCTAAGTATCTCAAGGGTGACAGACCCTTTTCTTTCTTTTTGACATAAGGAGTACCCCATGAAGATGAGGGCATTGGTCTCGAGGGCCCATAATGTACCCCAGAGTCCTACTAGCATCCGCGATAGAGCCCTTGAAGGTCTTCTTCTTAATCTTTTAGACATCAGTGTTCACCCCATGGAAACCAAGGCATCGGCCCCAAGGTGCTAAGACAACCCAAGGTCCTACCAAGCATTCCACATGGCCGTAGACACGTCATGTCTCGATTCACTTGTATATATTTTTTAGGGCATGAGTTTCGTAAATTTTTTATTTATCGTATTACCTAGCCCATACCTAAGAGGTAGCTACCACTAGGGATAACTAATATACTTCGAGAGCATAAGAACTTGGCATACTCCGTTGGCATATATCTTACACCGTCTTCAAATAGAAATACCTTCTACTAAGTCCTCTAAGAATCTAGAAATCACTCACCACATAGTAACAACTAATTTAAAACTTAAACCAGCCAACTGTGTGTGAACATGCAAACAATATATGCAAAAGTGAAAAGCACATAAAGAACAAAAGATTATGATTTGAATACACCTGTTGTAGTGCTCGTTGATGTTGTGCATTTGCATTGATGCATTGCTGATGTACAGATTGCTTCTTTTTGCTCTTTGTAGGCATTGCATGTCTCCCCCCTTCCTAATTTGTGTGCATGGTAGGTGGACTATTGGGGCGTGTTTGTATGCTCTTGTTTAGCTCAGATCTCTGCAAAATGTCTTATTAACAAAGAAGAAAAGAAAAGAAAAGAATAAAATTTGTTATTGGTGCCAATCCCCGAATATAGCCGAGGGGAAAAACCCAGTGGGAGAAAAGTGCCCTGCTTGTTTATCTTATTGTGGAGTTGATGAGCTTACCCTTGCGCACTGGTGGTGGATCCGTGTCCACTTCTGTTGGAAAGATGGTATCAATCACTTCAGGATGCAAGGACAACCTTGTACAAAAGCCGGCCTCTGGAGAAAGTGGTAGAGGAAGGAGTGCTTCCTCGCTAAAATATGGCATTGGTTCTATGGGAAGGTTAAGTAGACAATGCCAATTTTGGAATTGCTCAATATAGGTACTCATAGTGATCCAAAATTGACATGTTGAGGCTAAGGGAAGGAGGGCTTGCAAGATAGGTGGTTGCAAGTCATTTATGCATGTATCCCTCCATTATTGTGCTTGAACCTCCTCAGGTAATCTACGTTGATTTGGTCCTCAGTCTGGTACTCTCACATCAAGAGGTTATGGCATTGGGGTGTAATTCCCACAATTTGTTTCATTAATCCCGTGCCATATCGTCGAAAGTAAGAGCGGCATAGCCAACAAATGTGTGAAGCTTCTTCTAATACGAGTCATGCACACTCTTGACAATGTGGAAATGGATGATGCTGTTGATAGAATAAAGTGACAAAGTGATGCCCACAGCAAATTTCACCTAAGGGAGCATAAAAGTACCTAGAATGAGTTTGAAAAGGAGGAGCACTATAACCCCCTCGATGTTCAGGTTGAGTACTATCAGGGTCAATGCATGGTGGACATGTATCAGGAGGTATCTGGGCATAGAACAATGAAATTTAGAAACTTCAAACTTTATACACTCATATCCATCATTACAATCCCTATCAAAAACAATGTAGATAAGGTCATCTCAAAAAGAACACAATGTAGATAAGATCATCTCAAAAACAATGTAGATAAGATCATCTCAAAAAGAACACAATCCTATAAAGGCATAAGGAACCACATTAGTAAAAGTGAGACTATTCAAACACTGATCTACCAAAGAGCTTCAATTGTAGTGTTAATGCCTTACCTTTGGTTTTGTGTATGTCCTTCTTAAGAGGTGGGAAGGATAGCAATTATCGAGGAATTTGAGCAAGATAAGAGGATTTAGGCAGTGAAGTGCTAGAATCTATGCTCAAAGAAGACTCATGTAAAGTTGGATTCGTCTTAGGTACACAAGTTGATGGTGGAAGTGTGTAATAAGGAGAAGTTGGGTCAACTGGTGATTCAATACATGTTTGGGGAAGGTCAACACAAGTAGACTTGTAGGTGCTATTACAACCACCTATCCTATCTTGAAGAGGTTGTGTTAATTTCCTTTGCACCCATTGATATGAAAAACCAAGAGTGACTTTTGGAATCTTAGTGATACACTCTTCTGGCTCTAGCAAACCATGGCATTTGGGAAGCCAAAGTGCTGTTGCACCCTCATAATAGCCTTGTGTTTTAAGAACATGCTTTGGGACCCAATGAGTAACAATCTAAGGCTTAGGCTTGAAAAAGATATGCTTTTTAGGAGGTTTAGCAACTAGGCTAGATGGTACAAGTTTGTACGCATCTTTGGGTAGCCAAATTGACAATTCCTTCTTGCCTGGCCTTCTTTGAGCAGTGATGACGAGAGTAGTTGGAACATGCCAGCCATGGCCCTCACTTGAGGACTCATCGATTATCCACATCATTTGTCTTGGAGCTTGAAGAGCAAATGTTGAAAGTGGGTTATGTAAGGTAGAACTACCACCCTTTTGACATGATAAAACTCGTGGAGCAGTAGATCCCAAGATGCAATCAGAATCAATTTGTAATTTGTATTGTCTATTCTTCCAATCTAATGAACAATTGGTAGCACTTAACCATGATCGACCAAGAACAACCTCTACCACTGCCTTGGACTTACTAGCCACATAAAAGGGAACTGACATTTGGTGATCCTGAATGGACATCATAATGACACATTTTTCCTCTGTAGGGTTATCTTCACCAGAGAAGCTTTGTAAGTCAATAGGAATGTGCACAAGTGTTGGTTGTCCCAAGGCTACCCATGTGTCAAATGAGAGAACATTATAATCTGCACCAGAGTCAATTAAGGCAGAGACAAAGTAGGTAGTCTCATGAAGATGAAGACACATGTGAATATTGAAAGGATCGACATATTGTTCATTAGTAGCCAATTGTAAGGTCAACACAGAAGCCTTGCGACACTCCTTGGCTTTTGCAACTCTAGCTTTAGCTTCTTCTTGAGCCTGACATTTAAGTAGGTCATGTGCTTCTTTCCGTGTGTGGGCAGCATGCATCTGTTGAAGCATGGCTTCAGTTAATGGTTCATTGTATTTCTTGAGACGACTTCCATTAATGAAGTTAGGCATTTGCTCACCTTCTAGTGTCTCTAAACGCACTACACCACTAGGAGTAAGCTCATTAATCACAAACGGTCCTAGGCCATGTTTCTTGAGCTTTCGCTTATGCTTCTTAAGTGTGTACAAGAGCACAAGGTCTCCTTTTTTGAATCGGCCAGTTGTTACATTTCGATCATACCATTGCTTTTGTCTCCTCTTCTCGGCATACATTCCCATTACTGCCAATAAGCGGGTCTCATCAAGCTTTTCCAATTCATCAATGCGTTGAGAAAGCTCATGATCAGTCCAGTCCAATTGTTTAGTAACTCGTAGAGTAGGTACAAGAAATTCAATGGGAAGAATTGCATCTAGCCCAAAAGCAAGCTCAAATGGAGTTGCGCCCACAGATGTTTTATAGGCTGTTCTATATGCCCAAAGAACTGAGTGCAACTTTTGCTCCCAATCAGTTCTATGTCCCTCAACAATCTTTGTGAGTACTGTGCAGAGAATCTTGTTAGTACTCTCACCTTGACCATTGGTCTGGGGATGATATGGTGCAGAACGCTTGTGAATTACCAGAAATTCTTGAAGTAAAAACTCTATGACCTCATTCACAAAGTGCACACCTTGATCACTAACGATTTCAATAGGTAAGCCATAGCGTGTAAACACTACTCATACAAGAACTTGGCTGTGGTTCTGGCATCATTTTTTATTGTAGCCTTTGCCTCTACCCATTTGGTCAAATAGTCAGTTGCGACTATAATATATTCGGCATGCGTGTGACGAGCAGGAGGTTTAATGGGACCGACAAAATCAATACCCCATTTGGCAAAAGCACGTGTGCTTAACATAGGCCGCAATGGCATATTGTCCTTTGTGATGGGAGGTTTGGCCCTTTGACAATCGTCACAATGTTTTACATATTCTTCGGCATCCATTTGTAAGGTTGGCCACCAAAGCCTAGACCACCTAATCAACTTAGCTGTGGTATTCCCCGAAAAGTGTCCACCCCCAACACCTACATGTGCATGAGTCAAGATTTTCAAGTAGTCAGCTTCACATACACACATGCACAAGTTGCCATCCTTGCCCCTCTATCAGCATATAGTTGGCTGCTTCAACTTCAATAGCATGCTTTCGATATTTAGGAATTGTTCGATCAGTATGACCATGCTGAAGATAGTCCACAATATACTTACTCCAACTTGGTGTAGTTGAAATTTGGAATAATGTGACATTATGAATTGGTTGTTGAATTTGACATGAAGCACAGTTACAAACAAATTTTTCAGCATCCGCATGCATGGTAGGCCACCATTGCCCATCCTGAGTTATACGTCGCACACAAGTAGTAGCTGATGCATGGATTCCACCAATACCCTCATGTGCCCATTCCAAGATCTCCTCATATTGGTCAGGGTTAGGTATAAGCCGCAACACTCCATCATTACCCTGACGATATAATCTCCCTGAGATTAACTTGAATGGTCGCCATAGGTCCACATTAGGACCCGCTAGTTGTATCTGCCCACTTGTCAAAATTTCTAAGATGGGTTCAGACCATTTAGGAGCTGTCTCTACAAGGAAAAGTGTTGAATCTAACATATCATCATCCACACCCACAGGAGCTTCTCCAGAGGTGATTCGAGACAAATGATCTGCCCTAAGATGAGTTGTTCCTTTTCGCACTACCACTTCAAAATCAAACTCAAGAAGGATGACAAACCACCTCAAAATCCTTCCAGTTGCACAAGGCTTATTCACCAAATATAGCAGTGCTTGATGGTCCACAAAAAATATAAATTTGTTTGCCAAAAGGTAATGGCGAAACTTTTTCACTGCATATATTGTTCTCAGCATTGTTTAACTGTCGACTAGCATATGAGATTGGGAAATCCTTATTATGTTCTCCCGATTGAGCCAAAATACATCCAATTGCAAACTTTGAACATCAATATGGACATGAAAGATTTGGTTCCAATCTGGTGCCCGTAAGATGGGTGTAGACACTAATGCTTGCTTCAACTTTTCAAAGGATTCCTCATAGCGTACATGTAGATGAATCGACGATAATAGCCACAATGTCCCATAAATATTTGTACCCCTTTAGGGTTGATAGGTCAAGGTAATGAGACAATGACATCAATTTTATCCATATCTTTTGAAATGCCACTGTGAGAAACAATATGGCCCAAAATCTTCCCTTGTCTTACCATGAATTTGCACTTGTCAGGATTCAAGCATATACGATAAACTTGACACTTTTGAAACACGTCTGAGGTGTTCTATATGATCATGACGCTCTTGTGAGTGAACACATAAATCATCCATGAAGATCTCAAGAAATAGCCTAAGGTACTCCTTTAATACATGACTCATTAACCGCTGAAAGGTTGCAGGTGCATTTGACCAAATGGCATTACACGATAGGCAAAGATGCCGTCTTCAGTAGCAAAGACTATCTTGTGTCGATCCTTCGGATCAATTGGCACTTGATTGTAATCGGAGAATCCATCCAAGAAACTATATGCCTTTTTCCCTGCAACACGTTCCAAAACATGATCCGTGATTGGAAGTGGGTAATGATCACATACAGTAGCTACATTTACCTTCTTGAGGTTTACACATACTCAAAGTTTTCCATTTTTCTTGGGCACCACTACAATAGAGGAGACCCATTCAGTTTTTTCAATCTCATAGATAAATTTTGCCTCTAAGAGCTTGTCTATTTCTTCTTTTATCTTTCGTGCAAAATTCTCATTGTAAGTATAAGGACGTTGCTTGGAAGGCTTTGCATCCTCTCGCAATGGAATTGTATGCTGACATATGCTTGGATCAACTCCTTTGAGGTCTTCATAACTCTAAGCAAAAACATCGCGATACTCCTTTATTGTTTGAATTAATAACTTCTCCTCATCTAAGGACAAGTCTGTGGCAATCCACACATAGCGAGGCTCTTCTCTTGGCTCAGCGATATCAATTTTTTTTGCATCTTCTGGACCATCATATGAAATCCCTGGCATGCTTGGCTTTTGTCGCATGGGTTGTTGAAGAACAATCTTTCGATCTTGAAGAGTGTACTATGTGAAGCTGGGCAGAACATTGAGACCTTGTTCTTGTCCACTTGAGTCATCACTAATTGAAGACCATGTGGTTTTGAGCTCTCTTTTGCAATCTTGCATCAGAGTTTTTCGTTCAACCTTTATCTTTGCACTTCCGACACTCTCTTTTGAATCTGTTTGAGACTTGAGTTTTTATTTTGGTCTCTTTGTTTTTTTGTGATTTTTGCTAACAGTTTTTAGCTTTTCTCCTGGTTGGAATCCACCTGATCGTTTTACTTGGTCTTTGATACTATCTTGTGCTTGGACATAGTATAGATATCCATTCTTTCCTGAGAAGTGAGGTGGTGGTTGACAGTGTTCATTCTTAAACTCCTCGTCTTCTTTTTGTATTCTCTCACATCGTTCCCTCTCATCTTGTTTATGGATTCTCTTATGGCTCTTACAGCATTTACGTTTGGGTCGGCTTCGAGTGATCTCTACTTGAACCTCCCTTCCTCTCAAGAGTAGGCGTGCCTTTCCTAACTCTTCCTCGGGGATTATCACATCATCATCAAAATCAGAGTCCCATCCATCTTCCTTATCAGCATCGTTAGCAGATTCGAGTGTTAAATCCTCCACTGAGACTTCCTCTACATGCAGTGCTATTGTGGATGCATCCCCATAGTACAAATCATCTAGAAGGTCACATGGTTGTAGCATTCGTATAGGAATAATGTCATATCCATCTGAGTCACAAAATTGAATTGGCTTAGGTAAAGCATTAGGGGAAGGTTGAGGTCTATAGGGGCCCTTTAAGCTACCATATTATGCTTTTTAATGACTTTTTGTTAAAACGTTAAGTTTCTTTGACTTTAGATAGCTTCTTGTTCTTCAAACGGCTAGAAGTTTGAATTTCAAAGTTTCCCGCCGCCAAAATTGAATTTGAAATCGAGCGAGCAAAACTATATCATGTGACATATCTATGGAAAGAGCTCGACAAGTAGATTCTGGATCTGTAATCTCCGACAAATTTTGAGCTCATATGTAGAAGTTATGGACGCCCAAAATTTAAAAAACTTTCCCCCCAATTTTTTGGAAATGAAAAGTACAAAAAGGCATCTTCTAGAGAATCTTTTGACCACCTTTAATCACCCAACATTTTTGTATACATGGCATCACACGATTGGCTCTTTTCCTTAATAACCTTTTCATTACATGGCATCTTAAAGGGCCCCTATAGACCTCAACCTTCCCCTAATGCACATATCGATAATGTTGCAAGGACATGACTCCATTCTAGGGGATCAATTAAGTGCTCAGGGAAGGGTTATGGAATGTATGCCTCATCTGATACACTTCGATTACCCTTAAGTCTCTCAGTGTTGAAATCCTTACATGAGGCTCTACACATCCACAGATCTTCTCGCCCATCTGACAATGTAACTCTTGAGCCCTCAGATGAAGCAGAATCAAACTCATCTATTGGAGACCTTGTTACATCACGATATGAGTGATTCTTAAGGTTGACCCTTGTGATGACAGAATCATGTCGGAGGTACAAATAATTGTATTCCCAATCTTGAATCATTTGAAATTGTTGCATAAATGGTCTACCCAATATCACTTCATAGTTTGGATGCTTTCCAAAATCCACTACTGCAAATGTGTGCTCATATTCAATCCCACATGTGGTGACCAATATGTTCTCTCGCAGCCCAATGGGATGTTCTAAGCTTCCATCTACTAGCTGCAAGCGCATCTTGGTACTCCTAATAGCTGGTTTGCCCCACTTTTCCCAAATGGACCTTGTCACAATGCCCACTCTTGCACCACTGTCAAGTATTGCAGTTGAAGCTACTTTTCACACTTCTAATGGGAGGGTAGCATTTCCCTGATCTCACAAAATTTTCCTACTTTGTTGATAGGAACTGGCATAACATGCTTTGTCTCAGGGTGTATAGTACAATGATGGTGACCCTTTTGTAGCAATACGTGCTCTGACAAACACGTGGTAATATCATTCCACAACTCTGGTCGAAGCTTTATCAAATCAAGTAAAGGTAAGGTACAAGCCACTGGTGCTGACAAAATAGCTTTCACGATACCCATATCCATCTCCTTTGTCAACCTTCTATGCATGGAGGGTATCCTCAAGGTTTGAGAACAGTTCTCATATTCTCCCAAATAAGATGGTAAGGTTTTCATTGTATGCTTACTTTTAGGAGAAACAATTGTTTGAACTTCCTCCTGAGTGCTTGGGCGTCTAAAGTTGTTTTCTGTGCCCTTGGTAAAATCCACTTCAGAGAATAGAGGTGAAATAATAGAGGACATATTCTCATTAACTGTCCACATCTCATTTGCCATGTCCTCGTTAGCATCAATAACTTCATCATTGCATGGGAAGGCAAGACTAGGTGGTGGCAGAATGCCTTCTTTCAATGGGGTGTCAATTGGTGCAGACTTCTCGCTATGAGCTTGTGAGATCAGCTCACTTTTCATTTCCCAACTTGATGACACTTCTGGTATGGTTTCTAATGTTGGCTTAAGAGAGGTGGGGCCCCGAGGGATAGGTGGAGGTGGGCCCTCAAGTATTGATTGAGCTTCCCTAATGAGTTGCTGATGTACAGCTAGATTGATCTTCTCCTCACGAGGGTTTGGGTACTCTTGAAGCTTATTGGGTAGCTTAGATAAAGCTGCAATGTGACTTCTATGAGCATCAATGATGGCATCTAGAGTCTCGTTCACCTTATCCACAAAAACAGAATCCCCTGAACTATCCTCAGTTGTAATAGCCTCATCTTGTTTAGCACTAGGCCCAGGTTGAGGTTGATGCTCCTCATGCACTTCTTGGGATGTAAAAGCTTGATCCTTCATGTTTTGTTTACAGACTTCTTGAGAACTAGTGGATGCACTCTTAGTTTGCTTGTTGCGGTTCTTTTTCCTCCTAGTGGTCCTTTTTCTATTGGAGTGTAGGGTCTTGTCCACTAGATTTGCCTTTGCATCCCTAGTCATGACTCTAAGTGGCACGACATCCTCATTCTCTGATGAAGGTGGCGATGGAACTGTCTCTACAAAGTTGAGTGAGACCTTTGGTTGAGAGGTGCCTTCCTCATGTGGTTTTAGCAAACAATCCTTTGGAAAGTGTTCTACACAACACCCTAGACAATATCTTTCAATTGGTGGAAACTGTGGTACTGTTGTATTGGATCGAGCTGCTTGTCTTTGGCGATGTGGACAATCATGAGCCCAATGGGCTTCTCCGCACTCATAATAGGGGCCCATTAGTTTAGCTTCTACTTTCCTTTGCTACCATTGACCTGAGGGGCCTGGAGTCCTAGGTTGGTAGCCGCCTAGCAACATCAAAGAATTTTGTTCCCCCGGCTCCAGTGCTTGGCTTGGATATGCGGGACTTTCAAAGAGATTTTCCTTGGATGAATATGATGCATATTCCTCCTCCACATAGCTTGGGTTTGACAAGTCTCTACACATATTTGAATTGTCATAGTTAACAAACCTCACAAGAGCAGTCCCAGGAGCATGAGGTTGAGCTCCAAGTACAGGTTGTGCTTGCTCTTGTGCCATCGGTGGCTTATGTTCAAAATTAGTATACTGTTGATGCATTTGTGGAGCCACTGCACCCCTTTGCTGCTCCCGCTCTTGTCTCATTCTTGCAATGCGAGTATATTCCTGTGTGGTGTGGGTATAATTCCAAGCACAGGTGTGGCACCACTTCTTTGTGGGTTGGTTTGTGACTAGAGGAGAAAAGGTATTACATTCTTTGGTTTTATGGTTATTACCGCCACATGCTCCACAAAGATGAGGACCTGTAGGTAGTACACTCCTCATTCGCTGCTGCTGCTGCTACTATTGTTGTGGCTGCATGGGTGGGCGATAGGTTTGTCCCAATCTCCTTAGTACTAGGTTAGCTATCTTGTCTGGATTTACTAGTGTGCTAGACCCTGAACTTTGGTCATCACCCCACTGATCTCTAGGTTGCACCTCACAGCCAGTACCATCTTGGAATTTGAAGTTATCTGTGAAATCCATAGCATCATGGCAACACTCATTGAAATTTGTATGCTTCTTTGTATAGAGATGTGTGTGGAGTGTTGAATTTTTGAGTCCTTTTAAGAAGAGAGAAATTAATCGACTCTGGGTGGGCTTCTCATCTTCTGGGCAACGATTAATGTACGGCTTCATCCTATTTACACTCTCTAACATCTCTCAGTCTCACCTTGTTTGAAAGAGTAGATGTTTGCTACTGTGTCATGCTGAATCCCCATCAAGGAAAAAGCAGCAATGAATCTCTCTTCCAAAACTGGTAAAAGAAGATTTGTCTAAAGCCTCTAGTGCCTGAAACCAAGCAAGGGCCTTTCCCTCAAGAGTGAGCCCAAATCCTTCAATTTGCGTATGCTTGTCAGTCACTTGCTCAGATCGAACTGCTTGCCTAAATGCTGCTACATGGTCATATGGATCTCCCGACCCTTCGTACTTCTTTACCAGTTTCTGAAGAGTTGATGGCCTTACTCGTCTTGAATACTCATCATCATGCTTATGGCCTCTCACTCTCAGTGGTTCCTCTCTTTGGTAAGATGGTCCATATGCATCCCAAATTGGTGTGGGTCCCCTATTACCTGCCTCACCAACCCTCTCCAAATATCTTGTTACCTGCATTTCAGGAGGTGCATTTACGGGAGGCCGAGTTGGCTCCCCTACCCTCCGATTGTCATAGTGAGAGAAACATTGTTGTGGTGTGATCTATGGTCGCACTTTTGGTGTAGGATAATATCTTGGTGCTAGATTTGGGCTACTTGCGGTGGTCCACTTTGATGTTGAGAGTCCCTCTCTAGTGAACTCTCGTAGGGGAGGAGCAACAGTTTCTCTAAGAAAGGCTATCTAGATCTCTCCTGGTTTAGCTGTATTAGTTGAGAACACTTCCATGAATAATGGTTGTCCTCTCCACGTGAGCTCATGAATCTCCTTCCAATCTAAGGTTCGGTATTCATTGGCCCATTTATCAATGATTCGGTTCTTGTATCCTGCAAGCTTCTCGACTTTCCTGTCCCTTTTCAAATTTAGATCTACAAAAAGTAAATCATCTATGGATGGCTTTGAGGACTGGGCATTGGATGGTCCAGGCATGTCCAGCTCAATGAGCCAATCATCTCTAAACTCCCTTGCTCTGGAAGGCTTTGATAAGTCTAAGAACTCACTCTTAGAGAGTCCCCCTAATTTGTCTACATTCTCTGGATAGCGAACACCATCTCCACCCATGTACATGTTACCCTGGTCATTGACTAGAGGTGCTCTATCAAGTTCTGAGAAAAAGTCCGCAATCTTAACGAGATACCGTTATTGTGGATCCCTAAAGATCTCGACTCCTTGAGCATTCGTGTAGACATATTGAAGTCTCACATTGAGTGTGGTAACCCCATGATGTCGGCTTCAAATGGATTAAAAGATCTTGTGGGTGTCCTATTTGGGGCTAAGGGATGACTATTTGACGGCCCTAGATTGTCCATAGACAATGAGCTAGTTGTCATGGAAAGGGTATCAGATTGGGATTCGGAAAAGGTTTCAGCAATATCTCCCAAATTTCCTACCGATTGGCTCCCACTTTCCTGCATAGGTACTCTAGAAGATGCCCTAGACCCTATGGCACTGTCTATATGACGTCCTGACTACAAGTGCATAAGGTCAAATTTTAAGATTGGTTTTTTTTTTTAAATTTTATTTTATTTTATATGTTCAAAAATTTTCAAGTTGGCTCAAACTTTGCCAGAACCCATTTTTAACCCCCTTGAACACATTAGGCCAAAAAATAGCGTATTTTTCAGGATAAAAAATTGCCTAAAATTTACCAGTTTTCCATACTGAACTCACTATGGGAAAATGGTTCCGGGACCAAAATTTCGACGATGGGTGTTTTCTAACTCCTCTCGAAAAGTTAGAAAACCTCCCAATTTCTTGCGGCAAAAAATGAAAAATTTTCCAGACTCTTTTTTTTGGAAGTGCGTGTGCAGTGAACTCAATGCGTGTGCAGCTGTGAGATTTGCAGCGAATTCAATGCATGTGCAGGGAACTCAATGCGTGTGCAGCTATGAGATTTGCAGCAAATTCGAAATGTTCAATCTTCATGTGTGTACAGATTTCAGTTTCTCTACAGGTGCAGGTTTAACAGAGAACTAAAATGCACAAAATTAAAGATGCAAAAAACTAAACTAAGCTAAGAACAGAAAATAAAACAAACATGCAGAAAATTGAAACTGTAAAAATTAACCTCAGACAGCAAAAATTATCCTCAAACAGAATGACAGAAATGCAAATCAGGCCTCTCTCTTTCGCACACAAATTGAAATTGGCCGGTTTAGCACCTACCTCCAATCCCTCCTGTGTGTTGAATCCTTGTCCTGACTTCAAGGGAGAGGCATAGCTAGCCAATCGCACTCAAATTACAAGACAATAAAGAGAATTTAACAACAGATTAGTCTTAAATAAGTACCAAAATTAGTCCCAAAGCCTACTCTCCTATCCAACGGTTTTGCAACCGCTGATTGGAGCTTAACAAGGAGTGGTAGTGTGTGTATGGTGCTCAACTAATGTAGGCACTCGTTTCCCCGGCAGCGGTGCCATTGTAGAGCGGTTCTCTCTACCGTGCAATATAGTGCTCATAGAGTACTACCGATCAACAAATGTGTTGAGAAACACAATGTCAATCCGAGGACTCGACCCGATTAGTGCATGAAGGCTTATCCCTTGCGAGAGAGCTCACATACGCGAACCACCACTTGACGATTCAACCATTCAACACCTCAATCAATCTCTCAATCCCTTAAACCCACTACACTAATCAAGAGAACAAGCAATGCATGGCAATCTCTTAATCCCATTCAAACATTGATTAAATCTTAGCTTTCCCTAATGCCAGCAAATCTATAAGCGTGCATCTACTAACCCACAAGCTTAAGCAAGCATAGAATGTAACATTCACAAACCCACAAGCTCATAGAGAGAGTCTATCCATGAATACCTCATTGCCAATGAAGTGGGCAAGAGCTTGCATCAATGGAGACTACACACACACACACACTACAAGCATGCAGCATACACAAGAGAAAGAAAGAAGTGGGCAAGAGCTTGCATCAATGGAGACTACACACACACACACACTACAAGCATGCAGCATACACAAGAGAAAGAAAGAAGCATTCAACTAATCATAGATTAATGTACTTCAATGATGCTAAAACAGATTAAGAGAATGAAGTGGAGCTATACTCATTGGAGCTTGATGCTCATTAGAGTACAATAGAGAGAGAGTTAGAGAGTTGCCATAGCTTGAGAGCTCAAGAGCTTCACTCAATAGCTTATGAGAATGGCCAAAAACGTCCACTTTCTTTAGCTAACATCTCTTTCATAGAGATGTCACTAACCCTAACCCTAGGCCTCTTTCACACGTGGGCGGACAACCCCATAAGTGAGCCTTGCTTAATACACTTAGAGCTCTCATTATTAGAACCCACATTGGCCTAAAACCATTTACATTGCACTTCGGCACAAAAATATGGAAAAATTAGTGCGTCTTTATGTTCCCATGGCTACAATCCCGCTTTCTCGCATTAATTGCTCCCGGCCTCCTTCCATAATCCGTGTTCCCGTGAGTGTTCTCGTGGAACATGCCTTATAAAGTAATATTAAGATCATAAAAGATACTCTTTTACATGATGAGAGAGTTCTTACACATGGAAGGAGAGAGTTCTTACATGAGCGTGTAGTTCTTACATGAATATAGTTTTATCTAATTTAGCCAATACTCAGCTTAATTGATAGAGTAAGGCCTATGTATATGTGAATATGAATACATATAAATGTTTGTACATGACAATTAGAGGCCTCCAAATTAAAAAATAGCCCCAACTTGAATAGGGCGACTTTTGCCCAGACAGGTTTGTTGTCTGGGCAAAAGTCACCGTGTTTAGGTTAGGGCTCTATTTGCATTTTTTAGCCTTCAATTGTCATTTAAGACTTTATATAGACATTGTCAATGTGGTACTTACAATTAAAGATATATACTACCTTACAAAGTAGGATTAAGATCATAAAAGATGTGGTGCCTTCACCACTGGGCCTGATATCACCTAGTTATCATACATTGCAAGTTTTACTATTACCAAGAAATTTACAACTAAATAATATTTAAAAAAAATACATATGGTTGAGAGGAAGGTTTACAAAGGCAAAAAGACTCCCAACCTGAACAGGGTGACTTTTGCCCAGACAGGCTTCCTGTCTGGGACAAAAGTTGCCCTGTTCAGTTGGGTTTTTAAAAAAACTTTTTTAAGCCTTAAAACTATACATACTAACAAGTGAAATATACAAATCACCCTTGTAAATGAAATATAAAAATTAAATACATTTATTTATTTTTTGATATAGATACACATACAATCAAGGCCTTGATGGACAACTTGAGAAGCACTAAAAAGAGAATATATTAAGTGAAGTTTTACATTGTCCAATCATGTACATCATAAGGGAAAATATTCAGAGGTTATCACGTCGAATGGTTCATGAAAGCTTCATGTCTTTACACATGATTGTGACCCGCTTTTGCATGGATTGCACACAAGTTAGAATCTTCAAACATGGTGACCAAAAATGTCTGCACTGCTTCTTGGATTGGAGCCAAGGCAAGGCTTTGCATCCTCTTGTCTTGGCCCCTTGAATCGTATAGTACCTCTTTGACAAGACGTGCAAAAGGAGCTCTCGAGATGAGGAGGTCGACACTTTTTTGGAACCTCCAAATCTCCTTTAGAGCTGCCATGCCATTGCGTTGTTTCCTCCTGGGGGCACGAGAAGGAGGGTTTCTTGCGGGTAGTCGAGGAGGGTTTCTTGTGGGTGATCGAGGAGGACATGCATGAGCACTCTAACTCGTGCATGTTTATGTCGAGAGGATGATGGAGCTCCTTCAGTTGTGTTGCTACTTTTGTTGCTGATGCTTCCGCCGTTAGTGCTGCTGCTGCCACCTCTTCTCGTGTTGGCAATGGACCCATGCCTTGGTGCAAGCTCTTCCCCCCACTTGTGGAACGTATTGGGGGGATAGAAATATCAGCCCATAGCACTCGATAAGGGTCAACATCACTCCCTGTCTCTCGATCAGGGTCAGTGTTGTCCGGATGAGGGGGAGAGGGAGGTGGAGGTGGCAGTGTGGAGGACGATGAGGTGATGGTGGATGCTTACGTGTAGTGTTTTTCGTAAGAGCCATGGCAAAAAGTAAAGTTAAAATATACAAATGAGAATGAATAAGACTATTACACCTTTATATAAAGTCATTTATAACGTGTTTAGATAGTCTGAACCGGCCAAAAAATAACAAAACCACCAAATTAGACATGTTTAACCTAACGTCTGCCATGTCTTGCCATTGTGGCATGCCATGCGACATGGCCTCCTCTTGAACTTCCATTCCACTTCTCTATGTTTGCCTCCTTCCTTTTGAGTCCTGTGACTTTAGCAATTGCTGACATTGGAGCCTTTTCCCTAGTAACATTTCTTGCAAGATTGTTGCGATAGAACCAATTAAACATCTCCACAAGATAATTGCTACGTGTCTTCCCTCCACCATGTCAAGTATTCTTGAAGTACACTCATTTGGCTGCGTAATGTGATTTTTCCATGCCTTGGGTGCTGAACATATCCAAGGACCTGTATTTTTGTATAGAAAATACAGTCCATGTGCATATACAATGTGCTATGAAAAAATGTCCAAGTAAGAAATTATGAAGATAAATGTTTATGGAATTTTAGTAAGCAATTGCAATGGTAATTAATGAATGATGATAATTAAGATAAGAATATCTTACCATGTAATATGTAATGGAGGTATCTCTCCAACTCTCACTAATAAGCTTGATGAATTTTATCACATCTTGTTTAAACACACTTTGTTCTTCTTGAGTTGTTGTGCGCTTTAACATAGTTGTCACAATCTTGTCAAAGTATGCCCACACCTTCTTTCGCTTGTTTTGTAGAGTTGGATCCTTGTCGAGATTTGTGGTGCACTTGCAAAGATCTTTCCAATGCTCCCATCGTAAGCTCCTCCCTTGATCATTCATAGGATACAAGAATCACCTCGCCTTTGCACCGCTCATTGACACTTGTTGAGCAACAATATGATGTGCCCCTGACTTCTTAAGATCTTTCACAATCTTTACATTCCCGCCATGCACTCCCAGAGAGTTGAGGAGCTCCTCCACTTGCTTGGGTTGAGCGTGAGGCTGGCTGCATAGTGAATGCATAGTCAATGTGAAGCTTAAGCAACATATCAAAAATCCTCATCATGGCATGCAATGTGCAAAAGTGTATACTTTTCATTGGGAAAGGAAGAATTGGTGCCTAATTTAGATCCTTTGTATCCCTATTGGGTGTTGCATCTAAATTAGAAGACAAGATCTCCTCCACCCCATCGAACTCATCTTCGCTCTTTGGATTGAGAATTGACCGCTTCATGCACAATGAACACGGAAGGAGGCATTGTGCACTATTGTCACAATTACACATGCATTTTATGGTCTTCAAATCACCACCTAGATACCAATCCACACGAAAGGAGCCCACACCATCCACTTCAAGCTCCTCCCCATTCATTTGTTGTTTGATGACTTCTAGAATTTGAGGGCATCATTGAAGCATCTAATTGAACACCTCAGTGTTCTCCTTTGGAACCTCAAAGGCTCCAAGCCACCAATTATCCTTCTCAGATTTTACACTGAAGAAAGAAGGGATTTTATCCTTGTCCTTTGCATATGCCATTGCTTCATTCATATATGTGATTCCCATTCGCTCCAATCTTTACCCTTTTACTAGTTGAGCCTCATCCAACTTCAGTATAAGCGATCGAACTCCCTCTGATTCTACATATCACATAAACCAAGCCAAACAACACATGTAATTCATGTCATCGATAAGGTAAATTTACAAGTTAAACGATAAATGCTCAAACCCAACCTTGATGTGAAACCTTATAGAATCGGATCATATGTCGTTGAAGGTTATTTAGGTCCACAAAGAGGTTGTTGTATGTGTTGTACTGTACTTCAAGCATATCCTTGGACTTAGGATCTAAAACCATTGTTCCTTCTACATGAATATACTGGCCAAGTATTGATTTAACATCTACATTGCTTGCCTTATTTTCTAATGATACTTTGTAGGAAGGAGGAAGAAAGTTCCCTCGAATCCCTCGGGTACGAAGAGCTCCTTTGATGACTCCATAAATTCCCTCGTAACCCTTATGCCGATGTCAGCTTCATCAAATGCATCTTGTACATCCCTTACACTAATAAGCCCCTTGATGTCTTGCATAATGTCCTTTGTAACCACCTTAATGACTCTCTTATAATTTGGATCACGGATGATTGATGTTCTCCCTTTGTTTTTCATGCAGGCTTTGAAAACATGCATAGTATCTCCCACACCAGATGCATCAGCTAAGAAATTCCTGAGAGATAACGAAACCACCATTAAATCTATCAAGAAAAACCTTTAAATTAACACATACATAAAAAATATATAAAAAATCCATGGAAACATACCTTGTTGCCATGACCCTCCGTTTCCTTGCGCCGCCTTGCACCAAAAGATTTTGAATATTAGAAATCTTTTGTTTACGCTCACGTGCACTAATTGGTGTGTGCTTCAATCTCCTTATTTTTCTTTGTAACCTAGACAATTTATCTCTTTGATTATTTATGAGTGTTTCTTGTTCCTTATTTTTCAAGTCTAGGTCATGTGAATGTTTTTTCAAATCTTCAATACTTGATTGAAGACATGAATTAACTGAGTGTAAGTATTGGTTATGAAGACCACCACTAACAGAACGTCTTTTACAATAACCTAAAAGCCCATTTTTTCCATCACCTACATATCAAACAAAACTAGTGAAATCACAAAATGGTGGACTATAGAAGGTCAAAGGATAATAGGGGAAGAGATTCCCATCCACCCAAAGATCAACATTCTTATTCCCCTCATTTCTTAGTGTGGACATGGTTGAATTAGGTAATGATTGTCTAACATATGGACGTTTTGCTAGTGCATAATCTTCATCTATACAAATGTGATTGTCTACTTTACAATTTCTACCATTCGTAATATCATCTAAAGACATGTCTAGTTCAAGATGACAAAAAAATAAGATTAATAGAAGATTGAAAAAAAAATATATATATTAGATAATAATATTCTAACATTTGGAATGATCATAGAGAAATATATATTAAGAATATATCTCTCTAAAAAAGCCATTTTTTGTATTCCAAAAATAAAGATTTCAGTCATGATTAGGAGAGATGAGAAGAATGAAAGGAGTGGGGTGGCATTAAATGACATTACATGAGATATGGATTTGAAAATGATATTTAAATGACATTACATGAGATAAGGATTTGAAAATGATATTTAAAAATAAACTTTTCAATATATATATATTTGGGAGAAAAGTTTTAAATAAAAATACACTAAAATGTGAAAAGTATGAAAAAGTCATTATTTTAGTGGCCTCAAAAAATGCCCTTCTATTTTGGGATATAAAATATTAGAATGCATCTTGTAATCATTAGATAGCATAGCAGTTAGGAAGATAGGACAAGAGTGAAGATTATGAGGAAGTTATGAAGATATGACAAGATTGTTATGAGGTAGTTATACCTAAGAAATGATATACAAAATGCACTTTTTGGGTTTATATATGTATAAGGAAAGTTTTTTTGATGGAAGAACTCAGAAAAATAAAGATTAAAAAGAAACAATTTTTGGGCCCCCCTTATGGACATGGTGATGCAACTTGCATTCTATTTTGGGTATAAAATATTAGAATGCACTTTGTAATCATTAGATATCATAGAAGTTAGAAAGATATGAAAAGTTTGTTATTGTAAGATTCCTCCCCAGCCCCTCAAGATGTCCAGTTTTTTCCCCTGTAATCAATCCCCTTTTCAGAATAATAAAAGATCTTGTTTCTATCTGTTTTGGCCTAGAGAGAGAAAATATTCTAGAGAGAGATAATTCAGTTCTTAGATATCTTTGGATGAAAAAATATCCCTTCTTATTAAAATAAATTCTCCCAAAACAAAAGTTTTAAAAAAATTCCTAAGGTGCATTAGAAATAAATTATAATGTGTACAAAAGATCTTAGCCTAAGGGCCCCTGTTTTCAGAAAATTTTGGATTAAGGTCCAAACAAAGGTTTGACAGGCCAATGAGATAAATCCAAATGTAGGGAGGAGATAAATTGAAGAATAAAAGAAAAACCCCCCAAAAATGAGTAAATGCTCACATAAGATGAAGAGTGGACTAAGGACCAAAGAAAAGAATTAAAAAACTGATTTTTGACACCTCAGTGTGGGGATATCCCCTCATGAAGTAGGCACCTTTTTATCATCATTACCCTCAATTTTTAATCAATAAAATGAGATATTTTTATCGCTCCTCTCTCCTCTCTCCTGTTTCAAATCTAGATCCAAAAAGTAAGCTGAACTGACCCAAAAATGGTCAAAAATTGACCAAACTGATTTGGAAAATTCTAGAATCAGTTTGCTTGGTTAGAGGCTCACTTTTTCCTATAAATAGAAGCCTCCCCCTTTGTAAAAGCTTAATGGTGCTTATGCACTGTTACTCTACTTCTGTCTGAGCCATCTACATTGAATTTTTTAATAGTTCAATCATTTTTGTCCTAATCCTGTCCAAATGGAATTGGTGGCCACTATTGCTTCAAACAAGAGTAGAACCCTCAATCCCTCAAGCCAAAGGAGAGCTTACAAGCTCCATGTAAGCTAATTTTCCTACTTTGTTTACAAATTTTAATGAAAAATCTATGGTTTTCTTGATTTTTATGTTTTGCAAATGATTGAATTAAATTCAAATGCTATGCCTTTGATGAAAAGGCCACCCTTCTCTTCTTTACATTCCAACCTTTTTTAATCCTAGAAAGATTAACTAAGTGATTAATTAAACTCTTCTTATTGTTTACTCTCTTGAATTTAGAAAATTGTGTAGATTAGAGTTCTATATTTCTAAATTGGGTTAATTAAGTTAAGTGAAGAAAGATAAAAATGAGAAATAGCCAGCCATATAAAGGAGGTTATGGCAAAAATTTCCAGAATTTTGTGAAAGAAAGTTTGTTTTTATGTTATTCCAAAAGAGTAATTCCCACCATTTTTGCATCTAAAAGAAATATTCTAATTACTCCATATACATGTTTACCTATGAATATGCATGGATATCACTGATATTAATTATTAAATTTGATTTCTATGCATAGAAAGATGCATAAAGCAAATTTTTTTATTATGGGGTTTAGGAATAGGCAAAGGCTGAAGCAACCCTTCCTGTTTGGTATGAGGAACTTTCACTTTTTGACATATCTGGCATGATTGGACATTTTGGTAGACATTTTGTCGCATCTTAGGCCAATAGAATGACCTCTCTAACTTCTCCAAGGTACTGTTGATACCTCTATGACCCCCAACAAGATAATCATGGGCATCATGGGAGAAGGACTTGGCACTACACAAAGATGGTGCTTGAAAAACAACCAACCATCTCGTATAATATAGTGGCCTAGTTCTAAACTGAGAGCCAAATGATATTGAGCCCCAAACTCTTCCAAATCCAGATATTGTGCCTTCATACTGTCTAAGTCTTGCCTTGAATTTCAAGCATAGTGGAATCCTGCAATGTCTGAATAGTGCCCTTTTGACTAAGAGCATCGGCAACATGGTTATTTTTGCCCAGGACGTATTCAATCATTCCCCCAAATTGTTGGAACAATTGACTCCACGTGGACTGCATGCCAACTCCATTGGGCGGCACAGGGCATGGTTTGCAACAACCATTTAACTGCATGGTGATCGGTCTTAACTGTGAAGTCCCTCCCATAAAGGAGGTTCTTGCAATGCTTAAGATCGGCCATCACCCCCAAGAGCTCTTTGTCATACACCGAATAATTATTCTTGGCGTTATTTAATTTGCAGCTATAATAAGCCACTGGCCTACCATCTTGTTGTAAAACATCTCTAATGGTAAGGTTACTGGCATTAGTAGTCACCTTGAAAGGATCATCCCCTTATCTCAACTTTAAAACTCGTGACTCTCAGAGGCAACTTTCTTCATTTCCTAGAATGCCTCTAGAGCCTTTCCCATACGGACACTTTCTGATGACGAGTATCCATGCCCTTGAGCAAGTCCATAAGAAGTGCTACAAGATCAAAAAACTTGTCCATGTGGGTGCTCTAGGCCTGACAAAGACCCACAAATGAGCGGATGTCCTGGGCGGTAGTGGGAACATCCCAACTGAGAATGACCTGTACCTTTTCACGGTCGAGGCTAATACCTGAAGAACTGATGATGTATCCTAGGTAATGGATTTCTTGTACTCCAAACTCACTCTTCTTTGCATTAATAAACAACTCATTATCCTGCAAGAGTTGCAAAACCTGTGCCACATCTCACTCATGCTACTCTACAATCCCGAAGAAGATAAAAATGTCATCTAAGAAGATATTAGCATCAACTTTAGAGAGTAGAGAGAAAAAAGAGAATGAGAATGTAGAAGAGGACACAGTATTGGGTCCCAAAACCCACTAAAGGGCCCCCCAAGCACGAGTATTTGCTTATATTATTCTTTGGAGAAATGCTATACAATGTTGAGTACAAATGATATGAATGGTGCCCAACTCAAGGACGAGGTAGACCGTACGTCAAGTGAGTATGCAGCTATCCCGAGGCTCTACTAAAGACTCTCCTTGGCCACTGATGCAAGTCTAGATAGCTGTGAAGAGCATCTTCCTTCTTAACCTAGAGTGCTTGGATGCTGCAAACTGAGTGTGCTTTGTTGAGAATACCTGAATGACTGAATGAGGACTGATGCACCTGTATTTATACATCTCCTTGCTGTTGGTCAGTGAGCATAGGGTTGTTGGCCAGTTCAGCATGGATAAAAAATTTCCAATAAACATCATTAAATGATATTAACTATTGCGCATGGGAAAATATGCATTTTAAGATGTTGTCCAACCTATTATGACCTGGCCGACTGGAGTATTATACCCCACATGCTCTCGGCCTGCACAAAAGATGCTGGAGGCTAACTGGGTATAGACCCACTGAGGTTGTCCAAGGCCTTAGCCCTTGGACGGGCCAAATAAGCCCATAGACATATGTAAATACTTCTACATGCTTGCTAATGCCTGACCTTATGCTAGGCCTGACTTCTACATGCCCCAACTAGCACATTCTCCAAGAGGGTTAAGAGGACTGGCTGCCTGACCTCTAAAGCTCAAAGACTGACCTACGTAGCTCATTCTTGACTGTTCCTGAACTGAGGCCTCACAATGAGGTCATGACGTACGACAAATAATCCTAGAAAAGGTTCTACTTCTGTACAAATACTACCATTGCTGATCATGCCAGTGTGCCACTATGAACTTACCCTTAGCCATACCTCTGTGTGCACCTCGGAGATACTACCACTTACATCTTTGTAATCAGGCATTCTAGCATCTATGAATAAAGCAATACAGCAACAATGGTGTTCTCTCTCTCTCTCTCTCTCTCTCTCTCTCCTGTGATTCATATCATTTTTGTGTGTATGTCCTTTTAAATTTTGTTGAAGTTTTTTGCCCTTAACACTTTCGCGACCAGGTTCTTGCTCACACACCTTTGCCTGATGAAGAAAATGGCAGCGTGCTTTTCATACCGAATAGCCACAGTGGTTTCCTATCCGAAGGATAGGTGGCGTCTCTGAATGATGGCTGTGGGTGGATCATTGACGGGTGGGGGCATGCTTCAAGGTTGATGGGTGCTCCTATTCCCTGCATAGCAGCGTCACAAAATTCTGACGTGGAGGACCATCTTGGGTGGCAGTAATGGTCTCTCATAACCGGAAGGTCTGGGCATCCTGACCCATCGGGGAACCGAGCTGGAACGTGCGGAAGGAAGGGGTGGACCAGTCCGGAGATGGCGAGAGTCAAATGGGATTGTTGGATTCCTTACTTATCAACCCGTCGGACTACGGATCACCATAATTGCACCGAGCCGAAGTAGAAGCGGATAATAGTAGGTAGTTTGTGCCGAACACTCCGATCACCGGCACTTTGTGCCAAACTGGTTCACCGGAGCCTGTTGACTGCACCGTTGCATGGTCCAATGATGATGTGCTGCTACTGATGTCATATCGTACTGTAATCCGCTGCACTGAAGGTGATGCCCAGCCTCCCATCGAGACTGCAGTGAGCCATGTAGATGATGCATAAAGGCAGAGCCGAGGGTCCACTACCCGATCCGAGCCTAGCATAAAGGCAGAGCCGAGGCGAGGGTCCACTACCCGATCGGAGGGAAAGGTAACGTGAATCTTTCCCAGGCAAAAAGGAATCTTCTAGGTATCTATCTTGTCCCTTCTCCGAACCCTATCGTGTTATATATCAATGGATAGCTTTTGAAGAGTAGAATCTAAATATGTGAGGTCCGACAAAATTGGAGTTCGTTTGCAAAAATTTTATTTGGTGCCCCTTTTTGGAGGGAATATTCCGGTCAAACTTCACAAGGCCCAAAAATGACCTCAAAAAAATCTTAATGAATATCTTGCCACATATTCTACTGGTGTATATGGGTTAACTGTTAATGACTTGTTTGGTCATGAAGTAGATTGTTTTGAAAGCTGATGATGTGGACCATCCCACTATGGACAAAGAAGAGTTGCCCAAGATGCACGAAGCTATCACCGACATTCATTGCAAAGTTTATGAAGATGTCAATGACCTGGTGGTTCATCCAATAGATGTGGGTAAGCAAATGGTGGCTTGGGAAAGTCAACTTGGAGGGGAGGATCATGATAAGATGCCATATTCGCTTGGTGATTCCAGTTTTCTTGATCAAGGGTTTGATCGAGGATGCAAAGTTTCTCTAAGCTTGCCAATATGGGACCCAGAGCCAAATGATATTGATGAGGAGGTTGTGCTCCTTGCTACAGCAGCTCTTGTAGACCATGGAGAGCTTTCAGATGGTACCTTCATTCATTTGATGTTGAAGCTAGAAGCATGGAGATGGGATGGTAGGATGAAATGCAGAAATACACAAAAATACAGCTCCAACATGCCTTCCAAATTAGCTTCGACGGTGTGAAGTTGGCAGTGTTGGAACCTGAGCACCAGGGAGAGAACAATTCTCTATGGTGGTTCTCAGTGTGGAGGAAGAGGATGACAGTG
This sequence comes from Cibotium barometz, assembly GCF_041138505.1. Lineage (NCBI taxonomy): Eukaryota > Viridiplantae > Streptophyta > Polypodiopsida > Cyatheales > Cibotiaceae > Cibotium > Cibotium barometz. The sequence continues at coordinate 35,751,929 of NC_141065.1, forward strand.
ATGTTCATTCGGCCGCTTGTACATTGTTAGTTCCTGTACCTGAGCCAAATGACGACTCTAGCATGATGTCTAAATGTAACAGGCTGAAATCGGATGGTGAAGGTACTATTGTAGAAGTCATGATAAGCGTGAACGTAAGGTTTGAACCAGTGAGAGAGTTGCAGTGGTGGTGACCAATTAAGAAGTGGTTACTGGATAGCCAGAGTAGAGAGATGCTACTATACACGGAGTGTAACCAGGCCACGGGGATAGCTGAAGAGAAGCAGTATCATGCTGTTGTCCTGGTGGTAGCGTTGAGTCCAACAACATAAGTCTTATGCATGTCATAAGCTCTATGCATAAGCCTTATGCATAGAGTTTATGGCTTATGCATAGAGCTCTATACATGCATAAGGCATACACATAATAGATTTGCTTTTTAAGTCCTCCTTATTCTATAAACATGATAGCCTCCTTTTTATAATGTAGACACGTAGACAGAAGATCCAGACTTGAGAAGCCCATTGCTTGTTGTTTAGTGTCCATTGTTGATGATCCGAACATGGAGCAACTCTCACAATTGGCCGCTAGTTTGTCGCATCGATATGGGAGAGAGAATGTGTGGAACATTTTTGTTCCACCCTCGATTCCTTGCATAGTTAACCCTACACCTATGTGGGGTGGTTCTACTCCTAGGTTATGCACTCCTATACCCTTATCCACTCCCATTAGAGGATCTAGTCCATTTCAAGGTGTTGGGCCTACAAGTGGAGTTTGCAACCATCCCACTCTCCTTTCTTCTGTGGCACCTAGTCCACAACCTCCTACCACATCCTCGATAGATAGGAGGTCTGCCTCTTTATGACATTCTAGTGAGGGTAGTTGGGCAGTTGTTTAGGGGGCAATAATAGATATGCTTCCAATTCCTCCTCACAGGATGTGCAGGCATAGCAGGTGGTGAGTCCAAATGCCTACGACCCTGCGACACTTCCTTACCATGTGAGGAGGATAGGTGGGAGCATCATTGAGGATAGCAAGGGGAAGCATGTCATAGTATGCATGCATCACCTTGTAAATTTTGAGTTTGGAAACATTTGGGACATTAAAACTGGAGAAATAAAGATGATGCAAAGTAGCAATACATTCTAAGTGTATTGAAGACAGAGTGTCATGTGCCACACCCGGCTTACAATTTAATAACCTTAAGATGCTCGATCATATGTGGGGATATGTGAGTCATAACACTACAAGAGTAGAAGCCTGTAGCGACCCTTACGGGGGTCGCTACAGAAGTCGTTCCAAAGGTCGCTTTTGAACATCGTTTAAACGACCTCTATAGCGATGTTTTTGCGATGCATAAACGACGCTTTTTGGGTGGCATAAACCACGTTTTTAGGGTGGCATATGCATCGCATTTGGGTGGCATAAACGACGTTTCGAGGGTGGCATAAACCACGTTGTTAGGTGGCATAAACGATGCAAGTTGAGTGGCATAAACACCTAAGTTTGGGTGGCATAAGCGACCTTTTTTGAGTGGCATAAACGACCCTACGAAGGTGGCATAAATGACCCTATTTTGGGTGGCATAAACGACCCTGTTTGGGTGGCATAAACGACCTTACGAAGGTGGCATAAGCGACCCTATTTGTATTATTTTTTTTAGTCGTTGGGATCGCTTAATTCAATTGAATTCTTCTCAAGCTTGAGAGGGGTTAAGAAGAGAGAAACATTTGGATATTAAAGAAAAAAGAGCATAAACCACATTTTACCTCCTAGATTGCTTGATTCTTTGATCAAAGTAGAGGCCCCCAACCAATCAATTGGTTTGGTATGTTGATGAAGTCTCCAAGGAAGATTGGTTTAGTATTCTTTGGATTTATCTTATCCCAACACTTGGACTAATCTTGTTGGTCCATAGGAACCTTAATCCAAAAATTTTAGAAAATCTTGACCCTTAGGCTAAGGTCTTCTAAATCATTTTTAATTAATTCCAATTGCACCTTGGAAAATCTATTTTGATTTTCTCTTTCAAGGAAACATTTTTTTTATATTTGTAGAATTTATTTATCCAAAAATATCTCAATATTGATTTACCACTCTCTAGAAATTTTTATCTCACTAGGCCAAACAAGGAAAAATAATATTTTCTTGCATTCAAAAACATAGAATGATTACAAGGGATTGAAGTAGAGGCTTATTTGTTATTCAGGCTGAGGAGGAATCTTACATTCTGCAGGAGGAACATGTACAAACTATCTACAAGAGATGTTTAATTAGTTTTATCGCACAACCTTTGGAAGGGTATTGGTTAGGGAGCGGGCCCAACAATCTAAGCTTGCGCAAGAGGCACGCAAGGCTGCAAAAAGTCATGCTTGGCTTGAATGGTTTGCAGAGCAATGCTCCCCATAGGCATGGTGCTTGGCGTGCACGAATGAGGAGTCAAGGGAGGCGTTGGGTTGTGCAAGCACCAGCACAAATCTAGATGTAATAAGACTAAGAAAATAAGTTTAGTTAGGTTTTTTTTTAACCCTTAAAAGAAACTATTAATAGTTCCTTCTCTCACTTCATTTTCATTTCACTTCCTTAGAGAGCTTGAGCTCAAGATCTACGTAGGCACCCACGTAAGGACACCAGCACATCACCACGTTAGCAAAATAGGCAGTCGTACATGGATATGGCATGCACCAAGAACACTGCACGTCTTACCATGCCTTCACAAAACACAGTGCTTGTTGCAAGGCACCCAACGACCACATACTATGGCGACACCACGGAAGAGAGTGACCCCTTGGATTCTAGGACACGCCCAATGGGATCACCAAAGTGCGACCCTCCTCCCATAGCAACACCAACGCACACACATGTAGGCCCTTCTAGTGGGACAAGCGCGTGAAGAAGACCCCACAATGTAGCCACCCTAGAGATCAAGACAGAGAGGCCGATGATGAGCAGTTCAACTGGGCTGGTGAAAACATTCCTACATTATGCAACACCACAGGTGGCAAGACCCTACTGCCAGGACAGGGTCCCCTAACTACCCAGGAGGAACTTGATACATAGGTACCACATCAGCGAGAGGAGGAGGATTCAGACTATGAGAGAGACCAAGAGGAGGTTCCTGCAAGTGCGTGCAAGCGTAGAAAGGTCAAGCTCTTCAAGCCAAGGAAGTCCCAACCTCACCAATACACCAACACAACACAGAGAGCTCCAAGGAGAAGGATGCGCCAAGGCATAGGGCTCTACAAGAAATCAAGTTTTATAAGAGGAACACTGAGCTGTTGATAAGAAGAGCCCCTTTCGCTCGCACAGTGAAGGAGATTCTCCAATGATATAGAACAAAGTTCCTTGTGCAGGGGATTGCCCTTGAAGCATTGCAAGAAGCCTCCTCTGAGACTTACCTTATTGGGCTTTTTGAAGACACCAACCTCCTTGCAATACATGTAAAGAGTATTACCATTTCTGCCAAGGACATGCAACTAGCTCGGCGTATTCAAGGCGAGCAAGACATGATCTAGAGATCTTAGGTGTTAACCTTCTTTTGGAAGCAACTCTTTTGTTTCAAACCCCCCTTGTAACAAGCCTATCTAGTTTCATTTGTAACCTTCTGAAAATTTAAATTTTAAGTTTCTCTTACAATGTCTCGGTGTCATCATGTTTGTTTAACATGGAGTGTCTATAATGTGCCAGTTTGTCACCCAAGGCATCAGAAATGCTCTTGGAGGACTGAGGAAGCTCTGCCATAACAATGCTAATTTAGCCTCTGCAACGGCGATGTAGGCTAAAAATTGCACTGTTCTGGTACTTCTCCCCTAGTCACTCAGGATCATTTCTGATGCATTTATAATTAAGTTGAGTACACTAATTGATTGTGAGAAATAGTAGTTTACAAAATAAAAACACCTTTAATCATGTGTAAAAATACATTTTTTATCATTCAATGTATCAGAATTGCTCCTGGAGGACTAGGGAAGCTATGCCAGAATAGTGCAAATTAGGCTCTGCAGCAGCAGCGGTGCAGGCTTAAAATTCGCACTATTCTCGCACTTCTTTCCTAGCCACTCAGGATCATTTCTGATGCATTTATAATGAAGTTGAGTACACTAACTGTGAGAAACAATAGTTTACAAGACAAAAACACCTTTAGTCATGTGTAAAAATACATTGTTTGTCCTCCAATGCATCAAAATTACTCCTAGAGGACTAGGGAAGCTATGCCAGAACAATCCGAATTTAGGCTCTACAGCCGCAATGCATACTCAAAATTGGCACTGTTCTGGCACTGCTCCCCTAGCCACTCAGGATCATTTTTAATGCATTTATAATGAAGTTGAGTACATTGATTATGAAAAACAGTAATTTACAAGATAAAAACACCTTTAATTATATGTAAAAATACATTGTTTATCATCCAATGCATCAGAATTGCTCTTGAAGGACTGGGGAAGCTATGCCAAAACAGTGCGAATTTAGGTTGTGCAGCAGCAGTGGTGTAGGCTCAAAATTCGCACTATTCTAGCATTGCTCCCCCAACGACTCGGGATTATTTCTGATGCATTTATAATGAAGTTGAGTACATTTATAATGAAGTTGAGTACATTGATTATGAAAAATAGTAATTTGCAAGATAAAAATACCTTTAAGCATGTGTAAAAATACATTATTTGTCATCCAATGCATTTGAAGGGCTGGGGAAGCTATGCCAGAACAATGCGAATTTGGGCTCCACAGTAGCAGTGTAGGCTCAAAATTTGCACTTTTCTGGCACTGCTCCCCTGGGCTCACTCTTGCCTGCCCACGGGATGGTTAAGAGGAACTCACAGAAGTTGTCAAAGTGGGTAGCCATGTGAATGATACAAAGAGATAGTGTGAGCTTGTGCTTGGTTTCTATCGCGTGAAAATGAGAAAGAAGGCACCTTTGGCTATTTATAGTTAAAATTTAAAGTTTGGCCTTTTCACTCTAGACCGCTAGACAAAAAAATCATAGTTTGCAAAAATATTAAGATTTCAATTAAATAAAGATTGGTTAAAAAAGCACCTGCTACAAAATTACAAGCATGTCATCTAATCTAAAATTGTTATAATGTCTTCATTTTTTGCCCCTCTTGTGACATTTACTTCATGTTGATCTCCATCTCCTTGTTGACTTGAAAGCTCGTCATTGCCTTCACCTTGATCCTGAAACTCTTGCCCCTCACATGCATCAGAATAGAGGCTATTTTCCCATTATACCCAATTCATCTTCAAGCTCTTCCACATGCCTACTATGTGTTGGTAGGGCTAGCTGAAAATTCAAGGTTGCCCATTTGCCATGATTCTGAGACCATGGTTGTCTCCTCCTTACGCTTCCCAATTTGTAAAAATATAGAAAGTGGCATAATAACCAGAAAGTGTAAGGGTTAATTCTAGACATGTAGTGGAATCACATATACCTTTGTTCTCATTAACTTGAAACTTGACTCTTCCACATTGTCAAAGCCCATGATGCTAAAGTGTTGATGCAGGTATGCTCGGCTCCAATGCTTGCTTGCTACTGCCACTTGCTGAATCCATCCATTTTGCATCATCACAGCTACCTCAATAGGCACAATTTCTTCTTCTGAGGCTTGAAGTGGGATCCATGTCCCGTGCTTTTGCATCCATCTTTGGTAGTGGAGATGCATGTACAAAATAGAGCGTGGCTTCAAGAACCTGAAAGACACTATAGAATCTACTACATTGCACTTGTACACATCACCTTGATGTGACCCCTCATTAACCTCCCAACCCTCTCCTAGTAATCCTTGAATGAGGTCAGACCGTACCTCCTTATAAATATACATTGTTTTTGTTTGGTGCATTGGCATGGAATTGAACATGTGCACAAAAACATGTAAAGGACAAAACCAATTTGAAAACTTGAGTGATGTCTTGATATCACTTACCATCTTAAACTTTAAGCATAAGATGGTCCAAGCATCAGGTTTGGGCCATTCAAGATTGTTAAGAGGGGGGTTGGGGATCTCTTCTAGCTTGCCAAATAAACTTGGTTTTTTATCTACAAAATATGAGTGAGAAAAGAAAAAGATATTGTTCTGTACAAGATCATTTGGGCTTTGAGATACAAACATTGCCTCTCCAATGGTGGATGCATGCATAGCATAGAAAACTCCAGTGAGGCTTTGGAGTGGTTGTTCCTCAACATAATTAGAGGGGAAAATATCTGCAGAGAGACATAAGAAAATGGAGAATCATAAGAAAATTTAAAACAAAAAATCCAATATTAGCATGTTGTTATGATGGTTTTGAAGAGATTGAACAAGGCTATGGAGGATCAAAAGTAATTAGGCCCATGATTAAGACATGATTAGAAGAGAGCTTAATGCTAATCAAAGAGAGGCTAAACAAACATAATGTGGACTAATCAAAGAGAATCATGTACTTCTTCATTAGGAGTGGCCTCTTATATAGGCAAAGAGTACAAGATGTAGTTGACATCATCAATGATGTAAGACAGGCATAAGATGCCGTCTCCCCCCCATGTGGGCTTCTCATAAATGAGCTAGATGCCCTCCTAGGCTATTTGAAATAGGCACCCATTTGAAGATGCTTCTTGAGTAAAGTTTTCAAGGTAATACAGCCCCTTTTAACCTTTGAATGGATTTGGGTGATATTTCCAACAAACCCTCCTTCAACCAAATCCATGACAATGCTACCTTTATGATGGCAATTCTAGGCTCTAGTTACAACTTACAGAAACTAGTTATGATGACCATGCTGGTGCCCGTAGGTCCTATTCCAGTTAGGTTTACAATGCTAGCAATGATGGATGATGCTAGAATACCATAGTAAAGCTTATAATGAGATAGTTATGTTTAGGATGGAGAGGTTTTAAACATGGTACGGGCAATCCCTTGATTTTACTCAAAAGGCCCATTCATCTTGGATAAAATTGGCCTCTTCGGAGGCCTCTTCTTGAAGCTCTTCTTTGTCTTGACTTGCGAGGAATGCCTTTTGTGCCTTTTGTTTGAAGAAACAATTTTCTTCAATGTGATTGTCCTTGCCGCAGAATCCACAAGCCTTCTTCTTTCCTTTTGTGTCGATGAAGTTCTTCTTCTTGAAGTGTGACTTGTTGTTGGAGAAGTATGCCCCTTCAATTATCCCTATCTTCTCTTGCTTCTTCTTGTGCTCCTCAAGGAGTGCTAGGCCTTCCACCAAGGCATGCATAATATGTGGCATGGTTATTACTATTTGTTTTATTTTAGAAAGTTCTAGATGACTTAAAGGAATATTATCGGGCGGGGGTTGTCTCCATCCTCGATCCAAACGGAAAATTGCTCTGGTGAACTCACTGAATCTGAAGGGGACCTTCAGAAGAGTATCACCAAGCGAGCTGCCATTATAGTATGGGAAAATAGTGATCCAAGGAGATTCTTTTGTGAAGGCAATACACCTGACAATTGATGGGTGTAGAACCTGCATGCCCTGCTCTGCCTGGAAGCTCTTGAACTTGGCGCTGCCTTCTCCTTTGTAGTGCTTTCCACAAAAAGTAATGTGCTCCGGTAAAAATGATATACCTTTAACTGTATACTCTTTTACTATGCCAAAAACACCAGAGCCTATTGTTCGCCCTTCGAACAGAGCCTCGTGCGGGATGCCAATGAGGTGTGTGCACATAGAATTGTAGATGTGAGATCAAGAAGATGGTTGATCTTAAGATGGGTCCAATATGGTAGCCGAAAAAAAATGGAGTACCTACACAAGGGATTGTTCTATGTGACCTTTAATCCAATTAGAGACTACACAAAATAAGATTGAAAAAACATTACTATACCTGTTCATGCCATCTAGAGGAAGAATATTTGTAGACTCCCAAATACGCTTCCAATCTTTTGCACGAAGTGTTTGTGGAGGAATGTTACTCTTACTAGCAACATATTTAGGATGATCTGAGGGGAGAAATCGATGATGATTATCGAATATGGTCTTACATAAACCGTCAGCATACTCATGTACTAACGAAGGGCCACAAACAGGACATGCATGTTTACCCGATGTTTTCAAACCTGTTAAAATATAAATAAAAGTTAGAATAATAAAGTCAATATGTATAATTAATATATATAGCCAATAGTATTAGAGTAGGGAGGTAATTAGAATTCTTACCAGAACAATCGCTGTATCCTGGAAAGTCATGCATTGTCCACATCAACACTGCTTTTAAGTCGAAGTGTTCACCAACACAACTGGCCACACGCTGTATGCGGTGCTTTTGAAACCAAATGGATTCACTCCATCCATACCTAGGCCAAGTCTCAAGTTTCTGGGCTCTGTTTTAAAGCTGGGCCACTCATCTTCAATATGCTTCCAAGCAGGAGTGTCTGCGGGAATTCTCCACATGCCATCATCCGATCGATGTGAGGAATGCCATGACATGAGCTCTGCTATGGATTTGCACTTGAACATGTGTTTGATGCGAGGAATTATAGGAAAGTGTCGCAAGACTTTACGAGGTACATCAAAACTCTTCATATCTGTTCTATACCTTGCTTCACCACAAGTGGGACAATGTCGAGCCTCCTTATGCGTCCCACAAAAGAGAATGCAATCATTGACGCATGCATGTATGCGATCATAATCCAATCCTCCAAGAGATGTCACATAGCGCCTCGCTATGTCTCTTGAGGTGGGTAGTCGATTTCCCTTTGGAAGCATGTTTGATAATAGCCTGCATCCAATATCATCAATTATAATTAGTCTTAAATCTTAAACCTTAAACCACTAATTCAAATTTGTAAGTTAGAATGCTTACTTCAATAATGCGTCAAGACTTGCATTGCTCCATCCATAAACTGTTTGTATATTGAGTAGTTCAAGTGAAGCACGTAAAATAGAGAATGTGCACCCTTCAAAAACCGGTGTCAATGAAGCCTTGTAAAGATGCTCTTGTTCCATATCATCGTCGTCCATACCTTTGGGATCATCCTTAAAAAGATTCCGCACCATATCATCAAGCACTTCCTCTTCCACAACTTCGTGGGGTGCAGGGCTATTGTCATCCCTTTCCCACTCATCTCTGACAATAGATCCCGAAGCTCCAGCATCATCTCGTCGACGCTTTGCATGCTCTCGTCGCGCGTAGGGCACCATGTTAGGGTGTGGTACTGCATCCTGCTTCAATTAGAGTTTATATATTACAACTCTATTGATTTAATTTGGATACCATGAGTCATTTGAATACCATCAATTTAGGGCACCATGTTAGGGTGTGGTACTGCATCCTGCTTCAATTGGAGTTTATATATTACAAATCTATTGATTTAATTTTGATACCATGAGTCATTTGAATACCATGAGTCATTTGAATACCATCTACTCACCTCTAAACCTGTTTGATTCCATTCTCCATACATGGAGATGTGATTCAAGGTAATTCGACGTGCTCGTACAATGCATCCTTGACATCGATTACACATACATTTGATCCGTTGTCCCAACCACACATCGCGATTACGATGACGCATTGTCTCATCTTCCCCAGAACTGCTTGAGGAGGTTGATGACATCCTATGTACAAACCAGAAAACACAAAATCATAATATGTTTTTAATGAAAGTATAAAAATCGCGTGTATTAACGTGGCTATTTCCTAAAAATTGCGTGTATTAACGCGGCTATTTCCTAAAAATCGCGTGTATTAACGCGGGTAATTCCTGCAAAACGTGTGTATAAACGCAGCTAAATTATCATACACGCGAACATACACGCATTTCTAAATGCGACGATCTGTTTAAACTAAAAATAGCCCGCCTTTCCCAAATAAAGATTTTGAACTAACAATACTGTTCTTTTTCGTTTTCGCCTCTTCCAACAGAAACGAAACCTAAGTGCAAGGAGGGAGAAGAGAAGGAGCACACACGGGAGGAAGCCGACCAAGAAAGAAGACTCACTTTTTTAGAGGTGAGTCAGTTTGTCCTTTGCCTTGTCTCCTTCCTCAGATTTGTTTATGCTATTTTCTCTTTGCCTTTTGGGTTTGTCTCCGTCCTTTTGCTTCTGTGCACACGATTTTGGGTGAACGATTCTGACAGGGGCGACAGTGGGCCTTTTATAAGGACACATTGTCGGAGTCGGTCCCTTTCAAAAATTTTTTTGCGCAGGTCGCGTGTAGAAACGCGTGTAAAAGCACGTGTATCCTGTCTGCACAGTCTATTCACGCGGATATACACGCGTTTCTGGACGGGTGTATACACGCGTTTTTTGACAGGTGTATACACGCATTTTTGGATGCTGCGTTTCCTGTTTCTATGGTTTGCAGGCTGATAGGTGACTTGAATGATGATATTTGTGTGAGTCAAGAGACAGCCCATGATGTACATGAGGATTATTTTTGCAGATTCTTTATGGGTATTCCAGGTTCTTCATCCGATCCATTTGCATACAGCAATTGGCTGATGGAGATGCTAAATCATTTTGGGTGCCATCCTGGTCCAGTTGAGCTTACAGAGTACATGTATGCCCATCCCCCTCCTTCCATGCCTGGTGTCTATACCCCTACCACGAGTATCCAGGGCACTCCAGTGCCGTCTATGCCTACGAGTCCGACGAGACGGCATGCAGCTTCTCCTCTTCCACGTCCACCGAGGAGACATACTTCGTCCCAGACACACTCACGCACACCCTCACAGCCACCATCATGTGCTCCCTCAGAGCCACCGTCACGTCAGGGCTCACAGCCACCGTCACGTAGACAATCCCCCAGTCGTGACTCCACCCGCAGCAGTAGGAAGAGTGGGAGTGGAGGATGCGGCGGGTGTTTTGGTGGGGGAGGTAGTAGGGCACGCGGTGAGAGAGGAGATAGAGGGAGAAGAGTTAGAGGAGACAGTTCGGAAGAGGAGGAGATGAGAGAGGTGGAGAGAGTGATCTGCTATGATGTGACGGATAGGGGCGGGATAGTGATGGATGCGAGGGGGAGGGAGGTAATGAAGAACATGCGTGGGGTAGTATCAAACTTGTATAGAAATTGTTTTATTAAATTTAAAGATCAAAATAGCCGATTAGTTGGGGAGATGATAGAGGCTGTACATAGTCGGTACCCCAATCCCCCACATGCTACATTCTCGGATGTATGGGGAAGGACGCGAATAAGGGAGATCTTAAGTAATAAAAGATCTCACCTTAAAAAACTCGCGTACGATGACCGGCTAAATGTAGCTACGGGTGGCTATCCTGCCAAGAAACCTGCCACTGCGCACAAACGCGAGTGGAAGGAGGCAAAGAAACGAGCAGAGGGTGGCGTGAAGAGCAGGCAGCATGTGGAGGCACGACGGATCCAGATGGAGACCATTGGATCTTCGCATTTCGGATCTGGCGGTGTCGAGTCATGGGAGGCAGAGTTCGTAAGTATCTTGCCACTTTATTTGATTGTTTACTTAATTCATTGATTCTATGATTGTTTTAATCTTACAAATTGTGTTGATTATGATACAGCGACGGGTTACGGGGAGGAAGCCCACAACCCACGATACTGCGTATGCTCGCCGGCATAGCAGACGTGACACGTGGGCCATCTTCATCAGAGCTGAGGGACGTATTACGGATGCGCAGTTTGAGATAGCCATGAGACCATACGGTCGATAGGTACTTGAAAATTCTAAACGAATGATTTTGGTTTATTGAATTACATATATATATACTGATATACTATATATTACTTGAACAGGCACAAGCTGCTGATGATCCACCCGCCGCCACTGCAGAGGGTGGACGTGAGCACTACTCATCGGACATTCCGACCGATGTGAGCTCATCTGAGCATGGAGGGAGCACCGAGTCATCATCTGGGTCTGAGTAGTACTCAGACTTATAGTATCACATTCCATATTGAGGATGTGGTTGTATATATTTTTTGTAAACTAAAGCCATGGGCTACTTCGAGATATGGACTCCCTTGTATATATGGACTCCCTTGTATTTTTTGTAAACTAAAGCCATGGGCTACTTCGAGATATGGACTCCCTTGTATATATGTGTGAAATTTTGATAGTAATATTGAATCGTGAATCGATAGTATTACATTCATGTCTGTCTTGAATCGTGTATTGACAATGTATGCATTCATGTCGTTCTTGTCTTAATCTTCCTCGTGGATATGTTCTTCGTGGATGGTCTAATGCACAAAAAAAAAATCCAGAGAGTGTTATTGGGTGCTGGAATGCTGGAATGCTGGAATAGCATTTAGGCACCAAATAGTACTCTCTGGATTTTTTTTTTTGCTCTCTGTTTGCATGTATAAATGCGTCAGAACTGCTAAAACTCGCGTGTATATATGCGGATAATCTGTAAAGCACGCGTGTATAAACGCGTCAAACCTGAGAAATACGCGTGTATAAGCGCATCTAAATTAACAAAACACGTGTATAGACACTTGTATCAACGCGTCTAAATGCATCTGGACTGATAGAACGCGTGTATATGTCCGTGTACGAGCGCGTCTGCGCAGTCCTATACACGCGCTTTTACACGCATGTCTCTGGCCGCGATGATACACGTGCTGATACACGGGCCCGCTACTTTTTTTCACAAGTCATTTTTAGCGGCTAGGAGCGCGGGAATGAGCCCGATCCCTTGTAGTGATATTCTCTACATTCAGCCAGCATATGTGCAGTCCTCCAGCTATCTGGACTTGCATCGGACTTGCATCAGTGGCCAAGGAGAGTCTTCAGCAGAGCCTCGTGATCGCTAGATACTCAATTGATGTAGAGTCTTCCTCGTTTTTACATTGGGCATTCATATCATTTGTACTCAGCCGCTTGTACAACATTTCTCTGGATAATAATATAAGCAAATACTCCTGCTTGGAGGGGGCCCTTTCAGTGGATATTGGGACCCAGTATTATGTCATCTTCCACATCCTCGTTCTCTCTCTCTCTCTACTCTCTAAGATAAGTATTCTCACCACATAAAGGTATAAACAAGGGTGATGCTGATGTTACTGAAGAGAAGGATACTTGTGTAAGAAGTTTGATTGATCTATGGAAAGATAATATATTGGTTTCTAATGAAAATCCAAAGGCATATACAGAGATGATAAAAAAGTGAGTTGAATGCGGCCTACTGCAACAAAATTTGGAGGGTAAGCTAGAGCAAGGGTTCTTGAGAGAAGAGGTGGAAATCGCTATGGGGTCTGAGAATACCTTCGAAAGCCCAAACCTTTCTGTGGAGAGTATGCATGTGGGCTTTCCCTCTGGGCTGCAAGTTGGTTGATAGACACTTCACCTCACGGGTTTATCATCCTAGGTGTGGATCAGTAGTAGAGGATGGTAAACATGCTTTTTGGGGATGTTTTTCCATCAGGGGGTTGTGGAGAAAGATAGATAATTGGGTGTTTGCTAACATAGCTCTAAGGGGTTCTTGGGAGGACTGGTTAATGGGAAAATTGATTGAAGCAGAGGGGGCAGTTGGTATGATTTTCAGCCTGGTTAGATATACTTGTTTGTGGGAAATATAGATTTCTAGGAACTATCTGGTATTTTTAAAAGGGTTTAAGGTAGTGAGACTAGATGCTATTGAGTTATGTATAGTTGTGTACACTATTGTTGGTATGTATACTATGTGAATAAAATGAATGATAACACATTTGTGGAGTTGGTGCAGTCATTACAAACTGGAATAGGATGAGCCACTCATAAGATGTTGGGATAGTTGTGCACATACTAGGGGAACCTAACAAATTCATGGCTTTGCGTGTATATGTAGGGAAGGATGTGAAGGAGTTGGGGACATATAATAATGGGAGAGTTGGCTTGCCAAAGTTGGGCCTAAAATACAGAGGTGGTATTTGAAGGAGAAACAACTAGTCCATACATTCTTGGCATTGATAGAGAACCCAATTCGATAGAGGCCTGTTGTGAAGATATGAAACAAGGAGGCTATGGAGGAGCAGAGCCCCAAGGGCTTCACCACTGAGCTTGGCATACCATATCAGATGGGATCAATCATCTTTTGTCTGGCAAGATGAGAGGTGGGACCAGATTTGTGGGTTGTTAATAGTGAAGAGTTATACTAGTGTTGTTTTTGTTCGGATCTGAACTATACCTGTGGCATATGTAAAAGGTGGACTGTTGTATATGTGGCTCGATAGTTTACTAATATAATAAGAAGAGAACACATTTTTATTAGATACTAATTCTCATTTGATGTGGGTTGCTGGCAAAAGCGTAATAAGGTGGAGACTATGCCCTTATCGGGACAAGATCGATGGAGACCATAGGAACTCATCAAATACAGGGGAATGGTCAATGCGAGAAATGTGGACTATGTCGTACTCCGGCTGGCTATGGGCACCTCGTGTGGACCACTCGTCTCATAGAGGGTCGTGGTTGGAGTGTGCCGAGTCGTGACAAAGTGATCGGATGAAGGGCGTGGACGTGCGAACCTCGTCGTCGTATTCGCAGACATGGTTATAAAAGCAGTCGATGTAATGGTCCGTCTACACTCTGAGTGGATTTGAGTTATAGCCATGGATACGTCTCTCACGCACAAGCGCTTGCTCGCGTTCGTTTTAATCTGCGGCTTGGCTTGCGAGGTGGCTTTGGCGAAGGGGCAGTATGGATCGAACAAAGAGGATCCGCACAAGGGTTATAAGGACACAGACAGCTCGCCCCAGGGGGACAAGCAGTCTCCCAAAAAGGCAGCACCGTACAAGAAGCCAAGCGTAGTTGCCCTTGCGGTGGAAGGAGTAGTGTCGTGCCAAGATTGCAAATATGTGGGAACCAGATCGCTCGCGTACGCAAAGCCCCTAGCTGGTAAGTAATTAATATCTTAATAATGCAAGTGTGCTTGCTTGCTTCAAAGTCTAAACCAGAAAGACGAGGCCTGTATATCTTTCACAACATGATGATACCCTCCGCAGGAGCCAAGGTGAAGCTCGCATGCCAAGCCGGCCTCCGCTACCAGAAGTTCTTCTACTCCACAGCTCTCACCGACTCTCATGGCTACTTCTTGCTGCGCGTCCCCCGCTTCGACTTCAAGCAGTTCCTGCCTCTGATCAAGAACTGCAAGGTCTACTTGGTCTCCTCCCCAGACAAGAAGTGCAGCACTTGCACCAACATCAACTATGGCAAATCCGGAGCCCCTCTCCGCCTGGAAAAGTCATACCCCGATGATCTCTTCCACACATACCCCGATAAGCTCCTCTACTCTGTGGGACCTTTTGCCTTCGCTCCTGCCCGCCCATGCAAGACACCTCCTCCTGTGTACCCCCCACCTTCCCCACCCGCTTACAAGTCCCCTTCTCCTCCTCCTCCTCCTGTGTACTCCTCTCCCCCGGTGTACCCCCCACCTTCACCACCCGCTTACAAGTCCCCTTCTCCTGTGACGTACCCCCCACCTCCCTCACCCTCCCCTCCTCCCCCGGTTTACAAATCTCCTTCCCCAGTGTACAAGTCCCCTCCCGTCTACCCCCCGCCACCTTCCTCGCCCGCTTACAAGTCCCCTTCACCGCCCCCCCACCACTACTAGAGGTCCATAAATTCATAGTCCACGCGCCTAAAATGGTAGGCGCCCTAGTTTTCTAAGGAATAAACAAACCACCACTACAATTTCGGGTGGAGTAACAACATTTTCCAGCAGCAACCACAGTATTCTCTCCCCTCTGCCCCCTCTCCCTCATGTTGACTTCGAGGCGCAGACTACTACACTTAGGTGGCAGCAGTGATTGCATGTTCTATTTGCACTCACTCTTGCCGTTACCTTGTATCACCGAAAGGCTACGTCAATGTGCTTTGGAAAGAGAAAAACAACATTTGTATGGCCTTGTCAAGTGTCGAAATCCACAATAAACTACGTGGGCTCCCGGTACCCATCTACACAATTTACTTTCCTATAAATCATGGGGTCCTAGTTACCCATACCCATCTCGGCAATAAAGGAGATGGGGTCTTGGTACCCATCTACGTTGCTATTAATCATTGCATATGATCAAGAGAACAAATACCTTATCCATCGTTTACTATAAATTCCTTACTCACTTCTTGTTGCTGTAAACTATAATCTCATGCTCCACTACTAGTGGTGAACTTAGGTGCTCTCTGTTTACGGATCCTATCTTCGTGCTGTCTATTACACCTAGGTGTGGTTCTCTTCAAGCTATGCCCCCCCATCCCATGGTGGGTCTTACGTACGATTTTGACACTCCAACAAAAAGAGGGCCTAGCAGCATTTATAGTATGGCTATTATAAAAAGATTTTGAAAAGTATTGGGACGTAAGCGTGCTGTAAGCAACACTATTTTTTCGACGCTATAAGTGCTGCTATATCCCACAGTATAACCGTTGCTATATCCCACGGTATAAGCGTCGATATTTCCTACGTTGTTTTCGCCCGTTGAGAGCGGCACTAATGAAAAATGATATCATTGCTATTTCCATCACTTATAGCGGCGCTGATAAAAAACAATAGCATCACTATTTCTGTCGCTTAGCAGCGCTGATAATAAAATAGCAGCGCCGTTATTTCCACCGCAGAGTGGCACTGTTCAAGACAGTTCTAATTTGTATAAACAAACATGTCGATGTATTAAAATGCATTTGCGTATCGACATATGAAAATACATTTGAAACATAGTAACTCCCGAAATCTTATTTGTATTGAATCCAGAATGCCATAAAAGGTAAGTTCCATCCAAAATGCCATGAAAGGCGAGCTGGAGATGATCACTCACTTTTTTCAAAGCGAGCATGAGGAAGAGACACCTAACTTTGAAACACATGAAGGAGAGGATGTGTTACACAAGGAGGCTAACAAACCATTGTATGAGGGTACAAAGTACTTAACTTTATGGGCATGTATGAAAATCCTCAACTTGAAAACAACATATGGATGGAGAGATAATAGTGTAAAAAGCCTACTCCGATTGATTATTAAAGAAGATCGCCCAACAAACAATTTGTAATGCTAAAAAAATACTTTCCATGCTTGGTATCGATGACACTCAAATTCATGCATGCCATAATGATTGTGTACTATTTAGGGGTACCTTTTCCAATGTCTAATTTTTGGAGAGGATCGTTACAGGAAGGATTTACAGGGTGCCTTTGCCAATGTCATGCAATGTCCAATTTTTGGAGAGGATCGTCTCAGGAAGGATTTACAAGGTGGCAAAATTCCACAAAAGGTATTGAGGCACTTTCCTATTATATCTCGCATTCAACATATGTTGTGGTGTCAATCCATTGCTAAGTTAATGACATGGCATGTGAACCATCGTTCAACCGATGGCACGATAAGGATTTTCACCAACTTACCAGCTTGGGCTCACATTGAGAATGGATGGCCAGAGTTCAAAGAAGAGTCCCTACTCTCATTTTGGAGTGAATAGATTCTTATGTCTGCCGTGTAGCTTTTGCACTAACATTTCACATCCAGAGGAGTGAAAAGAGCATTGCCTAAAATGGTAGGCGCCCTAGTTTTCTAAGGAGTAAACCACCACTACAATTTCGGGTGGAGTAACAACATTTTCCCTTAAGCATGCCAGCAGCAATCACAGTATTCTCTCCCCTCTGTCCTCTCTCTCTCATGTTGACTTCGAGGTGCAGACTACTACACTTAGGTGGCAGCAGTGATTGCATGTTCTATTTGCACTCACTCTTGCCGTTACCCTTGTATCATCGAAAGGCTACGTCAATGTGCTTTGGAAAGAGAAAAACAACATTTGTATGGCCTTGTCAAGTGTCGAAATCCACAATAAACTGCGTGGGCTCCCGGTACCCATCTACACAATTTACTTTCCTATAAATCATGGGGTCCTAGTTACCCATATTCATCTCGGCAATAAAGGACATGGGGTCTTGGTACCCATCTATGCAATTTACTTTGCTATTAATCATTGCATATGATCAACAGAACAAATACCTTATCCATCGTTTACTATAAATTCCTTACTCACTTCTTGCTGTAAACTATAATCGCATGCTCCACTACTAGTAGTGAACTTAGGTGCTCTCTGTTTATGGATCCTATCTTCGTGCTGTCTATTACACCTAGGTGTGGTTCTCTTCAAGCTGTGCCCCCCCATCCCATGGTGGGTCCTACATACGATTTTGACACTCCAACAAAAAGAGGGCCTAGCAGCATTTATAATATGGCTGTTATAAAAGGATCGCGAAAAGTGTTGGGGCGTAAGCGTGCTGTAAGCAACACTATTTTTTCGACGCTATAAGTGCTGCTATATCCCACAGTATAACCATCGCTATATCCCACGATATAAGCATCGATATTTCCTACGTTGTTTTCGCCCGCTGAGAGTGGCACTAATGAAAAATGATATCATTGCTATTTCCATCACTTATAGCGGCGCTAATAAAAAACAACAGCATCACTATTTCTGTCGCTTAGCAGCGCTGATAAAAAAATAACAGCGCTGCTATTTCCACCGCAGAGTGGCACTGTTCAAGACAGTTCTAATTTGTATAAACAAACATGTCGATGTATAAAAATGCATTTGTGTATCGACATATGAAAATACATTTGAAACATAGTAACTCCCGAAATCTTATTTGTATTGAATCCAGAATGCCATAAAAGGCGAGTTACATCCAAAATGCCATGAAAGGCGAGCTACATCGAGTATGGAGTTACACATGGAGTTACACAACATAAAACACAATAGGCGGGTCTCTAGTCATCCTCCTCCTCATCATCATCCCCCTCTGCATCTCATCATCCCCCTCGTCCTGCTCACCTATGCCTCTTCGTTATCTTCCTATATCACACAAAATTAAGTAATATTAAAAAAAATTAGATAAATTTCTAAAAGCTTATAAAACCAAAGGAATTTAAATTTTTAAAACTTGTTCAAACAAGTAACTTACATCGGGCATAGCTTCATATTTCAAAGGGACACCCTGTTGTGTGGCCAAGATCCCATTGGGTTAAGCAAAGTCGTACTCTTCACACGAGAAGAAAAATGGCCCACCATATTTTCCTCCATTGGGCACACATTAAAAAGGAACAACTTATATAAGTTTTAACTCTTTAGAAACTAAAGTTTTGAATACAAAATGTTAAGGATTCAAATACTTACAAACTAATCATGGAAAGATGGCACTCCACTCGATCCAAGATGAGAAGCCCCTCTTTTATACATGCATACTCGCGCTACTTCTCTTTGTTGCTTGAATAGATTGGGATTTTCCCAGTATGTCTTTTTGGCCTTCTTCCAATATTTATCTGATTTTCCTGGTGGCTTCATGCCACCACGCTTGATGGCCTTAGCAATCAATGATTTCTTATGACTCACATATCCCCACATACGATCGAGCATCTTAAGGTTATTAAATTGTAAGCCGAGTGTGGCACATGACACTCTGTCTTCAATACCCTTAGAATGTATTGCGACTTTGCATCATCTTTATTTCTCCAGTTTTAATGCCCCAAATGTTTTCAAACTCAAAATTTATAAGGTGATGCATGCATACTATGACATGCTTCCCCTTGCTATCCTCAATGATGCTCCCATCTATCCTCCTCACATGGTAAGGAAGTGTCGTAGGGTCATAGGCATTTGGACTCACCACCTGCTATGCCTGCATATCCTGTGAGGAGGAATTGGAAGCATATCTATTACTGCCCCCTAAAATACTGCCCAACTACCCTCACTAGAATGTCACGAAGAGGCAGACCTCCTATCTATCGAGGATGTGGTACGAGGTTGTGGACTAGGTGCCATAGAAGAAAGGGGAGTGGGATGGTTGCAAACTCCACTTGTAGGCCCAACACCCTGAAATGGACTAGATTCTCTAATGGGAGTGGATAAGGGTATAGGAGTGCATAACCTAGGAGTAGAACCACCCCACATAGGTGTAGGGTTAACTATGCAAGGAATCGAGGGTGGAACAAAAATGTTCCACACATTCTCTCACCCATATCGATGCGACAGACTACCGGCCAACTGTGAGAGTTGCTCCATGTTCGGATCATCAACAATGGACACTGAACAACAAGCCAATGGGCTTCTCAAGTCTGGATCGTCCCTCTACATGTCTACATTATAAAAAGGAGGCTATCATGTTTATAGAATAAGGAGGACTTAAAAAGCAAATCTATTATGTGTATGCCTTATGCATGTATAGAGCTCTATGCATAAGCCATAAGTTCTATGCGTAAGGCTCTAGTCACAAGGCTTATGCATAGAGCTTATGACATGCATAAGACTTATGTTGTTGGACTCGACGCTACCACCAGGACAACACCATGATACTGCTTCTCTTCAGCTATCCCCGTGGCCTGGTTATACTCCGTGTATAGTAGCATCTCTCTACTTTGGCTAACCAGCAACCACTTCTCAATTCGTCACCACCACTGCAACTTTCTCACCAGTTCAAACCTTACGTTCACGCTCATCATGACTTCTACAATAGTACCTTCACCATCCGATTTCAGCCTGTTACATTTAGACATCATGCTAGAGTCGTCATTTGGCTCAGGTACAGGAACTAACAATGTACAAGCAGCCGAATGAACATCACTGTCATCCTCTTCCTCCACTGAGAACCACCATAGAGAATTGTTCTCTCCCTAGTGCTCAGGTTCCAACACTGCCAACTTCACACCATTGAAGCTAATTTGGAAGGCATGTTGGAGCTGTATTTTTGTGTATTTCTGCATTTCATCCTGCCATCCCATCTCCACGCTTCTAGCTTCAACATCAAATGCTTGGTCCCTAGCTAGGCATGTCTCCCCAGCATCGACAATTGCTTCATGAATGAAGGTACATCTGAAAGCTCTCCATGGTCTACAAGAGTTGTTGTAGCAAGGAGCACAACCTCCTCATCAATATCATTTGGCTCTGGGTCCCATATTGGCAAGCTTAGAGAAACTTTGCATCCTCGATCAAACCCTTGATCAAGAAAACTGGAATCACCAAGCAAATATGGCATCTTATCATGATCCTCCCCTCCAAGTTGACTTTCCCAAGCCACCATTTGCTTACCCACATCTATTAGATGAACCACCAAGTCATTGACATCTTCATAAACTTTGCAATGAATGTCGGTGATAGCTTCGTGCATCTTGGGCAACTCTTTTTTGTCCATAGTGGGATGGTCCACATCTAGAACAATCTACTTCATGACCAAACAAGTCATTAACAGTTAACCCATATACACCAGTGGAATATGCAGCAAGATATTCATTAGGAATTTTTTGAGGTCATTTTTGGGCCTTATAAGGAAGTTTGACCGGAATATTCCCTCCAAAAAGGGGCACCGGATAAAATTTTTACAAACGAACTCCAAATTTGTCGGACTTCACATATTTAGATTCTACTCTTCAAAAGCTATCCATTGATATATAACACGATAGGGTTCAAAGAAGGGACAAGATAGATACCTAGAAGATTCCTTTTTGCCTGAGAAAGATTCACGCTACCTTCCCCTCCGATCGGGTAGTGGACCCTCGCCTCGGCTCTGCCTTTATGCTGGGCTCGGATCGGGTAGTGGACCCTCGGCTCTGCCTTTATGCATCATCTACATGGCTCACTGCAGTCTCGATGGGAGGCTGGGCATCACCTTCAGTGCAGCGGATTACAGTACGATATGACATCAGTAGCAGCACATCATCATTGGACCATGCAACGGTGCAGTCAACAGGCTCCGGTGAACCAGTTTGGCACAAAGTGCCGGTGATCGGAGTGTTCGGCACAAACTACCTACTATTATCCGCTTCTACTTCGGCTCGGTGCAATTATGGTGATCCGTAGTCCGACGGGTTGATAAGTAAGGAATCCAACAATCCCATTTGACTCTCGCCATCTCCGGACTGGTCCACCCCTTCCTTCCGCACTTTCCAGCTCGGTTCCCCGATGGGTCAGGATGCCCAGACCTTCCGGTTATGAGAGACCATTACTGCCACCAAAGATGGTCCTCCACGTCAGAATTTTGTCTCGTTGAGGTCCACATGGTGTGACGCTGCTATGCAGGGAATAGGAGCACCCATCAACCTTGAAGCATGCCCCCACCCGTCAATGATCCACCCACAGCCATCATTCAGAGACGCCACCTATCCTTCGGATAGGAAACCACTGTGGCTATTCGGTATCAAAAGCACATGGACCACGCTGCCATATTCTTCATCAGGCAAAGGTGTGTGAGCAAGAACCTCGTTGTCGCGAAAGTGTTAAGGGCAAAAGACTTCAACAAAATTTAAAAGGACATACACACAAAAATGATATGAATCACCGGAGAGAGAGAGAGAGAGAGAACACCATTGTTGCTGTATTGCTTTATTCATAGATGCTAGAATGCCTGATTACAAAGATGTAAGTGGTAGTATCTCCAAGGTGCACACAAAGGTATGGCTAAGGGTAAGTTCATAGTGGCACACTGACATGATCAGCAATGGCAGTATTTGTACAGAAGTAGAACCTTTTTTAGGATTATTTGTCGTACGCCGTGACCTCATTGTGAGGCCTCAGTTCAGGAACAGTCAAGAATGAGCTACGTAGGTCAGTCTTTGAGCTTTAGAGGTCAGGTAGCCAGTCCTCTTAACCCACTTGGAGAATGTGCTAGTTAGTGCATGTAGAAGTCAGGCCTAGCATAAGGTCAGGCATTAGCAAGCATGTAGAAGTATTTACATATGTCTATGGGCTTATTTGGCCTGTCCAAGGGCTAAGGCCTTGGACAACCTCAGTGGGTCTATACCCAGTTAGCCACCAGCATCTTTTGTGCAGGCCGAGAGCATGTGGGGTATAATACTCCAGTCGACCAGGTCATAATAGGTTGGACAACATCTTAAAGTGCATATTTTCCCATGCGCAATAGTTAATATCATTTAATGATGTTTATTGTGGAAATTTTTTATCCATGCTGAACTGGCCGACAACCCTATGCTCACTGACCAACAGCAAGGAGACGTATAAATACAGGTGCATTAGTCCTCATTCAGTCATTCAGGTATTCTCAACAAAGCATACTCAGTTTGCAGCATCCAAGCACTCTAGGTTAAGAAGGAAGATGCTCTTCACAGCTATCTAGACTTGCATCAGTGGCCAAGGAGAGTCTTTAGTAGAGCCTCGGGATAGCTGCATACTCACTTGACGTACGGTCTACCTCATCCTTGAGTTGGGCAGCATTCATATCATTTGTACTCAACATTGTATAGCATTTCTCCAAAGAATAATATAAGCAAATACTCCTGCTTGCACTGCTTGTTGCAGGGGGGCCCTTTAGTGGGTTTTGGGACCCAATACTGTGTCGTCTTCTACATTCTCATTCTCTTTTTTCTCTCTACTCTCTAAAGTTGATGCTAATATCTTCTTAGATGACATTCTTATCTTCTTGGGGATTGTAGAGTAGCATGACTGAGATGTGGCACAGGTTTTGCAACTCTTGCAGGATAATGAGTTGTTTATTAATGCAAAGAAGAGTGAGTTTGGAGTACAAGAAATCCATTACCTGGGATACATCATCAGTTCTTCAGGTATTGGCCTCGACCCTGAAAAGGTACAGGTCATTCTCAGTTGGGATGTTCCCACTACCGCCCAGGACATCCGCTCATTTGTGGGTCTTTGTCAAGCCTAGAGCACCCACATGGACAAGTTTTTTGATCTTGTAGCACTTCTTATGGACTTGCTCAAATGCATGGATACTCGTCATCAGAAAGTGTCCGTATGGGAAAGGCTCTAGAGGCATTCTAGGAAATAAAGAAAGTTGCCTCTGAGAGTCGCGAGTTTTAAAGTTGAGATAAGGGGATGATCCTTTCAAGGTGACTACTAATGCGAGTAACCTTACCCTTAGAGATGTTTTACAGCAAGATGGTAGGCCAGTGGCTTATTATAGCTCTAAATTAAATAACGCCAAGAATAATTATTCGGTGTATGACAAAGAGCTCTTGGGGGTGATGGCCGATCTTAAGCATTGCAAGAACCTCCTTTATGGGAGGGACTTCACAGTTAAGACCGATCACCATGCAGTTAAATGGTTGTTGCAAACCATGCCCTGTGCTGCCCAATGGAGTGACATGCACTCCAGGTGGAGTCAATTATTCCAACAATTTGGGGGAATGATTGAATACGTCCTAGGCAAAAATAACCATGGTTCCGATGCTCTTAGTCAAAAGGGCACTATTCAGACGTTGCAAGATTCCACTATGCTTGAAATTCAAGGCAAAGACTTAGACAGTATGAAGGCACAATATCTGGATTCGGAAGAGTTTGGGGCTCAACATCATTTGGCTCATAGTTTAGAACTAGGCCACTATATTATATGAGATGGTTGGTTGTTTTTCAAGCACCATCTTTGTGTAGTGCCAAGTCCTTCTCCCACCATGCCCATGATTATCTTGTTGGGGGTCATAGAGGTATCAACAGTACCTTGGAGAAGTTAGAGAGGTGATTCTATTGGGGATGCGACGGAATGTCTACCAAAATGTCCAATCATGCCAGATATGTCAAAAAGTGAAAGTTCCTCATACCAAACAGGAAGGGTTGCTTCAGTCTTTGCCTATACCTAAACCCCATAATAAAAAAATTTGATTTATGCATCTTTCTATACATAGAAATCAAATTTAATAATTAATATCAGTGATATCCATGCATATTCATAGGTAAACATGTATATGGAGTAATTAGAATATTTCTTTTAGATGCAAAAATGGTGGGAATTACTGTTTTGGAATAACATAAAAACAAACTTTCTTTTTCACAAAATTCTAGAAACTTTTTCCATAACCTCCTTTATATGGCTGGCTATTTCTCATTTTTATCTTTCTTCACTTAACTTAATTAACCCAATTTAGAATTATAGAACTCTAATCTATACAATTTTCTAAATTCAAGAGAGTAAACAATAAGAAGAGTTTAATTAATCACTTAGTTAATCTTTCTAGGATTAAGAAAAGTTGGAATGTAAAGAAGAGAAGGGGGTGGCCTTTTCATCAAAGGCATAGAATTTGAATTTAATTCAATCATTTGCAAAACATAAAAATCAAGAAAACCATAGATTTTTCATTAAAATTCGTAAACAAAGTAGGAAAATTAGCTTACATGGAGCTTGTAAGCTCTCCTTTGGCTTGAGGGATTGAGGGTTCTACTCTTGTTTGAAGCAATAGTGGCCACCAATTCCATTTGGAGAGGATTAGGCCAAAAACGATTCAACTATTAAAAAATTCAATGTAGATGGCTCAGACAGGAGTAGAGTAACAGTGCATAAGCACCATTAAGCTTTTACAAAGGTGGAGGCTTCTATTTATAGTAAAAAGTGAGCCTCTAACCAAGCAAACTGATTCTACAATTTTCCAGATCAGTTTGGACAATTTTTGACCATTTTTTGGGTCAGTTCAGCTTACTTTTTGGATCTAGATTTGAAACAGGAGAGAGGAGAGAGGAGCGATAAAAATATCTCATTTTATTGATTAAAAATTGGAGATAATGATGATACAAAAGGGGCCTACTTCATGAGGGGATATCCCCACAGTGAGGTGTCAAAATTCAGTTTTTTAATTCTTTTCTTTGGTCAGTCCACTCTTCATCTTATGTGAGCATTTACTCATTTTTGGGGGGTTTTTCTTTTATTCTTCAATTTATCTCCTCCCTACATTTGGATTTATCTCATTAGCCTGTCAAATTTTTGTTTGGACCTTAATCCAAAATTTTCTGAAAAAAGGGGCCCTTAGGCTAAGGTCTTTTGTACACATTATAATTTATTTCTAATGCACCTTAGGAAATTTTTTTAAAACTCATGTTTTGGGGGAATTTATTTTGATAAGAAGGGGTATTTTTCCATCCAAAGATATCTAAGAACTGAATTACCTCTCTCTAGAATATTTTCTCTCTCTAGGCCAAAACAGATAGAAACAAGATCTTTTATTATTCTGAAAAGGAGATTGATTACAGGGGAAGAAATTGGACATCTTGAGGGGCTGGGGGAGGAATCTTACAATAACAAACTTTTCATATCTTTCTAACTTCTATGATATCTAATGATTGCAAGGTGCATTCTAATATTTTATACCCAAAATAGAATGCAAGTTGCATCACCATGTCCATAAGGGGGGCCAAAAAATTGTTTCTTTTTAATCTTTATTTTTTTGAGTTCTTCCATCAGAAACACTTTCCTTATACATATATAAACCCAAAAAGTGCATTTTGTATATCATTTCTTAGGTATAACTACCTCATGACAATCTTGTCATATCTTCATAACTTCCTCATAATCTTCACTCTTGTCCTATCTTCCTAACTGCTATGCTATCTAATGATTACAAGATGCATTCTAATATTTCATATCCCAAAATAGAAGGGCATTTTTTGAGGCCACTAAAATAATGACTTTTTCATACTTTTCACATTTTAGTGTATTTTTATTTAAAACTTTTTTCCTAAATATATATATATTGAAAAGTTATTTTTAAATATCATTTTCAAATCCTTATCTCATGTAATGTCATTTAATGCCAGCCCACTCCTTTCATTCTTCTCATCTCTCCTAATCATGACTGAAATCTTTATTTTTGGAATACAAAAAATGGCTTTTTTAGAGAGATATATTCTTAATATATATTTCTCCATGATCATTCCAAATGTTAGAATATTATTATCTAATATATAATTTTCTTTTCCAATCTTCTATTAATCTTATTTTTTTGTCATCTTGAACTAGACATGTCTTTAGATGATATTACGAATGGTGGAAATCGTAAAGTAGACAATCACATTCGTATAGATGAAGACTATGCACTAGCAAAACGTCCATATGTTAGACAATCATTACCTAATTCAACCATGTCCACACTAAGAAATGAGGGGAAGAAGAATGTTGATCTTTGGGTGGATGGGAATCTCTTCCCCTATTATCCTTTGACCTTCTATAGTCCACCATTTTGTGATTTCACTAGTTTTGTTTGATATGTAGGTGATGGAAAAAATGGGCTCTTAGGTTATTGTAAAAGACGTTCTGTTAGTGGTGGTCTTCATAACCAATACTTACACTCAATTAATTCATGTCTTCAATCAAGTATTGAAGATTTGAAAAAACATTCACATGACCTAGACATGAAAAATAAGGAACAAGAAACACTCATAAATAATCAAAGAGATAAATTGTCTAGGTTACAAAGAAAAATAAGGAGGTTGAAGCACACACCAATTAGTGCACGTGAGCGTAAACGAAACATTTCTAATATTCAAAATCTTTTGGTGCAAGGCGGCGCAAGGAAACGGAGGGTCATGGCAACAAGGTATGTTTCCATGGAATTTTCTTTTTGTATTTTTTATGTATGTGTTAATTTAAAGGTTTTTCCTGATAGATTTAATGGTGGTTTCGTTATCTCTCAAGAATTTATTAGCTGATGCATCTCGTGTGGGAGATACTATGCACGTTTTCAAAGCCTGCATGAAAAACAAAGGGAGAACATCAATCATCCGTGATCCAAATTATAAGAGAGTCATTGAGGTGGTTACAAAGGACATTATGCAAGACATCAAGGGGCTTATTAGTGTAAGGGATGTACAAGATGCATTTGATGAAGCTGACATCGGCATAAGGGTTACGAAGAAATTTATGGAGTCATCAAAGGAGCTCTTCGTACCCGAGAGATTCGAGGGAACTTTCTTCCTCCTTCCTACAAAGTATCATTAGAAAATAAGGCAAGCAATGTAGATGTTAAATCAATCCTTGGCCAGCATATTCATGTAGAAGGAACAATGGTTTTAGATCCTAAGTCCAAGGATAGGCTTGAAGTACAGTACAACACATACAACAACCTCTTTGTGGACCTAAATAACCTTCAACGACATATGATCCGATTCTATAAGGTTTCACATCAAGGTTGGGTTGTTTGAGCATTTATCGTTTAACTTGTAAATTTACCTTATCGAGGACATGAATTACATGTGTTGTTTGGCTTGGTTTATGTGATATGTAGAATCAGAGGGAGTCCGATCGCTTATACTGAAGTTGGATGAGGCTCAACTAGTAAAAGGGTAAAGATTGGAGCGAATGGGAATCACATATATGAATGAAGCAATGGCATATGCAAAGGACAAGGATAAAATCCCTTCTTTCTTTAGTGTAAAATCTGAGAAGAATAATTGGTGGCTTGGAGCCTTTGAGGTTCCAAAGGAGAACACTGAGGTGTTCAATTAGATGCTTCAATGATGCCCTCAAATTCT
The DNA here is from genome assembly GCF_041138505.1 of Cibotium barometz. Taxonomy (NCBI): domain Eukaryota; kingdom Viridiplantae; phylum Streptophyta; class Polypodiopsida; order Cyatheales; family Cibotiaceae; genus Cibotium; species Cibotium barometz. The sequence goes on from NC_141065.1 coordinate 35,780,049, forward strand.
AGAAGTCATCAAACAACAAATGAATGGGGAGGAGCTTGAAGTGGATGTTGTGGGCTCCTTTCGTGTGGATTGGCATCTAGGTGGTGATTTGAAGACCATAAAATGCATGTGTAACTGTGACAATAGTTCACAATGCCTCCTTCCGTGTTCATTGTGTATGAAGCGGTCAATTCTCAAGCCAAAGAGCGAAGATGAGCTCCGATGGGGTGGAGGAGATCTTGTCTTCTAATTAAGATGCAACACCCAATAGGGATACAAAGGATCTAAATTAGGCACCAATTATTCCTTTCCCAATGAAAAGTATGCACTTTTGCACATTGCATGCCATTCTCCCCAACAGAATGGAGTTGCAGAGGGAAAGAATTGTACAATTTTGAATGCAATCGGATGCATGCTTATTCATTCTAGATTATCTCGCTCTTTTTGGTTAGAAGTAGTATTGACAGCCATTTCGTTCAAAATCATCTTCCAACTACTGCACCTTCTAGGAAGATTCCAATGATAGCTTGGATAGGCCAAACTCCTTCTGTTGCACATTTCAAAGTCTTTGGGTGTATTGCTTATATTAATGTCTCAAAAGAGACACGACACAAGCTAGAACCTTCAGGTTTGAAGGTTATTTTTATTGGTCATTCTTACAACTCAAAGGGTTACAAGTTTTACGATCCAAGTTCTCAACAAAAGGCAATTGTTAGTCCAGATGCTATATTCAATGAGCAATTGATGTGAGGTTCGTGGTCCACAGATGATGCTGATGATACAAAAATATTACTCACTTCTTTTCCTTTTCTACTGTTGGATAATAATTTGCAAGATTACAACACTCTTTTGATGGATATTGGAGACAAGTCTATTGATGTTCATCCTACGGTTTCAAAGGAGACTGCTACAGATCTTGATATCTATGTTGATCTTCCTATTGAACTTGAGCACGGTGCAAATCATGTATATGATGATGATCTTGAAACCTTTGATCATGTATTGGCTGTTTGTAAAGATCCTTCAACTTATGCAGAAGCTATGTCCTCTCCATAAAAGGAACAATGGAAGGAAGCCATGGAAGTTGAATATGAGTCTTTGATCTCGAAAGGTACATGGGTTCTTATCAATCTACCTTCAGATCATACTCCTATCAAATGTAAGTGGGTTTACAAGACTAAAACAAAGGCAAATGGATCCTTTAATAAATTCAAAGCTCGTTTAATTGCAAAGGAATACTCACAAATTTCAAGGATTGACTATCATTACACTTTTTCACCCGTAGTTCGTAGTACAAGCATTCGAGTACTACTAGCTTTTGCAACTCAGTTTGATTTGGAAATACATCAAATGGATGTTAAGATGGCTTTTCTTAATGGAGACTTAAAGGAGGAAATATATATGGAGCAACCTAAAGGATTTACGATTCTCAGAAAGGAACATCTTGTATGCCAACACCACCGTGCTTTGTATGGACTAAAACAAGCTTCACGATCATGGTACATCAAGATTGATCAATTTCTCACATCTCAGGGGTTTGTTTCTTGCTTCTCTGATCCAAATCTTTATATCAAGCGCAATGTGGATAACCATTTTGTGATATTGGCCCTTTATGTTGATGACACTATCCTTGTGTCTAATAATCTATCTTTCATGCAACAAGTAAAAAAGGTTTTATCCTCAGCCTTTGATATGGTGGATCTTGGCGACATCCATTCATGCCTTGGTATTTAAGTTCAAAGGTATCATCATAATGGTATTTTGCTTCTTCGTCAAACAAAGTTTATCCAAGATATTGTTCAGAAGTTTGGATTGGCTCTACTGCACATTCGGCAAACACTCCTTGTCTTGCAAGCTCTACTAAGAGTACTTCTGAAAATAATGAGGCTGAATCATTAGCTTTAAATCAACCCTATGCTAATCTTGTTGGTTGTCTTCAATGTGTGGGCATGAGCACTCGTCTTGATATTCTGTTTGTAGCAAATCTCTTTTGACAATACTTGTCCTCTCCATCTACAAGACATTGGTCTCAAGCTAAACGTGTTTTGAAGTACTTGAAAGGCACTGCAGATTTCGAACTTGTATATCGCCGTCAAGAAGACATATCTTCATCATTAATCTTTTGGGTTATTCAGATGCTGATTGGGCAAGCTCTAACTTGTCCATGCGATCCACCAATGCTCATGAATTGGTTTGGCTTCCACAATTGCTTGCTGATATTGGTCATTCTTGTGAGATCCCACTGCTCCCTCTGCGCACCGGATTCTCGGATGGTAGCAGCGGAAGCAGCTCCCTCTTTCGCAGGCTCGCCTTCGAATGTCCGGGCACGAGACTAAGTTGATGGTCATTCAAAAAACAGAAACCGGGAAAATTTCCCATGCCCGGAAAGCGGGGACGATTCCATCAATTTGAATTTCTTAACGAATTTTTCTAACAAAGTCAAGGCTGATCTAACCTTTATCTGAATAAACCAAATAGAAGGGAAACTATAATAGATTTCACTTGAAGGAATCAACGCTTTTTTCCTAATTGAATTAGGCACAGCCATCGATCTATTCATTTGAGAGGTCTTCAGGCTTTTAATTAACTAGTCGAGTTCTAAGCATAATCCTATTAATCAATTTTATTATTAAAACTCTACTGATTCCAGCCTAACCCCATCTGGCCCATGGGTTAGCCACCGCCCAACCACTGGAACTTTTGATAGAGAACCCAATTCGATAGAGGCCTGTTGTGAAGATATGAAACAAGGAGGCTATGGAGGAGCAGAGCCCCAAGGGCTTCACCACTGAGCTTGGCATACCATATCAGATGGGATCAATCATCTTTTGTCTGGCAAGATGAGAGGTGGGACCAGATTTGTGGGTTGTTAATAGTGAAGAGTTATACTAGTGTTGTTTTTGTTCGGATCTGAACTATACCTGTGGCATATGTAAAAGGTGGACTGTTGTATATGTGGCTCGATAGTTTACTAATATAATAAGAAGAGAACACATTTTTATTAGATACTAATTCTCATTTGATGTGGGTTGCTGGCAAAAGCGTAATAAGGTGGAGACTATGCCCTTATCGGGACAAGATCGATGGAGACCATAGGAACTCATCAAATACAGGGGAATGGTCAATGCGAGAAATGTGGACTATGTCGTACTCCGGCTGGCTATGGGCACCTCGTGTGGACCACTCGTCTCATAGAGGGTCGTGGTTGGAGTGTGCCGAGTCGTGACAAAGTGATCGGATGAAGGGCGTGGACGTGCGAACCTCGTCGTCGTATTCGCAGACATGGTTATAAAAGCAGTCGATGTAATGGTCCGTCTACACTCTGAGTGGATTTGAGTTATAGCCATGGATACGTCTCTCACGCACAAGCGCTTGCTCGCGTTCGTTTTAATCTGCGGCTTGGCTTGCGAGGTGGCTTTGGCGAAGGGGCAGTATGGATCGAACAAAGAGGATCCGCACAAGGGTTATAAGGACACAGACAGCTCGCCCCAGGGGGACAAGCAGTCTCCCAAAAAGGCAGCACCGTACAAGAAGCCAAGCGTAGTTGCCCTTGCGGTGGAAGGAGTAGTGTCGTGCCAAGATTGCAAATATGTGGGAACCAGATCGCTCGCGTACGCAAAGCCCCTAGCTGGTAAGTAATTAATATCTTAATAATGCAAGTGTGCTTGCTTGCTTCAAAGTCTAAACCAGAAAGACGAGGCCTGTATATCTTTCACAACATGATGATACCCTCCGCAGGAGCCAAGGTGAAGCTCGCATGCCAAGCCGGCCTCCGCTACCAGAAGTTCTTCTACTCCACAGCTCTCACCGACTCTCATGGCTACTTCTTGCTGCGCGTCCCCCGCTTCGACTTCAAGCAGTTCCTGCCTCTGATCAAGAACTGCAAGGTCTACTTGGTCTCCTCCCCAGACAAGAAGTGCAGCACTTGCACCAACATCAACTATGGCAAATCCGGAGCCCCTCTCCGCCTGGAAAAGTCATACCCCGATGATCTCTTCCACACATACCCCGATAAGCTCCTCTACTCTGTGGGACCTTTTGCCTTCGCTCCTGCCCGCCCATGCAAGACACCTCCTCCTGTGTACCCCCCACCTTCCCCACCCGCTTACAAGTCCCCTTCTCCTCCTCCTCCTCCTGTGTACTCCTCTCCCCCGGTGTACCCCCCACCTTCACCACCCGCTTACAAGTCCCCTTCTCCTGTGACGTACCCCCCACCTCCCTCACCCTCCCCTCCTCCCCCGGTTTACAAATCTCCTTCCCCAGTGTACAAGTCCCCTCCCGTCTACCCCCCGCCACCTTCCTCGCCCGCTTACAAGTCCCCTTCACCGCCCCCCCACCACTACTAGAGGTCCATAAATTCATAGTCCACGCGCCTAAAATGGTAGGCGCCCTAGTTTTCTAAGGAATAAACAAACCACCACTACAATTTCGGGTGGAGTAACAACATTTTCCAGCAGCAACCACAGTATTCTCTCCCCTCTGCCCCCTCTCCCTCATGTTGACTTCGAGGCGCAGACTACTACACTTAGGTGGCAGCAGTGATTGCATGTTCTATTTGCACTCACTCTTGCCGTTACCTTGTATCACCGAAAGGCTACGTCAATGTGCTTTGGAAAGAGAAAAACAACATTTGTATGGCCTTGTCAAGTGTCGAAATCCACAATAAACTACGTGGGCTCCCGGTACCCATCTACACAATTTACTTTCCTATAAATCATGGGGTCCTAGTTACCCATACCCATCTCGGCAATAAAGGAGATGGGGTCTTGGTACCCATCTACGTTGCTATTAATCATTGCATATGATCAAGAGAACAAATACCTTATCCATCGTTTACTATAAATTCCTTACTCACTTCTTGTTGCTGTAAACTATAATCTCATGCTCCACTACTAGTGGTGAACTTAGGTGCTCTCTGTTTACGGATCCTATCTTCGTGCTGTCTATTACACCTAGGTGTGGTTCTCTTCAAGCTATGCCCCCCCATCCCATGGTGGGTCTTACGTACGATTTTGACACTCCAACAAAAAGAGGGCCTAGCAGCATTTATAGTATGGCTATTATAAAAAGATTTTGAAAAGTATTGGGACGTAAGCGTGCTGTAAGCAACACTATTTTTTCGACGCTATAAGTGCTGCTATATCCCACAGTATAACCGTTGCTATATCCCACGGTATAAGCGTCGATATTTCCTACGTTGTTTTCGCCCGTTGAGAGCGGCACTAATGAAAAATGATATCATTGCTATTTCCATCACTTATAGCGGCGCTGATAAAAAACAATAGCATCACTATTTCTGTCGCTTAGCAGCGCTGATAATAAAATAGCAGCGCCGTTATTTCCACCGCAGAGTGGCACTGTTCAAGACAGTTCTAATTTGTATAAACAAACATGTCGATGTATTAAAATGCATTTGCGTATCGACATATGAAAATACATTTGAAACATAGTAACTCCCGAAATCTTATTTGTATTGAATCCAGAATGCCATAAAAGGTAAGTTCCATCCAAAATGCCATGAAAGGCGAGCTGGAGATGATCACTCACTTTTTTCAAAGCGAGCATGAGGAAGAGACACCTAACTTTGAAACACATGAAGGAGAGGATGTGTTACACAAGGAGGCTAACAAACCATTGTATGAGGGTACAAAGTACGTAACTTTATGGGCATGTATGAAAATCCTCAACTTGAAAACAACATATGGATGGAGAGATAATAGTGTAAAAAGCCTACTCCGATTGATTATTAAAGAAGATCGCCCAACAAACAATTTGTAATGCTAAAAAAATACTTTCCATGCTTGGTATCGATGACACTCAAATTCATGCATGCCATAATGATTGTGTACTATTTAGGGGTACCTTTTCCAATGTCTAATTTTTGGAGAGGATCGTTACAGGAAGGATTTACAGGGTGCCTTTGCCAATGTCATGCAATGTCCAATTTTTGGAGAGGATCGTCTCAGGAAGGATTTACAAGGTGGCAAAATTCCACAAAAGGTATTGAGGCACTTTCCTATTATATCTCGCATTCAACACATGTTGTGGTGTCAATCCATTGCTAAGTTAATGACATGGCTTGTGAACCATCGTTCAACCGATGGCACGATAAGGATTTTCACCAACTTACCAGCTTGGGCTCACATTGAGAATGGATGGCCAGAGTTCAAAGAAGAGTCCCTACTCTCATTTTGGAGTGAATAGATTCTTATGTCTGCCGTGTAGCTTTTGCACTAACATTTCACATCCAGAGGAGTGAAAAGAGCATTGCCTAAAATGGTAGGCGCCCTAGTTTTCTAAGGAGTAAACCACCACTACAATTTCGGGTGGAGTAACAACATTTTCCCTTAAGCATGCCAGTAGCAATCACAGTATTCTCTCCCCTCTGTCCTCTCTCTCTCATGTTGACTTCGAGGTGCAGACTACTACACTTAGGTGGCAGCAGTGATTGCATGTTCTATTTGCACTCACTCTTGCCGTTACCCTTGTATCATCGAAAGGCTACGTCAATGTGCTTTGGAAAGAGAAAAACAACATTTGTATGGCCTTGTCAAGTGTCGAAATCCACAATAAACTGCGTGGGCTCCCGGTACCCATCTACACAATTTACTTTCCTATAAATCATGGGGTCCTAGTTACCCATATTCATCTCGGCAATAAAGGACATGGGGTCTTGGTACCCATCTATGCAATTTACTTTGCTATTAATCATTGCATATGATCAACAGAACAAATACCTTATCCATCGTTTACTATAAATTCCTTACTCACTTCTTGCTGTAAACTATAATCTCATGCTCCACTACTAGTAGTGAACTTAGGTGCTCTCTGTTTATGGATCCTATCTTCGTGCTGTCTATTACACCTAGGTGTGGTTCTCTTCAAGTTGTGCCCCCCATCCCATGGTGGGTCCTACATACGATTTTGACACTCCAACAAAAAGAGGGCCTAGCAGCATTTATAATATGGCTGTTATAAAAGGATCGCGAAAAGTGTTGGGGCGTAAGCGTGCTGTAAGCAACACTATTTTTTCGACGCTATAAGTGCTGCTATATCCCACAATATAACCATCGCTATATCCCACGATATAAGCATCGATATTTCCTACGTTGTTTTCGCCCGCTGAGAGCGGCACTAATGAAAAATGATATCATTGCTATTTCCATCACTTATAGCGGCGCTAATAAAAAACAACAGCATCACTATTTCTGTCGCTTAGCAGCGCTGATAAAAAAATAAGAGCGCTGCTATTTCCACCGCAGAGTGGCACTGTTCAAGACAGTTCTAATTTGTATAAACAAACATGTCGATGTATAAAAATGCATTTGTGTATCGACATATGAAAATACATTTGAAACATAGTAACTCCCGAAATCTTATTTGTATTGAATCCAGAATGCCATAAAAAGCGAGTTACATCCAAAATGCCATGAAAGGCGAGCTACATCGAGTATGGAGTTACACATGGAGTTACACAACATAAAACACAATAGGCGGGTCTCTAGTCATCCTCCTCCTCATCATCATCCCCCTCCTCATCTCATCATCGCCCTCGTCCTGCTCACCTATGCCTCTTCGTTATCTTCCTATATCACACAAAATTAAGTAATATTAAAAAAAATTAGATAAATTTCTAAAAGCTTATAAAACCAAAGGAATTTAAATTTTTAAAACTTGTTCAAACAAGTAACTTACATCGAGCATAGCTTCATATTTCAAAGGGACACCCTGTTGTGTGGCCAAGATCCCATTGGGTTAAGCAAAGTCGTACTCTTCACACGAGAAGAAAAATGGCCCACCATATTTTCCTGCATTGGGCACACATTAAAAAAGAACAATTTATATAAGTTTTAATTCTTTAGAAACTAAAGTTTTGAATACAAAATGTTAAGGATTCAAATACTTACAAACTAATCACGGAAAGATGGCACTCCACTCGATCCAAGATGAGAAGCCCCTCTTTTATACATGCATACTCGCGCTACTTCTCTTTGTTGCTTGAATAGATTGGGATTTTCCCAGTATGTCTTTTTTGTCTTCTTCCAATATTTATCTGATTTTCCTGGTGGCTTCATGCCACCACGCTTGATGGCCTTAGCAATCAATGATTTCTTATGACTCACATATCCCCACATACGATCGAGCATCTTAAGGTTATTAAATTGTAAGCCGGGTATGGCACATGACACTCTGTCTTCAATACCCTTAGAATGTATTGCGACTTTGCATCATCTTTATTTCTCCAGTTTTAATGCCCCAAATGTTTTCAAACTCAAAATTTATAAGGTGATGCATGCATACTATGACATGCTTCCCCTTGCTATCCTCAATGATGCTCCCATCTATCCTCCTCACATGGTAAGGAAGTGTCGTAGGGTCATAGGCATTTGGACTCACCACCTGCTATGCCTGCATATCTTGTGAGGAGGAATTGGAAGCATATCTATTACTGCCCCCTAAACAACTGCCCAACTACCCTCACTAGAATGTCACGAAGAGGCAGACCTCCTATCTATCGAGGATGTGGTACGAGGTTGTGGACTAGGTGCCATAGAAGAAAGGGGAGGGGGATGGTTGCAAACTCCACTTGTAGGCCCAACACCCTGAAATGGACTAGATTCTCTAATGGGAGTGGATAAGGGTATAGGAGTGCATAACCTAGGAGTAGAACCACCCCACATAGGTGTAGGGTTAACTATGCAAGGAATCGAGGGTGGAACAAAAATGTTCCACACATTCTCTCTCCCATATCGATGCGACAGACTAGCGGCCAACTGTGAGAGTTGCTCCATGTTCGGATCATCAACAATGGACACTGAACAACAAGCCAATGGGCTTCTCAAGTCTGGATCGTCCCTCTACATGTCTACATTACAAAAAGGAGGCTATCATGTTTATAGAATAAGGAGGACTTAAAAAGCAAATCTATTATGTGTATGCCTTATGCATGTATAGAGCTCTATGCATAAGCCATAAGTTCTATGCGTAAGGCTCTAGTCACAAGGCTTATGCATAGAGCTTATGACATGCATAAGACTTATGTTGTTGGACTCAACGCTACCACCAGGACAACACCATGATACTGCTTCTCTTCAGCTATCCCCGTGGCCTGGTTATACTCCGTGTATAGGAGCATCTCTCTACTTTGGCTAACCAGCAACCACTTCTCAATTCGTCACCACCACTGCAACTCTCTCACCAGTTCAAACCTTACGTTCACGCTCATCATGACTTCTACAATAGTACCTTCACCATCCGATTTCAGCCTGTTACATTTAGACATCATGCTAGAGTCGTCATTTGGCTCAGGTACAGGAACTAACAATGTACAAGCAGCCGAATGAACATCACTGTCATCCTCTTCCTCCACTGAGAACCACCATAGAGAATTGTTCTCTCCCTGGTGCTCAGGTTCCAACACTGCCAACTTCACACCATCGAAGCTAATTTGGAAGGCATGTTGGAGCTGTATTTTTGTGTATTTCTGCATTTCATCCTGCCATCCCATCTCCACGCTTCTAGCTTCAACATCAAATGCTTGGTCCCTAGCTAGGCATGTCTCCCCAGCATCGACAATTGCTTCATGAATGAAGGTACCTCTGAAAGCTCTCCATGGTCTACAAGAGTTGTTGTAGCAAGGAGCACAACCTCCTCATCAATATCATTTGGCTCTGGGTCCCATATTGGCAAGCTTAGAGAAACTTTGCATCCTCGATCAAACCCTTGATCAAGAAAACTGGAATCACCAAGCAAATATGGCATCTTATCATGATCCTCCCCTCCAAGTTGACTTTCCCAAGCCACCATTTGCTTACCCACATCTATTAGATGAACCACCAAGTCATTGACATCTTCATAAACTTTGCAATGAATGTCGGTGATAGCTTCGTGCATCTTGGGCACCTCTTTTTTGTCCATAGTGGGATGGTCCACATATAGAACAATCTACTTCATGACCAAACAAGTCATTAATAGTTAACCCATATACACCAGTGGAATATGCAGCAAGATATTCATTAGGAATTTTTTGAGGTCATTTTTGGGCCTTATAAGGAAGTTTGACCGGAATATTCCCTCCAAAAAGGGGCATCGGATAAAATTTTTACAAACAAACTCCAAATTTGTCGGACTTCACATATTTAGATTCTACTCTTCAAAAGCTATCCATTGATATATAACACGATAGGGTTCAAAGAAGGGACAAGATAGATACCTAGAAGATTCTTCTTTGCCTGAGGAAGATTCACGCTACCTTCCCCTCCGATCGGGTAGTGGACCCTCGCCTCGGCTCTGCCTTTATGCTGGGCTCGGATCGGGTAGTGGACCCTCGGCTCTGCCTTTATGCATGATCTACATGGCTCACTGCAGTCTCGATGGGAGGCTGGGCATCACCTTCAGTGCAGCGGATTACAGTACGATATGACATCAGTAGCAGCCATCATCATTGGACCATGCAACGGTGCAGTCAACAGGCTCCGGTGAACCAGTTTGGCACAAAGTGCCGGTGTTCGGAGTGTTTGGCACAAACTACCTACTATTATCCGCTTCTACTTCGGCTCGGTGCAATTATGGTGATCCGTAGTCCGACGGGTTGATAAGTAAGGAATCCAACAATCCCATTTGACTCTCGCCATCTCCGGACTGGTCCACCCCTTCCTTCCGCACGTTCCAGCTCGGTTCCCCGATGGGTCAGGATGCCCAGACCTTCCGGTTATGAGAGACCAGTACTGCCACCAAAGATGGTCCTCCACGTCAGAATTTTGTCTCGTTGAGGTCCACATGGTGTGACGCTGCTATGCAGGGAATAGGAGCACCCATCAACCTTGAAGCATGCCCCCACCCGTCAATGATCCACCCACAGCCATCATTCAGAGACGCCACCTATCCTTCGGATAGGAAACCACTGTGGCTATTCGGTATCAAAAGCACATGGACCACGCTGCCATATTCTTCATCAGGCAAAGGTGTGTGAGCAAGAACCTCGTTGTCGCGAAAGTGTTAAGGGCAAAAGACTTCAACAAAATTTAAAAGGACATACACACAAAAATGATATGAATCACCGGAGAGAGAGAGAGAGAGAGAGAACACCATTGTTGCTGTATTGCTTTATTCATAGATGCTAGAATGCCTGATTACAAAGATGTAAGTGGTAGTATCTCCAAGGTGCACACAAAGGTATGGCTAAGGGTAAGTTCATAGTGGCACACTGACATGATCAGCAATGGCAGTATTTGTACAGAAGTAGAACCTTTTTTAGGATTATTTGTCGTACGCCGTGACCTCATTGTGAGGCCTCAGTTCAGGAACAGTCAAGAATGAGCTACGTAGGTCAGTCTTTGAGCTTTAGAGGTCAGGTAGCCAGTCCTCTTAACCCACTTGGAGAATGTGCTAGTTAGTGCATGTAGAAGTCAGGCCTAGCATAAGGTCAGGCATTAGCAAGCATGTAGAAGTATTTACATATGTCTATGGGCTTATTTGGCCTGTCCAAGGGCTAAGGCCTTGGACAACCTCAGTGGGTCTATACCCAGTTAGCCACCAGCATCTTTTGTGCAGGCCGAGAGCATGTGGGGTATAATACTCCAGTCGACCAGGTCATAATAGGTTGGACAACATCTTAAAGTGCATATTTTCCCATGCGCAATAGTTAATATCATTTAATGATGTTTATTGTGGAAATTTTTTATCCATGCTGAACTGGCCGACAACCCTATGCTCACTGACCAACAGCAAGGAGACGTATAAATACAGGTGCATTAGTCCTCATTCAGTCATTCAGGTATTCTCAACAAAGCATACTCAGTTTGCAGCATCCAAGCACTCTAGGTTAAGAAGGAAGATGCTCTTCACAGCTATCTAGACTTGCATCAGTGGCCAAGGAGAGTCTTTAGTAGAGCCTCGGGATAGCTGCATCCTCACTTGACGTACGGTCTACCTCATCCTTGAGTTGGGCAGCATTCATATCATTTGTACTCAACATTGTATAGCGTTTCTCCAAAGAATAATATAAGCAAATACTCCTGCTTGCAGTGCTTGTTGCAGGGGGGGCCTTTAGTGGGTTTTGGGACCCAATACTATGTTGTCTTCTACATTCTCATTCTCTTTTTTCTCTCTACTCTCTAAAGTTGATGCTAATATCTTCTTAGATGACATTCTTATCTTCTTGGGGATTGTAGAGTAGCATGACTGAGATGTGGCACAGGTTTTGCAACTCTTGCAGGATAATGAGTTGTTTATTAATGCAAAGAAGAGTGAGTTTGGAGTACAAGAAATCCATTACCTGGGATACATCATCAGTTCTTCAGGTATTGGCCTCGACCCTGAAAAGGTACAGGTTTATGTCCTTAGTTGGGATGTTCCCACTACCGCCCAGGACATCCGCTCATTTGTGGGTCTGTCAGGCCTAGAGCACCCACATGGACAAGTTTTTTGATCTTGTAGCACTTCTTATGGACTTGCTCAAATGCATGGATACTCGTCATCAGAAAGTGTCCGCATGGGAAAGGCTCTAGAGGCATTCTAGGAAATGAAGAAAGTTGCCTCTGAGAGTCGTGAGTTTTAAAGTTAAGATAAGGGGATGATCCTTTCAAGGTGACTACTAATGCCAGTAACCTTACCATTAGAGATGTTTTACAGCAAGATGGTAGGCTAGTGGCTTATTATAGCTGCAAATTAAATAACGCCAAGAATAATTATTCGGTGTATGACAAAGAGCTCTTGGCGGTGATGGCCGATCTTAAGCATTGCAAGAACCTCCTTTATGGGAGGGACTTCACAGTTAAGACCGATCACCATGCAGTTAAATGGTTGTTGCAAACCATGCCCTGTGCTGCCCAATGGAGTGACATGCAGTCCAGGTGGAGTCAGTTGTTCCAACAATTTGGGGGAATGATTGAATACGTCCTGGGCAAAAATAACCATGTTGCCGATGCTCTTAGTCAAAAGGGCACTATTCAGACATTGCAAGATTCCACTATGCTTGAAATTCAAGGCAAAGACTTAGACACTATGAAGGCACAATATCTGGATTCGGAAGAGTTTGGGGCTCAACATGATTTGGCTCATAGTTTAGAACTAGGCCACTATATTATACGAGATGGTTGGTTGTTTTTCAAGAATAATATAAGCAAATACTCCTGCTTGCAGTGCTTGTTGCAGGGGGGCCCTTTAGTGGGTTTTGGGACCCAATACTGTGTCGTCTTCTACATTCTCATTCTCTTTTTTCTCTCTACTCTCTAAAGTTGATGCTAATATCTTCTTAGATGACATTCTTATCTTCTTGGGGATTGTAGAGTAGCATGACTGAGATGTGGCACAGGTTTTGCAACTCTTGCAGGATAATGAGTTGTTTATTAATGCAAAGAAGAGTGAGTTTGGAGTACAAGAAATCCATTACCTGGGATACATCATCAGTTCTTCAGGTATTGGCCTCGACCCTGAAAAGGTACAGGTCATTCTCCGTTGGGATGTTCCCACTACCGCCCAGGACATCCGCTCATTTGTGGGTCTTTGTCAGGCCTAGAGCACCCACATGGACAAGTTTTTTGATCTTGTAGCACTTCTTATGGACTTGCTCAAGGGCATGGATACTCGTCATCAGAAAGTGTCCGTATGGGAAAGGCTCTAGAGGCATTCTAGGAAATGAAGAAAGTTGCCTCTGAGAGTCGCGAGTTTTAAAGTTGAGATAAGGGGATGATCCTTTCAAGGTGACTACTAATGCGAGTAACCTTACCATTAGAGATGTTTTACAGCAAGATGGTAGGCCAGTGGCTTATTATAGCTCTAAATTAAATAACGCCAAGAATAATTATTCGGTGTATGACAAAGAGCTCTTGGGGGTGATGGCCGATCTTAAGCATTACAAGAACCTCCTTTATGGGAGGGACTTCACAGTTAAGACCGATCACCATGCAGTTAAATGGTTGTTGCAAACCATGCCCTGTGCTGCCCAATGGAGTGACATGCACTCCAAGTGGAGTCAATTATTCCAACAATTTGGGGGAATGATTGAATACGTCCTGGGCAAAAATAACCATGTTGCCGATGCTCTTAGTCAAAAGGGCACTATTCAGACATTGCAAGATTCCACTATGCTTGAAATTCAAGGCAAAGACTTAGACAGTATGAAGGCACAATATCTGGATTCGGAAGAGTTTGGGGCTCAACATCATTTGGCTCATAGTTTAGAACTAGGCCACTATATTATACGAGATGGTTGGTTGTTTTTCAAGCACCATCTTTGTGTAGTGCCAAGTCCTTCTCCCACGATGCCCATGATTATCTTGTTGGGGGTCATAGAGGTATCAACAGTACCTTGGAGAAGTTAGAGAGGTGATTCTATTGGGGATGCGACGGAATGTCTACCAAAATGTCCAATCATGCCAGATATGTCAAAAAGTGAAAGTTCCTCATACCAAACAGGAAGGGTTGCTTCAGTCTTTGCCTATACCTAAACCCCATACTAAAAAATTTGCTTTATGCATCTTTCTATGCATAGAAATCAAATTTAATAATTAATATCAGTGATATCCATGCATATTCATATGTAAACATGTATATGGAGTAATTAGAATATTTCTTTTAGATGCAAAAATGGTGGGAATTACTGTTTTGGAATAACATAAAAACAAACTTTCTTTTTCACAAAATTCTAGAAACTTTTTCCATAACCTCCTTTATATGGCTGGCTATTTCTCATTTTTATCTTTCTTCACTTAACTTAATTAACCCAATTTAGAATTATAGAACTCTAATCTACACAATTTTCTAAATTCAAGAGGGTAAACAATAAGAAGAGTTTAATTAATCACTTAGTTAATCTTTCTAGGATTAAGAAAGGTTGGAATGTAAAGAAGAGAAGGGGGTGGCCTTTTCATCAAAGGCATAGCATTTGAATTTAATTCAATCATTTGCAAAACATAAAAATCAAGAAAACCATAGATTTTTCATTAAAATTCGTAAACAAAGTAGGAAAATTAGCTTACATGGAGCTTGTAAGCTCTCCTTTGGCTTGAGGGATTGAGGGTTCTACTCTTGTTTGAAGCAATAGTGGCCACCAATTCCATTTGGAGAGGATTAGGCCAAAAACGATTCAACTATTAAAAAATTCAATGTAGATGGCTCAGACAGGAGTAGAGTAACAATGCATAAGCACCATTAAGCTTTTACAAAGGGGGAGGCTTCTATTTATAGTAAAAAGTGAGCCTCTAACCAAACAAACTGATTCTACAATTTTCCAGATCAGTTTGGATAATTTTTGACCATTTTTGGGTCAGTTCAGCTTACTTTTTGGATCTAGATTTGAAACAGGAGAGAGGAGAGAGGAGCGATAAAAATATCTCATTTTATTGATTAAAAATTGGAGATAATGATGATAAAAAGGGGCCTACTTCATGAGGGGATATCCCCACAGTGAGGTGTCAAAATTCAGTTTTTTAATTCTTTTCTTTGGTCAGTCCACTCTTCATCTTATGTGAGCATTTACTCATTTTTGGGAGGTTTTTCTTTTATTCTTCAATTTATCTCCTCCCTACATTTGGATTTATCTCATTAGCCTGTCAAATTTTTGTTTGGACCTTAATCCAAAATTTTCTGAAAAAAGGGGCCCTTAGGCTAAGGTCTTTTGTACACATTATAATTTATTTCTAATGCACCTTAGGAAATTTTTTTGAAACTTCTGTTTTGGGGGAATTTATTTTGATAAGAAGGGATATGTTTTCATCCAAAGATATCTAAGAACTGAATTACCTCTCTCTAGAATATTTTCTCTCTCTAGGCCAAAACAGATAGAAACAAGATCTTTTATTATTCTGAAAAGGAGATTGATTACAGGGGAAGAAACTGGACATCTTGAGGGGCTGGGGGAGGAATCTTACAATAACAAACTTTTCATATCTTTCTAACTTCTATGATATCTAATGATTGCAAGGTGCATTCTAATATTTTATACCCAAAATAGAATGCAAGTTGCATCACCATGTCCATAAGGGGGGCCCAAAAATTGTTTCTTTTTAATCTTTATTTTTTTGAGTTCTTCCATCAAAAAAACTTTCCTTATACATATATAAACCCAAAAAGTGCATTTTGTATATCATTTCTTAGGTATAACTACCTCATGACAATCTTGTCATATCTTCATAACTTCCTCATAATCTTCACTCTTGTCCTATCTTCCTAACTGCTATGCTATCTAATGATTACAAGATGCATTCTAATATTTTATATCCCAAAATAGAAGGGCGTTTTTTGAGGCCACTAAAATAATGACTTTTTCATACTTTTCACATTTTAGTGTATTTTTATTTAAAACTTTTTTCCTAAATATATATATATTGAAAAGTTATTTTTAAATATCATTTTCAAATCCTTATCTCATGTAATGTCATTTAATGCCAGCCCACTCCTTTCATTCTTCTCATCTCTCCTAATCATGACTGAAATCTTTATTTTTGGAATACAAAAAATGGCTTTTTTAGAGAGATATATTCTTAATATATATTTCTCCATGATCATTCCAAATGTTAGAATATTATTATCTAATATATAATTTTCTTTTCCAATCTTCTATTAATCTTATTTTTTTGTCATCTTGAACTAGACATGTCTTTAGATGATATTACGAATGGTGGAAATCGTAAAGTAGACAATCACATTCGTATAGATGAAGATTATGCACTAGCAAAACGTCCATATGTTAGACAATCATTACCTAATTCAACCATGTCCACACTAAGAAATAAGGGGAAGAAGAATGTTGATCTTTGGGTGGATGGGAATCTCTTCCCCTATTATCCTTTGACCTTCTATAGTCCACCATTTTGTGATTTCACTAGTTTTGTTTGATATGTAGGTGATGGAAAAAATGGGCTCTTAGGATATTGTAAAAGACGTTCTGTTAGTGGTGGTCTTCATAACCAATACTTATACTCAATTAATTCATGTCTTCAATCAAGTATTGAAGATTTGAAAAAACATTCACATGACCTAGACATGAAAAATAAGGAACAAGAAACACTCATAAATAATCAAAGAGATAAATTGTCTAGGTTACAAAGAAAAATAAGGAGGTTGAAGCACACACCAATTAGTGCACGTGAGCGTAAACGAAACATTTCTAATATTCAAAATCTTTTGGTGCAAGGCGGCGCAAGGAAACGGAGGGTCATGGCAACAAGGTATGTTTCCATGGAATTTTCTTTTTGTATTTTTTATGTATGTGTTAATTTAAAGGTTTTTCCTGATAGATTTAATGGTGGTTTCGTTATCTCTCAGGAATTTATTAGCTGATGCATCTCGTGTGGGAGATACTATGCACGTTTTTAAAGCCTGCATGAAAAACAAAGGGAGAACATCAATCATCCGTGATCCAAATTATAAGAGAGTCATTGCGGTGGTTACAAAGGACATTATGCAAGACATCAAGGGGCTTATTAGTGTAAGGGATGTACAAGATGCATTTGATGAAGCTGACATCGGCATAAGGGTTACGAAGGAATTTATGGAGTCATCAAAGGAGCTCTTCGTACCCAAGAGATTCGAGGGAACTTTCTTCCTCCTTCCTACAAAGTATCATTAGAAAATAAGGCAAGCAATGTAGATGTTAAATCAATCCTTGGCCAGTATATTCATGTAGAAGGAACAATGGTTTTAGATCCTAAGTCCAAGGATAGGCTTGAAGTACAGTACAACACATACAACAACCTCTTTGTGGACCTAAATAACCTTCAACGACATATGATCTGATTCTATAAGGTTTCACATCAAGGTTGGGTTTGAGCATTTATCGTTTAACTTGTAAATTTACCTTATCGAGGACATGAATTACATGTGTTGTTTGGCTTGGTTTATGTGATATGTAGAATCAGAGGGAGTCCAATCGCTTATACTGAAGTTGGATGAGGCTCAACTAGTAAAAGGGTAAAGATTGGAGCGAATGGGAATCACATATATGAATGAAGCAATGGCATATGCAAAGGACAAGGATAAAATCCCTTCTTTCTTTAGTGTAAAATCTGAGAAGAATAATTGGTGGCTTGGAGCCTTTGAGGTTCCAAAGGAGAACACTGAGGTGTTCAATTAGATGCTTCAATGATGCCCTCAAATTCTAGAAGTCATCAAACAACAAATGAATGGGGAGGAGCAGTGGATGTTGTGGGCTCCTTTCGTGTGGATTGGCATCTAGGTGGTGATTTGAAGACCATAAAATGCATGTGTAACTGTGACAATAGTGCACAATGCCTCCTTCCGTGTTCATTGTGTATGAAGCGGTCAATTCTCAAGCCAAAGAGCGAAGATGAGCTCCGATGGGGTGGAGGAGATCTTGTCTTCTAATTAAGATGCAACACCCAATAGGGATACAAAGGATCTAAATTAGGCACCAATTATTCCTTTCCCAATGAAAAGTATGCACTTTTGCACATTGCATGCCATTCTCCCCAACAGAATGGAGTTGCAGAGGGAAAGAATTGTACAATTTTGAATGCAATCGGATGCATGCTTATTCATTCTAGATTATCTCGCTCTTTTTGGTTAGAAGTAGTATTGACAGCCATTTTTTTCAAAATCATCTTCCAACTACTGCACCTTCTAGGAAGATTCCAATGATAGCTTGGATAGGCCAAACTCCTTCTGTTGCACATTTCAAAGTCTTTGGGTGTATTGCTTATATTCATGTCCCAAAAGAGACACGACACAAGCTAGAACCTTCAGGTTTGAAGGTTATTTTTATTGGTCATTCTTACAACTCAAAGGGTTACAAGTTTTACGATCCAAGTTCTCAACAAAAGGCAATTGTTAGTCGAGATGCTATATTCAATGAGCAATTGATGTGAGGTTCGTGGTCCACAGATGATGCTGATGATACAAAAGTATTACTCACTTCTTTTCCTTTTCTACT
The DNA here is from genome assembly GCF_041138505.1 of Cibotium barometz. Classification (NCBI taxonomy): domain Eukaryota; kingdom Viridiplantae; phylum Streptophyta; class Polypodiopsida; order Cyatheales; family Cibotiaceae; genus Cibotium; species Cibotium barometz. The sequence continues at coordinate 35,798,920 of NC_141065.1, forward strand.
TTTGGATAATAATTTGCAAGATTACAACACTCTTTGATGGATATTGGAGACAAGTCTATTGATGTTCATCCTACGGTTTCAAAGGAGACTGCTATAGATCTTGATATCTATGTTGATCTTCCTATTGAACTTGAGCACGGTGCAAATCATGTATATGATGATGATCTTGAAACCTTTGATCATGTATTGGCTGTTTGTAAAGATCCTTCAACTTATGCAGAAGCTATGTCCTCTCCATAAAAGAAACAATGGAAGGAAGCCATGGAAGTTGAATATGAGTCTTTGATCTCGAAAGGTACATGGGTTCTTATCAATCTACCTTCAGATCATACTCCTATCAAATGTAAGTGGGTTTACAAGACTAAAACAAAGGCAGATGGATCCTTTAATAAATTCAAAGCTTGTTTAATTGCAGAGGAATACTCACAAATTTCAAGGATTGACTATCATGACACTTTTTCACCCGTAGTTCGTAGTACAAGCATTCGAGTACTACTAGCTTTTGCAACTCAGTTTGATTTGGAAATACATCAAATGGATGTTAAGATGGCTTTTCTTAATGGAGACTTACAGGAGGAAATATATATGGAGCAACCTAAAGGATTTACGATTCTCAAAAAGGAACATCTTGTATGCCAACACCACCGTGCTTTGTATGGACTAAAACAAGCTTCACGATCATGGTACATTCAGATTGATCAATTTCTCACATCTCAGGGGTTTGTTTCTTGCTTCTCTGATCCAAATCTTTATATCAAGCGCAATGTGGATAACCATTTTGTGATATTGGCCCTTTATGTTCATGACACTATACTTGTGTCTAATAATCTATCTTTCATGCAACAAGTAAAAAAGGTTTTATCCTCAGCCTTTGATATGGTGGATCTTGGCGACATCCATTCATGCCTTGGTATTTAAGTTCAAAGGTATCATCACAATGGTATTTTGCTTCTTCGTCAAACAAAGTTTATCCAAGATATTGTTCAAAAGTTTGGATTGGCTCTACTGCACATTCGGCAAACACTCGTTGTCTTGCAAGCTCTACTAAGAGTACTTCTGAAAATAATGAGGCTGAATCATTAGCTTTAAATCAACCCTATGCTAATCTTGTTGGTTGTCTTCAATTTGTGGGCATGAGCACTCGTCTTGATATTCTGTTTGTAGCAAATCTCTTTTGACAATACTTGTCCTCTCCATCTACAAGACATTGGTCTCAAGCTAAACGTGTTTTGAAGTACTTGAAGGGCAGTGCAGATTTCAAACTTGTATATCGCCGTCAAGAAGACATATCTTCATCATTAATCTTTTGGGTTATTCAGATGCTGATTGGGCAAGCTCTAACTTGTCCATGCGATCCACCAATGCTCATGAATTGGTTTGGCTTCCACAATTGCTTGCTGATATTGGTCATTCTTGTGAGATCCCACTGCTCCCTCTGCGCACCGGATTCTCGGATGGTAGCAGCGGAAGCAGCTCCCTCTTTCGCAGGCTCGCTTTCGAATGTCCGGGCACGAGACTAAGCTGATGGTCATTCAAAAAACCGAAACCGGGAAAATTTTCCATGCCCGGAAAGCGGGGACGATTCCATCAATTTGAATTTCTTAACGAATTTTTCTAACAAAGTCAAGGCTGATCTAACCTTTATCTGAATAAACCAAATAGAAGGGAAACTATAACAGACTTCACTTGAAGGAATCAACGCTTTTTTCCTAATTGAATTAGGCACAGCCATCGATCTATTCATTTGAGAGGTCTTCAGGCTTTTAATTAACTAGTCGAGTTCTAAGCATAATCCTATTAATCAATTTTATTATTAAAACTCTACTGATTCCAGCCTAACCCCATCCGGCCCATGGGTTAGCCACCGCCCAACCACTGGAACTTTTGATAGAGAACCCAATTGGATAGAGGCCTGTTGTGAAGATATGAAACAAGGAGGCTATGGAGGAGCAGAGCCCCAAGGGCTTCACCACTGAGCTTGGCATACCATATCAGATGGGATCAATCATCTTTTGTCTGGCAAGATGAGAGGTGGGACCAGATTTGTGGGTTGTTAATAGTGAAGAGTTATACTAGTGTTGTTTTTGTTCGGATCTGAACTATACCTGTGGCATATGTAAAAGGTGGACTGTTGTATATGTGGCTCGATAGTTTACTAATATAATAAGAAGAGAACACATTTTTATTAGATACTAATTCTCATTTGATGTGGGTTGCTGGCAAAAGCGTAATAAGGTGGAGACTATGCCCTTATCGGGACAAGATCGATGGAGACCATAGGAACTCATCAAATACAGGGGAATGGTCAATGCGAGAAATGTGGACTATGTCGTACTCCGGCTGGCTATGGGCACCTCGTGTGGACCACTCGTCTCATAGAGGGTCGTGGTTGGAGTGTGCCGAGTCGTGACAAAGTGATCGGATGAAGGGCGTGGACGTGCGAACCTCGTCGTCGTATTCGCAGACATGGTTATAAAAGCAGTCGATGTAATGGTCCGTCTACACTCTGAGTGGATTTGAGTTATAGCCATGGATACGTCTCTCACGCACAAGCGCTTGCTCGCGTTCGTTTTAATCTGCGGCTTGGCTTGCGAGGTGGCTTTGGCGAAGGGGCAGTATGGATCGAACAAAGAGGATCCGCACAAGGGTTATAAGGACACAGACAGCTCGCCCCAGGGGGACAAGCAGTCTCCCAAAAAGGCAGCACCGTACAAGAAGCCAAGCGTAGTTGCCCTTGCGGTGGAAGGAGTAGTGTCGTGCCAAGATTGCAAATATGTGGGAACCAGATCGCTCGCGTACGCAAAGCCCCTAGCTGGTAAGTAATTAATATCTTAATAATGCAAGTGTGCTTGCTTGCTTCAAAGTCTAAACCAGAAAGACGAGGCCTGTATATCTTTCACAACATGATGATACCCTCCGCAGGAGCCAAGGTGAAGCTCGCATGCCAAGCCGGCCTCCGCTACCAGAAGTTCTTCTACTCCACAGCTCTCACCGACTCTCATGGCTACTTCTTGCTGCGCGTCCCCCGCTTCGACTTCAAGCAGTTCCTGCCTCTGATCAAGAACTGCAAGGTCTACTTGGTCTCCTCCCCAGACAAGAAGTGCAGCACTTGCACCAACATCAACTATGGCAAATCCGGAGCCCCTCTCCGCCTGGAAAAGTCATACCCCGATGATCTCTTCCACACATACCCCGATAAGCTCCTCTACTCTGTGGGACCTTTTGCCTTCGCTCCTGCCCGCCCATGCAAGACACCTCCTCCTGTGTACCCCCCACCTTCCCCACCCGCTTACAAGTCCCCTTCTCCTCCTCCTCCTCCTGTGTACTCCTCTCCCCCGGTGTACCCCCCACCTTCACCACCCGCTTACAAGTCCCCTTCTCCTGTGACGTACCCCCCACCTCCCTCACCCTCCCCTCCTCCCCCGGTTTACAAATCTCCTTCCCCAGTGTACAAGTCCCCTCCCGTCTACCCCCCGCCACCTTCCTCGCCCGCTTACAAGTCCCCTTCACCGCCCCCCCACCACTACTAGAGGTCCATAAATTCATAGTCCACGCGCCTAAAATGGTAGGCGCCCTAGTTTTCTAAGGAATAAACAAACCACCACTACAATTTCGGGTGGAGTAACAACATTTCCCCTTAAGCATGCCAGCAGCAACCACAGTATTCTCTCCCCTCTGCCCTCTCTCTCTCATGTTGACTTCGAGGCGCAGACTACTACACTTGGGTGGCAGCAGTGATTGCATGTTCTATTTGCACTCACTCTTGCCGTTACCTTGTATCACCGAAAGGCTACTACGTCAATGTGCTTTGGAAAGAGAAAAACAACATTTGTATGGCCTTGTCAAGTGTCGAAATCCACAATAAACTACCCATCTACACAATTTACTTTCCTATAAATCATGGGGTCCTAGTTACCCATACCCATCTCGGCAATAAAGGACATGGGGTCTTGGTACCCATCTACTCAATTTACGTTGCTATTAATCATTGCATATGATCAAGAGAACAAATACCTTATCCATCGTTTACTACAAACTCCTTACTCACTTCTTGCTGTAAACTATAATCTCATGCTCCACTACTAGTAGTGAACTTAGGCGCTCTCTGTTACGGATCCTATCTTCATGCTCTCTATTACACCTAGGTGTGGTTCTCTTCAAGCTGTGCCCCCCATCCCATGGTGGGTCCTACGTACGATTTTGATACTCCAACAAAAAGAGGGCCTAGCAGCATTTATAGTATGGCTATTATAAAAGGATTTTGAAAAGTGTTGGGACGTAAGCGTGCTGTAAGCAACACTATTTTTTCGACGCTATAAGTGCTGCTATATCCCACAGTATAACCGTTGCTATATCCCACGGCATAAGCGTCGATATTTCCTACGTTGTTTTCGCCCGTTGAGAGCGGCACTAATGAAAAATGATATCATTGCTATTTCCATCACTTATAGTGGCGGCGCTGATAAAAAATAATAGCATCACTATTTCTATCGCTTAGCAGCGCTGATAAAAAAATAGCAGCGCCGCTATTTCCACCGCAGAGTGGCACTGTTCAAGACACTTCTAATTTGTATAAACAAACATGTCGATGTATTAAAATGCATTTGCGTATCGACATATGAAAATACATTTGAAACATAGTAACTCCCGAAATCTTATTTGTATTGAATCCAGAATGCCATAAAAGGCGAGTTACATCCAAAATGCCATGAAAGGCGAGCTGGAGATGATCACTCACTTTTTTCAAAGCGAGCATGAGGAAGAGACACCTAACTTTGAAACACATGATGAAGGAGACGATGTGTTACACAAGGAGGCTAACAAACCATTGTATGAGGGTACAAAGTACTTAACTTTATGGGCATGTATGAAAATCCTCAACTTGAAAACAACATATGGATGGAGAGATAATAGTGTAAAAAGCCTACTCCGATTGATTATTAAAGAAGATGCGCCCAAGAAACAATTTGTAATGCTCAAAAAATACTTTCCATGCTTGGTATCAATGACACTCAAATTCATGCATGCCATAATGATTGTGTACTATTTAGGGGTACCTTTTCCAATGTCTAATTTTTGGAGAGGATCGTTACAAGAAGGATTTACAGGGTGCCTTTGCCAATGTCATGCAATATCCAATTTTTGGATTTACAAGGTGGCAAAATTCCACAAAAGGTATTGAGGCACTTTCCTATTATATCTCGCATTCAACATATGTTGTGGTGTCAATCCATTGCTAAGTTAATGACATGGCATGTGAACCATCGTTCAACCCCGATGGCACGATAAGGATTTTCACCAACATACCGGCTTGGGCTCACATTGAGAATGGATGGCCAGAGTTCAAAGAAGAGTCCCTAATCTCATTTTGGAGTGAATAGATTCTTATGTCTGTCGTGTAGCTTTTGCACTAACATTTCACATCCAGAGGAGTGAAAAGAGCATTGTGAGTTTGTCTTCGATTCGCTCATAAGTCTTTGTTTATAGATGTGGGAATCGATTCTTGAATTTTGGCTCAAATGTTATGAAGGCGGTAGGTAAGAATGTTGGTTGGTTACCATTGGGGTTTCTTGAACACACAAGCTCTTATGCAGGTGTTGAATCGACGAGAGTGGTTGAGTGACTTGCTTGGTGTTGCTTGGGTCTCCGTTCTTGTGAAACTTTAGGTGAAACTGTTGGGGTTGAAGTCGGTGGTGAGGCTTCCTTCACGTTGTTCGATTTTCGAAACCATATGATGGGATGACCGTCATAACGATCTTTGTTATTGAAGCACGTCCACATGCACCCATCTTTGATGAACATTATGAATGTGGTGGGCTAATGCTTATGGTGATGAGGTTTCTTTTTTTGTGCAAGCTTAGGGGAATTTTTGATGCACTTGGAAATCCAAGCGTTGGAATTTCCTTGGTAGTATCTTATGCTTGTAGTAATCTTTTGGGTACCAATGTTGGAGCTATATATAGCTAGCCCTAACTCACTCTAGGTCTTGCCTATATATATGTGACTTGTGACTAATATGATTCATTCCTGTGGAGCGTATGTGGTGTCTCTTGTCTTGTCTCTCTTCCTCTCTCAACATGGTATCAGAGCGATTCTAATCATAAGGGAAGCATCTACGTCTTCTTGTTCAATTTATGATTATGATTTCATGTCTTACAAGATTGATCTTTGGTAACAGTTTTTTGTAAGGTTGATTGGTTCTTTGATTATATGTTGCCTACATGATTTTATAGCTCCACTTGTTGTAATTAGAATTGATTCTTAATCGTGTCCTTAAAACCAAAACCAGTGATTTTTCTTGTTATTATTTTCGTCTTTATGGACCTCTAAGTTTGCTTACGTGCATGAGACACGGGTCTCCACTTTTAGAGTTCTAATTTTGGTTCACGTTCTATTCTTTACACGATCACTTTATGCTCGTCGTCTGGTGCATGCCTCCTTTTGGCTACATTTCTCATATCTCGTACATGGTCTGCAAGTTCTGCGATCTTATCTTATATGTGTTCTCAAAACTCGACATGGCAAACACCATACTTGTTAACGGATTTCCTTTTGGGCAGCGTTTTGTTCCTCTTTTCCAAGGCCAAGGATTTCCTAGTTGGAAATACAAGATGCTATTAATTTTGGAAGGAGACGAATTGGTAGATATTGTTCTTGGTATTCTTGCATGCCCTCCTCAACCTATTGATCCACTTTAGAATGATGTTATTATTATCGAAGGTCCTATTTCTGAATAGTGGAAAACTGATCATGCACAGTGGATTCGTTCATGATAAGGCTGCTTGTCTCGGTATATACTTTTTGCCCTTAACGATTCACTCATGCTAGATGTTTATCCGTTATCCACGTCATATGCTATATGGGACTATCTTATCACTATGTTTGAGAAGAAAACTGTTACAGAGATTCTATATCTCCGTAATCTTCTGGGCAAGCTTCAATTCAAGGCACATACATCCATGTCTAGTCACATTGAATCATTCAAAGGTATTATGAATCAACTTTCTGCTATAGGGGATCCTATTCCTTGAACTCAATTAGTTACACACCTTCGTGATACGGTGAAGGATCCTTTGTATGATAATATTGTCACTATATATTCTAACAAGGATGGAATTGACTTTGAGTATACATGTATTTCTTTGATTGAATATTCTCAACGTCATGATCATCAGACGTCCGTAACTCATGAAACGGTCATGATTCCCCAAGAGTACACACAATCAGAAACAACCTTTGCTGTCTGGAGACGTCCATTTCAGCAATGCCCTTCTTCCTCCTCCCAATCTACATCTCGTGGCTTCCAAAGAGGAGGTAATTCTTCTCAATTGAGATTTCCTCAAAAGCGTTGTTCTTATTGTGACAAAACTAGTCACTTGGTATCTGAATGTTGGACACGAGAGTACGATGAAGAACACGCTATCACAAATAAGCAACCTCGTTTATCAAGGGGTTCTTTCTACTCTACAGCCAGTGAATATTGTGGGAGCACAAGGCATTAATCCAGTCGATGCTTCAAGAGGCATTATGATGAAGCTCGAAATCAAGCTTATGCTACTCAACAAAATCCTCATGATGAAGACAATGTTCATCAAGAGGCTAATTTGGTTCATTATATTGTCTCTCTAGAAAAGGTACTACATGTTCATGATGGTTCTCTCTTTATTGTTGATTTTGGTGCTACTGGCAACGTGAAATATCAATTGCAATGGTTACACAATTATCATCCAATTCCTATCAAGAAAGTGGTTTATCTTGCTGATAATACAACTTGCCAAGTAATGGGTATTGGCGACTTGTATTTGGGAGCTTCTTCCTCAACCAAAATACTGCGAGGAGTTTTATATGTTCTTGATTTACAAAGAAACTTACTTTTTGTTGCGCGGCTTGTGGATCTTGGTCTATTTGTTGGATTTGATAATACAAAGTGTCGCGTAAAAAAGGATGGCACCACTATTGTGGTTGCTCCTCGACATGGTAATCTATCTCTTTGAACTTTCATTGAATGAGGATGTTGGAAATGTTGTTGCAGCTCTAGGAGATCTGGATTGTAAGTTATGGCATCATCGGTTTGCTCACTCAAATTTCTCAAAGCTTCTTGATATTCATCGTCATGATCTTGTGAGAGGTATGGACCTCAAATCTCACCTGCATATGGGGATATGTGAATATTGTGCTCTAAGCAAACATCATCTTAAGCCATTTCCAATGTCTACAAATATTCATTCAAATAATCTTTTGGATCTCATTCATACTGATATTTGTGGACACTTTCCTCCATCCAAGTCTTGCTACCGTTACTTCATTACTTTTATTTGGTGACTATTCACGGTATACAAATGTCTTTTTGTTACGACATAAATTAGAAGCATTGGACACATTTAAGAGGTACCAAATATCTGTGGACAATCACATTGGTTGAAGAGTCAAAATTCTTCGAAGTGATAACGGTGGTGTATATTTCCAACTTATTTCATGATCATTGCATCAACCATGGCATCCACCATGAGTATACCATTCCATTCTCCCCAATAGAATGGAGTTGCAGAGGAAAAGAATTGTACAATTTTGAATGCAATTAGATGCATGCTTATTCGTTCTAGATTATCTCGCTCTTTTTGGGCAGAAGTAGTATTGACAGCCATTTTTGTTCAAAATCATCTTCCAACTACTGCACCTTCTAGTAAGATTCCAATGATAGCTTGGACAGGTCAAACTCCTTCTGTTGCACGTTTCAAAGGCTTTGGGTGTATTGCTTATATTCATGTCCCAAAAGAGACACGACACAAGCTAGAACCTTCAGGTTTGAAGGTTATTTTTATTGGTCATTCTTACAACTCAAAGGGTTACAAGTTTTACGATCCAAGTTCTCAAAAGAAAATTGTTAGTCGAGATGCTATATTCAATGAGCAATTGATGTGAGGTTCGTGGTCCACAGCTGATGCTGATGATACAAAAACATTACTCACTTCTTTTCCTTTTCTACTTTTGGACAATGATTTGCATGATTACAACACTCTTTTGATGGATATTGGAGACAAGTCTATTGATGTTCATCCTACGGTTTCAAAGGAGACTGCTACAGATCTTGATATCTATGTTGATCTTCCTATTGAACTTGAGCACGGTGCAAATCATGTATATGATGATGATTTTGAAACCTTGATGATGATCATGTATTGGCTGTTTGTAAAGATCCTTCAACTTATGCAGAAGCTATGTCCTCTCCATAAAAGGAACAATGGAAGGAAGCCATGGAAGTTGAATATGAGTCTTTGATCTCGAAAGGTACATGGGTTCTTATCAATCTACCTTCAGATCATACTCCTGTCAAATGTAAGTGGGTGTACAAGACTAAAACAAAGGCAGATGGATCCTTTAATAAATTCAAAGCTCATTTAGTTGCAAAGGAATACTCACAAATTGTAGGGATTGACTATCATGACACTTTTTCACCCGTAGTTCGTAGTACAAGCATTCGAGTACTACTAGCTTTTGCAACTCAGTTTGATTTGGAAATACATCAAATGGATGTTAAGATGACTTTTCTTAATGGAGACTTTAAGGAGGAAATATATATGGAGCAACCTAAAGGATTTACGATTCTCGGAAAGGAACATCTTGTATGCCAACACCACCGTGCTTTGTATGGACTAAAACAAGCTTCACGATCATGGTACATCAAGATTGATCAATTTCTCACATCTCAGGGGTTTATTTCTTGCTTCTCTGATCCAAATCTTTATATCAAGCGCAATGTGGATAACCATTTTGTGATATTGGTCCTTTATGTTGATGACACTATACTTATGTCTAATAATCTATCTTTCATGCAACAAGTAAAAAAGGTTTTATCCTTAGCCTTTGATATGGTGGATCTTGGCGACATCCATTCATGCCTTGGTATTTAAGTTCAAAGGTATCATCACAATGGTATTTTGCTTCTTCGTCAAACAAAGTTTATCCAAGATATTGTTCAAAAGTTTGGATTGGCTACTACACATTCGCCAAACACTCCTTGTCTTGCAAGCTCTACTAAGAGTACTTCTGAAAATAATGAGGCTGAATCATTAGCTTTAAATCAACCCTATGCTAATCTTGTTGGTTGTCTTCAATTTGTGGGCATGAGCACTCGTCTTGATATTCTGTTTGTAGCAAATCTCTTTTGACAATACTTTTCCTCTCGATCTATAAGGCATTGGTCTCAAGCTAAACGTGTTTTGAAGTACTTGAAGGGCACTGCAGATTTCGAACTTGTATATCGCCGTCACAAGAAGACATATCTTCATCAACTTCTATTAATCTTTTGGGTTATTCAGATGCTGATTGGGCAAGCTCTAACTTGTCCATGCAATCCACCAGTGCTCATGAATTGGTTTGGCTTCCACAATTGCTGCTCATATTGGTCATTCTTGTGAGATCCCACTGCCCCCTCTGCGCACCGGATTCTCGGATGGTAGCAGCGGAAGCAGCTCCCTCTTTCGCAGGCTCGCCTTCGAATGTCTGAGCACGAGACTAAGCTGGTGGTCATTCCAAAAATCGAAACCGGGAAAATTTTCCATGCCCGAAAAGCGGGGACGATTCCATCAATTTGAATTTCTTAACGAATTTTTCTAATGAAGTTAAGGCTGATCTAACCTTTATCTGAATAAACCAGATAGAAGGGAAACTATAACAGACTTCACTTGAAGGAATCAACGCTTTTTTCCTAATTGAATTAGGCACAGCCATTGATCTATTCATTTGAGAAGTCTTTAGGCTTTTAATTAACTAGTCGAGTTCTAAGCATAATCCTATTAATCAATTTTATTATTAAAACTCTACTGATTCCAGCCTAACCCCATCCGGCCCATGGGTTAGCCACCGCCCAACCACTGGAATAGTAGAACCAGACAAGTACTCACCCACCCATAATTGAAATCCTTTCTTAATTGTTGCTATAGAAAACAGATACTCACACACTCCTCTTTAAACTTTAATTTATAAAACAATCCATTGACAATTACTGGGTACCGATATCACAACTCAAAATTTCCATTCAATCCTTGTTTCTCACAAAACAGTATCACTCTGGACTCTCCATTGAGACCAGTAGGTCAACAATGAGATCCAGTAACAGATTACAATAAGTTTCTCGTCACCATACATATATATCTTCCACGACATACGCATGGGTGTCCTCGGCACTGCAAGCCCGTGCATCGCCTGGTCAGAACCCTCTAGGATCCTCCCTAGGTGTCCTGGTACTTCACTCAGGGATCGCTTCGTCTGCCCTCATCCATCGTACCACCGGAAGCACACCATTTTAACCATACCGAGACTGGTCAAGACCTGGGCAGGCTTTGCTGCATGAGCCGTCCTTTGAACACTCCCCGCCAGCTGTTGCAACCGAACTTCCCTTAGAACACACATATACCAAATGCTCCCTCTAGCATTCTGGCATAAGAAAGTCCTTTAAGAAAACAAGGTTTCTATGCAAGTTTTCAGTTTTGATTTTCTATTGAATACAATGAGTATATCTTAATTCCGTATTCCAAGACTTCTAGATCACAGGTCTGGATTCCGAAGCAGAATTCCTCGAACTCTGAATTCTTGATCCTCAAATCAAAATCAAAGGTCTCAACTTAATTTCAATTTTCGGTGGGTGATCTTAGTGTAGATTAGTGAACTGGTCACATCGTCATTTCTTGAACCTAACGAAGGAGTTACGTCTTGGTCATAGTTTGATTCACGGTTTGAGTCTAGAAAGGTTCTCCCTGAACTATCTTTCTCGAAGGTAATATTTCAATTATTACTTTACTGAATTCATAACTAAACACGAATTCCTATGAGGAATAAATTAGTCATTTGTCTAAAATTCCGACTTCGATAGTTTCTTTTTGATTTTTTTTTCATTACCATCCTAGAGAATATGAAACGGTATAATTTTACTTCACTACGTATTTACTTATTCATTTTTCCAATATTCATGGGATTTAAACATGGGATTAAAGTGAACTTTTATTTTGATAAAAAAATTCTTTTATGCATCATTTTATGCATAAAAATCAATATTGGTGAAAGAAACACTTTTGTAATTTAAAAATTTTCTTTTATGCATAAAAATCCATAATGATAAAAGTAACACTTTTATAATAATAAAAAATATTCTTTTATGCAACTATTTATGCATAAAAATCAACAATGATAGAAGTAACACTTTTATAATAATAAAAAAATTATTCTATGCAACTATTTATGCATAAAAATCCATAATGATAAAAGTAACACTTTTATAATAAAAAGAATATCCTTCTATGCAACTATTTATGCATAAAAATCCATAATGATAAAAGTAACACTTTTATAATAAAAAATATTCTTTTATGCAACTATTTATGCATAAAAATCCATAATGATAAAAGTAACACTTTTATGATAAAAAAAATATTCTTTTATGCAACTATTTATGCATAAAAATCCATAATGATAAAAGTAACACTTTTATAATAAAAAAATATTCTTTTATGCAACTATTTATGCATAAAAATTCATAATGATAAAAGTAACACTTTTATAATAAAAAAATATTCTTTTATGCAACTATTTATGCATAAAAATCAATATTGATGAAAGTAACACTTTTATAATAAAAAATTTTTCTTATATGCATCTATTTATGCATAAAAATCAATATTGATGAAAGTAACACTTTTATAATAAAAAAATATTCTTTTATGGATCTATTTATGCATAAAAATCAATATTGATGAAAGTAACACTTTTATAATAAAAAAATATCCTTTTATGCATTTATTTATGCATAAAAATCAATATTGATGAAAGTAACACTTTTATAATAAAAAAATATTCTTTTATGCATCTATTTATGCATAAAAATCAATATTGATGAAAGTAACACTTTTATAATAAAAAATATTCTTTTATGCATCTATTTAGGCATAAAAATCAATATTGATGAAAGTCACTCTTTTAAAATTTAAAAAAAATCAATATGCATAGATATTAAATCTAATAAAAATCACTCTTTTATAACAAAATAATCAATATGCATCTTTCTATGCATAGAAATTAATTCTATTAAAAAACACTCTTTTATAATAAAAAAAACAATATGCATCTTTCTATGCATAGAACTTAATTCTACTAAAAATCACTCTTTTATAAAAAAAACAATCAATATGCATCTTTCTATGCATGAATGAAAATGACACTTTTAGAATACACAAACGATGGGGATTACTCTTTTTTATTAATAAAAGATGAAATTTATTTCACAAATTTTTAGAAAATTTTGCCATAACCTCCTTTGTATGGCTAACCATTTTTTAATTTTTCTAATCTTAATTTACTTAGGAATTATCCCCAAGGCATTCTAAACTAATCAATTTTCACTTTTAAGAGAGAAATAATATGAAAAGTTTAATTCCAATTATTAGATCACCTAACTAGGATAAAGGGCTAATTTTAAGAATGAGAGAGGGGGAAAGCCTTTCCAAGAAGGCATAGCATCAGATTATCATTTCAACAAAACAAAAATTAGAAAACAATTAAAAGAGTAAAGAAAAATATAAGATTTCTAACTTACATGAATTCTGGGAGCTTTCCTTTGGCTTGATGGTTTGAGGGTTCTACTCTTGTTTGCAACAAGAGTGGCCACCAAATCTTTAGAAGAGGGAATGGTCAAAAACTAGTGAATTATTAAGAAATTCACAGTTCTTGGCTCTTGGGAGGAGTAGAGTAACATTGCATAAAACACTATTAAGCTTCAACAAAGGGGGAGGCTTCTATTTGTAGGAAAAAGTGAGCTCCTAACCAAGCAAATTGATTCTAGAATTTTCCAATTCAGTTTGGTCAATTTTTGACCATTTTTAGGTTAGTTTAGCTTACTTTTTGGAACTAGACTTGAATTAGGAGAGAGGAGAGATGAAATATCTCAATTTTTGATTATTCAAAACTCCACCACATGTGTGAAGTAGGCGCCTCATTGATGAGGGGGGGAATCCCTATTGTGAGGTGTCAAAAATCTACTTTTTTTAGACTTCCTTTTGGTCCTTAGTCCACTCTTCATCTTATGTGAGCATTTACTCATCTTTGGGGGGGATTTTCTTTATTTCTTCTATTTATCTTCTCCACACATTCAAGTGAATCCAATTGGCCCCTCAAAACCTTAATTTAAATTTTTTTGAAAATCTGGATCCCTAGGAGGGTAAAGCCTCTTGAACAGATTATACTTGATTTCTAATGCACCTTCTGAAAATCTTTTTGAACTTCTGTTTTGGGGGAACTTATTTTAATAAGAAGAGATATTTTTCTGTTCAAAAATATTCAAAATCTGAATAACCTCTCTCTAGAATATTTTCTCTCTCTAGGCCAAAACAGGTAGAAACAAGATCTTTTATATTTCTGAAGAGGGATTTGATTACAGGGGAAGATGCTGGACATCTTAAGAGGCTAGGGAGGAATCTTACAATTCTCCTTTCTCAAGCACTCCTCTTAGATGTGACAACCAAAGTGCTATTAGTCTAACCAAGGACTACGTGCAACATAGCAAGTCCAAGCATATTGCAGTTCATTATCACTATGTTCGACATGAAGTATGGAAAGGAGCAATAATGGTAGAACATTGTCCAACTGATCAAATGATTGCAGACATTCTCACCAAAGGACTCCATGAAGCTCGGTTTACACTTTTGCCGATCAGAACTTGGAGTTGCGGCGGCCTCTCTTTTTGGAGATTAGCACATCTCACATCATGTCAATTTTGTCTAGACTTGTACATAGCCTATAGACTTTTGGACACTTCACACATTACTTCACATCATGCACATTTATTCTTTGTACTTTGTATATAGAAGCACATTGCACATGGACTTTAAGGTGGCATTGTACATTTATATGTAGGAGCTCTAGTTTTTCCCTTGTGCTCCCAAGGGTTTTTTTACTCGCAGCTGGAGACCTTTATTTGAGTGGTTGTGATGGAGCTATATATAGCTAGCCCTAACTCACTCTAGGTCTTGCCTATATATATGTGACTTGTGACTAATATGATTCATTCTTGTGGAGCATATGTGGTGTCTCTTGTCTCGTCTCTCTCCCTCTCTCAACAACCAACACTTGTTGACTTAATAGAGTTCTTTCAGGAACTCGCATAGGCTTTTGTGGACGAGTTTGTGGAGTACTTTTATTTTTCTTTGGCCTCTGAGTGCTGCAATGAGGAAGAGGCTTTGATTGTTGTGGCACCCAAATTTGATTCGCACCTTCATAGTACTCTTGAGAGTAGCTACTTCTCCACCCACATCTTGATACCATTAAGATACCTTGATTTTAGTTGTCTTGGTGGAGTTTTCCTTTTGGTTGATGCAAAAAATTTGGGGCCCTCCTTGACATTGGTTGGCATGCTAAGGTTGTAGGTTTGACACTCATGGATATTTTTGAAGATGATGAGGGTAGAGTCTCTTGTGGATTGGCTGTCAATGACGAGGCTTTCGAGCATGCAATTTTCTCCTTTGATTAGATTTTTCTCGATGAAGAGGCATAAGTTTGGGGGCTTTTCTTTTGAGTTCCTTGTTAGAGATAGATGGTTGCACTGTGGGAACTTCTTCACAGGAATAGCTGTTGATTGCGAGGTATTGGCATTGAACTTCGTTGGTGAGGATGGGGTTAAAGAAGTAGATGCTTTTTCGGAGTCAGTCCGTTGATGCAGATGGTAGGTCATTGTGTAGAGTTTCAGTAAGATATGTTGGAAGTTCTAGCTCCTTCAAGGTCTCTTCCTCCTATAATAGCAATTGTACAATGCCTGCAAGAGTGTTTAGGGTGACTGTTTGCATGGATTCATCAATTGAATACAACGAGTCACATATCCAAGTTACACCCAAGGAAGACATTATACTCAAGGGAATCTAGGGTAACATGGAAGTTAAATTCCACATCTCCACCACTGATTGTTTAAGTAGCATAGCTAAGGTAACCGGGAACTTTAATATTTTGTCCATTGGCTCCTTTTGCAAGACCATTGTCTGTAGGGATTAGTTTAGGCTATCCCAAATGACACCCAAGTGTCTATTATCATGGTGTTATGAGTAGCTTGAGGGCTAATCAATGCGCATTTTTACTTAACATCATTGCCTGTAGAGAAATCCAACCATATCATGATAGAATCTTCAAGAGGAACCATGGATGTTTCAGTTTCTGTTTTAGCTTTAGATTCCATTTCGGTTTCATATTCCCATTCACTTTCATCCTCTTTTTGGCTCTCATCTTTTTCAATGGCACCCTTGGTCCTCTGACAATTGTAAATGAGTTCTGTTTGGAAACTTGTGAATCCTCACGGTCTCATTCTATGGAGCTCTTTATATCTTTGTGTAGCTCATGTTGAGCCCTTAAAGATGCGAGTGCTGATGTTATGTTGGCTTCACCATGAGAGAAGAGCATTCCTCCAAATGAGGTTTTGAGAGATTGCTTTAATTTTGTAAGGGATTCATTAAATTCCTCACGTGCTTTCTGAATCGCATAATTCGTGCAATCTGTCTCTAATGACTCTTCTGAGCGTATGTCTTCCTCTTGAAAGGGAAAGTGGTACTCCTCTTGGTTTTATATTTTGGTTTCTTTTTTAGGATTGGCATTATGAGCTTCAATCATAACTAGTGCTCCTGTAAGACACTCAACCATGCTAAGCATGCTCTCCTGAGCTTGTTTTTTGCATTTCACATATGTCGTATGATCATGATTTTCACATATGTCATATGATCATGATTTTCAATTTGGGGTGGTTGGGAGGGTTCTAGTTTCTTGATTGGTCTATTTAGTGCACTTAGTGATGAATCAAAACTTGTTTCATCCCCACTTAGTGGCATACTAGAATTGTTTCATTTTTTGACTTTCATTGGATCATCAGTTTTTCATTATGTTTGCCTATGCAACAATATCAAATTTTGGTTTTTGTATTTGGTGTCGCACATGTGGGTGTTATTATTCATGTGGTGGCCTTTGAGGTGGATGCTTCTACATCATGTGTATCTTTTGGCTCTTTTAGGTTTATGTCCACCACCGGATCCTTTTCCTCGTCCTTTAATTTAACTTTAGTTTTGATAGTTTGTTGTCCCTTGTTTTTCTTGGGTTTAGAAGGTTTTGTTTTCTCTTTTGGGTTCTTCTTTAAAGCATGTTCTTCTATCCATGTTGAGGTATTGCCTTTTGTGTTCTTTTTGACCGTTTCTCGTGCCTTAGCTTGTAAATGTGTAAGCACATTCAAGGGTACCATGGACAATTGTCCGTTTTGTACACTGAAGATGTTAAGAGTAGTATTTTGTGAGACAAGTTGCATTGAAGAAACTCGTCTTGGTGGGCAATCTTGGAACACGTGATCAATGCCACATTGTTCACACATGGGTTGCAAAGTGTCAGTGACTATGGGCATAAAAGTATTCCAAACTATGCAGTATACCACTTTGTGAGGTCCATGATAATAGAAACACTAAAGTGTTCAATTAACTTCTTCTTGAGCAGTTTCTACCCTTTGGGCTATTTCTGTTTGGTGCATGGGAGATGGGGGTTTTGAGCCAATTGTTGATGAATCAGGACACTTGACCAAAGGATTTACAATATATGTAGTATAGAAATATAGGTGCCTTGTATGCACAATGTGGATTGGGATGGTGTTAGTAATTGCATTGAACATAAGGCATTTCGCTCCCCACTTATAGGGGCATTAAGGATGGCTGATTTTGAAGGATCACATCCTCTCTTAGAGATGTTGGTTGTAAGCTTTTAAGCAAGGCTGCATAGAATTCAGGGAATGAAAATTCTGAGATTAATATTTCTTTTTTCATTGCTTCACTTGATTTAGATGAGGAACATCTCATAGCATGATCATCTTCTAGCATGTTGTCATCTAAACGTACTCTACAACATTGATTAAATGTTTCTAGGTTGGATATACAATGATCAAGTTCTATAAGTTGTTATTCTTTAAGCCCATCATGAAACATCTCTTCAACTCTGAGAATCGTTTAATTTTTACCATGACTCACATCATGAGTCCAAGAGTTTTATCTGAAGGATAAAGTCTCTAATGGTTTCGTTTAGTTGACGCTTAATTGAATAGAGTTCTTTTGCTGCACTCCACCGATCACCTTATCTTGAAAAACCGTGGATAAAGGCTATTTTCAAGGATCTAAAGAAGCTGGTTTTGATGTCGTTGACATCAATGTGATGAGCCATCGACTAGCTTTTCCCTCTAAGCATAAGTTCAACGCATATACCTTGGTGGGGTAGTTTGGATTTCCTAAGACTTCACATCTCTGTTCATACATTTGAATGAATTGAATAGGATTTGTTGTTCCGTCATATTTGCCCATGATTGTGGACATCTATACGATCGCATTTCTATATGAGTCGCTGAGGCCATATGTGAGTGCTTTTGTGGGGGTAGGGACTCATTGAGTCCTTCGGCAACCCCCTTTCTTAGAGTAGTCAATATCTCTAAGGTGTGGGAATCCAGGGGTTACAAAGGGTTGGTACCTATAAGATTGGTGGGCACGTTAGGTAAAGGACCAAAGGCCGGTGGGATTGAAGTGACAAGGAGTGTAAAACCTGATGACACGCTTGTTATAGGAATGGCCAATGATATTAGGAGGTGCATTTAGGGCATAGATCTCAATGGCTTGAAGATATTAGTCATTGGGTTCAGTGAAGGTGTCGGCCCACATAGTCCCTCTATCGTTGCCAAGTCTGGTTGCCTAATTGCTCCTTAATGAGCAAGCAAATGTGTTTTTTTTAATATTATTTTTGCATTTTATATTTTCTCACAACACGTTGTAGCCTCAAAAGGCCTGGCGTACTCTTTTTTGGGTTAAACGAGTGTCAGTTTGTCCTAATTAGCTTAGATGCTACATGCACGTGACCAATGTCTTCGGGATATTTTTCCAGAAAAATTGCACACTAGTAACTTCCTAGATGGAAGAGGAGGTCCTAAAACCTATTTTCCATCACTCTGAGACAAAAAAAATTCCTCATAATTTTTTCCTGTTTTGTAGCACGTTTTTGAGGGTGTTCCAAAAGGAATTTGAAAAAACTCTATATGAGAGAGTTGTAGTATTTTTGGAGTTCTATAACTTTGTCTCCTTGACTCGTTTATGCTTTTGTCGTTTAGACCCTCAAAAAGTAGCTTGAATATAGTTCGAAGTCATTTTCGTGTTGTTTTTTATGATTTTGCATGCTTTTCGAGTTGTTTTTTGCCTCGATTTTTGGGTCAAATTTTGAGGCTGCTAGTCGGAGGTCAAAATGATCGATTTTGACTTCGGACGACCAAGACCAAAGTTGAAGAGCTCGATGTCAACTTTTCGATGAGTCCTAAAATGACTTCATCGGATTCACAGTTTAGGAGATATGAGCCTCCAAGCAAGGGTGTTTTCCAGAGCCCCTTTTTTTTGTCGAAGGACCTTTCATGTCGTGAACTAGCAGCGTCGTGCAGTTCACGACTTGAAGCAGACTTCACAAATTTTATCAATTTTGATTTTTTTTTCGTGTCGTGAAATGCCAAGTGTTTCACTCGTGGAGTGGACTTCACGAAAAATTTAAATTTGCTTTTTCACATCTTGAAATGGCTCGTGTTTCACGTCGTGAAACATAGTGTTTAACGTCGTGAACCGGACTTCATGATTTATTTATTTTTGGGCGTGAACCTTTAGGCCATGTAACCTTAAGACATTGTCAGGCGTTTTTCTGAGAGGTGTTTTGGGCTTGTGTACATATGGATGCATGGCATGTGTGAAGACTTGGCTTTTGAATGCCTTGGCAGATGTACAGGGTGGATGGTTTTACTATAGGCTTGTTTACAGGTTTGTTCGGAACGTGGTTTGCTGGAGATGGTTTCAGCTGTTCGGTCGCTTGAAATGTGTGCGCGTCCAAGAAATGAGTGGGCATTGGAAGGTTGTATTTGAAGTGTGCATGAAAGCTTGGGCAATTAATAGTGGAAGGGGCCAATGTCGCATTGCATTGGATGAAAAGGAGGGTGATTGTGGCCATCTTCTAGGCCTTAGGAAAAATAAAAAAATAATAATTAACGTGTTAAAAAAAGCAAAGACCACGTGGAGCTTTACATTGCTGCCAGCACGAAGCTCTGGAAGGTTGGCGAAGAAGAAAGAGCCGGGAGCGCAAGACAAGAGGGGCCTTTTGTTTGTGTGGCTAGCTACAGCCACATAGGCGCAAGAAGAAGATGCGCTGGTGTGGAGCCGAGGACTTCTCGTGTGAAGAGCAGTCGTTCGCAGACACAAGCAAGGGAGCCGCCAAAGAGAGGACTGGCGACAAGCAGGCTCTGCATGGCTGGTGAGCAGCTGCCGCAGGTGACTGAAGCTTGGAAACGCGACGGGCTGGTGTGGAGGGCGCCGGCTATGAAAGATTAAGGGTGCTGAAGTCAGGGGCTGGCACGTGGCTATGGCTATGGGTATGGTAAAAGGCTGGCGAAAGGGAGCCGCAGGGCTACAACCAGAGTTTGGGGGCTTCCCTTGTGAGCAGCCGCTGTAGAGAGGAGGCCGCCTAGGAGAATGTTTGCTGCGGCGACCAGAAGCTGTGGATGCGCAGGAGTGAAGTGAAGTGAGTGTTTGTATGTTTGGAGAGACAAGGAGAGGGGACCGCCTGGAAGAGAAGGACAGAGGTGTTGTTCTTAGCTGGTGGGGCTGGTAGCACTGCAGAGAAGCTGCTTGTGGTAGAGGAAGTGCTTGTTGTGAGGCTTGCAGAGGATCAGCACAGAGAGAGAGACAGAGGTGTTGGAGTAGCTGCTGCTGGTGACACACACAGAAGTGATGGGCTGCAGAGAGAGTTGAGGGTTGTTGGTGGGGCGCCCTCTGAAGAGAGAGAGAGTGGCCAGGTTCTTTCTGGCGTGGTTTGGCACAGCACGCAGGCGAGAGGTTCACGGTGATTGAGGATGTGGTGTATCCTCGGCAGTGGTTTGGCACAGCACGCAGGCGAGAGGTTCACGGTGATTGAGGATGTGGTGTATCCTCGGCAGTGCAGAGAAGTGTTGATGTGTTTGTGGCTAAAAAGGCTTGGTCGTCAGACGCAAGGTCGTAATTCCGGAGGTGGTGTGGCCGTGGTGGAATTCCCTTGGCAGTAAATCCAGGCCTGAGTGTTTGTATGGTTGTGTGAGTAAGGCTTCTGTGTCGGTAGAAGCTTGTATGATGTGTTTTCTGGGAATATAATTGCTGGGTGTTTATCTTGGTCTATGGTGCCCCTGTTTTGTGCTGTCTTTTTGGTGTGGGTGGTGTGGTGAATAGTAAGAAGTGTTCCAGCCTGTGGGGCTGGTGGTGCCTCCGTTCGTGTTCGTATTTTCAAAGTTGGGAGGTGATCAAGGGCTATAGAGGCATGGTCTTTTTTTCTTTTTTTCACCTCACATTCTTTCTGGTGCCCCCACTGAGGAGAGCTCTAGTGTTGTTCTTTGCCTAGAAGGGTGTATGTCCCACTGAGGAGAGCTCAGGGATTGTTACAGGTTTTCATGATGTGGTCTTATCCAGAATTTCATGGTAGGAAGGGTGAAGATGTGGTTGACTTTTTGGAGCAAATGGAGTTGGCATGCATTAGCAATCATGTTACAGATGAAGAGCAGGTTTTGAAGCTAATAAAGATTTTTTTGAAGGGAGATGCCCAAAGCTGGCTTAAGGATTTTGAAGCACAGGATGCGGCATGTGAGCTACTTGGTGTTTGGACCTTAGACAGGTTGAAAGAAGGCCTTTTGGAGCATTTTCAGCAAGCAGAGGATTCTAGTGTGCTTTGGCAGGAGTTGAGCATCTTGAAGCAGGTCCATGGGCAATCACTGGATGCTTTTGTGAAGGTATTTACATGTTTGTGGAGTAAGTGGTGTATGACATTGAAGCAGGAAGTTCCTCCTATGTTTCTAAAGAAGAGCTTGTTTATTGATGGTTTGCTACCTCATTTGAAGGTCAGGGTTGAGTTGAAGAATCCCAAGTCATTTGATGATGCAGTTAGGGTTGCTAGGAAAAAGGAAGGCAAGATTTTGAAGCAGATGGAGATGGGTATTTATCCGTATGAAGGTGTTGTGTCTGCAAGGGATATGCATGTAAATTTCAAAGTTTGATAAGACAGGAGCCTAGCCTCAAAGGCCGATACAAGTGCAAAGGGGGATGTTTTATATGCCTTCTGATTTTTTTCCAAAGTCTTTAAAGCATGTGAAGGTGGATGAAAAGCAGGATGAGGAATCTGGGTCAAAGTTTGAGACTTTTGCAGATGAGGAGTTGTTAGTGGATTCTTCTTTGGATTTGGACGTCATTGCTATACATGACAGTGATTTGGAATGTTCTATTGAAGATCATTTACACTTGGATCTGGATGATATGCATGCACATGGAAGCAAAGAGGATGATGTCTTGGGATTGGCTGATGATAAGAAGGAAGAGGAGCTAGATACAGAATGCTTGGAGGATGATTCTTTGCCAGATTCTACAAGGGAGGAGGATGGGGTAGAGACTTGTGATGAAGTGAAGATGGTTTGTGATGCGGATATGGAGAGCATGGAGGAAGATCCTATTATTATGGAATTTCTTGGACAGCTTGATGGTGGTCTGGTACCTGCGATGAATGAAGTGGATGTTTCTCCATTTGATGCATTATGTGCTGGGGAGTCTTTGGACGATGATACCAGGGGGGTTGGCAACACTCAAGAAGATATGCAATATGTAGATTGGGCTGATGAGAAGAGCGTTGTGATGAGAGTATTGTGCTTGAGGATGATATATGGGAAGTTGCTAGCCTTGATGAACAGGAGCCAGAGATGGATATGGATGCAAATATGGTTGAGAGTGTAACAAAGGCTTCTTTACGTGTTGCTGAAATGCTAAAGGTAAAGTCCATGGATGACAAGGGTTCTAAACCAGTTGAGCTGTTTAGTTGTGAAGAGATGCCTGAATTACAAGAGATGGAAGTGATTGTGGACACTGCTGTTGGAAAGGATTTGGATTTTTGTTTGCATAAAGGTCAAAATGCTGGAACGTGGCCTTCACTGGTATTGATGAATTGGATGCTAGATGTTGCAATGCCACAGGTTTTGAAGACAAGGAGGTTTGTTGTGGATGAAGTGGAGGTAAATGATTTTGTGATCATATGGTCAATGTTTGGTATATAGTGATGCAGCCATTGTGTTTCAGAGATACTGGGAAATGGGATGGTGACTTACAGCAGTTTCCTTTTGATCCTGGTGGATAGCTATTGGACTTTATCTTTTTGTTGCTGAGCATGAATGCTCTAGTAGATGGGGGGGTTGGCAAAGTATGTCAGACATTTTTCTGAGAGGTGTTTTGGGCTTGTGTACATATGGATGCATGGCATGTGTGAAGACTTGGCTTTTGAATGCCTTGGCAGATGTACAGGGTGGATGGTTTTACTGTAGGCTTGTTTACAGGTTTGTTCGGAATGTGGTTTGCTGGAGATGGTTTTAGCTGTTTGGACGCTTGAAATGTGTGCGCATCCAAGAAATGAGTGGGCATTGCAAGGTTGTATTTGAAGTGTGCGTGAAAGCTTGGGCAATTAATAGTGGAAGGGGCCAATGTCGCATTGCATTGGATGAAAAGGAGGGTGATTTTGGCCATCTTCTAGGCCAAAAAAGCAAAGACCACGTGGAGCTTTACATTGCTGCCAGCACGAAGCTCTGGAAGGTTGACGAAGAAGAAAGAGCCGGGAGCGCAAGACAAGAGGGGCCTTTTGTTTGTGTGGCTAGCTGCAGCCACCACAAGGGCACATAGAACTCCGGCAACAAAAATTGCAACGCCTCCCGATTCATGGCGTGGAGTGCGCGAACATTTTTCCTTTTTGTTTGCAATGCAAGCATTGCAGCTTGATGTTCCCTTTGAGCGCTTGTCATTAAATTTGCCCGAGTCTGATGTTCATGATCTGGACCTCCCTCGGTCACCTCTTCAATTCTCACTTTTTGTACAGGACGAACATCCAAAATTTGTAACATTCGTTCATCAGTAAACGTAACTGGTCTAAGTAACTTATCGTATCTGAAACGAAGGGCTACTAGGCTGAAAAAATCTTTGTTCATTATTGTCACCCTGTGTGCATGGGCAGCAAGAACGTAACTATTCAAAAAAAAATTCGATCATCCAATCTTCTGTGGCCTCCTGCAAGCAAAACAGGGCCGATGCCTTCCACCTAAACAAAATTCCATTCTGCTCACAAATTCTCCTGGCAAGCCTCTGGAAAGGCAATCTGGGAATAGCAGCTGTCGGGTGCTTCATAAACTTTGTGATTTCTCGTAGGGCTGCCGAATGCTCTGCGAAACGCCTTAGTCTAGGCTGCGTTTTGGACAATCGAGAAGGACTGCTTGATTTCCTGGATCTTGAGGCTTTCAGAACGCCCATCTTCTTCCCAGTAGATGAGGGAGCTGCATTGTCAATGGGTCTAGCTGTATGCCTTACACGAGCCATCTGAAAACCCAAGAAAAAGCAGAAAACTTAGCTATTCAGTAGTACATGATTAACAATTCACCATAAAGCAAGAGAGGGTGGCCAAGAAAGCAATATGCACTTCCTCGCGTTATGGTGAATCCATTCACTATAACGCGAGATGAAGGCCCACAGAAACACAATAATCCTTCTCGCATTATGGTGAATTCATTGACACCAATAAGAGGCGGATTATCGTGCATCCTTTGAGCTTTGATCTTGCGTTATAGTGATTTGATTCACTATAACGTGAGACTAAGAGCCAGTCAAAGCAAAACAATCCTCCTCGCGTTATAGTGAATCGATCTACTACAACGGGAGGAGGGTTCTCCCGAATCTCTTACCATTCCGTCTTGCATTTTGGTGATTCGATTCACCATAACACATAGAGCAGTATTGAGATTCTAATGACTCATCGTCTGCTTTACGGTGAATCGAATCAACATGTGGAATGAAGGGATGTAATGCATGAAAAATATGAGTAATCACCATGTAAACATGATGCCTAAGTGTGTTTAATCTCTCACCAAGAGAATGGAAATAGCCTTCCACAAGCCAAGAGAGAAGCCATGAGCTCCAAGAAACATAAATTTCCATTTCTAAAAATGATCATTAAAAGTTACAACCATGGTCCAAGTCCCCTCTTTTATACATGGACTTGTCCCATTATTAACCCTATTGAATAAAGTTCCTACTTTATTACAAACCATCCCTTCCCAAAGATTTTGTCCTCAAAATCAATAACATGTAAAATCTCAAAGTATGAGACTCTAATGTAATCAATGGGAAGTGGTTAAGAGTTCTCAAGTACATCCAAAGCACATATACAATGAAAATCCGGATGTATACAAGTCCACAAAGCTTCAAGCCCAAAGTGTATGAGTGGGACTGTTATGACAGCCCTTCTAGTCGATGAAGACCCTTGAAAATCCTTCATTTAGACTCCATATATTGGGCTGAAAATGATATGTACACTCAGCCATATGTAGCCCACATCATAATCTTTCATTAGGATACGCCATGAAGCTTGTTGGAGTAGAAAAATAGGCCCAATAGTAGACCTTCCCAAAGCTGTCCAGAAATTACAGCATGTATACTTCTCCTCATATTACCCAATTTGCTCAAGTAAACCATACCACTTGGTCACGGAAAGTCATCCACAAGTAAGCCATGTTGTTGGACATACTCCAATGATTGCCAAGTAGCCTCATCCATGGGTAATTGCTTCCATTTGACAAGGTATTCATCAATATTCCGATTCCTCAACTCTCTTGTCCTCTTGCCAATAACCCTCTCCGGCTCATAAATGATCTCACCTTCTTCATTCATGGGTGGAATCTCTTCCATCTCTTGAGGCAAAGATCCCATAAACCTCTTAAGGTTAGATACATGAAACACATTATGGATCCTTGTCGAAGAAGGCAAATCCAACTTGTAGGCCAAATCAGTGAATCACCAACCCTCTTGATAATCAAGTATGGTCCATAATACCTATGAGCCAATTTTGAGTTGGTTACACCTTTGAGAGTGTTATGCCGACTCTTGGGAAGCTTCAATAGCACATAATCATCCTCTTGAAACTCCACATTCCTTCTATGAACATCCGCATTAGCCTTCATGACATCTTGAGCCTTCTTCATATTGTCCTTGCAAAGTTGAAGAAGTTGTCTCATTCTTTCCAACTCTTCTTTTGCCAATGGATTGACCACTTTGTCTTCATGGAAGGCTATCGATGGCACATGTACTTGATATCCATAGAGAGCCTCAAATGGTGACATGCCAATACTCAAATGCTTGCTTGAATTATGGCAAAATTCAGCAAGATAAAGCCACTCATCCCAAGATGTTTGCATGTCATGACAATAGTGCCTCAAGTACACCTCAAGCCATTTGTTTGTGCACTCCGTTTGCCCATCCGTTTGAGGGTGATAGGCCGTAGATGGAGTGATTTGAGTACCCAAGATCTCATATAATGACCTCCAAAAAGTCCCCATGAACTTGGTATCTCGATCACAAACTATGTTGAGTGGCAAGCCATGTATCTTGAATACATGTTCCAAAAATTGCTTGGCAATATGAGATGCTCCATAAGTGGTCTTTGAAGCAATGAAATGGGCTGATTTTGTAAGCCTATCAATCACCACAAATATTTGATCCCATCCATGCTTTGTCTTTGATAGACCCGTGATGAAGTCCATAGAAATGTGAGTCCATTTACCATCCGGAATAGGTAATGGATGAAGTAAACCACTTGGGAGTTGATGGCTATCCTTATTCTTTTGACAAGAAGCACATTCCATCACAAACTTCTTCACATCTCCCCATATACCTTTCCAATAAAAACTCTTGCTCACTTTATCATAGGTTTTGAGTACACCAAGATGGCCCGAAAGTGGTGAAGAATGCATCTCATGAAGCACCTTTGGTATGTAGAATGAGGTAGGAACCAAATACACCTTATCCTTGTACCACAAGAGACCATTGTGAAGCTTGTAATGAGGAAACTCTCCACCATCACCTTGCTGTAATTTGGTATAAATATGGGCAGCACCTTCATTGATGAGGTATTCCTCTTGAATCCCCTTGATCCATTCACTATATACCTCCATGATTGAAGTTGTAGTGCATGCCCACATTCTAGACAATGCATCCGCTACTACATTGTCCTTCCCGGGTGTGTAGGATATCTCAAAATCATATCCTTGAAGTGTGGCCAGCCATCTCTTTTGCTTTGGAGAAAGATTTGGTTGGGAGAGGAAAAATTTCAGCACCCTATGATCACTTCTCACCTTGAAATGAGCACCATAAAGATAGTGATGCCACTTCTTGATGGCATGAAGTATGGCTAGCATCTCTTGCTCATAAACATGAAGCCCCATCTCCTTTTCGGTAAGCTTTCTGCTTTCAAATGCAATGACTCCATGCTCTTGATACAAAACTGCCCCAATTCCTCTACCACTTGCATCCGCCCTCACATAAAATGTCTTTGCAAAATCCGGACATACAAGTATAGGGGCTGAAGTGAGCAACTCCTTGAGCTCATTGAAGCTCTTGTTGGCAATGGAATCCCAAAAGAAAGCCTCCCTCTTGAGCAAGTCGGTAAGAGGTGCCGCAATGGATGCATAATGTTGCATGAATCTTCTATAGAAAGAAGATAATCCCAAAAATCCTCTCAATTGAGTTGTATTGCTTGGTGTTGGCCACTCTTTGACACATGCCACTTTCTTAGGATCAGCCCTTATGCCATTCTCACCCACCAAGTGTCCAAGATATTCCACTTCATTGACCATGAATGTGCATTTGCTCTCCTTTGCATAAAGCTTGTGCTTCCTCAACACTTCAAACACTTGCTTCACATGACATAGATGTTCCCCTTTGCTCTTGCTATAGATCAAGATGTCATCGAAGAACACTAGCACAAACTTGAAAAGAAGGGGAGCCAATATCCGATTCATCAATGCTTGAAAAGTAGCCAGAGCATTTGTAAGACCAAAGGGCATCACCATGAAGTGAAACACTCCCCTTTCCGTCCTAAATGCTGTCTTCTCTTCATCACCTTCCTTCATCCTTATTTGATGATATCCCGATCTCAAATCAATCTTGGTGAAGAACTTTGCCCCTTTGAGCTCATCAAGAAGATCATCAATGCGAGGTATGGGATACCTATTCTTGATTGTGACCTTGTTCAAGTCACGATAATCAATGCACATGCGAAAGGATCCATCCTTCTTCTTCACCAAGAGAACGGGAGATGCAAATGGAGATTGTGAAGGTTGAATAAGACCCATAGCAAGCAAATCTTGCACTTGCTTAGCCACTTCCTCTCTTTCTACCTTAGACAAACGGTAAGGAGGCTTGTTGACAACCTTTGCATTCGGTTCAAGTACTATGGCATGGTCAATCTCCCTCTTAGGTGGTAGACTCTTTGGCACTTGCAAAATATCTTCATACTCCTTAAGAAGAGTTGCCATTTCCTCATCTATGTGCTGTCCACTGCCTTCCATCCCCTCTTGGGTAACATGTAACACATAGATAGTGCCAAAAGCCTTAATCTCTTTCTTGAGTCGCCTTGGAGTGATCAAAGAGAGCTTCTTAGGTGCATTTGCAGCAAGTACCACTTGTTGCCCATGATGTAGAAAGCTCATGAAACCTTGTTGAAGGTTCATGTGAATGTCACCAAGTGAAGCCAACCAATCACACCCCATGATAATGTCGATGGGACCCATATCCAAAACCACCAAATCACCTTCCCAAGTGTATGAAGAGGATAAAACCACTTTTGTAGAAGGGCAAACCAAGCTAGTCTTCTCACTTTCCCCATTTGCCACTTGCACTTGGAACGTTGTAGGTGTCTTCTTTGTGTTGAGTTTGAGAGAGTTGATGGATTTAGAGTTGATGAAGCTATGAGTGCTCCCGGAATCCACAAGAATATGTGCAACCCTCCCATTGATGGTCCCCACCAACCTTAGTGTGCTTGGGTTCTTGCAACCCGCCAACAACTCTTGTGAGATAGAGCATATGCAAGCTGAAATTTCTGCATTGGTAGGCATGTCTCCGTCCACAAGGCTTTCCTTAACTCCACCTCCCGGATCAAACGGAAACTCACCATCCTCCGTGATGAAAGAATGGTCTTCAAGTGACTCCTCATGTGCTTCTTCATTACAATCCTCCCATTCCTCAATGTCATGAGAGTCATCCTTGTTCTCTTCCTCATCCATGAGGATCATAGTGGCCACAATCTTCTTTGATTTGCACACATGCCCGGGTGACCACCTCTCTTTGCACTTGAAACATAGCCCTTTGCTTCTCAACTCCTCAATCTTTGGATCATCCATTCTTTGAGTCTTCTTGAAGGGTTGAAAGGGCTTCTTCTTCATGAAGTCACTACTCTTTTTGGCATCAAATTGATGTATCCCATTCTTTGGCTGTCCACCCCCAAATGATGTAGGAGTTCTTGGATTAGAGGATGGTAATGTAGAGGTAGAACCTTTCCCAAAATTGTAAGAAGTAGTGGTTGGTTTGAGTGTGTCTTTGGTGAAGGTCATGGGCTGAGACCTCTTGTACTTTGGCTCATAGAGTTTGGCTAACCTCATAGCTTCTTTGAGAGAGCTAGGCCTTTGAGCCGACACATCCGCCTTGATGAAGTGTTCAAGCCCATGCACAAACTTTTTCATCTTCATGTCTTCACTCAAGCCTTCCACGTACATTGAAAGCTTCAAAAATCTCTTGATGTAACCTCTCACCATCATCCCCTTTTGAGAAAGCTCATACCATTCTTCATGGTATCGGTCGAGCACTAAGGGTGAAATGAAGGCCAAGTTCATCTCCCGCTTCAATCCTTCCCAAGTTGATGGCGTGTTCCCTTGTTTGACCAAGTGCCTCCACCATTGATGAGCATAATCTTCAAGATGTAAGGAGGAAAATTGTACCATATCACGCTCACTTTTTGGGTAAAGTTGGAAATAGGTGTCAAGCTTGGTAGCCCACTCCTCCAACTCTTGCGGAGATGACCCGTCACCTTTGAACTTTGATAGTGAGATTTTGTTTTTGACATCCTTGGAAGATATGTGGGATGGGTTATCATGTTGGGTAGAGGGCTTGAATTTTTGCATCTTCGAGTATGACTCCATAAATTGTGCAAAGTCTTTGTAATCCCTCTTGATGATATTCGACAATTCCATCCACTTCTCGTGAGCATCCCTTTGTCTTTGGGCAAAGGACATTTGATTCCAATCGAGTGCAATCTCCTCATCATTCACAAACACCTCATCCTCTTCCCTTGAATGCATTGCCCTAGAAAAGGTAGGACCCTTTGATGCATTGAGGTGAGACAAACCCGAATGAAAAGAAGGAGGAAACATGTCCTTGACAAGAGGTCTCCGTGCATCCGCCATGAATCCCCGAGTGGATGCTCCCAATGGATCCTCTTGTACGGCCTTCATGGAATCCTCATTCAAGATGCCCTTGCCTTTTCTTTGCTCATAGTCACCATAATTCCCATGCTTTTCTTGTGCTTGAGACTTCCCAAACTTGTCCTCCATCACACCAATCCGTGAGGATAATGTTTCAAAATGAGAATCAAGCTTGGAGTCTAAGGTCTCCAACCGTTGTACAAGCATTTGCATGAGGGTGTCATGGTTAACCGCCGCTTGTGTCCCTTGAGAAATTTGATTATGTACATTGCCCCCATTGTCTTCATTGATGAATGCATCCCTTGCATCCATATTACCTTCCAAGATTGATGGGGGCTGAAATGATGGAGCCCCCCTACTTTTAGTTACCTAGCGCCCCCCCTCCCCCTGCCCAAATTTACAAAGGCCAACCCCTACTTTTTGAACCCCACATTTGTATTAATGAGGAAGGCAAGCCTAGTTGCCCCCTACTTTTGGAGGAGACCAAATGTACACACTACTCTCTTCCCATTGGTCCATTTCTAATGAGGGTCATTAGCAAAGGGCCCAAAATATGTCCAAAGGATTTCTAATGGATTGTACTTAGATGCATGTTATAAATCACTTTGTCTATCAAGATCATATAGAATTTGAATGAGTCAATGTAGAATGCTTAGAAAAAGAAATATCACTTACCACATAGGCTGATCATGACTCTCTAGTACTGATGCATCATGACATCTTCCAAACTCTAGCTTGTGGATATGGAATTGCCATCATGTCCCAGTGAGTGCCTCAACAATTCACACACCAACATGGAACTCTCTCTTCATGGTATGTATGTGCCTCATCAGCTTCATGCTCCACAGATCTAGAGGATGTCATAGAAGATGTTGATGGAGACGAGTACACACCACCTCACCTTATCATAAGAGCTCGTAAGCATGCTCGAGGATGAGCCGGAACCTGTTTGCCATTGGAACAAAATAGAAAATACAGCAACTATTCGTCAAAGTCAGTTATGTATGAGTTTGCAGTAAAAGTATTCATAGCATGTTCAATTTTTTGCATCATATGAACCTAGTAAGTATTATCTATACTTGTAATCTATATTTAAACTCATTGTTTGTTGTAACCTATGTCTACGTGATATGAAATTCGGTGACACCTTGATGGGCGAGTGTTTCACAGCTTAAAGTTGTTGATACATGCATTTATTTTTTATTCTAACTTCTTGGATGTGACTTCAAAATGTGTAGGAGAGATTGCGCAGTGGTGGCGAAGAATACCCACACCACTAGTATGCATCCTGAGTCATGAAGGGCCTTCGGCGGGAGATATGACTTATGACACATTGGGATTAGTAGAAGGTATGCAATATTTACTCTCTAGCTATGTACTAATGTCTGTCTTAAATCTTAGGTCTATTTACACATGCTTTTTGATTCTGAACATATGTCTATAGGATGCAACACGAGCTAGGCTACATGCTGGGCATGCATCATGTCTTGGCAAGATGGGCAAGAAGGGCTTCATTGCCACTTTTGTAAGTTCACATTTTGTGTCAGACGTGCATGTAGGTGTGTATCTTATGTTCATTATATAAACCGATAACGCATGTGATTTTCAAATAACAAGTGAAGGACTATGGTCACTAGCCCACTCCTCACAGGAGAGATGGAGACGGCTAACTATCAAGGTTATAGGTTTCTAAAGATCCAACTACCTCCACCAGCTACTTTTGTAAAAGTAATCTAGCTTAAATGTCATTTGACTTCTAATTAAAGTGTTCAAACATCAACTAATTACGTTTTCTAAACCGTAGGAGTTGCAGAATGATGAGGAAATGATGGAGAGGTAGATCGACAGAGTGCCATTGGGTGTAAATCTATGTCGACGGAGTAGCCTGCGCATCAAGGGGGGACGATGCTCCATGAGGACGACAAGGGTACAAACCATGGAGAATAGAGGATCCTCCTTCTACTTTCTCTAGATCCCTAGCTTGTTTGAAGGCCCGTTTTGTATTTGGAGGCGTTGTACATAGTTATACATACTATTACCCATAGACAAGAGTATAGGATTAAGTAGACTATGCCAGCCTCACATTCTACCATTTGTACTCATCATATTTGACCATCTATAGACATTTGGTCATTTTATATACTTTGTACTCTTACACGCTTACATATATTTACATGAGCTTTTATTTTTGTTCAACTTGTGAAAAAATGTAAATTGCTTACCGATGTTATAATCCACCATGTTGAATTGATCTTTGTTGTGTGCTCGACCTTCGAGGGATAGAGAGAGTCATTTAATGTGTGCTCAATATCCAAGAGAGAGTTCTAATTTAATGTGTGATCTAAATCCAATTCAAGTCAAGAGAGGGAGAGAGAGAGAGAGAGATAGAGAGAGAGAGAGAGAATGAGTACTTTGATATTGTATGTATGTGTGTGTGAGAGAGAGAGAAGTATTGTAATGAGAGAGACAGAGAGATAGAGAGAACCGTCGTTCCAAAGCACATACATGCTAGAGCGAAAGAGAGAGAACTAGGAAATTTTTTATCGTTTAAAATATCCGTTGAGCGACGTATGTGATGCTCGTTGTTGTCATTTAAGCGACACTCTAGATATATGTGTATTTTAAGTGATGTTCGCTAACAGACGTCACTTATGCGATGGAATGGCTGTTTCTTAATCAATGTTGTTTTGCTGCCTATATGACGTTCGAGCGTCTCTAGGGGGGTCGCTTAAGCGATGCACCATAGCGACGTCTAAATCGACGCCCATACTAATGCCCCAATTTTCCCCAAATTTTATTTTGTAATAGCACCACTGAGCAGTGAAAATAGGGGCGCTATTATTTTTTATCAGCACTGCTAAGTGGCTGAAATACGGATGCTGTTGTTTTTTATCAGTGCCGCTAATAAGCGACAGAAATAGCGATGCTGTCATTTTCTATTAGTGCCGCTCTCAGGCGACAAAATAAATATAGGAAATATCGACGCTTATACCGTGGGATGTAGCGGCGATTATACTGTGGGATATAGCAGCACTTATAGCGTCGAAAAAATAGTGTCGCTTACAGCACGCTTATGTCCCAATGCTTTTCGAGATCCTTTTATAAAAGCCATGCTATG
The DNA here is from genome assembly GCF_041138505.1 of Cibotium barometz. Classification (NCBI taxonomy): domain Eukaryota; kingdom Viridiplantae; phylum Streptophyta; class Polypodiopsida; order Cyatheales; family Cibotiaceae; genus Cibotium; species Cibotium barometz. Next base: position 35,832,405 of record NC_141065.1, read on the forward strand.
AATGCTTCTAGCCCCTCTTTTTGTTGTGCTGTCAAAATTGTATGGACCCACCACGGGGGGGCACAACTTTTGAAGAGAACCACACCAAGGTGTAGTAGACAACACGAAGATAGGATCTGTAAACAAAGAGCACTTAAGTTCTCACTACTACTAGTGGAGCACGAGATTATAGTTTCCAGTAGGAAGTTAGTAAGGAATTTATAGTAAACAATGGATAAGGTATTTGTTATCTTGATCATATGCAATGCTTAATATCAAAGTAAATTGTGTAGATGGGTACCTTTATTGTGGAGATGGGTATGGGTAACTAGGACCCATGATTTATAGCAAAGTAAATTGTGTAGACGGGTACCGGGAGCCCACGTAGTTTAGTGTGGATTTCGACACTTGACAATGCCATACAAATGTTGTTTTTCTCTTTCCAAAGCACATTGACGTAGCCTTTCGGTGATACAACGTAACGGCAAGAGCAGATGCCCACTCCAACATGCAATCACTGCTGCCACCTAAGTGTAGTAGTCTGCGCCTCAGCCTCAATATGAGAGAGAGACAGAGAGAGACCCCCCTCCCAGAGGGGAGAGAATACTGTGGTTGCTGCTTGCATGCTTAAGGGTGTTACTCCACCGGAAATTGTAGTGGTGGTTTATTCCTTAGAAAACTAGGGCGCCTACAATTTTAGGCGCGTGGACTGTGAACTTAAGGACCTCTAGTAGTGGTGGGGGGCGGTGGAGGGGACTTGTAAGCGGGCGAGGAAGGTGGTGGCGGGTAGACGGGAGGGGACTTGTACACTGGGGAAGGGGATTTGTAAACCGGCGGAGAGGGAGGTGGGGGGTACGTCACAGGAGAAGGGGACTTGTAAGCGGGTGGTGAAGGTGGGGGGTACACCGGGGGAGAGGAGTACACAGGAGGAGGAGGAGGAGAAGGGGACTTGTAAGCGGGTGGGGAAGGTGGGGGGTACACAGGAGGAGGTGTCTTGCATGGGCGGGCAGGAGCGAAGGCAAAAGGTCCCACAGAGTAGAGGAGCTTATCGGGGTATGTGTGGAAGAGATCATCGGGGTATGACTTTTCCAGGCGGAGAGGGGCTCCGGATTCGCCATAGTTGATGTTGGTGCAAGTGCTGCACTTCTTGTCTGGGGAGGAGACCAAGTAGACCTTGCAGTTCTTGATCAGAGGCAGGAACTGCTTGAAGTCGAAGCGGGGGACGCGGAGCAAGAAGTAGCCATGAGAGTCGGTGAGAGCTGTGGAGTAGAAGAACTTCTGGTAGCCGAGGCCGGCTTGGCATGCGAGCTTCACCTTGGCTCCTGCGGAGGGTATCATCATGTTGTGAAAGATATACAGGCCTCGTCTTTCTGGTTTAGACTTTGAAGCAAGCAAGCACACTTGCATTATTAAGATATTAATTACTTACCAGCTAGGGGCTTTGCGTACGCGAGCGATCTGGTTCCCACATATTTGCAATCTTGGCACGACAGTTCTCTATCAATGCCAAGAATGTGTGTACTAGTTGTTTCTCCTTCAAATACCACCTCTGTATTTTAGGCCCAACTTTGGCAAGCCAACTCTCCCATTATTATATGTCCCCAACTCCTTTACATCCTTCCCTACATATACCCGCAAAGCCATGAATTTGTTAGGTTCCCCTAGTATGTGCACAACTATCCCAACATCTTATGAGTGGCTCATCCTATTCTAGTTTGTAATGACTGCACCAACTCCACAAACATGTTATCATTTATTTTATTCACATAGTATACATACCAACAATAGTGTACACAACTATACATAACTCAATAGCATCTAGTCACTGCCTTTAACCCTTTTGAAAATACCACAGATAGTTCCTAGAAATCTAGATTTCCCACAAACAAGTATATCTAACCAGGCTGAAAATCATACCAACTGCCCCCTCTGCTTCAATCAATTTTCCCATTAACGAGTCCCCCCAAGAACCCCTTAGAGCTATGTTAGGAAACACCAAATTGTCTATCTTTCTCCACAACCCCCTGATGGAAAAACATCCCCAAAAAGCATGTTTACCATCCTCTACTACTGATCCACACCTAGGACAAACCCGTGAGGTAAAGTGTCTATCCACCAACTTGCAGCCCAGAGGGAAAGCCCACATGCATACTCTCCACAGAAAGGTTTGGGCTTTTGAAGGTATTCTCAGACCCCATAGCAATTTCCACCTCTTCTCCCAAGTACCCTTGCTCCAGCTTACCCTCCAAATTTTGTTGCAGTAGGCCGCATTCAACTCACTCTTTATCATCTCTATATATGCCTTTGGATTTTCATTAGAAACCAATATATTATCTTTCCATATTTCAATCAAACTTCTTACACAAGTATCCTTCTCTTCAGTACCATCAGCATCACCCTTGTTTATACCTTTATGTGGTGAGAATACTTATCATCAACTTTAGAGAGAGAGAGAGAGAGAGAGAAAGAGAGAGAGAGAGAGAGAGAGAATGAGAATGAGAATGGTTGCTGTAACAACAACACTATAAGCTAAAAAGGCAAGCCTTAACAGACCGGCAAAGTAGTCAACAGCCGGCAACAACGCCACGCGCAAACGACGACATAGCGGGTAATCAAGAAACATAGATCGTGTTTTTTTTCACACAGAAAAAAAAAATACATGGCTCTAAGGTTTTTAAAAACCTTGCGTTTTTTTTCCATCAAAGGTTTTTTTTATAAAAAAGCCACCGTTCTTATAAAGGATCTTTATGACACAATATTGGGTCCCAATACCCACTAAAAGGGCCCCCTCCAAGCAGGAGTATTTGCTTATATTATTCTTTGGAGAAATGTACAGATGATATGAATGCCCAATGTAAGAACAAGGAAGATTGTACATCAATTGAGTATCTAGCTATCGCGAGGCTCTGCTAAAGACTCTCCTTGGCCACTTATGCAAGTCCACATAGCAAGAGAACTGCACATATGTTGGCTGAATGTGAAGAGTATCTTCCTTATTAGTAGCCTAGAGTGCTTGGATGGTGCAAAGTGAGTATGCTTTGCTGAGAATACTTGAATGATTGAATGAGAACTGATGCGCCTATATTGATATGTCTCCTTGCTACTGGTGGCTGGCCAGCATAGGGTTGTCGGCCAATTCACCATTGACACAAAATACCCAATAAAAAGAATTAAATGCTATTAATTGTTGCGCATGGGAAAATATGTTTCTTATAATGTTGTCCAACCTGTTATTACCTTGCCACCTGGAGTATTATGTCCCACATGTTGTGAGTCTACAACAACAGATGCTGGGCGACTGGGTATAGACCCACTCCCATGCTGGTTAGCTAGTCATTGAGGTTGTCAAAGGCTAAGCTTAGCCCTTGTACATGCCAAATAAACCCACGGACATACCTAAAGACTTCTACATGCCTGCTAATGCTAGGGCTGACTTCTACATGCACTAACTAATACATTCTCCAAGTGGGTTAAGAGGACTAACAATAGACTGACCTCTAAAGCTCACAGACTAACCTATGTAGCTTGTGCCTGACTTTCCCTGGACTAAGGGCTCAAAATGGGGTCACGACGTACGATAAAAAATCCTAGAAAAGGTTCTATTTCTGTACAAATGTTGCACTGATGATCATGCCAATGTATCATTGTGCACCCCAGTGTAGGGTGCATGTGACAATCCCTCCTACTTAACTTGGTGGTAGGTTCAGGGCTTCCAAGTTGTCTGCCAAGAACTAGGGGTACTCTTGAAATAACTCTTCATCAATCCAGCCAAACTAGTTCATGGGTTCCACAGTCTTTAAACTTCGTGTAGAACTGTTGTATTCATCGACCGGATCCATGCTTCTATCTGTGGAGGAGAATTTATTCTTGCTTTATAACTTAAACTTCATCAATCATATTTTGGTTCTTGCTCTTCTGATATATTTTTCAATTATGGACCTACATATGGCTTCCACCAAGAAACATGAAAGACATTGTGCATAGTCCAACTTTCTGACAACTTTTACTTTAAAGACACATCACTTAACCTCTGAATGACTGGAAATGGGCTGAAACTTCTGATTGATAGTTTGGTACAATGATTTCCCACTTGCTTTAGCCATTGTTTCATGATGCGAAGATATACCCAATCCTCTTACTTAAAGTTGTTATCTTGCCTGGATTTGTTGGCTTGTCGGGTATATGCTTCCTCAGCCTTGGCAAGGTGCTCCTTAACTAACTCCATGATTTCTGATAATGTCTTGGTGGTTTTATTGGCCTCAAGAGATGGTGACACCTATCTCGTCAACCGCCAAATGCTGCCTCATACGGCATCCGGCCAATACTCAATGAGTGAGTATCATTTAGGATTGCCTGAACCAAAGGAGGATATTGTTCCAATTTTGATTACTTGTCATGGTAGTATGATTTGAGAACACCAAAGGCCAATTGATTGTAAATTTCTGTTTGGCCATCTGTTTGAGGATGGAATACACATTAGGGAAAATTTGGACTATGAAATGGGCCCTGTAAGAAATCCAAAATTTTAGTAATATTTTGATTAAAAATGCTAATTTTGACCCCATAGTAGGAGACAAAGCAAATGATTCCCCTATTTTTTATAGACTTTTTAGATCCTACCATCTACATTTTATCCACTCTCTCACTAGTTTTTAGTACTTTTATAGTCTATAGTTTTGGAATATTTTAACCCATTAAAGTTTAGATGCAAGTTGCATCACCATTCCCAAGTTCTCACTTTTCAGCCATAAAGGGGGCCCAAAATTAGACTTTTTCAAAATTTTCATTTTTTGAGTTTTTCCATCACAAAAACTTTCCTTATACATATATAAACCCAAAAAGTGAACTTTTTATATCATTTCTTAGTCATAACTACCTCATAACAATCTTGTCATATCTTTCTAACTTTTATGATATCTAATGATTGCAAGGTGCATTCTAATATTTTATAGCCAAAATAGAATGCAAGTTGCATCACCACGCCCATAAGGGGGGCCCAAAAATTGTTTTTTTTAAATTTTTATTATTTTGAGTTTTTCCATCAAAAAATCTTTCCTTATATATATATAAACCCAAAAAGTGCATTTTTTATATCATTTCTTAGTCATAACTACCTCATAACAATCTTGTCATATTTTCATAACTTCCTGAGAATCTTCACTCTTGTCATATCTTCCTAATTGCCATGCTATCTAATGATTACAAGATGCATTCTAATATTTTATATCCCAAAATAGAAGGGTGTTTTCTGAGGCCATGAAAATATTATTTTCAAATCCTTATCTCATTTAATGTCATTTAATGCCATTCCACTCCTTTCATTCTTCTCATCTCTCCTAATCATGACTGAAATCTTTATTTTTGGACTATCAAAAATGGCTTTTTTAGAGAAATATATTCTTAATATATATTTCTCTATGATCATTCCAAAGGTTAGAATATTATTATCTAATATAAATATCTTTTCTAATCTTATTTTTCTGTCATATTGAATTAGACATGTCTTTAGATGATATTACGAATGGTAGAGATCGTAACAATCACATTCGTATAGACGAAGATTATGCACTAGCAAAATGTCCATATGTTAGACAATCATTACCTAGTTCAGCCATGTCTACACTAAGAAATGAGGGGAAGAAGAATGTTGATCTTTGGGTGGATGGGAATCTCTTCCCCTATTATCCTTTGACCTTGTACAGTCCACCATTTTGTGATTTCACTAGTTTTGTTCGATATGTAGGTGATGGGAAAAATGGGCTCTTAGGTTATTGTAAAAGACTTTCTGTTAGTGGTCTTCATAACCAATACCAATTGAGTCTAGTTTTATGCTCTTGTGGTGATAGCTTGTTTTCTTGTTTGCTCTCTCTTGATGCTTACTTGTACACTAAATTAATTCAAGTCTTCAATCAAGTATTGAAGATTTGAAAAAACATTCACATGACCTGAACATGAAAAATAAGGAACAAGAAGCACTCATAAATAATCAAAGAGATAAATTGTCTAGGAGGTTGAAGCACACACCAATTGGTGCACGTGAGCATAAACGAAAGCTTTCTAATATTCAAAATCTTTTGGTGCAAGGCAGCGCAAGGAAACAGAGGGTCATGGCAACAAGGTATGTTTCCATGGAGTTTTTTATTTGTATTTTTTATGTCTGTGTTAATTTAAAGGTTTTTCCTGATAGATTTAATGGTGGTTTCATTATGTCTGAGGAATTTCTTAGCTGATGCATTAGGAATTTTTTGGACCCAAAAAGGGCCTCCTAAGGATTCCTAATTTTAAGGGATTAGAGCTTAAAAAGTTGGGCTTGAGGGAGACAAAGGCTATGATGACCCTTATTTTTTACCTTGCCACATTAGCCATACCCCCCTAGTTTCACTTTTTAAAGGGAATATTCTCATACTCTCTCTCTTTTTTTTTACTTTTCTCATACTTTCTCTCTTACTTTTTGAATTTTTTATCTTCACTCTCTACAAATTAATCTTTCTTGTCAGTTTGAAATCTCCTTTCTCATTAACTTCCACCATATCTCCCTTTCACATCATCAAAACATTCTCGTATTTAGGTGGGCCCCAAAAGTGAATTTTTTTAATTTTTAATTTTTTACATTTTGAGGTGGAAAAAACACCACCCAACCAATATGTATGAAATTTTTATCTTCACTCTCTACAAATTGAATCTTTTTGTCAGTTTGAAATCTCCTTTCTCATTAACTTCCACCATATCTCCCTTCCACATCAGCAAAACATTCTCGTATTTAGGTGGGCTCCAAAAAGTAAAAAATTTTATTTTTTTATTTTTTTACATTTTGAGGTGGAAAAAATACCACCCAACCAATATGTATGATGAAAAAAAAAATCCTCCAAAAAGCTTATAATTCAAGGGTCACGTCAGAAGACTATCATAGGAGCCAATACATCCATAAAACTAACTGTCATGTCCCCTCAACCCCATAAACATAACTAACAGTAAGATCCCAGACCCCACTGCGCAACGAATTTGGGGGTGCTAGCAGCGGAAGTAGCACTTATTCCGTGGGGCAGGGTCCCACACTCGGGGCCTCGCCCATGGATATCTAGACAAGAGACTAATCCATCAGTTCTTCCAAAACTGAACTCGGAAAAAACTTCCCTTGCCCAAAAAGCACGGGCGATTCCTCTAGGGTAACTTTTCTCTAACATAGTCAAAAGCCTTAACTAGCTGAACTCATCTGACCGAACCCGTAAGTCCCATAGTCAGATCAGGGAAAAAGACTGTACTTGGATCATAGAGACCAACGCTTTTTTCCCCATTGAGAGGCACAGCCGTTGATTCTTTCCATAGAACAATTCTTATCCAGGATTTACCTCATCTATTGTACTATACAGAAATTGAGTCTCGATTTACGGATCCATCAGTCCAGCCTAACCCCATCTAGTCCCATGGGTTAGCCAGCCACCCAACCACTGTAGTGATGGGATCCAATTAGGAATTTGATTAGGTTTTGTCCCGGGTACCAGGGAAAAAAGTTCCTAGGCCCCCTAGCCGGATACTCATGCAAACATAAAACTAGTCACACCACTTACACACCCAATATGAACTTGCCTTTTTCACGGATTCAACAATCTTTAAAACAATCATTTAATGAAACCATAGAGTTACTGATCATAATTCTCTAATTATCCAGTTGAATCCTAATTTCTAATTCCTTCCTTCATCGATGTACCTATGGCATCATTGGGAACCAGAACGCTCACCACCTGTTCACTCAGGGGCCTTTTCTATAGTTCCTAGCTCATAGTACCCGGCAATATAATCACATAAAAATATCTAGATGGAATCTCCGTTGAAGATGAGCAAGATCAACCAACAGATCCATATAAAAGAGTCGTGGACTGATCCGTTGAGGACCAACAAGGTCAATCAACCAGATCCATGCCCAAATTCAGAAAACAACTCTTACTCCTTGTTCTAAATATCTTCCCCGACGTACTCGTGGGTATCTTCGGCAACCTAGAGCCCGAGCAGCGTATGGTCGGTCAGCACCCTCTAGGATCCTTCGCAGGTCACCTAGCGCTTCACTCGGCCGTATCCTTGGTCCCTCATCCACTGTACCCGAAGCTCACCATTTAATCAAACCGAGGCTGGTCAAGACCTCGGCCCGGCAACCTTGCTACGCGAGACGTCCTCCGATGACTCTCTGTCAGCAGTTGCAACTTTAACAGATAGGTCTCCACGACCTCATTCATAAGACGGTCAAAATGCTTTCCCAGCATTCTTGACATAAAATAGTCATTTTGTCACGTAGGCTGTAATGCTTGTGACCGACGGCAGACCGGATGGCCATATCCGGGGTTCAGTGGGAGAGGACGCCCATGCGGAGTCATGGGCGGCCAGGCTAGTGTGGACGGCAGGCCACACACTATATAGCCTGGGGAATGAGGGGCAATCCTCATTCTTCCTCTATGGCTGGGTGGTGAGCCAGAGGCCGTCCCCCATTAGGAAAAATTTGGACTCAAAAAGGGGCCTTGTAAGAGATCCCTTGGGATGGTGATGTGGACAAAGCAAGCCAATAAATCCACATATAATATTGGAGGGTACGTGCGTCATTTTTGAGTTCTTTATTCCATTAACTGACATGTAGGGTGTTTTTTAATTCAAAACAATGCATCTTGAGTATAGTTTTTTATTCCCACTATGGTGCCTTATTTTATTGAAAAAAGACACCACTCTCTTTCTTCATTACACTTTTGAATGTAACGAAGCCAACTTTGCTAACCAAACTTGAACCGAACTTCGTCCCTGCAACCCATCATCTTGCATTGTCTCCCTCATTGTCTTCCCGACTGCACAACCACAACCACTCCAAATCCGAATTGTTTTGAGCGGGAGGTTTTTGATTTTCTCTTCTTCTCAAGGCGGCAAGTTTTGAAAAAGGATGGAAAAGTATTTGTTCTTCATGCGCCATACCTGCTTGTGCATGAATAACAATCCCATTTCTTACCTTTTTCAAGTGAGGGTTGTGCTTACAAGTACTCTGTACATTTTGGTTCATCCAGGATACCAACAAGTTTGTTTGATGGACAAGGAGGTATTTTTTAGTGATGTTGTCTTTTGGTTTTAATGAAGCAATCTTCTTCACGGGAGATAAGTGTAATATCTTTGGTTTTTTTTTGTTAAAGTGTGAGTTCATGATGCTTTTTGGTGTTGTTAAAGCACAGAACAATGCAATGGAACCTGTGCAGCAAAAGAAGAAAAAAGTGGACATCCACTTCCAAGTAGAACCCGATTATGCTCCCTGCTGTAAGAGAAATTGGTCTAGGCCAGCATGCGAAGCCCGCATTACTGAGCTTCGAAATGAAGAAAAGAAAAATATGGACCTATGGTTGGATGGTAGTATTTACCCACTAGATCCAACCTCCTCTCAATCTCCATCATTCTTTGGGTTGACAAGTTTCTTCAAGTTTGTGTGTGAGGGTGAAAATGGATTGCTTGGGTATTGCAAAAGACTGTTTGGCCAATGTCAAAGTATCTTTGAAAGACATTTGAGTGATAGAGATGCCAGGATAAAAATGCTTGAAGGTGCGAATTTTTACTTGGCATCGATCACAACAGCTTTGCAAGCTTCAAACGAGAACAAAGCAAAAGTTTGTGCTGGGTTACAAAAAGAGTTTGATCATTTGTAGCAGACTATTTGTAAGATGCGGGACACTATTAAGGAGAAGAATGAAATTTTGGCAGTTCGAGAAATCAACAATTTCACATTGGAGAGTGAGAATGCACACCTTCAAAAACAACTTGAAAAGTTCAACAGAAAATTGCAATATTTGAAAGACACTCCATTGGGTGCTCGATTACGCAAGAGACAGATCAAACCATTGGAAGAACTCAATGTTGGAGGTGGCCAATGGAAGCGTCGTGTAAAAGCTTGCAGGTATTGGGATCTATAATTTCTTTGAGCTTAAATTTCTTTGAGCACTCACTTTTCATTTTCATCTTTAGTTCCTTTTTTGGAGATGGGGGATTGGGTGTGGGGGTGCTATAGTTAGATGAATGGTGGACTGAAATAGCTATCGTTGTTGCTTCAGGATGGTCACAGATGTTGTGGGTCCAAAAGAGCAAGGTTCTGATATATTTGGCAAAGTTCTGACAAAAGACATCGTGGAGTCAGCAATACAGCATCCTAAGTTTGCAAGACTTCAATCAGACATAGCAAAGCAATCCTTGCAGGAGGTGAGTGAAGCATTCACGCCTGCAGATGCACAAGGTATATGTGACATGGCTGGTATAAGCACAAAGTCTTACAGGATGTTGTTTAATAAAGTTAAAGAGGGTTTCAATTGTAAGCTTGGAAAAAAAACAGTAATTCCCATTCCAAAACCATTTCACGTGAACAAAGCTCGAAATATTCTCAACTTGGGAATGGTCGAACTTGTTGGAGAGCCTTGTCACGTGTCTAGCACATTGACAGTGACTAAAAAGAGCGGGGAACAGAAAATTATAGAGCTTACAGAGTTCAACAATTTCATCATGGATGTTCGGAAATTACAAATGGCTATGGTGAAATTTTATGACATCAGTGTACATGAGTGCAATGGAAGGCTGAAATTTGTTTTGAAACTTGATGAGAGTGAGGTGATCAAAGGACAGAAGCTGGAAAGGGTTAGCATTACTTTAATGAATAGAGCTTTGGATGCAAGTATCAGTAATACTGATGAGAAGCACTTTAGTGTACAATCCGAAAATGAGATTTGGTGGCTGGCTGCATTTGAGGTGACGTGCTATCCATTTTTAAAAAAAGAATATTATGTTGCTATCCTCTTGTTATGATGTTGTAGACAATCTAACAGTTGTTGTTAACAAGTTCCAACAGAGACCCATGAAATTCTAAAGTGGTACTTCAACCAGACTGAGCTTCCTTTCCATTATCCAGCAGCAGCAGTCAAATGGCGAAAAGCTTTATGTAGAAGGATATGGTGAATATGAGGTTGAATGGCACCTGGCTGCAGATCTTAAAACCTTGAAATGCATGTTTGGTATTTCCCAAGGAGCAATGGCCAAGTATCCTTGCCTGTATTGCATGACCGAACGAGGTGTCTCCAAAGGAGGAAAAGAGAGAGAATGGAAATGCCTAAATGCAATCAGTAATAGGCGTGAACCCCCAAATCGTGATGCTCCAGGAGTGGATCCTAATTGGGATCCAATTCTTCCTATCCCTTTGATCAGAGTTCATATTTGTGTTTTGCATGCGCTGGTTAGAATAATTGAGAAACTAGTCTACATGTACATCGAATTTTCATGGAATATGAAACCAGCAGTAGAGAGTGAAAGAACTATTAAAAAAATAGAGCAAGTGCTTTCAGATGCAGGTTTACATTGTGGTCAAGTGAAGATTGAGAAGGACTTGAGAAGATCAGGGAAGACCGGAAATGTTCCTAGCAAACCATGTTTTGGAGGTGCAAAAGCCAGAAAGTTCTTATCTAATCATGCCCAGAGAGGTCATCTGGGTACAGATTTTGAGGTGTGGAGGAAGCTTCATGATGCAACTGTACCTGATCGAGGCTCTTCAGGACAAGCAAGGGTGGCAAAGGCCAAAGCGTGGTTGGCACTTGATCGCCTAGCACCTTTGTTGCAAAAAGAAAGGTTTGAAGATGGGGATGTTGAGAAATTTGAGGCAGTTGTGACAGAGTTCTACACTAGCTATGAAAAGGCATGGGGTGCGACAAACTTGACACAATACATGGTTATTACTTGAAAACCTACAGCTTTGAGTTTTTTTTTTGTTCAAAAAATATTGTACGATACTAAATGTCTTGTTGTTGTTGAGCATTTGTAGCACATTTTGCATGCACATGGAACCTTTTTTGCGGAAGAGTTTGGAAGCCTTGGGATTTGGTCTACCCAAGGCATGGAAAGATCTCATTGGCAAGCACCTTGTGCCTATCAAAGGGCCACTCAACAAACGTCGCAGGAGATGGAGATGAAGGAGGTTGGAGGTTTGTCTTTGACGTTGGATAGAGGAGGATGATTGATGAAGGAGGGTTGGAGGAGATAGTCAGTCGTTGATGGAGATGAAGGCCGTTGGTGGGGGATAAATGAGAATACGAACTCCAAGAGAGGCAATAAATGAGATGAGTATCCTAGAAAATCCGTTTTTAATGCTACGCGACACGTCAGCGCCGCGTTTTCACCCGCCATTCCATGAATGCCATGTGGCAGCCCGCCGTGTACCTAGCACGTGTACAAGCTATAAAGTTTAATCAAAGCCCTTTTTAATGCTATGCGACACGTCAGCGTCGCCTAGTCGCCTTGGCAGCCCACCAGCACGTGTGTTCGCTCTAAAGACTAATCAAAGCCGTTAATCACGCCACCTTTTCGTCCTCTTATCGATTTTGCCTTGTCCGTCCTCCTGCTTGCCTCCAGGTGACTTCCGACTACCGCCACAGTACTGAACCGATTTTCCACCTCTTGCACGACAGTCTCCATCCATTCTCACGCAAGAAATGTAAGTTTTTGTATACTACTTGATTGTTTTGTAAGTTTCTTGTATATTGCTTGTTTGTTTTGTTTTTTCTTCGACTGTTTGCCCTGTGCCATTGTTTTTTCTTCGACTGTTTGCCTTCTGCCGTGGTGATTCGATTCACCTTAAAGCACACGACGGGCCATTAGAATCTCAATACGCTCCATGTCTTATGGTGAATCAAATCACTATGGCAGAAGGCAAACGTAAGAGATTCGCGATAATCCTCCTCCCGTTGTAGAAAATCGATTCACTATAACGCGAGGAGGATTGTTTTGCTTTGACTGGCCCTTAGACTCGCGTTATGTTGAATCAATTCACCATAACGCAAGACCAAGGGGCAAAGGATTCACGATAATCCACCTCTTATTGGTGTCAATTAATTCACCTCCTACACGACAGTCTCCATTCATTCCCACTCATAGAATGTGATGAAAGTGTATTACTTGATTGTTTTGTGAGTTTCTTGTATAATCCTTGATTGTTTTGTTTTTCCTTCGACTGTTTGCCCTCTGCCATTGTTTTCTCTTCGACTATTTGCCCTCTGTCATGTTGATTCGATTCACCGTAAAGCAGACGACGAGTCATTAGAATCTCAATACTGCTCTATGTGTTATGGTGAATCGAATCACCAAAATGCAAGACGGAATGGTAAGAGATTCGGGAGAACCCTCCTCCCGTTGTAGTAGATCGATTCACTATAACGCGAGGAGGATTGTTTTGCTTTGACTGGCTCTTAGCCTCACGTTATAGTGAATTAAATCACTATAACGCAAGATCAAAGCTCAAAGGATGCACGATAATCCGCCTCTTATTGGTGTCAATGAATTCACCATAATGCGAGAAGGATTATTGTGTTTCTGTGGGCCTTCATCTCGCGTTATGGTGAATGGATTCACCATAACGCGAGGAAGTGCATATTGCTTTCTTGGCCACCCTCTCTCGCTTTATGGTGAATTGTTAATCATGTACTACTGAATAGCTAAGTTTTCTGCTTTTACTTGCGTTTTCAGATGGCTCGTGTAAGGCATACAGCTAGACCCATTGACAATGCAGCTCCCTCATCTACTGGGAAGAAGATGGGCGTTCTGAAAGCCTCAAGATCCAGGAAATCAAGCAGTCCTTCCCGATTTTCCAAAACGCAGCCTAGACTAAGGCGTTTCGCAGAGCATTCGGCAGCCCTGCGAGAAATCACAAAGTTTATGAAGCACCCGACAGCTGCTATTCCCAGATTGCCTTTCTAGAGGCTTGCCAGGAGAATTTGTGAGCAGAATGGAATTTTGTTTAGGTGGAAGGCATCGGCCCTGTTTTGCTTGCAGGAGGCCACAGAAGATTGGATGATCGAATTTTTTTTGGATAGTTACGTTCTTGCTGTCCATGCACACAGGGTGACAGTAATGAACAAAGATTTTTTCAGCCTAGTAGCCCTTCGTTTCAGATACGATAAGTTACTTAGACTAGTTACGTTTACTGATGAACGAATGTTACAAATTTTGGATGTCCGTCCTGTACAAAAAGTGAGAATTGAAGAGGTGACCGAGGGAGGTCCAGATCATGAACATCAGACTCGGGCAAATTTAATGACAAGCGCTCAAAGGGAACATCAAGCTGCAATGCTTGCATTGCAAACAAAAAGGGAAAATGTTCGCGCACTCCACGCCATGAATCGGGAGGCGCTGTAATTTTTGTTGCCGGAGTTCTATGTACCCTTTAATATTAGAGGGCATAGATGTTATTTCCTGAAGAAATCAACATTTTGTTTGATCCTAAAACTGAAGTCAACGACAAAGTGCTCAGATGTGTTTTAAGGTATACTCTTTTCTTTGTCCTCCCACAATTTTTCATTCTTGGCTCTTAAAGTTTATGCCTCACTCTTGATATGTTTCCTTGTGAAGTTTTGTTATTTCGCTATTGCCCGAGGATGTACAGCAACGAGTGTTCCAGATTGATTCACTGGTCTCAACACTGTTGCTAGTAGAGTCAGTTTTGTACCTTGATGTGCTGAACTGGTTTTGGGAGGTCCAGCTGGACGATGCCCGAGTATTTTTTTTGGCATATCATGAAAAGTGAGTTTGTCTCTCTATCTCTCTTGCATGATGTTTATAGGAATCACCGTACACGAGTTATATAGTGCTTCCTTTGGATTGAAACTAATAGAAATCTATTGTGCAGTTCCCATTGGAGTCTTCTACTAGTCGACGTGCAAGAAAATGTCATTTACCTTGCAAATTCGACATCTGGTGTCCATGGAAATGTTTTGCTGTAAGTAAAAATCATTAAGATACATATTATTGTTTGAGTTAGAAGTCCGGATTGATCAGGATAATGATTGGTCTCTGTTTACAATGGTGTCAGGAAACTAATGGCAGCTTACGAGAGCCTCAGCATGGACATCGACACCCTGGATCGATCGACCATCCGAAGGGTTAGTGTCCCCAAACAAGAAGATGGCTATAGCTGTGGGTGGAGGGTTGCACTTAATGCAATGTTGCTGCTACGAAGCATTTTTCAGCTCCCTTCAGAGGATGTAAGCATTTTCAGCTCCCATACGCATGCTTGCTCTTGTTTATCTTCTTATATATTGTCATGTTGATCTTATTTATGCCTTGATGAATTGTGATGGCAGTTTCCATCAATGTCTCGCTACGTGGACCTAGACGTCCAAACGTTTAGGGAGGAAACGATTGCGAAATTGATCGAGGTCGCTGAAGTTATGCCTCCAGACGGGCCACTGGACTTCATCCCGCCCAATCCACGAGGGGGGATAGGCCCCCCTGAGCCTCTTACATGGGCTCCATACTTGGGAGAAGAGCCATGGCTCCATCCTGAAGCCGATACCTATGGGTTCCAGTAATAAATAGTTTTTTCCTTCTTCCAACAAATGTACGTTTGTAAATATGCAGCTATACATGTACATTTATATTTTTTTGCACAGATCTAGTGTTATTGGAGAGAGAACATCAATTGTAAATACACTTTTCATTTGAAAATTAGAGGATCAAATTTGCTACTGTGTTCCTTCACTGCTTGCTTTCTTACTTTAAGCCTTTTTTGTGTACATAAAAATTCAATTGGGGAATTTTTGCCTTCATTACATTGTTTTAAACAATAAAGCATTACAAAAGCAATGTTCTGAATAGATAAGTTTATTGCATATGGAAAATACATTATCACTGTATACATGGTCACATCATATATCTTCTAGTGCCTCCAATTCATGTGGGGCTGCAACATCTTTACAAATGATCTGATGTTCTCTTCTTTTACTTAGCTTCCGACCATTGAGCTTGAAGCAAAATTGATCTGGAGGATTCTGAATAGCTACTTCTAATTCCTTCCTAACATATTCGAGAGTCCAATTCTCTTCCACTTCCAATGTCAAAGATGGGTGACCCTGTCGAATCATAACTATATCTATCAAGCAAGAGTGGCTGCCATCTCTTGTATCTTGGTCCATGCTTTCCCAGTTGTTGTTGATCCATCGCCACCTTCTATAAGTAAATGACATGCACAGATGTTGCCTGGCAATATAGTATCTGATTCCAAAATATCATTAGGATAATTTTTCGAGTATAATCAAATAAGCGTTGTAACTATTTCACAAAAATACATTATAATCTTATAACACTCACCGAAATGCAATGTCGGAGGTGTTCAATCGACATTCAATCAAATCATCTCCCTTTGATGATTTCACTCTCCAACCTTTGTCAAACAAATGATCAAGCCAGGCTTCATCTACATCTTTGTACACAAAAGTTGTTCTAGTTTTTCTCAAGTGTTTACAATCAGAAAATAAATGAACAAAGCATGCAATTGGAACAAACAAACTTAAGTGCACATTTCTTGCACCAATGCTAGGCTTCATAGCACATTTAATATCATTAAACATTTTGGTCCTGTATGACTCTATCACTTCTGTGTCAAGCAATGGCTACTCAGGACTATCAAGTGCGGGCAACGGAATACGTTCTAACTTTCCATGTCGACTCGATTGAGTAGGCAAGGTATAAAATGAGTCATAGAAATATGTTCTACTTCTTGCGAGATCACTTGGTGCACGACCTTCATATTGAAGTTCCCCCACCTCACCATGTACGACATTCAAGAATCCCGTCAAGCATTGTGCAGGCTCCCACTCCTGAAGATTGGATGGGTACAAATCTATGCAAGGCAGAAAAATGTATATCAATCACCTTATTTGCAACATTGAAATACAAAACACAAGCACTTACAATGTGGTCTGTGTCTTGGAAGTCCTTCCAATGGTCCCACGTTGATCTCTTTTTGCATGAATACATGCTGGATCAACACTTCTTTGACAGTTTTCCCTCCTGGTGCCATCTTAAAGTCAAGGATCCTTCCTTTCCAATGTTTGGCCAAGTCTTCAGATGCCTTTCCCTTCAATCGGTAGTGGCCTTGTTTTCCTGGCTGCATAGTGACCCAAGAGTACTTCCTGTATACTTGGGGAATCCATTCTTCGTTCTCGTCTTTTATGTTATACAACACAATAGATGAGATACTGCTCCTTGCTCGTTTCAGTCCACTTTCGGGTGCCATGATAGATTAACAGACGTATGAGAAAGAAGAAGTAGCAGAAAGTGGATGACTAGGCTAACCGCTTTTGTGGATCAAGGAGGGAAGAAGAAATGAGGGACGGTGTGTTCTTTTGGGCGCCAAAGATGTTTCAAGATTCAAAAGTGGAACCAAGTTGAGGGAATAACCAGGAGAATGTGTATCTATCTATTCCAAGCATTCAAGCTTCATTAGTTCTAGGGGTGGTGGAAAGAATTTTTTAGTGCTCCACGTCTAACACAGGAATGTGGAAAACATTCTTTTATTGTGTTAGTTTCTGACAAAAAAACGGTTTTAAATATTTTAAGACAAGGTGATGGTTTTTTTTAATATTTCATGAAGATAAGAGTTTCTCCACGTTTTGGGTGGATTTGTACAGAGGTCCCACCACCGGTGAATCTCGTTCGTAGATTACATGTCACTCAATCTATGTGTCTATTATTATATTATTGTTGAAACAGCCCTCTTTTGAGTCTAGAATTTTCCTAATGTCTTGTGGTAACGCCCGTAAAACGGCGTTACGGGAATGTAACACTCAGAGGCCGTCCCCTCTTGTGGTAACGCCCGTAGCGGCGTTACGGGAATGTAACATCGGTATCAGAGAGTGGTTCGATGGGATCATCAAAATCCGCGCGTGACCGGGGGACCGGAGCCCACTCGATGGTTTTTGACCATTCGTCTCCTTATCCTTATCTCGAATGGAGGGTGTGGAGGGAGGCAGCCAGAATGGAGGGGAAGAATTCTCTCTCTCTCTCTCTCTCCCCGTCACACATAGCAAGCAATGGAGGTAAGCAATTTTCGTTTTTTTTCTTTTCTGCGTTGAAATCTACTAAGTTGTAATTCGTTTCAATAAAGTGCCTCTATACTGTGTGTGGGGGAGGTTGGGGGGGGGCAAGAGCAGTCCCACTGTCTGTGAAAGCTTCGTTGAAGCTTGTGTGTGGGGGGGGCGAAGACCACCAGCCCACGATGCTGTGATGACCAGGCGGCGACGCATTTCGTTGACCCGTGTGTGGGGGGGGCGCAGACCAGCCCCACGCCTATTCTCTTGAAAATGCTGTGAACACTACTCGGTAAGGGGGGGGCGAAGAGCAGCCCCCAGCGAACACTAGCCCCCAGCGAACACTAGCTGCTGTGAATAGACCACGTCGTGGGGGCGTAGAACCCAGGAGTGCGGCTGGTGTGGCGAAGACCACGTCGACTGTGAATACCGGCTATACGACGGGCGTGTGGAGGAGGATGGCAATGCCTGAGCCATGGGCCAGCCAGGCGGTGGCCGGCCTAGGCGGCCAGCCAGGCCAGCCAGGCGGCCAGGCCCACGGCGGCCAGCCTTAGGCAGCCAGCGGGCGGCCATGCCAAACGGCGGCGGCCAGGCTCCCCACGGGCGGGCGGGCGGCCACGCCCAATCGGCGAGGGCCGGCCCGGCCCGTTATTTTTATTTTTATTTTTATTTTTATTTTTTTTTTAAAAAATTCACATTGGCGGTCAGCCAGGCGGCGGCGGCCAGAATAGGGCCTGTTGTGAACACTCCCCACGGGCGGGTGGCCACGCCCGAAGCGGCGAGGGCCGGCCCGGCTCGTTATTTTATTTTATTTTTTATTTTTTAAAAAAACACACAAAACAATGGCACACCCCACGAAACAAATCCACACGGCCGTCGTGTCGTATGGTCGTAGTGCCTGTTTTCCACGAAAGAGACCCACCGCACACGGCCGTAGCATCGCGTGCTAAGCGAGAGACAAATCCCACGGACGTAGTGCCGAATCCTTCGAGAGAGAGCCGTTCTATGGCCGTTGTGCCTAGTGAACACGTCTATGGCCGTAGCGCCTCGAGAGTAGCACATGTAGAGATTACACATTTGGTTCAGAGAGACTAAATTTAAGCTGAGCATAGACTTAGTGTTGACCATCAAAGTCACATAGTTTGGCTAGTGTAAATCTAAAACTGAGGTGTGTTTTACTTGGGCTAAGAGGACCGGCAATGGCGTCAGTTGTGCCCAAAGTAGACGAAGTGCTTATCACGAGAAATCTAGGTAAGCCTAATTGAGCCGTAATGCTCATAACCCTTCACAATCTTTTAACAGTTGCTAGAAGATTGTGATAAACTTTGGCAAATGAGAACCATGTACAAGCGTAGTCTTGATGTGGTTATGCCTTGTGTCCAAACAAGTTCCTTACTGTTTGTAGCAACAAGAGAGCTTGGGCCCGTAGAGGCAAGCTGGCCCTTGTTGGTAGTAACAAAATAGTGTCACTACTTGGGCCTAGAGATTAGTGACTAGTTTGATTTAGTCATGTGATTGCCTGGTAAAAGTAATCCCTAAGGTGTGTATTACTTGGGATAACGGGGCTAGCAGTGCTGCTAGCAGTACTCAATTGAATGGTTTATCTAGGAGCACTAATCTGAGGGATTAGTATACGCCTAGATAATAATAGCAGATTTAGGATTGATTTGTAGAAATCAAAGGTAAATCTGAAGGGGTATAGTCTTGAGATGTAATGCTCAATGCCCTTATAGAAATTGATCGAAGAGAACTGTTCTTAAACTTACTAGCATGGTTTTCTCTTCTTTTTATTGCCATGCGTCGACATCCCACTGCTCGAGAGTTTGTGGTGATCTTTCGAGGGGGGAAAGAGCCTTTTTATATGTCACATCAATTAATTTGGTGGTAATTTGATGGTATGGGACATCAAATTCTCACGGAATCGATTGTAGTCTTGGTGGAATGGGACGCTAAGGCTTGTGTATGTAACTTGACTCTTTGGCAGGTCTGTATGTACACTTGTCTGTAGTGATAAAGTGTGCAAGATAAAATTTAAACTTTGAAATTTACCAAATATAGCCATAAGTTGGGATAAAACCCAGTTACAGAGTTCAGAGAAGCTCTGGGTAGCAAGACCATCATGGTGTACTAGTGCTAACAGAGTGATTTAGTTCCGGAGTGATCTAAATCTAGAGGTTAGCAGTAAGACTAGTTTGGTTGGACAGTTTCATGCATGGGGGACGCCCTATAGCATTTTGCAAGCGTAGTCTTGCCTATGTTCAACATAAGTGTGCGATTGTGAGCACATTTTAGTTGCTACCATATAAATTTGAGAAATATATTACTTTCCTACATAAGCAATTGTAATATTGCATGACAGGCTATTTTTCTTACAAAGTTCATGTGCGTGTAAACCCTATAAGTCGTAAGACCCCTTGGGAATGAGTGGAGCATTCCATGGATTTAATAAGGTTTTACATGGCAATAGTGAGTAGTATCTCACTCCAGATGAGCGTGGTTGTTATTGTATCGGATCCGACATATGTACAGTGTACATAAACTCGGGCTGAGTTAGGATAGAAGGCTAAGCCGGAGAGCTTAGTGGTAAATCCTACTGTATCTGGTGAGTTTTGACTTAACCGGAGTGTTAAGAAGTAAACTCAAAGTCTGGGGCTGAACTGGAGTGTTCGGAGGCAGACATATCTTTTGTTAAATCGGAGACTTTAGCAAAAGATGAGCTTAGGGTGAACCATGGTACCCAGGAAAAAAAGCTCTTCACACTAAAATAGTGCACAATGATTTTAGGGTGATAAATATCCATCGCAGGAATGTTTTACAACTTTCCATAGATGATAGATGAAGACCATGTACTTTACGGAGTTAAAGTACATAGGTGGTGACTTCGGCGCCACATTTTTTGTAGGAAGTCACCAGTGGTGTGGTTAGGTCAGCCGAGACTCCACAAGACCTATGCACTAGTTTTTAAGTTGACCTCTATTAAGGACGTCCAAAAATTCGTGTTGTAATACCAGAAATTGTACTGCAATGTGCAATGAAGGGGTCAATTTGTGTAGTCACTTCTTAGCAGCAAGTGACTTAAGCATCTTGTTATAGATGGTTGTATATGGTACTCCCACTCGAGGGAGGTACGCCATTGGGTACGGAGTTACTCACAGACTAGTATGGAGTTACTAGTGTGATGATAGTGGGTACGTAGTTACTCACTACTAATACATAGCTGCTAATAAAATTAAGATCCTCGAGTGAAAGATACTCTAGATCAACATTTTAAATTACCGAACCACAATCCATGAGTATCGAGGTACTCATAAATATGTTGACGTTGCTCAAATCGAGGGACCGATTTGTTCGATGGTATGAATAAGCAAGGAGAGTGGAGTAACTTAAAAGTTACACATCACTAGTCCTAGTGAGTTGTCGAGGTCATCCGTAGTTTGATGATCCCCTCTACCTATCAGATAACATTCAATTTTGCAAGCCCTGGCATTTAATCCGTAGTGATTATGAGTTTGGTGTGAGATATGGTTATGAAGTTCTTACAAGAGTACTCGTTTATTTGCTTGTCATTGGTTATAGCTTGGTAGAGATTGCCACCTGTGATGGGTAGGTAGCTTTGCCGCTATAATGAGGAGGCAGCAAATAATGTTCTCATAGTTATACTTTATACCAACACCAAACAGGGATAGGATGAAATTCCTAAGTTCATCATCACAAAGTACTGTGATATTTGCATTTATATTGAATGTATGATGTAATGAGACATTGGGCTTGTGTAATTACCATCAATTATCTAGCAACCTATGGCTTCGCAGCAAGCTCAGTCATTATCTGTGGATTGATAATGTGGTTATTAGTAGTTTGAAATTTTCTTGATAAATGGTACAACCCACCCAAATGATTCATAAGTGTGTAACCGCTTATGAAGGGTAATAATATGCAACAATGAAGCACTTTGTTACAAGTGTGAAACCACTGATCTGTTGCAAAGCAGTTTATCAATAGTACCACCATATGTGCGTAGACACTATACCACATCTTCGTTGCAAGATGTTTAAAAGTTTCTTGGAAGAATCAAGAATATAACATATGATATTAAACACGGTCTAGATTTGTTCTTGGACCTATGACACTAGCGCGTAGTCCGCTTGAGAATAGAGTTTTTGAGGACAAAAACCTTTCTTAAGGGAAAGGAGAAATATCCTCAAATATTACATAAACTGGAATAGTTGTGTGAGTCCAGACAATACTTGAAAAGATGTGTCTGGTAATAGCAACAAAGAGTTGTAAGTGAATGGATGTAATTCCAGACACCCGTAGTGGTGCAAGAATCTTTATCAAACATCTCCACATACTATATGGTCTGCTCGCATATATAGTATGGCATAAGAGATAGGAAGTTTGATTGTTATATTTGAAAGGAAATCTTCAAAAAATTACATTTACTCTGAGTTAGAGTGGAGTTTAACCATCCGTAGATTGATGGTAGTTAAAAACTCAACAAGATTCTAGAGCATATGCTTGTGCAAAGATGTTACTGATGCATGATTAGATTGGCTCTAGTTTATTTCTCCTATGGCCGTAGAGCTTTGCAAGGAGAAGTTTTAACAAGTTGGTGATAAAACATGGTAGCGTAGTCTACAAATATCTAGTAGAATAGTCTAAGAACTTGCGCTACTAGAGTGCTCTCTAGTACATTAGCTTCTGTGCTAATGACATGATGCAAAATCAAGGCATGAAATTTGCCTTAAGGTTTTGGTTGAAATACCAAATCATGGCTTGTGTGAGCATGATCCTCTCTTTACAGAGGTCTGGCGCACTGTACGCTTTGCACTTTGTCACAGCCTCGCCCACCTTCCTCGCCGGCACATAATGCTAGTCCGGAGAGACTGGCCGTAGGTGCGACGGGTAGCGAAGCGAGAGTTAGTCCGGAGAGGCTAGCCGAGCCTTCGGGGTATAATTTTGATAGTCCAAGTGCGGGTCATCCTGGGATTCAGAAGACCTATGCACTAGTAAAAAGATAGTTTTATTGGCCTAGTTTGTTTAAGGACATCCAGACTTATGTGCTGAAATGCAGCAAGTGCCAGGTCAATAAACATGAACGTCTTAAGGTTGGAGAACTACTCCATCCGCTGGAGATTCCTCAAGGGAAATGGGAAAGCATTTCCATGGATTTCATTACCGGTTTACCCAAGACGAGTCGAGGGAATGACTCGGTGTGGGTGGTAGTGGACAGGTTAACTAAAATGGCAAAGTTTATTGCCATGAAGAAAACTGTAAAAATGCCAAAGTTGGCAAAACTCTTTATTGAACATCTCTACAAGCTATATGGCCTGCCCGCAGATATAGTGTCGGATAGAGATAGAAAGTTCAATAGTCATTTTTGGAGGGAAATCTTCAAAAAGTTGGATACTACTCTGATATGAGTACGGCAGATCATCCGGAGTCTGATGGTCAAACAGAAAGGGTTAACCAAATACTCGAGGATATGTTGCGTTCTTATGTAAGTAAGAAGCAATCTAATTGGGAAGAGTACTTGCCCTTATTGGAGTTTGCCTAAAACAGCTCCAAACACTCAGCGCGACTGGATTTACACCATTCATGTTAATATATGGATTCCAGCCAAGATCTCCGATGGCTGTAGGCCTAGAAAAGGAGAAGATTCAATCTGTCAAGGATTTCCTTGAAGATATGAATGATATGCTCAGAGCCGCATTAGAGAGCATTCGTAGCGCTCAGGATCGCGCTAAAACTTATGCCGATAAAGGACGCAGACAAGTGACCTTTGTAGAAGGTGACTTTGTATTTTTAAAGGTTCCTGCGCAGTCAGCAACCATGTAAACGGGAAAGTGTGATAAACTTTCTCCAAGATATTGCGGTCCTTTCAAGGTCCTTAAGAAGATTGGGGACGTAGCCTACAAACTTGAGTTACCGGAGAGTTCTCAAGTCCATCCTGTCTTCCATGACAGTAAACTGAAGAAATCAGTTCACGGGTTAGAGAACGCAGTTTCTCCAGAGATTTTGGTGGACTTGATAGAGCCACCAAAGATACCACATGAACCTGAAAAGATTCTAGAGTATCGTGACAGACAAACCCGACATAAAGTGTACCAGGAGGTACTTGTTAAATGGATAGATAGGGATGAGGAGGTAGCTACCTGGGAATGCCGTAGTGCAATGTCCATAAGGTTTCCCCAGTTTGTTTTCGAGGACGAAAACTCTTCTTAAGGGGGGGTAATGTCACGTAGGTTGTAATGCTTGTGACCGACGGCAGACCGGATGGCCATATCCAGGGTTTTAGTGGGAGAGGACGCCCATGCGGAGTCATGGGCGGCCAGGCTAGTCTGGACGGCAGGCCACACACTATATAGCCTGGGGAATGAGGGGCAATCCTCATTCTTCCTCTATGGCTCGGTGGTGAGCCAGAGGCCGTCCCCTCTTATGGTAACGCTCGTAGCGGCGTTACGGGAATGTAACAATCAGAGGCCGTCCCCTCTTGTGGTAACGCCCGTAGCGGCGTTACGGGAATGTAACACATTTAAAAATAGATTTCACAAACAATTACAGTTCTAACAATAATTCCATCTATTCTCATTACTCTGCATCCTTTCACATTAGATCCCATCTTTTTTTCATCTTACCACAATTTTATTTTCTTCATCGATCCCCACATCAATCCACACGTCAATCCACATCATTCAAACATCCATGCACATCAATCCACATTATCCACACAACAATCCACCTCATCCATACATCCATCCACATCATCCACATCATTCACTCATCATACACACACCAATCCACATCATCCACATCAATCCACATTATTCACACATCCATCCATATCTTCCATACATCCATCCACATCAATCCACACGTCAATCCACATCATTTAAACATCCATGCACATCAATCCACATTATCCACACATCAATCCACCTCATTTCATAAGTATTCCCATTCTCATCTAATCACATCTTTTTCTATCTCAGCACTTATTTCCTCATTTATTCTCATAAGATATCACCCACTTGCATCTACTCATATATCTTATCACTTCACATACATTAACATCTATCCAGTTTACATCTCATCTTATCACACATTCATTTCACATCACATCTCATTCATTCACATCCTGATTCACATGCTAACACATTCACTCATGTCCCTTATCGTTCATTCACATCCCGATTCACATCACATCACATCACATCCATTCACATCCCTTATAATTCATTACCATCCCGATTCACATCACATCACATCCATTCACTTTCCTTATCATTCATTCACATCCTATATCATTCATTCACATCCCTTATCATTCATTCACATCCCGATTCATATGCTATCACATTCATTCACATCCTATATCATTCATTCACATCCCGATTCATATGCTATCATATTCATTGACATCTCTTATCATTCATTCACATCCCGATTCATATGCTATCACATTCATTTACATCCTATATCATTCATTCAGATCCTGATTCATATGCTAACACATTCATTCACATCCAATATCATTCACTCACATCCCTTATCATTCATATCTATCCAATTTACATCACATCTCATCGCTTCAAATCTCGTTCATATCCATCACATTTACATCCACATATATTCTCCCACATACATCCACACCCATACTTATCACATACACATCCACATCTATCTTTTCACATACATCCACATCCATACTTATCACATACACATCCACATCCATTCTTTCACATACACACATCCACATCCATTCTTTCACATACATCCACATCCATCCTTCACATACATCCACATCCATACTTATCACATACATCCACATCCATACTTATCACATACATCCACATCCATTCTTTAACATACATCCACTTCTATTCTTCACATACATCCATATCCATCCATCCATTCATTCCCATCTATCAGATTCACATTACTTCTCATCACATCTATTCACCTCACATTCTCGTCACTCCTATTCTCATCACATCCATCCATTCATTCATTCCCATCTATCTGATTCGCATCCCATCTCATCACATCTATTTACCTCTCATTCTCATTACTTCAATTTTCATCACATCTATTCTTTATTCATTCTCATCTATCTAATTCACATCCCATCTCATCACATCCATTCTTAGAATGCAAGAGAATCCTTTACACATCTATTTAGAATTCTTTACACATCTATTTATGCATAATTTCAATTTTAAGGAGAATAACACTTTTGAAATAAAAATAAATTTTTTATGCATCCTTCTATGCATAAATTCAATTTTAATGAGAATAACTCTTTTGAAATAAAAATAAATTTCTTTATGCATCTTTCTATGCATAAAATCAAAATTCATGAGAATAACTCTTTTGAAATAAAAATAAATTTCTTTATGCATCTTTCTATGCATAAAATCAAAATTCATGAGAATAACTCTTTTGAAATAAAATAAATTCTTTATGCATAAAATCAAAATTGATGAAAATAAATCTTTTGAAATCAAAATAAATTTCTTTATGCATCTTTCTGTGCATAAAATCAAAATTGATGAGAATAACTCTTTTAAAATAAAAATAAATTTCTTTATGCATCTTTCTATGCATAAAATCAAAATTGATGAGAATAACTCTTTTAAAATAAAAAAAAGTTCTTTATGCATTTATTTATGCATAAAATCAAAATTGATGAAAATAACTCTTTTGAAATAAAAATAAATTTCTTTATGCATCTTTCTATGCATAAAATCAAAATTGATGAGAATAACTTTTTTGAAATAAAAAAAAATTCTTTATGCATTTATTTATGCATAAAATCAAAATTGATGAGAATAACTCTTTTGAAATAATAATAAACTCTTTATGCATTTATTTATGCATAAAATCAAAATTGATGAAAATAACTCTTTTAAAATAAAAATAAATTTCTTTATGCATCTTTCTATGCATAAAATCAAAATTGATGAGAATAACACTTTTGAAATAAAAATAAATTCTTTATGAATTTATTTATGCATAAAATCAAAATTGATGAAAATAACTCTTTTGAAATAAAAATAAATTTCTTTATGCATCTTTCTATGCATAAAATCAAAATTGATGAGAATAACTCTTTTGAAATAAAAATAAATTTCTTTGTGCATCTTTCTATGCATAAAATCAAAATTGATGGGAATAACTCTTTTGAAATAAAAATAAATTCTTTATGCATTTATTTATGCATAAAATCAAAATTGATGAAAATAACTCTTTTGAAATAAAAATAATTTTCTTCATGTATCTTTCTATGCATAAAGTCAAAATTGATGAGAATAACTCTTTTGAAATTTAAAAAAAAATTCTTTATGCATCTTTCTATGCATAAAATTTAATTCTATTAAAATCTAAAAAATTTCGCCATAACCTCCTTTGTATGGCTGACCATTTTTCAAATTTTCTTACCTTAATCTATTTAGGAAATATCCCCAATTGGTTTTAAGCACTCAAAACTAATCAAATTTCACTTTAAAAAAAACAATATGAAAAGTTTAATTCCACTATTAGATCACTTAACTACGATAAAGAAGGGCTGATTTTAAGAATGAGAGAGGGGGAAAGCTGTTTCAGCAAGGCATAGCATCAGATTATCATTTCAACAAAACAAAAATTTAAAAACCATTAAAAGAGTAAAGAAAAATATAAGATATCTAACTTACATGAATTTTGGGAGCTTTCCTTTGGCTTGATGGTTTGAGGGTTCTACTCTTGTTTGCAACAAGAGTGGCCACCAATCTTTGGAAGAGGGAAATGGTCAAAAACTAGTGAATTATTAAGAAATTCTGAGTCCTTGGCTCTTGGGAGGAGGAGTAGAGTAATAGTGCATAAAACACTATTAAGCTTCAACAAAGGGGGAGGCTTCTATTTGTAGGAAAAAGTGAGCTCTTAACCAAGTAAACTGATTGTAGAATTTTCCAGATCAGTTCGGTCAATTTTTGACCATTTTTAGGTCAGTTTAGCTTATTTTTTGGAACTAGACTTGAATTAGGAGAGAGGAGAGATGAAATATCTCAATTTTTGATGATTTAAAACTCCATTACACATGTGAAGTAGGCGCCTCATTCAAGAGGGGGGGAATTCCCATTTTGAGGTGTCAAAAATCTATTTTTTTTAGAATTCCTTTGGTCCTTAGTCCACTCTTCATCTTATGTGAGTATTTACTCATTTTTGGGAGGATTTTCTTTATTTCTTCTATTTATCTTCTCCACACATTTGGATGAGTCTAATTGGCCCCTCAAAACCTTAATTTAAATTTTTTTGAAAATCTAGACCCCTAGGATGAGGCCTCTTGAACAGATTATACTTGATTTCTAATGCACCTTCTGAAAATCTTTTTGAACTTCTATTTTCGGGGAACTTATTTTAATAAGAAGAGATATTTTTCCATCCAAAAATATTCAAAATCTTAATAATCTCTCTCTAGAATATTTTCTCTCTCTAGGGGCCAAAACAGGCAGAAACAAGATCTTTTATATTTTTGAAGAGGGGATTGATTAGAGGGGAAGATACTGGACATCCTGAGAGGCTGGGGAGGAATCTTACACTAATTGTCAAGAACCACTACATCCATGAGATCCCAAAATTGTGGGGACCCCAAAAATTATTATTTTTTAATTTGTCTCATAAATGTAATTATTGATGAAAAACTCCATGTTAGTATATTTGTATATCAAAAATATCATTTTTTACTTAGAAAAACGGATTTGTGTTAAACCTCCAACAGCAAAGTTTTAAAAGTCTCTCTCACTCTCTCTCTCTCTCTCTCTCTCTCTCTGAGGATCTCTCTGCTTTAGCTTCTTTCCTCTTCTTAGGTATGGAGCCTTTGCAAGCTATGTGTGTAGCCCCTTGTGAAGCTAGAGAACGAAAGGTTGATTTACACATTCATATTCCTGAAGAGTATGGCAGCTCTAAAAAAACCCATCCTACTCATGCACAATCTATCCAAGCTCGTAGGATAGCTAAGGAGAAAAATGTAAATCTTTGGGTTGATGGTCGTCTCTATCCAATTGACCCTCGATTAAGAGCAAACCCTCCTTTCCATGATTTATCATCTTTTATGCAATTTATTGGTGAAGGAGAGCTTGGCTTGTTAGGATACTGCAGAAGATTGACTACAAGTGGAGCTTGGAAAACCCATATTCTCCAATCTCAATTGTAGGCATCACAATTAGCCTTTTACAATGTCAAGAAGGACTTAAAACATCATTAGATAAAATGAAAGAGATCCTCGCAGAGAATGTGGAGAAGGATGCAAAGATTCAATGGCTAGAGGAACTTATCAAAGGACTCAAAGCAACGCCTAATGGTGCTCCTGAACGCAAAAAGACATTGGCTGGTATAGAATCTCTTGCGTTTAAAGGTGGAGCATGAAAGAAAAGGATTCGTACAACAAAGTAAGTTACATAAACTTTCATTATGCACTCAGTGATTTAAACAAAATAGTCATGATTTGTGTTGTGCCAGGAATTTTTCTGCAACAAGAGGTGTGTGGTTCTAAAAACGAAGAGGGATGGAAGGATTTGGTCAAAGCCATTCTGAATACCAAGGATATTCTCTCAATTATTACTGACCCTCATCGTCCTAAAATACGTCAAGCTTTTGTCAGCAATGTGGTGAGTGAGATTACCACCTCCATCGATTATTAATTAATTCAACATGCTTGTGATGCGGCTGGAATCAGTATGAAAGTGTACCAAACAAGCAATCCGTCAGGTTGTAAAAGATGCATTTCTAAGATAAGGAATCACTGGCACTTTATTTCCTACACTCAAGGTGATTCACAATGTCAAGCGTATTAATAATGATGATGTGTAGGGAGCTATAGGACAGTTTTATCACGTTGAGGGCACACTAACATTAGACACATGGTCGACCAGAAAGAAAATCAAGACAACAAGTACATAATTTCACTATGATATTAACAATAACATCTTTGTTCATATTGAGAGACTACAACAAGCTATGGTGAAGTTCTAGGGTCTTTCACCAGAAGGTGAGAACTTGTAATTGCTACTATTCATGTTTTTCAGTAGAAAATGAAGATGATTATTTTGATTTAAATATTGTAAATTATCGTTTATTTGCAGTTTTGTGGAGCACACTTTCATTTGTGCTCAAGCTAGATGATTGCCAAATTGTGAAAGGTCGAAAGCTAGAATGTATGAGCATTATGCTCATGAATGAGGCCATGATATGTGCATGGGAAAAGACTACCAAACCAAGTTTTAGTGTGCAATCTAAGAAAGAGGTCTGGTGGCTTGGTGCATTCGAGGTACCAAAGGAGACACATGAGGTATTGACATGGATGTTTGAAAGGACTCCCTGGATAACAGATGTAATCAAAAAGCAAATTGATGGTCAACTTTTAGATGTAGAAAACATAGGAAAGTTCAAGGTGGATTGGCATCTTGGGGGAGATTTGAAGACAATTAAATGCATGATGGGTTGTGCTCAAGGCGCGACATCAAGATGGCCTTGTCCATACTGCAATGCTCATATTGATATTCCTAGGCAGAAAAAGGCAAATGGAAAAGGTATGTAGAAGGTTGGTTCTGTTGGGAAGGATGCCTTGAAAGGTCCGAAGAAAGGAAAGAAGCAATAGGAAGATGCAGTAGATCCAACCGAGTCAACTGATGATGAAGATGAGGAACAACCAAATGCAAGATGGGTGGAAGGTGTCATGTCTCCTGATATGCTAGGAGAACCAAACATGAATTCAAATTGGAGTCCCATCATTCATGAGAATCTTCGATTGATTGCTTAAGTGCCGTATTGGTTATGCATTCACAATGCCTACACAAGAGAGGAAAGTTGCAGCCCTTGGTAAATTAGAGCATCTTTTGAATTCTCTGGACTGCCATGGCGGAAACGTGAAAATTGAAGTGAATAAGCAGGCCTCTGGTATGTCACAGGAGGTTGCTCAAATGGTCTTCATCATGACTGGAGCAAAGGCAAGGAGATTTTTGGAGAAGCCAACAAACATAGAGAATTCAAAGAAGACTTGGGCACTTTGGAGAGACCTGTGTGCAATCACCACAAATGTAGATTGTCCACTGCCAGCTCTTGTAAATATGCGCGAACATATTTGGATAAATTTCAATAATATGTTTCGCATTATGAATCAAAGTAGCACAACTGCCCAAGAACGAGCATCATTCCAACAACATTTTGTAGAATTCACTAAAAGTGTGCTAGGTGCTTGGGGAGAGAGTAAAGTAACACACTATATGGTAAGTTGTACAATTAAAAAAAAACTGGTGTTTTAACCTGCACTTTTTCTAATTAAATTCTATTATCATGTGTACAGTACATAGTTTATGTGCATGGTGTGTATTTCATGAAAAAGTGTGGATTGCTTGACATGTGGAGTACCCAAGGGATGGAGAAATCACATTATAAAGCAAGAGGGGTTTATTTCAAAAATACAAGACATGGAGGTGGAGCTTTTGTGTGAAGACCCTGCCCCCTCCACGATACCCATGCCAGCGGGCGGAAGCAGCGTCGGCCTCCCGCACGGGGCGGGGATCCACACTCGGGGCCTCGCCCGTGAATGTCCAAGAGGACGAGAGGCTAGCCTGGGTGGTCTCTCCGAGACCCGCGGGCCCGGAGGAAGACTCCCCTCTCCCGGAAGGCATGGGCGATTCCGCCATTCGAAAATCTTCTAACGGGGAAAATTACTCTAACGAGTCAAAGTCTTAACTAGGTGAATTGATTTCACCGAACTTGAAGTCACATAGTCAGATCAAGAAGAGACATGCACTTGGTCCATGGAATCACCGCCTTTTTCCTCATTTACGAGGCACACCCACTAATCCCCTCCCAACGAACAAGGTCTTCTCAAGATTTAAACTAATTAACATAACTAATCGTATCTAGTTGTTTCTTAGGAATCCTCCGATCGAGCCATCCGACCCATGGGTTAGCCAACCACCCACCGACCAGTGTATTGGTGGGATTCCTTTATAAAGATTTGGTTGTGTTTTTACCCGGGTACCGAGGAAAAGAGTTCCCAGGTCCCCTAGACAGCAATTCATGCAAAAATTAAGGTACACATACCACGTACACACCGAATATGAAATTACCATTTATAACAAATTTGTTTGGCTTTAAAACAATCCTTCAATAGAAATCATAATATTTTTTATCATCATTTTCTAAAATTTCGAGTCCATTGTATTACAATAATATCCTCTGGACTCTCCCTTGAAGACCAGCTGACCAACCAACAAGATCCAGTATCAAAAATTTGGTTCCCAAAAATCTTTCATTTTTGTCCATCCGAAATCTTACTCGACGTACGCATGGGTGTACTAGCAACCGCGATCCCGTGCATCGCCTAGTCAGAACCCTCTAGGATCCTCCTTAGGTGTCCTAGCACTTCACTCAGGGACCACTTTGTTGGTCCTCACCCATCATACCGGAAGCACACCATTTTAACCGTACTACCGAGGCTGGTCAAGACCTGGGCAGGCTTTGCCACGAGCGATGTCCCTTGACGACTCGCCTCCAGCTATTCCAACGAACCTCCTCTTGGAAAAACATAAGCCAAATGCTTCCTCCAGCATTCTGGCGTAAGACAGTCCTTTGAAATAAAAAAAACAAAGGTTCCAATGCAAGTAAAATTCCAATTTGAGATTGGTTCCAAAAACCTTTTTTTCATAATTCCTAGTTTTATAATGAGGATCCTTGATCTCTCATCAGGGTGATCTACCCATCATTCAATCTGATTGTCCAACTAGATTCTTGGTGAGTTCGGTCAGGAAAAACTAGTTTAGTTCCGATAGTCTATTCTTTGTGATTAGAACTGGAATTCGTCACACGAAGTTTTTACTTAATTCACATCGAGAGATGGACAAGTAGGTTTATTGTCCGTCCCTCTCGCAGTCTAACCAAATTCATTCGGTTTAGTTCTACGAGGATTCCCTTCAGATAAACATCTAGTTGTCGGTAAATATCCATTTATTCCTTCTATCACATAATTTCTCAACCTTATTTCATTAGGTAGAATTATGGTGAAAATTTATCTTTTGACACTAAAAGTTAATTCAAATCCAGTTTTTCTTAATTATCATAAAAATTCTTCTTTTTAAGAATATCATACCTTTTTTTTGAATAAACTTGAAATCCCTCTTTTTCTCATTTTAATGAGTGAAATCCAATTATCATGGGAATTCCTCTTTTACTATAAATTAAATCTATTTAAAATTCTTCTTAAAAATTATATTAAAAAATCCATTAATTCCATTAAGCTAAAAATTCCACTTATCTCATTTAAATATTTGAATTCCAATATGGTGGAAATTCCTCTTACATCATTTAAACTTATCTATGCAAAAAGATAAATTTAACTAAATTTTCTCTTAAAATTCAAATAAAAATCTCTATTAATTCCTTTACACTAGGAATTACACTTTCCTCATTTAAACATTTGAATTCCAATATGGTGGAAATTCCTCTTTCATCATTTAAACTTATCTATAAAAAAAGATAAATTTAACTAGAATCCTTCTTTAGTTTTTAAATAAAATATACATTATTTTACCATCACAATTTTTCTCCTACCTCATTGGAATACATGGATTTCCATTGTCATGGTGGGGATTACTCTTTTAACATAAAAATGGATTACTAGAAATTCCTCTTTTTTCTAATTAACTATTTATGTATAAACATAAAAATCCAATTTTGCATGATTATAATGAGAATCATTCAATTAATCTAGGATGATTAATCCTAGAATATGGTAGGAAGTCCTCTTTTCATATTATGAATGAAAATGATTTATGTGTTATTTTTTCAAAAAATTTTACCATAGCTCTGCTGCTATGTAAATCTCAATAATTTGAAAGCATAAAGTTTAGTAATATCCCTATGATTAGAATAACCATTAATTGGATCAATATCCAATTATGAACTTGATTCTTAATTTTTCCATAAACTAAGTAGCATAAAAGCATTAAAAAGCCACTTATTTGGCCTCTAATTTGACAAGCATAAAAATTACTTTTAGATTAGAGAATTTCTTCATGATGAGAAGCTTCATTTGAATATAGAATAGGTCATAGGAATGACCATTCTTTGGGGGGGAGAGAGAGATGCTTAAAAAAAACATTATAATTTAAGCATAAATGGAAATTTATGTATTTTATCACTACAATTCATTAAAGAACTTCAATTGTATTCAAAAGCCATTCAATTGAATGCTTCTAAGAGAGAAACATTTGGATATTGAAGAAAAAAGACAATAAACCACATTTTACCTCCTAGATTGCTTGATTCTTTGATCAAAGTAGAGGCCCCCAACCAATCAATTGGTTTGGTATGTTGATGAAGTCTCCAAGGAAGATTGGTTTGGTATTCTTTGGATTTATCTTATCCCAACACTTGGACTAATCTTATTGGTCCATAGGAACCTTAATCCAAAATTTTTAAAAAAATTTGACCCTTAGGCTAAGGTCTTCTAAATCATTTTTAATTAATTCCAATTGCACCTTGGAAAATCTATTTTGATTTTCTGTTTCATGGAAACATTCTTTTTATATTTGTAGAATTTATTTATCCAAAAATATCCCAATATTGATTTACCACTCTCTAGAAATTTTTATCTCACTAGGCCAAACAAGGAAAAATAATATTTTCTTGCATTTAAAAACATGCAATGATTGCAAGGGATTAAAGTAGAGGCTTATTTGTTATTCAGGCAGCTGAGGAGGAATCTTACATCCTCTCCCACACTTGAAAAACGCGAGATGTCCTCATCTCGCAAAGTGGGGTAATCCTTCGCCAACTCTTCTTCTTTCTCCCAGGTGGTGTCTCTTCGAGAGGGAAGAACTTCCACTTTACTAAGAATTCTCTGAGGACTCTGCTCATGAGAATCTTCTCCTGAACGTCAAGAATTTCCTGAGGTTGGAGAACCATCCATCTAGCCTTGAGTCGAAGAGATCAATTGTTCATCATCAAGCATGTGACTCGGGCTAGGTACATACTTCTTAAGCAAACTGACATGGAATACATCATGTACCTTGAGATGGGGAGGCAGAAGAAGTTTGTAGGCTAGATCGCCCACTTTCTGTATGAGAGCATATGGCCCACAGTATCTGGGAGAGAGATTCTTGTACTTCCCTAAGGATAAGGAACTTCTTTTTGGTCGTACTCGAATGAAGACCATATCTGACTCTTCAAACTCTCTCTGACCTCTTTTTATCTGCATAATGCTTTTGTCTGTCTTGGGCTACCTTTATATCTTTACGGATTGATTGCATCTACTGTTCCATGTCATCAAGCATTTGTCTGGACATTTTGACTCTGATCAATGGGTCAGACCAAGTCAATGGTGTAAGGCAATATTGTCCATACAAAGCTTTGAAAGGACTCATCCCAATGCTCTGATGATAAGAAGCATTGTAAGCGAATTCGACAAGCTGCAGATGACTTAACCACTTCTTGGGTTCCCTGCCGGCAGCATGACCAAAAGATATCTTCTATTACCTAATTCACCCTTTCCGTCTGGCCATCTGTTTTCGGGTGATAGGCTATGCTGATATCCAAGAAAGTTCCTACTACTTCAAAGAACATAGTCTAGAATTTCGATGTGAATTTGGGATCTTTGTCACTTACTATCCTCTTAGGTAAACCATGCAATCTGAAGATCTCCTTAAGGAAAACTCTAGCAACATCCACTGCAGAGTATGTTTCTTTCACTGGAATCAAATGGGCAACTTTGGTTATCCTGTCAACTACCACAAAAATGGAGTTGTAACCTGATTGCACTGAAGGTAATCCAGTGACAAAGTCCATAATACTGATGCATTCCCACTTCATCTCTGGAATGTCTAGAGGCTACAGTTTTCCTGGCATCTTGACTCACTCTGCCTTGACTCTTTGGCACATCAAGCATTTTCGCACATGATCAAGTACATCCTTTTTGAAACCTGGCCAGAAGAAGCTTTTCTTCATAGACATATAGGTTTTTATAAACCCTGGATGTTTAGCTATCAGGCTATCATGCGCTTCTCTCATAATTTTTTCCTTTATTCCCTCATCATTGGGGATACATAACCGATTATTATAATACATGCATCCTTCATCCAAGAGCTCGGCTTATTTCTTGAGGAGTCTTGCTTTTCTGCATCAAAAGTGTAGCAATAGGGGCAAAGAATTTTTCCTACAAGATTTTCTCCTTTGCTTTATTGATCAATGGATTTGACACCAGTATTATTGAGCAAGGAGGCTTTTCTACTGAGCGCATCTACAACCACATTTTCTTTCCCCGACCGATACTTTATTTCAAAATCAAATTCCTACAGGGTTTGCATCCATCTCCTTCGACGCATGCCATGAGATCCCTTTGGGTGAAGATACACTTCAAATTTTGATGATCTGTCATCTAGGTGAACCTTTGTCCCAAAAGATAATGTCTCCATAACTTCAGAGTATACACTACTGAGAGTAACTCCAAGTCATGGACGACATATTTCCTCTCATGTGTTCTGAGGTTTCTGGATTCATAGGCCACTGCATGACCTTCTTGCGGCATCACATCACCGCTTAAGGCAAATCCATTGGCATTAGTAGCTACCTCAAAGGGTTTGGTAAAATCTGGCAATTTAAGGACAGGGTTGGTTACTAAGGCTGTCTTTAGCTTGTCAAAGGCACTCTGACACATTGCAGTCCATTGAAAAAGTGTACTCTTCTTGATTGAAAAGGATAGTTAAGGGGGATGCTATTTGAGCATACCTAGGTATAAAGATCCTATACCATCCGGTTAACCGTAGGAATCCTCTGACTTCCTTTACTGACTTGGGTTCTGGCCATTCTACGACTGCTTGGATCTTTGCGGGGTCAGGAGAAATCCCATCCTTTGACACTATGAATCCCAAGTATTCCACCTGGTCAATAGAGAAAGAAAATTTGCTCTTCTTTGCAAAGAGTTGGTGTTTCCTTAGGATTTCCAGGACCTTGCGCACATGATCGTCATGGTTTGCATCATTCTTTGAGTATACCAAGATATCATCAAAGAAGACAAGAACAAAATCATCCAAGTATTCTCTGAGAATATCTTGCATAAGACGATTGAATGTCGCCAGGGCATTAGTCAATCCAAATGACATGACTGTGAACTCATAATGCCCATAGCGACTATTGAATGCTGTCTTTGGGATGTCCTGCTCCTTGATTCTGATCTGGTAGTACCCGGATTTGAGATCTACTTATTCTTAATTGTTAATTGATTCAGTCCTCTATAGTGAATACTACAGATTCTTAACATTCCATCTTTCTTTTTTTGAAAGAGAACGGGCGCACCCCAAGGTAAGACACTGGGTCTAACGAATCCGTGCTCTAACAGCTGTCTTAACTGTTCCTTAATTTCTATGGCTTCAGGGACTGGCATTTTGTATGCACGGTGGGCTACTGGTGGCTGAGCTCCGGGAGTTAATTCAATCTCATGATCTACTTCACGAGATGGAGGCATCTAAGTCAACTCTTCAAGAAACACATCTGCATACTCACTTAACCACTCTCGTTCTTTAGCCTTGCATTTTATGTCTACAGGATTCATTTTAACAACATACACAGCTTGCCTCTTTCTGAGCCCTTTTAATAATTTGGAAGCCTTGACTAATTGTAGCACTGGGGATCCGGAAATTCCAATTCCTTGAACTTTACTCCCGTGAAGGTCAAGGAAAGAGATGGTTCCTTTGTGACAATGAATGTCAGCCTGATTCTTCTGGAGCCAATCCATTCCAAGGATTCCATCATATATTCCCAGGGGTAGGACTCTCAACAACTGGCACTCTGTTACGTTCCCATCTAGGCTAAACTCAATAAGGTCAGTCTTAGGGTGAGTGAAAAGAATCTTCCCACTAGATAATTCCACTTGCTTAGCTTTCCCTAATTTTTGATCTAGGACTAATTTACGCAGACATCCTTAGGGAAATAAAAGAATGAGTACTCAATCAATCAAACGCTTGAATTGCTTACCCTGGTACTCTGCTGGAGTCTCGAGGACTGAGAATTGATGGTTATTCCCTTGATGCTCTATTGCTGCATAGATCTGTCCTTTGTCTTCCTCTACTTCCTCAGCTACGGTGACTGCTCTGGCTGTTGTAGTCTGAGGTGGAACTCTCTCTCTTTGGTTATTCCAAGTCTGGGAGGGAGTTCGGAGACTGCTTTGCATGGAGGTTGTAGGTTGAGCTGGCACTCTTCTTGGGTTACCCTGATTCTAGTGCGGGGGACCCTAATTGGGACTGATAAGAAGGAGTCGGTCTCTGAACTCTGGGACCCTGGCTTCCTTGGCCCACCGAAGGAGATGGGCAATCCTTGAGCTGGCGCCCAAATGCCTAACATCCGAAGCATTTGTTCTCGCTTCGAAGCTCTTCACTTTGCATTTGGAGAGAGCCGGAGTTCCTGAGAATGTACTTTGGGGGAAGGTCTTCCTTCATTTTTGAAGCTTCGTATCTCCACATTCTGGTTAGGACCTTGGTATCTCTTTGGAGGCAGAAAGTTGGAAGAATTTTTCGGTGTCTGAAATCTTTTAAAGGATGAGGGAGTTGGCTTTGGCGGGACTTTCACGCCGATAAAGGCTTTTTGAAAAGTCCTTCGCCATTCTGACAGAAGCTTCAGCCATGGACACTGGCTTAGCATTCTTGACCCAAGGGTTCGTTCATTCCGCGAATGAACCTGGCCATGAGCTACTCTTCATCTAGAGTTGGTGAATATTTGAGTAGAAGAGTGAAGGCCTAGTGATATTCTTCGATGGTTTTGCTCCCCTGCTTTAGCTCTAAGAATTCGTTCATTTTGGTTTCCAAAAACCCACGGGGACAAAATCTCTTCCTCAAATAGGTTTTAAGGTCGTTCATGGACTGAGTATTCCTGTCCAGACGGTTGGTGTCACAATGGTTCCTCCATGCCACCCTTACTGTTTCCACTATTTTCAGCCTGGCAAGAGCCATTTTGCTCTGCTCATTGTAACCTGTGACGTCAAAATATTCTTCCATAGCTTCCACCCATTTCTCCACAGCCTCGCCTAGGTTCTCCCCCTCCTTTGAAGGGTCCTGGCTGAGTTCTATGAAGAGCCTTGTTAACGTCGGGGTCAAGATCATCATCTTCAGAGAGAGAGTCTCGCTGATGGCCACAGTCTCCTCGTCTCATGATTCTACCAAAAATGATATATTATTAAATTTTTATTTTGATATCATCCACGAGATCCTAAGACTTAAGAGATTCGGAAAACAATTTCTTAAACAAGATAAATGATCTTATTGGATCTATGACATATGTCCGGTACAGATTTTTCTTTATCAGTTCATCCATAAACAATCACTTATACAACAGGGAATTTTTCTCCAAAAAACATTTCTTTATTTATACAAAAGTTGCAATATGTACATAGAGCAGCTCGGCTCCAGAAATTAAAAACTCCTCGGGAGACGCATAAGACGGCGGTATTGGTGAGCCATAGCCATGCCCTAATACAAACATTCACTTACTGCCAAGGGAGCTATTATCTTCTCCTTAGGAAATAAAGCAACTAAGGAGTTTGTAGATTTGGCATGAAAGTCTGAAATTCCAAGGCGTTGAATGATAATGAATGACACCATGTACCACTTTCAGCTTTATCAGAATCATGGCCAATGAGAGGTTTTGCCTCAGCATTGCACGTCGGTCGCAAGAGGCGTGGACATACTACCCTGCAAACCACTTATGTTGTCATCTCTCTCCTCGAAATGGCGTGCGAGTCTGGCTCGGCTTGTTCGAGTTGCAGCGGAAGAGATGAGATGCTCAAAGGAGAACGCAGTCATCATGTCTTGTGATTGGGTGAGGTCGGGAACACCAGATAAGTATGGAACTTCCATCTAAAAAATAATTTCTTTGATTAAAAGTTCTTTATTAATGAGACTTGCGAAATGAAAATACATTATGAAAAATGCTTTTTCTGAGTTTTTTATTATCAAATTCTGATAGGAATTTGTTTATCCTTATTAGCTTTCAACAAAGCTCTGATACCAGATGTGAGGTCCCTACCCCCTCCGCGGTACCCATGCCGGGGGCGGCCTCCCCCGCGCGGGGCGGGGATCCACACTCGGGGCCTCGCCTGCGGATGTCCGAGGACGAGAGGCTAGCTCGGGCGGTCCCTCCGAGATGGAGCCCGGAGGAAGACTCCCCTCGCCTAGAAGACACAGGCGATTCCGCCATTCAAAAATCTTCTTACGGGGAAAATTACTCTAACGAGTCAAAGTCTTAACTAGGTAAACTCATTTGACCGAACATGTAGTTACATAATCAAATCAAGAAGAGACTTGCACTTGGTCCATGGAATCACCGCTTTTTTCCTCATTTATGAGGCACAGCTGCTGCTGCTGATCCTCTCCCAACGAACAAGGTCTTCTCAGGATTTAAACTAATTAACGTAACTAATCGTATCTAGTTTTTCTCAAGAATCCTCCAATCCAGCCTAGCCCCATCTAGCCCATGGGTTAGCTAGCCAACCAACCACACGACCACTATATTGGTGGGATTCCTTTATAAAGATTTGGTTGTGTTTTTGCCCGTGTTCCGAGGAAAAGAGTTCCCAGGCTCCCTAGCCGGCAATTCATGTAAAAATTAAGGTAGGCATACCACGTACACACCCAATATGAAATTACCATTTATAATAGATTCGACTGGCTTTAAAACAATCCTTCAATAGAAATCATAATATTTCTGATCATCATTTTCCAAAATTTCGAGTCCATTGTATTACAATAATATCCTCTGGACTCTCCGTTGTGAAGACCAACTGGTCAACCAACGAGATCCGTATCAAAATTTGATTCCCAAAAATCTTTCCTTTTTGTCCATCCGAAATCTTCCTCGACGTATGCATGGGTGTCCTAGCAACCGTGAGCCCGTGCATCGCCTGGTCAGAACCTCCAGGATCCTCCTTAGGTGTCCTAGCACTTCACTCAAGGACCGCTTTGTCGGTCCTCGCCCATCATACTGAAAGCGGACCATTTCAACTGTACTGAGGCTGGTCAAGACCTCGACAGGCTTTGCCGTGAGCGACGTCCCTTGACGACTCCCCACCGCCAGCTGTTCCAATGAACCTCCTCTTAGAAAAACATAAGCCAAATGCTTCCTCCAGCATTCTAGCGTAAGAGAGTCCTTTGAATTTAAAAAAACAGCGCAAGTAAAATTCTAATTTGAGATTGGTTCCAAAAATCCTTTTTCCATAATTCCCAGTTTCATAATGAGGATCCTTGATCTCTCATTAGGGTAATCTACCCATCATTCAGTCTGCTTGTCCAACTAGATTCTTGGTGAGTTCGGTAGAAAAACTAGTTTAATTCCGGTAGTCTATTCTTTGTGATTAGAA
Source organism: Cibotium barometz (assembly GCF_041138505.1). NCBI lineage: Eukaryota > Viridiplantae > Streptophyta > Polypodiopsida > Cyatheales > Cibotiaceae > Cibotium > Cibotium barometz. The sequence goes on from NC_141065.1 coordinate 35,873,628, forward strand.
CTGGAATTGGTCACATGAAGTTTTTACTTGATTCAGATCGAGAGATGGACATGTAGGTTTACTGTCCGTCCCTCTCGTAGCCTAACCAAATTTATTCGGTTGAGTTCTATGAGGATTTCCTTCAGATAAACTTCTAGTTTTGGGTAAATATCCATTTAATGATTTTACCAATTAAAATATCCAAAGATATTCCTTCTATCACATAATTTCTCAACCTTAATTCATTAGGTAGAATTATGGTGGAAATTCATCTTTTGACACCAAAATTTAATTCAAATCCATCTTTTCTTAATTATCAGAAAAATTCTTCTTTTTAACTAAATATCATTCCTTTTTTTTAAATAAACTTGAAATCCCTCTTTTTCTCATTTTAATGAGTGCAATGCAATTATCATGGGAATTCCTCTTTTACCATAAATTAAATCTATTTAAAATTCTTTTTAAAAATTACATAAAAATATCCATTAATTCCATTAAGCTAAAAATTTCACTTTTCTCATTTAAGTATTTGAATTCCAATATGGTGGGAGTTCCTCTTTCATCATTTAAACTTATCTATGCAAAAAGATAAATTTAACTAAATTTTCTCTTAAAATTTAAATAAAAATCTCTATTAATTCCTTTACACTAAGAATTACACTTTCCTCATTTAAATATTTGAATTTCAATATGGTGAAAATTCTACTTGCATCATTATAACTTATCTATACAAAAAGATAAATTTAACTAGAATCCTTCTTTAATTTTTAAATAAAATATACATTATTTTAGCATCACAAATTTTCTCTTACTTCATTGGAATACATGGATTTTCATTTTCATGGGGATTACTCTTTTGACATAAAAATGGATTACTAGAAATTCCTCTTTTTTCTAATTAACTATTTATGTATAAACATAAAAAATAAATTTTCCATGATTATAATGAGAATCATTCAATTAATCTAGGATGATTAATCCTAGACTATGGTAGGAAGTCCTCTTTTCATATTATGAATGAAAATGATTTATGTGTTAATTTTTTAGAAATTTTGCCATAGCCCCGCTGCTATTACTGGTAAATCTCAATAATTTGAAAGCCTAAAGTTTATTAATATCCCTATGATTAGAATAACCACTAATTGGATCAATATTCAATTATGGACTTGATTCTTAATTTTTCCAAAAATTAAATAGCATAAAAGTATTTAAAAGCCACTTATTTGGCCTCTAATTTGACAAGCATAGAAATTACTTTTATATTGGAGAATTGCTTCATGAGAAGCTTCATTTGAATATAGAATAGGTCATAAGAATGACCATTATTTGGGGGAGAGAGAGAGATGCTTTAAAAAAACATTATAATTTAAGCATAAATAAAAATTTATGTATTTTATCACACTACAATTCATTAAAGAACTTCAATTGTATTCAAAAGCCATTCAATTGAATGCTTCTCAAGCTTGAGAGGGGTTGAGAAGAGAGAAACATTTGGAGATTAAAGAAAAAAGACCATAAATCACATTTTACCTCTTAGATTGCTTGATTCTTTGATGAAAGTAGAGGCCCTCAAGCTTGAGAGGGGTTGAGAAGAGAGAAACATTTGGAGATTAAAGAAAAAAGACCATAAACCACATTTTACCTCTTAGATTGCTTCTTTGATGAAAGTAGAGGCCCTCAACCAATCAATTGGTTTGGTATGTTGATGAAGTCTCCAAGGAAGATTGGTTTGGTATTCTTTGGATTTATCTTATCCCAACACTTGGACTAATCTTATTGGTCCATATAGGTACCTTAATCCTAAATTTTTAAAAAATCGTGACCCTTAGGCTTTAGAGAGCTTGAGCTCAAGATCTACGTAGGCACCCACGTAAGGACACCAGCACATCACCACGTTAGCACAATAGGCAGTCGTACATGGATGCACGTGTTACCACATGCCTTCACAAAACACAATCTATGGCACCAAACGACCACATACTGGCGACACTACGGAAAAGAGTGACCCCTTGGATTCTAGGACACGCCCGGAGCTCCATCATCCTCTTGGCATATATGTGCACGAGATTGGAGTGCTCATAGTCCTTGACCACCCGCAAGAAACCCTCCTCCTCGTGCCCCCAAGAGGAGACACCACAATGGCATGGCAGCTCTAAAGGAGATTTGGAGGTTCCAGAAGAGTGTCAACCTCCTCATCTTGAGAGCTGATTTTGCACGTCTTGTCAAAGAGATACTATATGATTTAGGGGGCCGAGACAAGAGGATGCAAAGCCTTGCCTTGGCTGCAATCCATGAAGCAGTGGAGGCATTTTTGGTCACCATCTTTGAAGATTCTAACTTGTGTGCAATCCATGCAAAAGCGGGTCATAATCATGTGTAAAGACATGAAGCTGGCATGCACCATTCGACGTGATAACCTCTGAATATTTTCCATTATGATGTACATGATTGGACAATGTAAAACTTCACTTAATATATTCTCTTTTTAGTGCTTCTCAAGTTATCCATCAAGGCCTTGATTGCATGTGTATTTGTATCAAGAAAATTTAAATGTATTTAATTTTTATATTTCATTTACAAAGGTGATTTGTATACTTCACTTGTTAGTATGTATAGTTTGAAGGCTTAAAAAAGTAAAAAAAAAACCCAACCTAAATAGGGCGATGCCCTATTCAGGTTGGGAGTCTTTGCCTTTGTAAACCTTCCTCTCAACCATATGTATTATTATTATTATTATTTAATATTATTTAGCTATAAATTGCTTGTTGGTAATAGCAAAACTTTCAATGTATGATAACTAGGTGATATCAGGCCCAGTGGTTATCTTTCATGATCTTAATACTACTTTGTAAGGCATTATATATCTTTAATTTTAAGTACCTCATTGACAATAAGGTCTATATAAATGCTTATAAATGATAATTGAAGGCAAAAAACTACAAATAGAGCCCTAACCTGAACAGGATGACTTTTGCCTAGACAATAAGCCTGTCTGGGCAACGGGTTAGGTCTATTTTTATATTTGGTGGCCTCTAATTGTCATGTACAAACATTTATATGTATTCATATTCACATATACATAGGACTTACTATCAATTAAGTCGAGTATTGGCTAAATTAGATAAAACTATATTCATGTAAGAACTACACACTCATGTAAGAACTCTCTCCTTCCATGTGTAAGAACTCTCTCATCATGTAAAAGAGTATCTTTTATGATCTTAATATTACTTTATAAGGCACTATATATCTTTAATTTTAAGCACCTAGTTTATAGAAAATCTTATATGAATGCCTATACAACTGAAGGCTAAAAAATACAAAAGGAGTCCCAACCTGAACAGGGTGACTTTTGCCCCAGACAGCAAGCCTGTCAAGGTAAAAGTCGTCGTGCTTAGGTTGAGGCTATTTTTGTATTTGGTGGCCTCCAATTGTCATGTACAAGCATTTACAAGTAGTCACATTCACATACACATACGCCTTGCTATTAGAGCTGGGTGTTAGCTAAATCAGACAGAACTACACACTCATTGTGGTCAGAGAGGATAGGGGGGACATCATGGGAAGTTGGCCCAAATTAATCATTATTGATACCACAAACTAAACATGCATGCAATCCAGTATTATCCAAAATGGCTCTCACTCTCTCTCTCTCTCTCTCATATCATGAAAACTTACATTATTCAAACTTTATGTAGACATTATGTATAAAAAACCCACTTGTATTAATAAAAAGGATTAACATTAATCGTCAAACACAATATCTACGATAAATTTTCAAGCTAACTCATAATGTTCTTGAGACGCCTACTAGCTACAGCCGTGCACCTCTTCTTGCTAAGTGGAAGGGTCCCCAAGATAATATGGCATTGCCGACACAATATGGGTCCTTCTCACCAATGCTCTCCGTAAATGCAGTGTGTGCGAGCACTTTAGAAGCATAACCCCCTTGGAAGGGAGCGTATGATGTAGCCTTGTTGATGAGCACTATCTTGTCAGCGTTTCTTGGAATCATTGTTGATGACAAGCATAGGACCTTGCTACGTACTTTGAGGGCTAACATGTAGAAGCTTGCCATGGGGCTGAATGCATTGTGCACCACAATAAGGTATTGAGGTGCAATATGACCCATGTAATGGGCTAACGCAACATCTCTTCCAAAACCCTCGCATGTGCCACCTTTATGTTGAGCCCAAGCATCTACAAAGACTATATGATGCTACACATAAGAAAGAGGATTAGTGGAATTCTAGTAGTATTATCAACTATATTTATTAGATTCATAAAAAAATTATCTTATTGTGTGTTTGAAATCAGAGCCAACCACCTCAGGCTTGCAAATGTCAATGGAGGACTTGTGTTTCTCCAACGACAGTAATGTAGTGTCCTCAGACTCTCTGGTCGGGCGATTACTCCTGTGCTTTTCTAAACTCCTCCTCAATCACAAGGCTTTGATCAGCCTCTACAATTGCTGATTTCAAGATCATCACCAACTCATGCACACCATCCTGCAGCACCAGAATGAGCCCTTGTTTGCAAAGCCTCCGAGCCCTTGTTGTCGATGGGAAATTCATCATTCACAACTAACAAGGAGAGGCACTTGTCTTGGTTGATCTTATAGAACTTTTCTAGGTCATGTAAAAAGAGGAATTTCTCTCCTTCAATCACCACAGAGTTGACCTTACTAAGCTCAAGCTCTGGCATCTCATGTGTAGCCTCCTTTCCCTTACCCACATCTAGTACATCTAGGGTATCATCTAGTACATCTAGGGTATCATCTATAGGACCCTCCTCCACCTCTTCTCCATCCTCTGTTGTGTCTAAGGCACTGGTCTCTCCATAGTATGGCACCAATGCCTTTGATGAGGATGCTTCACCAGATTGAGGTGCCTCAATTTGGAGGAGGAAATCTTTGGCCATAACGGCCTCAACAAGCTGGTTGAGGACCTCAAGTTTAGGATCCTCCTCCTTGCCTTCTACCATGTCTCCAATTGAGAGTCGAGACATCCTCCACCTCTACCTCTTCATCAGAGTCTTGCTCACCACAAAGGTATTTGAAGGTGGCAACCCAAGAGAGGACATCAAGGACAATCTTCCCCCTCTGAAGTGCAAGCATCTCCTCCTTGGTGATCTGCTTGTAGAGACCATCAAGGAGCACAATATCTTGGCATTTTTGCAACCTCTTGAGGGCATTCATGTCATTCTTATTGATATATCATAGGAGATCGCATGGTACCCAATCACCGTCCTCCTGTGGTGGTAGCTTGAGAGTCCAAGGCCTCATGTACTCCTCCATGTAGTCAAGAGTACCTATGTAGTCCTCTTCTACCAAGAGGATGGTCGTTCCAAAGTCAATCTCACGGGAGAAGATAAAGAAAAGTTCCTCTCTATGAGGCCACTCGGTCCTCTTCAAGAACTCAAGAAACCTCTCGTATGCCATGTTTGGGTCCATGCTGGAAGGGAGTGACACATGCTACAAATGGAGAGATGAGTGGTGAAAGACATAGGAACTTCAAAACAAAATGTTATAAAATGAGAGAGGTCCTATATTTATAGCATCAAAATTAAACATTGGGCATTTCAGACTATAACATAAGTGACCAGGAAATAACCCCAAGTTTATATAAAAATATAAATTAAATCGACAAGACATAACACAAGTGGTCATTGACAAGAAACCATTATTTTATAATAGTTTTGATACAAAACCATCTTAATTCGCAAGTGGCCCCTCGATGACTTGCGACACTAATTCTGAAGTTGAAATTTGCATTCTCCGTTACTCGAGTCTTTGCAAACCTGTAAACTCTTCTCCAAACATCTTCCAATCTAAACAAGGAAATTCAAGTGTAATAAATAAAACAACATATTCAAAAAACACAAAGCAATGGAAATGCAAATGAACATTGTTGGGGTGGGTTGTGGAGAAAGCTTAGAGAACATAAATACAATTAGATGGATTGGGACAAACCATCCAAGCCCCATTGACTTAGAGGCCTTAGAGAATTTTAAGGAGGAGTGTATGTCAGAATACATCTTATTTTTGAAAGCATTAACACTTCACCTATCCGGAAGAACTAACCACTCTACACTATGTAAAGAGTCCATAGGGATGTCCTCAAGGCTACCATATTCTGTAGGCCAAGAAGGGACTTTTTAAGAGTGTGTGTAAAGGAATATATTTTTGTTGAAGAGGGATCTATGATTCTCACCTTGAAACATAAGAAGGGCGTTTTGTGAGGCCACTAAAATAATGACTTTTTGATACTTTTCACATTTTAGTGTATTTTTATTTAAAACTTTTCACATTTTAGTGTATTTTTATTTAAAACTTTCCTCCCAAAAATATATATTGAAAAGTTCATTTTTAAATATCATTTTCACATTTTTGATACTTTTCACATTTTAGTGTATTTTTATTTAAACCTTTTCTCCCAAATATATATATATTGAAAAGTTCATTTTTAAATATCATTTTCAAATCCTTATCTCATTTAATGTCATTTAATGCCACCCCACTCCTTTCATTCTCCTCATCTCTCCTAATCATGACTGAAATCTTTATTTTTAGAATATCAAAAATGGCTTTTTTAGAGTATATTCTTAATATATAATTCTCTAAGATCATTCCAAATGTTAGAATATTATTATCTAATATAAATCTCTTTTCTAATCTTCTATTAATCTTATTTTTTTGTCTTGAATTAGACATGCCTTTAGATGATATCACAAATGGTAGAAATCATAAAGTAGACAATCACATTCGTATAGATGAAGATTATGCACTAGCAAAGCGTCCATATGTTAGGCAACAATTACCTAATTCAATCATGTCCACACTAAGAAATGAGGGGCACAAAAATGTTGATCTTTGGGTGGATGGTAATCTCTTCCCCTATTATCCTTTGACCTTGTACAGCCCACCATTTTGTGATTTGACTAGTTTTGTTCAATATGTAGGTGATGGGAAAAATGGGCTCTTAGGTTATTGTAAAAGACTTTATGTTAGTGGTGGTCTTCATAACCAATACTTACACTCAATTAATTAAAGTCTTCAATCAAGTATTAAAGATTTGAAAAAACATTTACATGACCTATACATGAAAAATAAGGAACAAGAAACACTTATAAATAATAAAAGAGAGAAATTATCTAGGTTATAAACAAAAATAAGGAGGTTGAAGCACACACCAATTGGTACACATGAGCGGGTGGCGCAAGGAAACAGAGGGTCATGGCAACAAGGTATGTTTCCATGGAATTTTTTGTTTGTATTTTTTATGTATGTGTTAATTTAAAGGTTTTTCCTGATAGATTTGATGGTGCTTTCATTATGTCCCAGGAAATTCTTAAGCTGATGCATCTCGTGTGGGAGATACTATGCACATTTTCAAATCCTACAGGAAGAACAAAGAGATAACATCAATCATCCATGATCCAAATTATAAGAGAGTCGTTGAGGTGGTTACAAAGGATATTATGCAAGACGTCAAGGGGCTTACTAGTGCAAGGGATGTACAAGATGCATGTGATGAAGCCGAAATCAGCGCAAGGGTTAGGAGGGAATTTATGGAGACATCAAAGGAGCTCTTCGTACCCGAGGGATTCGAGGGCACTTTCTTCCTCCTTCCTACAAAGTATCATTAGAAAAGAAGGCAAGCAATGCAGATGTTAAATCAATCCTTGGTGAGTATATTCATGTAGAAGGAACAATGGTTTTAGATCCTAAGTCCAAGGATAGGCTTGAAGTACAGTACAACAAATACAACAACCTCTTTGAGGACCTAAATAACGTTCAATGACATATGATCCGATTCTATAAGGTTTCACATTAAGGTTGGGTTTGAGCATTTATCGTTTAACTTGCAAATTTACCTTCTCAATGACATGAATTACATGTGTTGTTTGGCTTGGTTTATGTGATATGTAGAATCGGAGAGGGAGTCCTATCGCTTATACTTAAGTTGGATGAGGCTCAACTAGTAAAAGCGTAAAGATTGGAGCGAACGGGAATCACATATATGAATGAAGCAATGGCATATGCAAAGGACAAGGATAAAATCCCTTCTTTCAGTGTTAAATCTGAGAAGGATAATTGGTGGCTTAGAGCCTTTGAGGTTCCAAAGGAGAACAGTGAGGTGTTGAATTGGATGCTTCAACGATGCCCTCAAATTCTAGAAGTCATCAAACAACAGATGAATGGGGAGGAGCTTGAAGTGGATGGTGTGGGCTCCTTTCGTGTGGATTGGCATCTAGGTGGTGATTTGAAGACCATAAAATGCATGTGTGCACAATGCCTCCTTCCCTGACCATTGTGCATGAAGCGATCAATTCTCAAGCCAGAGCGAGGATGAGCTCCGATGGGTGGAGGAGATCTTGTCTTCTGATTTAGATGCAACACCCAATAGGGATACAAAGGATCCAAATTGGGCACCAATTATTCCTTTCCCAATGAGAAGTATACACTTTTGCACATGCATGCCATGCTGAGGATTTTGATAGGTTGCTTAAAGCTTCACATTGACTATGCATTCACTATGCAGCCAGCTTCACGCTCAGCCCAAGCAATAAAGCAAGTGGAGGAGCTCCTCAACTCTCTAGGAGTGCATGGCAGGAATGTAAAGATTGTGAAAGATCTTAAGAAGTCTAGGGCACATCATATTGTTGCTCAACAAGTGTCAATGAGCGGTGCCAAGGCGAGGCGATTCTTGCATCCTATGAACGATCAAGGGAGGAGCCTGCGATGGGAGCATTGGAAAGATGTTTGCAACTGCACCACACATCTCGACAAGGATCCAACTCTACAAAACAAGCAAAAGAAGCTGTGGGCACATCATATTGTTGCTCAACAAGTGTCAATGAGCGGTGCCAAGGCGAGGCGATTCTTGCATCCTATGAACGATCAAGGGAGGAGCCTGCGATGGGAGCATTGGAAAGATGTTTGCAACTGCACCACACATCTCGACAAGGATCCAACTCTACAAAACAAGAAAAAGAAGCTGTGGGCTTACTTTGACAAGGTTGTGACAACTATGTTAAAGAGCGCAACAACTCAAGAAGAACAAAGTGTGTTTAAAATAGATGTGACAAAATTCATCAAGCTTGTTAGTGAGAGTTGGGGAGACACCTTACATATATTACATGGTAAGATATTCTCATCTTAATTATTGCCGTTCATTAATTACCATTGTAATTGCTTACTAAAATTCCAAAACTATGGGTCCTTGGATATGTTCAGCACCCAAGGCATGGAACAATCATATTACGCAGCCAAAGGAGTGTACTTCAAGAATAATGGACATGTTGAGCAATTATCTTGTGGAGATGTTTAATTGGTTCTATCGCAACAATCTTGCAAGAAATGTTACTAGGGAAAAGACTTGAATGTCAGCAATTGCTAAAGCTGCATGACCCAAAAGGAAGGAGGCAAACATAGAGAAGTGGAATGGAAGTTCAAGAGCACGCCATCTCGCATGGCGTGCCACAATGGCAAGACATGGCAGGTGTTGGGTTAAACATGTCTAATTTGGTGGTTTTGTTATTTTAGCTGGTTTTTAAGACTATCTGAGCACATTATAAATGACTTTATATAAAGGTGTAGTAGTCTCATTCATTCTCATTTCTATATTTTGACTTCACTTTTTACCATGGCTCACACAAAAAACACTGCACATAAGCATCCACCATCACCTGATCGTCCTCGACCGCCACCTCCACCTCCACCTCCCTCTCCCCCTCATCCAGACCCCATTGACCCAGTCACCACCACTGACCTTGATTGAGAGACAAGGAGTGATGTTGAACCTGATGGAGTGCCATGGGCTGATATTCCTATCCCCTCAATATGTTCCACAACTGGGGGGAAGAGCTTGCATCGAGGCATGGGTCCGTTGCCAACACGAGAAGAGGTGGCAGTAGCAGCAACTGTGGAAGCAGCACATCCACAGAAGCAGCAGCATAGCTGAAGGAGCTCCATCATCCTCTCGGCGTAAATGTGCATGAGATCGGAGTGCTCATGCATGTCCTCCTCGACCACCCGCAAGAAACCCTCCTCTTTGTGCCCCCAGGAGGAAACAATGCAATGGCATGCTAGCTCTAAAGGAGATTCGGAGGTTCCAGAGAAGAGTGTTGACCTCCTCATCTCGAGAGCTCCTTTTGCACGTCTTGTCAAAGAGATACTACATGATGATTGAGGGGCCCGAGACAAGAGGATGCAAAGCCTTACCTTGGCTGCAATCCAAGAAGCAGCAGAGGCATTTTTGGTCACCATGTTTGAAGATTCTAACTTGTGTGCAATCCATGCAAAGCGGGTCACAATCATGTGTAAAGATATGAAGCTGGCACGCACCATTCGATGTGATAACCTCCGAATATTTTCCCTTATGATGTACATGATTGGGCAATGTAAAACTTCACTTTATATATTTTCTTTTTAGTGCTTCTCAAGTTGTCCATCAAGGCCTTGATTGCATGTGTATTTGTATATCAAAAACATTTAAATGTATTTGATTTATATATTTCATTTACAAGGGTGATTTGTATATTAAAAACATTTAAATGTATTTGATTTATATATTTCATTTACAAGGGTGATTTGTATATCTCACTTGTTAGTATGTATAGTTTGAAGGCTTAGAAAAGTTTTAAAAAAACCCAACCTGAACAGGGCGACTTTTGCCCAGATAGGAAGCCTGTCTGGGCAAAAGTCGCCCTGTTCAGGTTGGGAGTCTTGTTTTCTTTGTAAACCTTCCTCTCAACCATATGTATTAATTTTTTTTGGTTTTAATATTATTTAGTTGTAAATTGCTTGGTGACAACTAGGTGATATCAAGCCTAGTGTGAAGGCACCACATCTTTTATGATCTTAATACTACTTTGTAAGGCAGTATATATCTTTAATTTTAAGTACCTAATTAATTATAAGGTCTATATAAATTCTTATACATGACAATTAAAGGCTTAAAAATGCAAATAGAGCCCTAACCTGAACAGGGTGACTTTTGCCTAGACAACAAGCCTGTCTGGGCAAAAGTCGCCCTGTTTAGGTTGGGGCTATTTTTATATTTGGTGGCCTCTAATTTTCATGTACAAACCTTTATATGTATTCATATTCACATACACATAGGCCTTGCTATCAATTAAAGCTTAGTATTGGCTAAATCAGATAAAACTATATTCATGTAAGAAGTACACACTCATGTAAGAACTCTCTCCTTCCATGTGGAAGAACTCTCTCATCATGTAAAAGAGTATCTTTTATGATCTTAATATTACTTTATAAGGAGCTATATATCTTTAATTTTAAGCACCTAGTTTATAGAAAATCTTATATGAATGCTTATAAATGACAACTGAAGGCTAAAAAATACAAAAGGAGCCCCAACCTGAACAGGGCAACTTTTGCCCCAAACAGCAAGCCTATCTAGGCAAAAGTCACCCTATTTAGGTTGGGGCTATTTTTATATTTGGTGGCATCCAATTTCATGTACAACAATTTACAAGTAGTCATATTCACATACACACTCATTGTGGTCAGAGAGGTCAGGGGGGGACATCATGGGAAGTTGGCCCAAATTAATCATACTGATACCACAAACTAAACATGCATGCAATCCAATGTTATCCACAATGGCTCTCACTTCTCTCTCTCTCTCTCTCTCTCATATCATGAAAACTTACATTATTCAAACTTTATGTAGACATTATGTATAAAAAAACCCACTTGTATTAATAAAAAGGATTTATATTGATTGTCGAACACAGTATCTAACTACGATAAAGTTTTAAGCTAGCTCATAATGTTCTTGAGATGCCTAGATATAGCCTTGCGCCTCTTCTTGCTAAGTGGAAGGGTCCTCGAGACAATATGGCATTGTGACAACACAATCTGGGTTCTTCTCATCACCAATGCTCTCCGCAAATGCAGTGTGCGAGCACTTTAGAAGCATAATCCCCTTGGAAGGCAGCGTACGTTGAAGCCTTGTTGATGAGCACTATCTTATCAGCGTTTCTTGGAATCGTTGACAAGCATAGGACCTTGCTAAGTACTTTGAGGGCTAACATGTAGAAGCTTGCCATGTGGCTGAATGCATTGTGCACCACAACAAGGTGTTGAGGTGCAATACGACCCATGCAATGGGGCAACACAACATCTCCGTCTTGAGCTTTTCTAAACTCCTCCTCAGTCAAGGCTTTGATCAGCCTCTGCAATTGCTGATTTCAAGATCATCACCGACTCATGCACACCACCCTGCACCGGAACAAGCCCTTATTTTGCAAAGCCTCCGAGCCCTTGTTGTCGATGGGAAATTCATCATTCACAACTAACAAGGAGAGGCATTCCACTTGGTTGAGCTTGCAGAGCTTTTCTAGGTCATCTAAAAAGAGGAATTCCTCCCCTTCAATCACCACAAAGCTGAGCTTACTAAGCTCAAGCTCCGGCATCTCATGTGTAGCCTCCTTTCCCTTGCCCACATCTGGTACATCTAGGGTACCCTCTATAGGACCTTCCTCCACCTCTTCTCCCTCCACCCTCTATTGTGGCCAAGGCACTTGTCTCTCCAGAGTATGGCACCAATGCCTTTGGTGAGGATGCTTCACCAGATTGAGGTGCCTCAATTTGGAGGAGGAGATCTTTGACCATAACGGCCTAAACAAGCTGGTTAAGGACCTAAGGTTTAGGATCCTCCTCCTTGCCTTGTACCATGCCTCCGATTGAGACATCCTCCACCTCTACCTCTTCATCAGAGTCTTGCTCACCACAAAGGTATATGAAGGTGGCAACCCAAGAGAGGAAATCAAGGCTAATCTTCCCCATTTGAAGTGCAAGCATCTCCTCCTTAGTGATCTTCTTGTAGTGACCATCAAGGAGCACAATATCTTGGCATTTTTGCAACCTCCTGAGGGCATTAATGTCATTTTTGTTGATATATCATAGGAGATCACATGGCACCCAACACCATCCTCTTGTGGTAGCTTGACAGTCTAGGGCCTCATGTACTCCTCCATGTAGTCAAGAGTACCTTTGTAGTTCTCTTCTGCCAAGAGGATGGTCGTTCCAAAGTCAATCTCGCGGGAGAAGACAAAGAAAAGTTCCTCTCTGCCAGGCCACTCAATCCTCTTCAAGAACTCAAGAAACCTCTCGTATGCCATGTTTGGGTCCATGCTGCAAGGGAGTGACAAATGCTAGAAATGGAGAGATGAGTGGTGAAAGAGAGAGGAACTCCAAAACAAAGTGTTAGAAAATGAGAGAGGTCCTATATTTATAGACCTCAAAAATAAACATTGGGCATTTCAGACTATAACATAAGTGACCAATAAATAACCCCAAATTTATATAAAAATATAAATTACAAGACATAACACAAGTGGTCATTCACAAAGAACCATCATTTTATAATAGGTTTGATACAAAACCATCTTAATTCACAAGTGGCCCCTCGACGACTTGCGACACGAATTCTGAAGTTGAAATTTGCATCCTCCGTTACTCCAATCTTTGCAAACCTGTAAGCTCTTGTCCAAACATCTTCCAATATAAACAAGGAAATTCAAGTGTAATAAATAAAACAACATATTCAAAAAACACAAAGCAATGCAAATTTACAAATATCAAAGCTCACCTTTTGTCGGCCAATCTTGATGCTTGCTTCTTGGACATCTTGATATCCTAGAATGAGCAAATGCTCCCAAACATCTCCTAAGCTCTATTCATTTCTTGCATTCACCACCTCAATTGAACCAGCAGGAAGAGTCAGAGAGATAAATCTATGAGTGTATCCACACCCTCACTTGATTGCCCACTCCCCATTCATCTTCATCCATCGTTCATAGAAAAATCGAATGGATAAGCTCTGACGACGAGTCTTCAAGTATCGAAAGGAGGAAAGTTTTTCTAATGGAAAACTCAAAAAAATAAAAATTTTAAAAAAGTCAACCGAAAAGTGAGAACTTGGGAATGGTGATGCAACTTGCATCTAAACTTTAATGGGTTAAAATATTCCAAAACTATAGACTATAAAAGTACTAAAAGCTAGTGAGAGAGTGGATAAAATGTAGATGGTAGGACCTAAAAAGTCTATAAAAAATAGGTGAATCATTTGCTTTGTCTTCCACTATGGGGTCAAAATTAGCATTTTTAATCAAAAGATTACCAAAATTTTGGATTTTTTACAGGGCCTATGTCATAGTCCAAATTTTCCCTAATGTGTATTCTATCCTCAAACAGATGGCCAAACAAAAATTTACAAGTAATTGGCCTTTGATGTTCTCAAATCATACTACCATTGATGGGCAGCCGAAATTGGAACAATATCTTCCTTTGGTTTAGGCAATCCTAAATGATACTCACTCATTGAGTATTAGCCGGATGCGGTATGAGGCAGCATCTGGCGGTTATCATCTCTCTTGACGAGACAGGTGTCGTCATCTCTTGAGGCCAATAAAACCACCAAGACATTCTCAGAAGTCATGGAGTTAATTAAGGAGCACCTTGCCAAGGGTGAGGAAGCATATACCTGACAAGCCAACAAATCCAGGCAAGATGTCAACTTTAAGAAAGAGGATTGGGTATATCTTCGCATCATGAAACAATGGCTAAAGCAAGTGGGAAATCGTTGTCCCAAACTATCATTCAGAAGTTTCAGCCCATTTCCAGTCATTCAGAGATTAAGTGATGTGTCTTTAAAGTAAAAGTTGTCAGAAAGTTGGACTATGCACAATATCTTTCATGTTTCTTGGTTGAAGCCATATGTAGGTCCATAATTGCAGAATATATCAGAAAAGCAACAACCAAATATGATTAACGAAGCTTAAGTTATAGAGCAAGAATAAATTCTCCTCCACATATGGAAGCATGGATCTGGTCGAAGAATACGACAATTCTACAACGAAGTTTAAAGACCGCGGAACCCATGAAGCAGTTTGGCTGGATGAAGAGTTATTTGAAGAGAACCCTGAGTTGTTGGCAGACAACTTGGAAGCCCTGAACCTACCACCAAGTTAAGCAAGAGGGAATGTCACATGCACCCTGCACTAGAGTACACAATGACACATTAGCATGATCATCAGTGCAACATTTGTATCGAAGTAGAACCTTTTCTAGGATTTTTTATCGTACGTCGTGAACCCATTTTGAGCCCTTAGTCCAGGGACAGTCAGGCACAAGCTACATAGGTTAGTCTCTGAGATTTAGAGGTCAGTCTATTGTTAGTCCTCTTAACCCACTTGGAGAATGTGTGTGTTAGTGCATGTAGAAGTTAGCCCTAGCATTAGGTCAGGCATTAGCAGGTGTGTAGAAGTCTTTAGGTATGTTCGTGGGCTTATTTGGCATGTACAAGGTCTAAGCTTAGCCTTCGACAACCTCAGTTGACTAGCTGACCAGCATGGGAGTGGGTCCATATGCAGTCGCCTAGTATTTGTTGTTGTAGGCCGACAACATGTGGGGTATAATACTCCAAGCGGCAAGGTCATAAAAGGTGGGAGAACAGTATAAAAATCATATTTTCCCATGCACAACAATTAAAAGCATTCAATTCTTTTTATTGGGTATTTTGTGTCCATGGTGAACTGACCGACAAACTTTTGCTGGCCAGCCAATATAGCAAGGAGACATATCAATACAGGCGCATCAGTTCTCATTCAATCATTCAAGTATTCTCAGCAAAGCATACTCACTTTGCACCATCTAAGCACTCTAGGCTACTAATATGGAAGATATTCTCTACATTCAGCTAGCATATGTGTAGCCCTCCAGCTATCTCGACTTGCATCAGTGGCCAAGGAGAGTCTTCAACAGAGCCTCGTGATAGCTAGATACTCAATTGATGTAGAGTCTTCCTCGTTTTTACATTGGGCATTCATATCATTTGTACTCAGCATTGTACAACATTTCTCCAGATAATAATATAAGCAAATACTCCTGCTTGGAGGGGGCCCTTTCAGTGGATATTGGGACCCAGTATTATGTCATCTTCCACATCCTCATTATCTCTCTCTCTACTCTCTAAAGTTGATGATAAGTATTCTCACCACATACAGGTATAAACAAGGGTGATGCTGATGTTACTGAAGAGAAGGATACTTGTGTAAGAAGTTTGATTGATCTATGGAAAGATAATATATTGGTTTCTAATGAAAATCCAAAGGCATATATAGAGATGATAAAAAAGTGAGTTGAATGCGGCCTACTACAACAAAATTTGGAGGGTAAGCTGGAGCAAGGGCACTTGAGAGAAGAGGTGGAAATCGCTATAGGGTCTGAGAATACCTTCGAAAGCCCAAACCTTTCTGTGGAGAGTATGCATGTGGGCTTTCCTTCTGGGCTGCAAGTTGGTTGATAGACACTTTACCTCACGGGTTTGTCATCCTAGGTGTGGATCAGTAGTAGAGGATGGTAAACATGCTTTTTGGGGATGTTTTTCCATCAGAGGGTTGTGGAGAAAGATAGATAATTGGGTGTTTGCTAACATAGCTCTAAGGGGTTCTTGGGAGGACTGGTTAATGGGAAAATTGATTGAAGCAGAGGGGGCAGTTGGTATGATTTTCAGCCTGGTTAGATATACTTGTTTGTGGGAAATATAGATTTCTAGGAACTATCTGGTATTTTTAAAAGGGTTTAAGGTAGTGAGACTAGATGCTATTGAGTTATGTATAGTTGTGTACACTATTGTTGGTATGTATACTATGTGAATAAAATGAATGATAACACATTTGTGGAGTTGGTGCAGTCATTACAAACTGGAATAGGATGAGCCACTCATAAGATGTTGGGATAGTTGTGCACATACTAGGGGAACCTAACAAATTCATGGCTTTGCGTGTATATGTAGGGAAGGATGTGAAGGAGTTGGGGACATATAATAATGGGAGAGTTGGCTTGCCAAAGTTGGGCCTAAAATACAGAGGTGGTATTTGAAGGAGAAACAACTAGTCCATACATTCTTGGCATTGATAGAGAACCCAATTCGATAGAGGCCTGTTGTGAAGATATGAAACAAGGAGGCTATGGAGGAGCAGAGCCCCAAGGGCTTCACCACTGAGCTTGGCATACCATATCAGATGGGATCAATCATCTTTTGTCTGGCAAGATGAGAGGTGGGACCAGATTTGTGGGTTGTTAATAGTGAAGAGTTATACTAGTGTTGTTTTTGTTCGGATCTGAACTATACCTGTGGCATATGTAAAAGGTGGACTGTTGTATATGTGGCTCGATAGTTTACTAATATAATAAGAAGAGAACACATTTTTATTAGATACTAATTCTCATTTGATGTGGGTTGCTGGCAAAAGCGTAATAAGGTGGAGACTATGCCCTTATCGGGACAAGATCGATGGAGACCATAGGAACTCATCAAATACAGGGGAATGGTCAATGCGAGAAATGTGGACTATGTCGTACTCCGGCTGGCTATGGGCACCTCGTGTGGACCACTCGTCTCATAGAGGGTCGTGGTTGGAGTGTGCCGAGTCGTGACAAAGTGATCGGATGAAGGGCGTGGACGTGCGAACCTCGTCGTCGTATTCGCAGACATGGTTATAAAAGCAGTCGATGTAATGGTCCGTCTACACTCTGAGTGGATTTGAGTTATAGCCATGGATACGTCTCTCACGCACAAGCGCTTGCTCGCGTTCGTTTTAATCTGCGGCTTGGCTTGCGAGGTGGCTTTGGCGAAGGGGCAGTATGGATCGAACAAAGAGGATCCGCACAAGGGTTATAAGGACACAGACAGCTCGCCCCAGGGGGACAAGCAGTCTCCCAAAAAGGCAGCACCGTACAAGAAGCCAAGCGTAGTTGCCCTTGCGGTGGAAGGAGTAGTGTCGTGCCAAGATTGCAAATATGTGGGAACCAGATCGCTCGCGTACGCAAAGCCCCTAGCTGGTAAGTAATTAATATCTTAATAATGCAAGTGTGCTTGCTTGCTTCAAAGTCTAAACCAGAAAGACGAGGCCTGTATATCTTTCACAACATGATGATACCCTCCGCAGGAGCCAAGGTGAAGCTCGCATGCCAAGCCGGCCTCCGCTACCAGAAGTTCTTCTACTCCACAGCTCTCACCGACTCTCATGGCTACTTCTTGCTGCGCGTCCCCCGCTTCGACTTCAAGCAGTTCCTGCCTCTGATCAAGAACTGCAAGGTCTACTTGGTCTCCTCCCCAGACAAGAAGTGCAGCACTTGCACCAACATCAACTATGGCAAATCCGGAGCCCCTCTCCGCCTGGAAAAGTCATACCCCGATGATCTCTTCCACACATACCCCGATAAGCTCCTCTACTCTGTGGGACCTTTTGCCTTCGCTCCTGCCCGCCCATGCAAGACACCTCCTCCTGTGTACCCCCCACCTTCCCCACCCGCTTACAAGTCCCCTTCTCCTCCTCCTCCTCCTGTGTACTCCTCTCCCCCGGTGTACCCCCCACCTTCACCACCCGCTTACAAGTCCCCTTCTCCTGTGACGTACCCCCCACCTCCCTCACCCTCCCCTCCTCCCCCGGTTTACAAATCTCCTTCCCCAGTGTACAAGTCCCCTCCCGTCTACCCCCCGCCACCTTCCTCGCCCGCTTACAAGTCCCCTTCACCGCCCCCCCACCACTACTAGAGGTCCATAAATTCATAGTCCACGCGCCTAAAATGGTAGGCGCCCTAGTTTTCTAAGGAATAAACAAACCACCACTACAATTTCGGGTGGAGTAACAACATTTTCCAGCAGCAACCACAGTATTCTCTCCCCTCTGCCCCCTCTCCCTCATGTTGACTTCGAGGCGCAGACTACTACACTTAGGTGGCAGCAGTGATTGCATGTTCTATTTGCACTCACTCTTGCCGTTACCTTGTATCACCGAAAGGCTACGTCAATGTGCTTTGGAAAGAGAAAAACAACATTTGTATGGCCTTGTCAAGTGTCGAAATCCACAATAAACTACGTGGGCTCCCGGTACCCATCTACACAATTTACTTTCCTATAAATCATGGGGTCCTAGTTACCCATACCCATCTCGGCAATAAAGGAGATGGGGTCTTGGTACCCATCTACGTTGCTATTAATCATTGCATATGATCAAGAGAACAAATACCTTATCCATCGTTTACTATAAATTCCTTACTCACTTCTTGTTGCTGTAAACTATAATCTCATGCTCCACTACTAGTGGTGAACTTAGGTGCTCTCTGTTTACGGATCCTATCTTCGTGCTGTCTATTACACCTAGGTGTGGTTCTCTTCAAGCTATGCCCCCCCATCCCATGGTGGGTCTTACGTACGATTTTGACACTCCAACAAAAAGAGGGCCTAGCAGCATTTATAGTATGGCTATTATAAAAAGATTTTGAAAAGTATTGGGACGTAAGCGTGCTGTAAGCAACACTATTTTTTCGACGCTATAAGTGCTGCTATATCCCACAGTATAACCGTTGCTATATCCCACGGTATAAGCGTCGATATTTCCTACGTTGTTTTCGCCCGTTGAGAGCGGCACTAATGAAAAATGATATCATTGCTATTTCCATCACTTATAGCGGCGCTGATAAAAAACAATAGCATCACTATTTCTGTCGCTTAGCAGCGCTGATAATAAAATAGCAGCGCCGTTATTTCCACCGCAGAGTGGCACTGTTCAAGACAGTTCTAATTTGTATAAACAAACATGTCGATGTATTAAAATGCATTTGCGTATCGACATATGAAAATACATTTGAAACATAGTAACTCCCGAAATCTTATTTGTATTGAATCCAGAATGCCATAAAAGGTAAGTTCCATCCAAAATGCCATGAAAGGCGAGCTGGAGATGATCACTCACTTTTTTCAAAGCGAGCATGAGGAAGAGACACCTAACTTTGAAACACATGAAGGAGAGGATGTGTTACACAAGGAGGCTAACAAACCATTGTATGAGGGTACAAAGTACTTAACTTTATGGGCATGTATGAAAATCCTCAACTTGAAAACAACATATGGATGGAGAGATAATAGTGTAAAAAGCCTACTCCGATTGATTATTAAAGAAGATCGCCCAACAAACAATTTGTAATGCTAAAAAAATACTTTCCATGCTTGGTATCGATGACACTCAAATTCATGCATGCCATAATGATTGTGTACTATTTAGGGGTACCTTTTCCAATGTCTAATTTTTGGAGAGGATCGTTACAGGAAGGATTTACAGGGTGCCTTTGCCAATGTCATGCAATGTCCAATTTTTGGAGAGGATCGTCTCAGGAAGGATTTACAAGGTGGCAAAATTCCACAAAAGGTATTGAGGCACTTTCCTATTATATCTCGCATTCAACATATGTTGTGGTGTCAATCCATTGCTAAGTTAATGACATGGCATGTGAACCATCGTTCAACCGATGGCACGATAAGGATTTTCACCAACTTACCACCTTGGGCTCACATTGAGAATGGATGGCCAGAGTTCAAAGAAGAGTCCCTACTCTCATTTTGGAGTGAATAGATTCTTATGTCTGCCGTGTAGCTTTTGCACTAACATTTCACATCCAGAGGAGTGAAAAGAGCATTGCCTAAAATGGTAGGCGCCCTAGTTTTCTAAGGAGTAAACCACCACTACAATTTCGGGTGGAGTAACAACATTTTCCCTTAAGCATGCCAGCAGCAATCACAGTATTCTCTCCCCTCTGTCCTCTCTCTCTCATGTTGACTTCGAGGTGCAGACTACTACACTTAGGTGGCAGCAGTGATTGCATGTTCTATTTGCACTCACTCTTGCCGTTACCCTTGTATCATCGAAAGGCTACGTCAATGTGCTTTGGAAAGAGAAAAACAACATTTGTATGGCCTTGTCAAGTGTCGAAATCCACAATAAACTGCGTGGGCTCCCGGTACCCATCTACACAATTTACTTTCCTATAAATCATGGGGTCCTAGTTACCCATATTCATCTCGGCAATAAAGGACATGGGGTCTTGGTACCCATCTATGCAATTTACTTTGCTATTAATCATTGCATATGATCAAGAGAACAAATACCTTATCCATCGTTTACTATAAAGTCCTTACTCACTTCTTGCTGTAAACTATAATCGCATGCTCCACTACTAGTAGTGAACTTAGGTGCTCTCTGTTTATGGATCCTATCTTCGTGCTGTCTATTACACCTAGGTGTGGTTCTCTTCAAGCTGTGCCCCCCCATCCCATGGTGGGTCCTACATACGATTTTGACACTCCAACAAAAAGAGGGCCTAGTAGCATTTATAATATGGCTGTTATAAAAGGATCGCGAAAAGTGTTGGGGCGTAAGCGTGCTGTAAGCAACACTATTTTTTCGACGCTATAAGTGCTGCTATATCCCACAGTATAACCATCGCTATATCCCACGATATAAGCATCGATATTTCCTACGTTGTTTTCGCCCGCTGAGAGCGGCACTAATGAAAAATGATATCATTGCTATTTCCATCACTTATAGCGGCGCTAATAAAAAACAACAGCATCACTATTTCTGTCGCTTAGCAGCGCTAATAAAAAAATAACAGCGCTGCTATTTCCACCGCAGAGTGGCACTGTTCAAGACAGTTCTAATTTGTATAAACAAACATGTCGATGTATAAAAATGCATTTGTGTATCGACATATGAAAATACATTTGAAACATAGTAACTCCCGAAATCTTATTTGTATTGAATCCAGAATGCCATAAAAAGCGAGTTACATCCAAAATGCCATGAAAGGCGAGCTACATCGAGTATGGAGTTACACATGGAGTTACACAACATAAAACACAATAGGCAGGTCTCTAGTCATCCTCCTCCTCATCATCATCCCCCTCCTCATCTCATCATCGCCCTCGTCCTGCTCACCTATGCCTCTTCGTTATCTTCCTATATCACACAAAATTAAGTAATATTAAAAAAAATTAGATAAATTTCTAAAAGCTTATAAAACCAAAGGAATTTAAATTTTTAAAACTTGTTCAAACAAGTAACTTACATCGAGCATAGCTTCATATTTCAAAGGGACACCCTGTTGTGTGGCCAAGATCCCATTGGGTTAAACAAAGTCGTACTCTTCACACGAGAAGAAAAATGGCCCACCATATTTTCCTGCATTGGGCACACATTAAAAAAGAACAATTTATATAAGTTTTAATTCTTTAGAAACTAAAGTTTTGAATACAAAATGTTAAGGATTCAAATACTTACAAACTAATCACGGAAAGATGGCACTCCACTCGATCCAAGATGAGAAGCCCCTCTTTTATACATGCATACTCGCGCTACTTCTCTTTGTTGCTTGAATAGATTGGGATTTTCCCAGTATGTCTTTTTGGTCTTCTTCCAATATTTATCTGATTTTCCTGGTGGCTTCATGCCACCACGCTTGATGGCCTTAGCAATCAATGATTTCTTATGACTCACATATCCCCACATACGATCGAGCATCTTAAGGTTATTAAATTGTAAGCCGGGTATGGCACATGACACTCTGTCTTCAATACCCTTAGAATGTATTGCGACTTTGCATCATCTTTATTTCTCTAGTTTTAATGCCCCAAATGTTTTCAAACTCAAAATTTATAAGGTGATGCATGCATACTATGACATGCTTCCCCTTGCTATCCTCAATGATGCTCCCATCTATCCTCCTCACATGGTAAGGAAGTGTCGTAGGGTCATAGGCATTTGGACTCACCACCTGCTATGCCTGCATATCTTGTGAGGAGGAATTGGAAGCATATCTATTACTGCCCCCTAAACAACTGCCCAACTACCCTCACTAGAATGTCACGAAGAGGCAGACCTCCTATCTATCGAGGATGTGGTACGAGGTTGTGGACTAGGTGCCATAGAAGAAAGGGGAGGGGGATGGTTGCAAACTCCACTTGTAGGCCCAACACCCTGAAATGGACTAGATTCTCTAATGGGAGTGGATAAGGGTATAGGAGTGCATAACCTAGGAGTAGAACCACCCCACATAGGTGTAGGGTTAACTATGCAAGGAATCGAGGGTGGAACAAAAATGTTCCACACATTCTCTCTCCCATATCGATGCGACAGACTAGCGGCCAACTGTGAGAGTTGCTCCATGTTCGGATCATCAACAATGGACACTGAACAACAAGCCAATGGGCTTCTCAAGTCTGGATCGTCCCTCTACATGTCTACATTACAAAAAGGAGGCTATCATGTTTATAGAATAAGGAGGACTTAAAAAGCAAATCTATTATGTGTATGCCTTATGCATGTATAGAGCTCTATGCATAAGCCATAAGTTCTATGCGTAAGGCTCTAGTCACAAGGCTTATGCATAGAGCTTATGACATGCATAAGACTTATGTTGTTGGACTCAACGCTACCACCAGGACAACACCATGATACTGCTTCTCTTCAGCTATCCCCGTGGCCTGGTTATACTCCGTGTATAGGAGCATCTCTCTACTTTGGCTAACCAGCAACCACTTCTCAATTCGTCACCACCACTGCAACTCTCTCACCAGTTCAAACCTTACGTTCACGCTCATCATGACTTCTACAATAGTACCTTCACCATCCGATTTCAGCCTGTTACATTTAGACATCATGCTAGAGTCGTCATTTGGCTCAGGTACAGGAACTAACAATGTACAAGCAGCCGAATGAACATCACTGTCATCCTCTTCCTCCACTGAGAACCACCATAGAGAATTGTTCTCTCCCTGGTGCTCAGGTTCCAACACTGCCAACTTCACACCATCGAAGCTAATTTGGAAGGCATGTTGGAGCTGTATTTTTGTGTATTTCTGCATTTCATCCTGCCATCCCATCTCCACGCTTCTAGCTTCAACATCAAATGCTTGGTCCCTAGCTAGGCATGTCTCCCCAGCATCGACAATTGCTTCATGAATGAAGGTACCTCTGAAAGCTCTCCATGGTCTACAAGAGTTGTTGTAGCAAGGAGCACAACCTCCTCATCAATATCATTTGGCTCTGGGTCCCATATTGGCAAGCTTAGAGAAACTTTGCATCCTCGATCAAACCCTTGATCAAGAAAACTGGAATCACCAAGCGAATATGGCATCTTATCATGATCCTCCCCTCCAAGTTGACTTTCCCAAGCCACCATTTGCTTACCCACATCTATTAGATGAACCACCAAGTCATTGACATCTTCATAAACTTTGCAATGAATGTCGGTGATAGCTTCGTGCATCTTGGGCACCTCTTTTTTGTCCATAGTGGGATGGTCCACATATAGAACAATCTACTTCATGACCAAACAAGTCATTAATAGTTAACCCATATACACCAGTGGAATATGCAGCAAGATATTCATTAGGAATTTTTTGAGGTCATTTTTGGGCCTTATAAGGAAGTTTGACCGGAATATTCCCTCCAAAAAGGGGCACCGGATAAAATTTTTACAAACAAACTCCAAATTTGTCGGACTTCACATATTTAGATTCTACTCTTCAAAAGCTATCCATTGATATATAACACGATAGGGTTCAAAGAAGGGACAAGATAGATACCTAGAAGATTCTTCTTTGCCTGAGGAAGATTCACGCTACCTTCCCCTCCGATCGGGTAGTGGACCCTCGCCTCGGCTCTGCCTTTATGCTGGGCTCGGATCGGGTAGTGGACCCTCGGCTCTGCCTTTATGCATGATCTACATGGCTCACTGCAGTCTCGATGGGAGGCTGGGCATCACCTTCAGTGCAGCGGATTACAGTACGATATGACATCAGTAGCAGCCATCATCATTGGACCATGCAACGGTGCAGTCAACAGGCTCCGGTGAACCAGTTTGGCACAAAGTGCCGGTGTTCGGAGTGTTTGGCACAAACTACCTACTATTATCCGCTTCTACTTCGGCTCGGTGCAATTATGGTGATCCGTAGTCCGACGGGTTGATAAGTAAGGAATCCAACAATCCCATTTGACTCTCGCCATCTCCGGACTGGTCCACCCCTTCCTTCCGCACGTTCCAGCTCGGTTCCCCGATGGGTCAGGATGCCCAGACCTTCCGGTTATGAGAGACCAGTACTGCCACCAAAGATGGTCCTCCACGTCAGAATTTTGTCTCGTTGAGGTCCACATGGTGTGACGCTGCTATGCAGGGAATAGGAGCACCCATCAACCTTGAAGCATGCCCCCACCCGTCAATGATCCACCCACAGCCATCATTCAGAGACGCCACCTATCCTTCGGATAGGAAACCACTGTGGCTATTCGGTATCAAAAGCACATGGACCACGCTGCCATATTCTTCATCAGGCAAAGGTGTGTGAGCAAGAACCTCGTTGTCGCGAAAGTGTTAAGGGCAAAAGACTTCAACAAAATTTAAAAGGACATACACACAAAAATGATATGAATCACCGGAGAGAGAGAGAGAGAGAGAGAACACCATTGTTGCTGTATTGCTTTATTCATAGATGCTAGAATGCCTGATTACAAAGATGTAAGTGGTAGAGGTGGTAGTATCTCCAAGGTGCACACAAAGGTATGGCTAAGGGTAAGTTCATAGTGGCACACTGACATGATCAGCAATGGCAGTATTTGTACAGAAGTAGAACCTTTTTTAGGATTATTTGTCGTACGCCGTGACCTCATTGTGAGGCCTCAGTTCAGGAACAGTCAAGAATGAGCTACGTAGGTCAGTCTTTGAGCTTTAGAGGTCAGGTAGCCAGTCCTCTTAACCCACTTGGAGAATGTGCTAGTTAGTGCATGTAGAAGTCAGGCCTAGCATAAGGTCAGGCATTAGCAAGCATGTAGAAGTATTTACATATGTCTATGGGCTTATTTGGCCTGTCCAAGGGCTAAGGCCTTGGACAACCTCAGTGGGTCTATACCCAGTTAGCCACCAGCATCTTTTGTGCAGGCCGAGAGCATGTGGGGTATAATACTCCAGTCGACCAGGTCATAATAGGTTGGACAACATCTTAAAGTGCATATTTTCCCATGCGCAATAGTTAATATCATTTAATGATGTTTATTGTGGAAATTTTTTATCCATGCTGAACTGGCCGACAACCCTATGCTCACTGACCAACAGCAAGGAGACGTATAAATACAGGTGCATTAGTCCTCATTCAGTCATTCAGGTATTCTCAGCAAAGCATACTCAGTTTGCAGCGTCCAAGCACTCTAGGTTAAGAAGGAAGATGCTCTTCACAGCTATCTAGACTTGCATCAGTGGCCAAGGAGAGTCTTTAGTAGAGCCTCGGGATAGCTGCATCCTCACTTGACGTACGGTCTACCTCATCCTTGAGTTGGGCAGCATTCATATCATTTGTACTCAACATTGTATAGCATTTCTCCAAAGAATAATATAAGCAAATACTCCTGCTTGCAGTGCTTGTTGCAGGGGGGCCCTTTAGTGGGTTTTGGGACCCAATACTATGTTGTCTTCTACATTCTCATTCTCTTTTTTCTCTCTACTCTCTAAAGTTGATGCTAATATCTTCTTAGATGACATTCTTATCTTCTTGGGGATTGTAGAGTAGCATGACTGAGATGTGGCACAGGTTTTGCAACTCTTGCAGGATAATGAGTTGTTTATTAATGCAAAGAAGAGTGAGTTTGGAGTACAAGAAATCCATTACCTGGGATACATCATCAGTTCTTCAGGTAATGGCCTCGACCCTGAAAAGGTACAGGTTTATGTCCTTAGTTGGGATGTTCCCACTACCGCCCAGGACATCCGCTCATTTGTGGGTCTGTCAGGCCTAGAGCACCCACATGGACAAGTTTTTTGATCTTGTAGCACTTCTTATGGACTTGCTCAAATGCATGGATACTCGTCATCAGAAAGTGTCCGCATGGGAAAGGCTCTAGAGGCATTCTAGGAAATGAAGAAAGTTGCCTCTGAGAGTCATGAGTTTTAAAGTTAAGATAAGGGGATGATCCTTTCAAGGTGACTACTAATGCCAGTAACCTTACCATTAGAGATGTTTTACAGCAAGATGGTAGGCTAGTGGCTTATTATAGCTGCAAATTAAATAACGCCAAGAATAATTATTCGGTGTATGACAAAGAGCTCTTGGGGGTGATGGCCGATCTTAAGCATTGCAAGAACCTCCTTTATGGGAGGGACTTCACAGTTAAGACCGATCACCATGCAGTTAAATGGTTGTTGCAAAACATGCCCTGTGCTGCCCAATGGAGTGACATGCAGTCCAGGTGGAGTCAATTGTTCCAACAATTTGGGGGAATGATTGAATACGTCCTGGGCAAAAATAACCATGTTGCCGATGCTCTTAGTCAAAAGGGCACTATTCAGACATTGCAAGATTCCACTATGCTTGAAATTCAAGGCAAAGACTTAGACAGTATGAAGGCACAATATCTGGATTCGGAAGAGTTTGGGGCTCAACATGATTTGGCTCATAGTTTAGAACTAGGCCACTATATTATACGAGATGGTTGGTTGTTTTTCAAGAATAATATAAGCAAATACTCCTGCTTGCAGTGCTTGTTGCAGGGGGGCCCTTTAGTGGGTTTTGGGACCCAATACTGTGTCGTCTTCTACATTCTCATTCTCTTTTTTCTCTCTACTCTCTAAAGTTGATGCTAATATCTTCTTAGATGACATTCTTATCTTCTTGGGGATTGTAGAGTAGCATGACTGAGATGTGGCACAGGTTTTGCAACTCTTGCAGGATAATGAGTTGTTTATTAATGCAAAGAAGAGTGAGTTTGGAGAACAAGAAATCCATTACCTGGGATACATCATCAGTTCTTCAGGTATTGGCCTCGACCCTGAAAAGGTACAGGTCATTCTCCGTTGGGATGTTCCCACTACCGCCCAGGACATCCGCTCATTTGTGGGTCTTTGTCAGGCCTAGAGCACCCACATGGACAAGTTTTTTGATCTTGTAGCACTTCTTATGGACTTGCTCAAGGGCATGGATACTCGTCATCAGAAAGTGTCCGTATGGGAAAGGCTCTAGAGGCATTCTAGGAAATGAAGAAAGTTGCCTCTGAGAGTCGCGAGTTTTAAAGTTGAGATAAGGGGATGATCCTTTCAAGGTGACTACTAATGCGAGTAACCTCACCATTAGAGATGTTTTACAGCAAGATGGTAGGCCAGTGGCTTATTATAGCTCTAAATTAAATAACGCCAAGAATAATTATTCGGTGTATGACAAAGAGCTCTTGGGGGTGATGGCCGATCTTAAGCATTGCAAGAACCTCCTTTATGGGAGGGACTTCACAGTTAAGACCGATCACCATGCAGTTAAATGGTTGTTGCAAACCATGCCCTGTGCTGCCCAATGGAGTGACATGCACTCCAAGTGGAGTCAATTATTCCAACAATTTGGGGGAATGATTGAATACGTCCTGGGCAAAAATAACCATGTTGCCGATGCTCTTAGTCAAATGGGCACTATTCAGACATTGCAAGATTCCACTATGCTTGAAATTCAAGGCAAAGACTTAGACAGTATGAAGGCACAATATCTGGATTCGGAAGAGTTTGGGGCTCAACATCATTTGGCTCATAGTTTAGAACTAGGCCACTATATTATACGATGGTTGGTTGTTTTTCAAGCACCATCTTTGTGTAGTGCCAAGTCCTTCTCCCACGATGCCCATGATTATCTTGTTGGGGGTCATAGAGGTATCAACAGTACCTTGGAGAAGTTAGAGAGGTGATTCTATTGGGGATGCGACGGAATGTCTACCAAAATGTCCAATCATGCCAGATATGTCAAAAAGTGAAAGTTCCTCATACCAAACAGGAAGGGTTGCTTCAGTCTTTGCCTATACCTAAACCCCATACTAAAAAATTTGCTTTATGCATCTTTCTATGCATAGAAATCAAATTTAATAATTAATATCAGTGATATCCATGCATATTCATATGTAAACATGTATATGGAGTAATTAGAATATTTCTTTTAGATGCAAAAATGGTGGGAATTACTGTTTTGGAATAACATAAAAACAAACTTTCTTTTTCACAAAATTCTAGAAACTTTTTCCATAACCTCCTTTATATGGCTGGCTATTTCTCATTTTTATCTTTCTTCACTTAACTTAATTAACCCAATTTAGAATTATAGAACTCTAATCTACACAATTTTCTAAATTCAAGAGGGTAAACAATAAGAAGAGTTTAATTAATCACTTAGTTAATCTTTCTAGGATTAAGAAAGGTTGGAATGCAAAGAAGAGAAGGGGGTGGCCTTTTCATCAAAGGCATAGCATTTGAATTTAATTCAATCATTTGCAAAACATAAAAATCAAGAAAACCATAGATTTTTCATTAAAATTCGTAAACAAAGTAGGAAAATTAGCTTACATGGAGCTTGTAAGCTCTCCTTTGGCTTGAGGGATTGAGGGTTCTACTCTTGTTTGAAGCAATAGTGGCCACCAATTCCATTTGGAGAGGATTAGGCCAAAAACGATTCAACTATTAAAAAATTCAATGTAGATGGCTCAGACAGGAGTAGAGTAACAGTGCATAAGCACCATTAAGCTTTTACAAAGGGGGAGGCTTCTATTTATAGTAAAAAGTGAGCCTCTAACCAAGCAAACTGATTCTACAATTTTCCAGATCAGTTTGGATAATTTTTGACCATTTTTGGGTCAGTTCAGCTTACTTTTTGGATCTAGATTTGAAACAGGAGAGAGGAGAGAGGAGCGATAAAAATATCTCATTTTATTGATTAAAAATTGGAGATAATGATGATAAAAAGGGGCCTACTTCATGAGGGGATATCCCCACAGTGAGGTGTCAAAATTCAGTTTTTTAATTCTTTTCTTTGGTCAGTCCACTCTTCATCTTATGTGAGCATTTACTCATTTTTGGGAGGTTTTTCTTTTATTCTTCAATTTATCTCCTCCCTACATTTGGATTTATCTCATTAGCCTGTCAAATTTTTGTTTGGACCTTAATCCAAAATTTTCTGAAAAAAGGGGCCCTTAGGCTAAGGTCTTTTGTACACATTATAATTTATTTCTAATGCACCTTAGGAAATTTTTTTGAAACTTCTGTTTTGGGGGAATTTATTTTGATAAGAAGGGATATTTTTTCATCCAAAGATATCTAAGAACTGAATTACCTCTCTCTAGAATATTTTCTCTCTCTAGGCCAAAACAGATAGAAACAAGATCTTTTATTATTCTGAAAAGGAGATTGATTACAGGGGAAGAAACTGGACATCTTGAGGGGCTGGGGGAGGAATCTTACAATAACAAAATTTTCATATCTTTCTAACTTCTATGATATCTAATGATTGCAAGGTGCATTCTAATATTTTATACCCAAAATAGAATGCAAGTTGCATCACCATGTCCATAAGGGGGGCCCAAAAATTGTTTCTTTTTAATCTTTATTTTTTTGAGTTCTTCCATCAAAAAAACTTTCCTTATACATATATAAACCCAAAAAGTGCATTTTGTATATCATTTCTTAGGTATAACTACCTCATGACAATCTTGTCATATCTTCATAACTTCCTCATAATCTTCACTCTTGTCCTATCTTCCTAACTGCTATGCTATCTAATGATTACAAGATGCATTCTAATATTTTATATCCCAAAATAGAAGGGCGTTTTTTGAGGCCACTAAAATAATGACTTTTTCATACTTTTCACATTTTAGTGTATTTTTATTTAAAACTTTTTTCCTAAATATATATATATTGAAAAGTTATTTTTAAATATCATTTTCAAATCCTTATCTCATGTAATGTCATTTAATGCCAACCCACTCCTTTCATTCTTCTCATCTCTCCTAATCATGACTGAAATCTTTATTTTTGGAATACAAAAAATGGCTTTTTTAGAGAGATATATTCTTAATATATATTTCTTCATGATCATTCCAAATGTTAGAATATTATTATCTAATATATAATTTTCTTTTCCAATCTTCTATTAATCTTATTTTTTTGTCATCTTGAACTAGACATGTCTTTAGATGATATTACGAATGGTGGAAATCGTAAAGTAGACAATCACATTCGTATAGATGAAGATTATGCACTAGCAAAACGTCCATATGTTAGACAATCATTACCTAATTCAACCATGTCCACACTAAGAAATAAGGGAAAGAAGAATGTTGATCTTTGGGTGGATGGGAATCTCTTCCCCTATTATCCTTTGACCTTCTATAGTCCACCATTTTGTGATTTCACTAGTTTTGTTTGATATGTAGGTGATGGAAAAAATGGGCTCTTAGGATATTGTAAAAGACGTTCTGTTAGTGGTGGTCTTCATAACCAATACTTATACTCAATTAATTCATGTCTTCAATCAAGTATTGAAGATTTGAAAAAACATTCACATGACCTAGACATGAAAAATAAGGAACAAGAAACACTCATAAATAATCAAAGAGATAAATTGTCTAGGTTACAAAGAAAAATAAGGAGGTTGAAGCACACACCAATTAGTGCACGTGAGCGTAAACGAAACATTTCTAATATTCAAAATCTTTTGGTGCAAGGCGGCGCAAGGAAACGGAGGGTCATGGCAACAAGGTATGTTTCCATGGAATTTTCTTTTTGTATTTTTTATGTATGTGTTAATTTAAAGGTTTTTCCTGATAGATTTAATGGTGGTTTCGTTATCTCTCAGGAATTTATTAGCTGATGCATCTCGTGTGGGAGATACTATGCACGTTTTTAAAGCCTGCATGAAAAACAAAGGGAGAACATCAATCATCCGTGATCCAAATTATAAGAGAGTCGTTGAGGTGGTTACAAAGGACATTATGCAAGACATCAAGGGGCTTATTAGTGTAAGGGATGTACAAGATGCATTTGATGAAGCTGACATCGGCATAAGGGTTACGAAGGAATTTATGGAGTCATCAAAGGAGCTCTTCGTACCCGAGAGATTCGAGGGAACTTTCTTCCTCCTTCCTACAAAGTATCATTAGAAAATAAGGCAAGCAATGTAGATGTTAAATCAATCCTTGGCCAGTATATTCATGTAGAAGGAACAATGGTTTTAGATCCTAAGTCCAAGGATAGGCTTGAAGTACAGTACAACACATACAACAACCTCTTTGTGGACCTAAAGAACCTTCAACGACATATGATCTGATTCTATAAGGTTTCACATCAAGGTTGGGTTTGAGCATTTATCGTTTAACTTGTAAATTTACCTTATCGAGGACATGAATTACATGTGTTGTTTGGCTTGGTTTATGTGATATGTAGAATCAGAGGGAGTCCGATCGCTTATACTGAAGTTGGATGAGGCTCAACTAGTAAAAGGGTAAAGATTGGAGCGAATGGGAATCACATATATGAATGAAGCAATGGCATATGCAAAGGACAAGGATAAAATCCCTTCTTTCTTTAGTGTAAAATCTGAGAAGAATAATTGGTGGCTTGGAGCCTTTGAGGTTCCAAAGGAGAACACTGAGGTGTTCAATTAGATGCTTCAATGATGCCCTCAAATTCTAGAAGTCATCAAACAACAAATGAATGGGGAGGAGCAGTGGATGTTGTGGGCTCCTTTCGTGTGGATTGGCATCTAGGTGGTGATTTGAAGACCATAAAATGCATGTGTAACTGTGACAATAGTGCACAATGCCTCCTTCCATGTTCATTGTGTATGAAGCGGTCAATTCTCAAGCCAAAGAGCGAAGATGAGCTCCGATGGGGTGGAGGAGATCTTGTCTTCTAATTAAGATGCAACACCCAATAGGGATACAAAGGATCTAAATTAGGCACCAATTATTCCTTTCCCAATGAAAAGTATGCACTTTTGCACATTGCATGCCATTCTCCCCAACAGAATGGAGTTGCAGAGGGAAAGAATTGTACAATTTTGAATGCAATCGGATGCATGCTTATTCATTCTAGATTATCTCGCTCTTTTTGGTTAGAAGTAGTATTGACAGCCATTTTGTTCAAAATCATCTTCCAACTACTGCACCTTCTAGGAAGATTCCAATGATAGCTTGGATAGGCCAAACTCCTTCTGTTGCACATTTCAAAGTCTTTGGGTGTATTGCTTATATTCATGTCCCAAAAGAGACACGACACAAGCTAGAACCTTCAGGTTTGAAGGTTATTTTTATTGGTCATTCTTACAACTCAAAGGGTTACAAGTTTTACGATCCAAGTTCTCAACAAAAGGCAATTGTTAGTCGAGATGCTATATTCAATGAGCAATTGATGTGAGGTTCGTGGTCCACAGATGATGCTGATGATACAAAAGTATTACTCACTTCTTTTCCTTTTCTACTTTTGGATAATAATTTGCAAGATTACAACACTCTTTGATGGATATTGGAGACAAGTCTATTGATGTTCATCCTACGGTTTCAAAGGAGACTGCTACAGATCTTGATATCTATGTTGATCTTCCTATTGAACTTGAGCACGGTGCAAATCATGTATATGATGATGATCTTGAAACCTTTGATCATGTATTGGCTGTTTGTAAAGATCCTTCAACTTATGCAGAAGCTATGTCCTCTCCATAAAAGAAACAATGCAAGGAAGCCATGGAAGTTGAATATGAGTCTTTGATCTCGAAAGGTACATGGGTTCTTATCAATCTACCTTCAGATCATACTCCTATCAAATGTAAGTGGGTTTACAAGACTAAAACAAAGGCAGATGGATCCTTTAATAAATTCAAAGCTTGTTTAATTGCAGAGGAATACTCACAAATTTCAAGGATTGACTATCATGACACTTTTTCACCCGTAGTTCGTAGTACAAGCATTCGAGTACTACTAGCTTTTGCAACTCAGTTTGATTTGGAAATACATCAAATGGATGTTAAGATGGCTTTTCTTAATGGAGACTTACAGGAGGAAATATATATGGAGCAACCTAAAGGATTTACGATTCTCAAAAAGGAACATCTTGTATGCCAACACCACCGTGCTTTGTATGGACTAAAACAAGCTTCACGATCATGGTACATCAAGATTGATCAATTTCTCACATCTCAGGGGTTTGTTTCTTGCTTCTGTGATCCAAATCTTTATATCAAGCGCAATGTGGATAACCATTTTGTGATATTGGCCCTTTATGTTCATGACACTATACTTGTGTCTAATAATCTATCTTTCATGCAACAAGTAAAAAAGGTTTTATCCTCAGCCTTTGATATGGTGGATCTTGGCGACATCCATTCATGCCTTGGTATTTAAGTTCAAAGGTATCATCACAATGGTATTTTGCTTCTTCGTCAAACAAAGTTTATCCAAGATATTGTTCAAAAGTTTGGATTGGCTCTACTGCACATTCGGCAAACACTCGTTGTCTTGCAAGCTCTACTAAGAGTACTTCTGAAAATAATGAGGCTGAATCATTAGCTTTAAATCAACCCTATGCTAATCTTGTTGGTTGTCTTCAATTTGTGGGCATGAGCACTCGTCTTGATATTCTGTTTGTAGCAAATCTCTTTTGACAATACTTGTCCTCTCCATCTACAAGACATTGGTCTCAAGCTAAACGTGTTTTGAAGTACTTGAAGGGCAGTGCAGATTTCAAACTTGTATATCGCCGTCAAGAAGACATATCTTCATCATTAATCTTTTGGGTTATTCAGATGCTGATTGGGCAAGCTCTAACTTGTCCATGCGATCCACCAATGCTCATGAATTGGTTTGGCTTCCACAATTGCTTGCTGATATTGGTCATTCTTGTGAGATCCATCATCCCACTGCTCCCTCTGCGCACCGGATTCTCGGATGGTAGCAGCGGAAGCAGCTCCCTCTTTCGCAGGCTCGCCTTCGAATGTCCGGGCACGAGACTAAGCTGATGGTCATTCAAAAAACCGAAACCGGGAAAATTTTCCATGCCCGGAAAGCGGGGACGATTCCATCAATTTGAATTTCTTAACGAATTTTTCTAACAAAGTCAAGGCTGATCTAACCTTTATCTGAATAAACCAAATAGAAGGGAAACTATAACAGACTTCACTTGAAGGAATCAACGCTTTTTTCCTAATTGAATTAGGCACAGCCATCGATCTATTCATTTGAGAGGTCTTCAGGCTTTTAATTAACTAGTCGAGTTCTAAGCATAATCCTATTAATCAATTTTATTATTAAAACTCTACTGATTCCAGCCTAACCCCATCTGGCCCATGGGTTAGCCACCGCCCAACCACTGGAACTTTTGATAGAGAACCCAATTCGATAGAGGCCTGTTGTGAAGATATGAAACAAGGAGGCTATGGAGGAGTAGAGCCCCAAGGGCTTCACCACTGAGCTTGGCATACCATATCAGATGGGATCAATCATCTTTTGTCTGGCAAGATGAGAGGTGGGACCAGATTTGTGGGTTGTTAATAGTGAAGAGTTATACTAGTGTTGTTTTTGTTCGGATCTGAACTATACCTGTGGCATATGTAAAAGGTGGACTGTTGTATATGTGGCTCGATAGTTTACTAATATAATAAGAAGAGAACACATTTTTATTAGATACTAATTCTCATTTGATGTGGGTTGCTGGCAAAAGCGTAATAAGGTGGAGACTATGCCCTTATCGGGACAAGATCGATGGAGACCATAGGAACTCATCAAATACAGGGGAATGGTCAATGCGAGAAATGTGGACTATGTCGTACTCCGGCTGGCTATGGGCACCTCGTGTGGACCACTCGTCTCATAGAGGGTCGTGGTTGGAGTGTGCCGAGTCGTGACAAAGTGATCGGATGAAGGGCGTGGACGTGCGAACCTCGTCGTCGTATTCGCAGACATGGTTATAAAAGCAGTCGATGTAATGGTCCGTCTACACTCTGAGTGGATTTGAGTTATAGCCATGGATACGTCTCTCACGCACAAGCGCTTGCTCGCGTTTGTGTGCACGCAAATAGCCTGAAAGAGTAGGCATGTTTGCGCTCACGAATAGCCTGAATGTTTAGGCATGTTCGTGATGCGAGTGAATTATTAATTTTTGATTATAAAGCATTTTTTTTAAATTTGAAATAATAATAATTATAATAATTAATGGAAATCTCGAAGAGCATGAGGCAATAGGTATAAAGCTATGAGGCAATCATAAAGCCACTTAAGGTCGGGGGATTTTGGGACTTGGGAGTGCCTCGTCAGTGCAAAGGCGATTGCATTAACAAATGGGACACCATAAAAGTGGACGATCTTGCTAGTAGGGGTTTCTGTGGAGTTTCTGTGTCCCTTATCGATGGGAGAGTTCGATATCGAGGGAGAGGGCAACGATGATGACAGTGAGAAGGCAAAGGAAAAAGGAAAAAAAAAAATCTTCAGAACGTAGCAAGGTGGAGGTTGGTGGGAGAACGGCGTTGCTCGAAGGGATTGTTGGCGACCTTAATAAAAGCTTAACAGGCCTTATTTCAACGCCTATTAACATAGGAGTGCTGCGGTACATGTAAAAGAGCAAGTGACGTAAAAGAGCAGGTGAATTTCACAATGAAAGAGACTTGGCTTGCGAAGGTGGCAGAAGCGATGCAGGCCCACACAGGCTCTCCAGAAAAGCAGGCTCTGATACCATGTAGAAGTCTGGAGGAGGTAGCGATTACAATTAATTAAAACATCATTAGCAAAACATTAATTGATAAGCATTAATTAACTGTTACTCAGATTGTAGAGGTCGCCATCGCTCACAAGCAGGAGTTGCGCTCGTAGTTGTGAATCGTTGTTAATTAATTGTATCGATTGATTACATTTATATAGAAGTAGAAGCACCCATTCATTCGCATCACTTCGTGATGGGCGTTCACACTCGTATAGGGACACGAGCATTAATTCCAACACGGCTTGGCTTGCGAGGTGGCTTTGGCGAAGGGGCAGTATGGATCGAACAAAGAGGATCCGCACAAGGGTTATAAGGACACAGACAGCTCGCCCCAGGGGGACAAGCAGTCTCCCAAAAAGGCAGCACCGTACAAGAAGCCAAGCGTAGTTGCCCTTGCGGTGGAAGGAGTAGTGTCGTGCCAAGATTGCAAATATGTGGGAACCAGATCGCTCGCGTACGCAAAGCCCCTAGCTGGTAAGTAATTAATATCTTAATAATGCAAGTGTGCTTGCTTGCTTCAAAGTCTAAACCAGAAAGACGAGGCCTGTATATCTTTCACAACATGATGATACCCTCCGCAGGAGCCAAGGTGAAGCTCGCATGCCAAGCCGGCCTCCGCTACCAGAAGTTCTTCTACTCCACAGCTCTCACCGACTCTCATGGCTACTTCTTGCTGCGCGTCCCCCGCTTCGACTTCAAGCAGTTCCTGCCTCTGATCAAGAACTGCAAGGTCTACTTGGTCTCCTCCCCAGACAAGAAGTGCAGCACTTGCACCAACATCAACTATGGCAAATCCGGAGCCCCTCTCCGCCTGGAAAAGTCATACCCCGATGATCTCTTCCACACATACCCCGATAAGCTCCTCTACTCTGTGGGACCTTTTGCCTTCGCTCCTGCCCGCCCATGCAAGACACCTCCTCCTGTGTACCCCCCACCTTCCCCACCCGCTTACAAGTCCCCTTCTCCTCCTCCTCCTCCTGTGTACTCCTCTCCCCCGGTGTACCCCCCACCTTCACCACCCGCTTACAAGTCCCCTTCTCCTGTGACGTACCCCCCACCTCCCTCACCCTCCCCTCCTCCCCCGGTTTACAAATCTCCTTCCCCAGTGTACAAGTCCCCTCCCGTCTACCCCCCGCCACCTTCCTCGCCCGCTTACAAGTCCCCTTCACCGCCCCCCCACCACTACTAGAGGTCCATAAATTCATAGTCCACGCGCCTAAAATGGTAGGCGCCCTAGTTTTCTAAGGAATAAACAAACCACCACTACAATTTCGGGTGGAGTAACAACATTTTCCAGCAGCAACCACAGTATTCTCTCCCCTCTGCCCCCTCTCCCTCATGTTGACTTCGAGGCGCAGACTACTACACTTAGGTGGCAGCAGTGATTGCATGTTCTATTTGCACTCACTCTTGCCGTTACCTTGTATCACCGAAAGGCTACGTCAATGTGCTTTGGAAAGAGAAAAACAACATTTGTATGGCCTTGTCAAGTGTCGAAATCCACAATAAACTACGTGGGCTGACACTCCAACAAAAAGAGGGCCTAGTAGCATTTATAGTATGGCTATTATAAAAGGATTTTAAAAATATTAGGACGTACGTTGTCGTGCCATGGCACGCCTATGGTGTGAAACCATGCATATGAAACCATTAAATGCAAATCCAGATGCATGGGGTTAAGTGCCATGATGAGTCATTATATGATGCCTGAGTACATATGTTCATATTGTAAATGAGGTTCAATAAGATGAGCTGAGGCTGAGCCAGGTCCCGAAGCCTCTGTACATGAGTGTGGTGTGAATTATGGAGTTTTATGCATATGGTGGACCTTGTAGTAGGGAACACCCTTCTTAACATGTATGGAAATGCAAAGGTTTGATGCCAGATGAGTTAAAAGAAATTCAGTGGGAGCCAGTGTTGCGAGAACTCATCCAAGTCCGTCGAGCCATCAAAAAGAGCTTCTCTCAGCTTGTTGGTCCAGAGCTGGCATGGGCAGATTTTGAGCTATATAAACGGGCAGTTGCAATGGTGCACAGTCGAGCTTTACTGCCTGTGGGGACGATGATGACGAGTATGCTTCGTATGTGCTTATGCCATTTATGGACATGATAAATCACCACCAGACTATTCTGTGGGAGTGGATGGATATATTGATATACACATGGTATGTGCTTTGATTACTCTGTTCAATCTCAATCGTAATCAGCAGAGGAGTCCAAGCGACTACGTGCTAGGTTCATGCGATGAGGTCACTGAAGGAGACCTTAGATCTATGTCCAAGAAGTTTACGATTGGCGGGTGGCAGCATACGTAGTATAAAAAGGAAT
Organism: Cibotium barometz; assembly: GCF_041138505.1. NCBI lineage: Eukaryota > Viridiplantae > Streptophyta > Polypodiopsida > Cyatheales > Cibotiaceae > Cibotium > Cibotium barometz. The sequence continues at coordinate 35,912,349 of NC_141065.1, forward strand.
ATTTTTATTTTTTTTGGGAAATTTCTGGATGTTATGCAAAATATAAACGAGCACAGCCTTTTAAAAATGGGAATCCCGAATCTTGGGCTGCAAAAGGTGGTGAGGCGCCCCCACCTCCCTCACCCTCCCCTCCTCCCCCGGTTTACAGATCCCCTTCCCCAGTGTACAAGTCCCCTCCCGTCTACCCCCCGCCACCTTCCTCGCCCGCTTACAAGTCCCCTTCACCGCCCCCCCACCACTACTAGAGGTCCATAAATTCATAGTCCACGGGCCTAAAATGGTAGGCGCCCTAGTTTTCTAAGGAATAAACCACCACTACAATTTCGGGTGGAGTAACAACATTTTCCAGCAGCAACCACAGTATTCTCTCCCCTCTGCCCTCTCTCTCTCATGTTGACTTCGAGGCGCAGACTACTACACTCAGCAGTGATTGCATGTTCTATTTGCACTCACTCTTGCCGTTACCTTGTATCACCGAAAGGCTACGTCAATGTGCTTTGGAAAGAGAAAAACAACATTTGTATGGCCTTCGAAATCCACAATAAACTGCGTGGGCTCCCGGTACCCATCTACACAATTTACTTTCCTATAAATCATGGGGTCCTAGTTACCCATATTCATCTCGGCAATAAAGGACAAGGGGTCTTGGTACCCATCTACGTTGCTATTAATCATTGCATATGATCAAGAGAACAAATACCTTATCCATCGTTTACTATAAATTCCTTACTCACTTCTTGTTGCTGTAATCTATAATCTCATGCTCCACTACTAGTGGTGAACTTAGGTGCTCTCTGTTTACGGATCCTATCTTCGTGCTGTCTATTACACCTAGGTGTGGTTCTCTTCAAGCTGTGCCCCCCATCCCATGGTGGGTCTTACGTACGATTTTGACACTCCAGCAAAAAGAGGGCCTAGCAGCATTTATAGTATGGCTATTATAAAAAGATTTTGAAAAGTATTGGGACGTAAGCGTGCTGTAAGCAACACTATTTTTTCGACGCTATAAGTGCTGCTATATCCAACAGTATAACCGTTGCTATATCCCACGGTATAAGCGTCGATATTTCCTACGTTGTTTTCGCCCGTTGTTGAGAGCGGCACTAATGAAAAATGATATCATTGCTATTTCCATCACTTATAGCGGCGCTGATAAAAAACAATAGCATCACTATTTCTGTCGCTTAGCAGCGCTGATAAAAAAATAGCAGCGCCGTTATTTCCACCGCAGAGTGGCACTGTTTAAGACAGTTCTAATTTGTATAAACAAACATGTCGATGTATTAAAATGCATTTGCGTATCGACATATGAAAATACATTTGAAACATAGTAACTCCCGAAATCTTATTTGTATTGAATCCAGAATGCCATAAAAGGTAAGTTCCATCCAAAATGCCATGAAAGGCGAGCTGGAGATGATCACTCACTTTTTTCAAAGCGAGCATGAGGAAGAGACACCTAACTTTGAAACACATGAAGGAGAGGATGTGTTACACAAGGAGGCTAACAAACCATTGTATGAGGGTACAAAGTACTTAACTTTATGGGCATGTATGAAAATCCTCAACTTGAAAACAACATATGGATGGAGAGATAATACTGTAAAAAGCCTACTCCGATTGATTATTAAAGAAGATCGCCCAACAAACAATTTGTAATGCTAAAAAAATACTTTCCATGCTTGGTATCGATGACACTCAAATTCATGCATGCCATAATGATTGTGTACGATTTAGGGGTACCTTTTCCAATGTCTAATTTTTGGAGAGGATCGTTACAGGAAGGATTTACAGGGTGCCTTTGCCAATGTCATGCAATGTCCAATTTTTGGAGAGGATCGTCTCAGGAAGGATTTACAAGGTGGCAAAATTCCACAAAAGGTATTGAGGCACTTTCCTATTATATCTCGCATTCAACATATGTTGTGGTGTCAATCCATTGCTAAGTTAATGACATGGCATGTGAACCATCGTTCAACCGATGGCACGATAAGGATTTTCACCAACTTACCAGCTTGGGCTCACATTGAGAATGGATGGCCAGAGTTCAAAGAAGAGTCCCTACTCTCATTTTGGAGTGAATAGATTCTTATGTCTGCCGTGTAGCTTTTGCACTAAAATTTCACATCCAGAGGAGTGAAAAGATCATTGCCTAAAATGGTAGGCACCCTAGTTTTCTAAGGAATAAACCACCACTACAATTTCAGGTGGAGTAACAACATTTTTCCTTAAGCATGCCAGCAGCAATCACAGTATTCTCTCCCCTCTGCCCTCTCTCTCTCATGTTGACTTCGAGGCACAGACTACTACACTTAGGTGGCAGCAGTGATTGCATGTTCTATTTGCACTCACTCTTGCTGTTACCTTGTATCACCGAAAGGCTACGTCAATGTGCTTTGGAAAGAGAAAAACAACATTTGTATGGCCTTGTCAAGTGTCGAAATCCACAATAAACTACGTGGGTTCCCGGTACCCATCTACACAATTTACTTTCCTATAAATCATGGGGTCCTAGTTACCCATATTCATCTCGGCAATAAAGGACATGGGGTCTTGGTACCCATCTACGTTGCTATTAATCATTGCATATGATCAAGAGAACAAATACCTTATCCATCGTTTACTATAAATTCCTTACTCACTTCTTGCTGTAAACTATAATCTCATGCTCCACTACTAGTGGTGAACTTAGGTGCTCTCTGTTTATGGATCCTATCTTCGTGATGTCTATTACACCTAGGTGTGGTTCTCTTCAAGCTGTGCCCCCCCATCCCATGGTGGGTCCTACGTACGATTTTGACACTCCAACAAAAAGAGGGCCTAGTAGCATTTATAGTATGGCTATTATAAAAAGATTTTGAAAAGTATTGGGACGTAAGCGTGCTGTAAGCAACACTATTTTTTCGACGCTATAAGTGCTGCTATATCCCACAGTATAACCGTTGCTATATCCCACGGTATAAGCGTCGATATTTCCTACGTTGTTTTCACCCGTTGAGAGCGGCACTAATGAAAAATGATATCATTGCTATTTCCATCACTTATAGTGGCGCTGATAAAAAACAATAGCATCACTATTTATGTCGCTTAGCAGCGCTGATAAAAAAAATAGCAGGGCCGCTATTTCCACCGCAAAGTGGCACTGTTCAAGACAGTTCTAATTTGTATAAACAAACATGTCGATGTATTAAAATGCATTTGCGTATCGACATATGAAAATACATTTGAAACATAGTAACTCCCGAAATTTTTTTTTGTATTGAATCCAGAATGCCATAAAAGGCGAGTTACATCCAAAATGCCATGAAAGGCGAGCTACATCGAGTATGGAGTTACACAACATAAAACATAATAGGCGGGTCTCTAGTCATCCTCCTCCTCCTCCTCATCATCCCCCTCGTCCTGCTCACCTATGCCTCTTCGTCATCTTCCTATATCACACAAAATTAAGTAATATTGAAAAAATAGATAAATTTCTAAAAGCTTATAAAACCAAAGGAATTTGAACTTTTAAAACTTGTTCAAACAAGTAACGTACATCGAGCATAGCTTCATATTTCAAAGGGACACCCTGTTGTGTGGCCAAGATCCCATTGGGTTAAGCAAAGTCGTACTCTTCACACGAGAAGAGAAATGGCCCACCATATTTTCCTGCATTGGGCACACATTAAAAAAGAACAATTTATATAAGTTTTAATTCTTTAGAAACTAAAGTTTTGAATACAAAATGTTAAGGGTTCAAATACTTACAAACTAATCATGGAAAGATGGCACTCCACCCGATCCAAGATGAGAAGCCCCTCTTTTATACATGCATACTCGGGCTACTTCTCTTTGTTGCTTGAATAGATTGGGATTTTCCCAATGTGTCTTTTTGGCCTTCTTCCAATATTTATCTGATTTTCCTGGTGGCTTCATGCCACCACGCTTGATGGCCTTAGCAATTAATGATTTCTTATGACTCACATGTCCCCACATACGATCGAGCATCTTAAGGTTATTAAATTGTAGACCGGGTGTGGCACACGACACTCTGTCTTCAATACACTTAGAATGTATTGCTACTTTGCATCATCTTTATTTCTCCAGTTTTAATGCCCCAAATGTTTCCAAACTCAAAATTTATAAGGTGATGCATGCATACTATGACATGCTTCCCCTTGCTATCCTCAATGATGCTCCCATCTATCCTCCTCACATGGTAAGGAAGTGTCGTAGGGTCATAAGCATTTGGACTCACCACCTGCTATGCCTGCACATCCTGTGAGGAGGAATTGGAAGCATATCTATTACTGCCCCCTAAACAACTGCCCAACTACCCTCACTAGAATGTCACGAAGAGGCAGACCTCCTATCTATCGAGGATGTGGTACGAGGTTGTGGACTAGGTGCCATAGAAGAAAGGGGAGTGGGATGGTTGCAAACTCCACTTGTAGGCCCAACACCCTGAAATGGACTAGATTCTCTAATGGGAGTGGATAAGGGTATAGGAGTGCATAACCTAGGAGTAGAACCACCCCACATAGGTGTAGGGTTAACTATGCAAGGAATCGAGGGTGGAACAAAAATGTTCCACACATTCTCTCTCCCATATCGATGCGACAGACTAGCGGCCAACTGTGAGAGTTGCTCCATGTTCGAATCATCAACAATGGACACTGAACAACAAGCCAATGGGCTTCTCAAGTCTGGATCGTCCCTCTACATGTCTACATTATAAAAAGGAGGCTATCATGTTTATAGAATAAGGAGGACTTAAAAAGCAAATCTATTATGTGTATGCCTTATGCATGTATAGAGCTCTATGCTTAAGCCATAAGTTCTATGCGTAAGGCTCTAGTCACAAGGCTTATGCATAGAGCTTATGACATGCATAAGACTTATGTTGTTGGACTCGACGCTACCACCAGGACAACAGCATGATACTGCTTCTCTTCAGCTATCCCCGCGGCCTGTTATACTCCGTGTATAGTAGCATCTCTCTACTCTGGCTATCCAGCAACCACTTCTCAATTGGTCACCACCACTGCAACTCTCTCACCGGTTCAAACCTTACGTTCACGCTTATCACGACTTCTACAATAGTACCCTCACCATCCGATTTCAGCCTGTTACATTTAGACATCATGCTAGAGTCGTCATTTGGCTCAGGTACAGAAACTGACAATGTACAAGCGGCCGAATGAACATCACTGTCATCCTCTTCCTCCACTGAGAACCACCATAGAGAATTGTTCTCTCCCTGGTGCTCAGGTTCCAACACTGCCAACTTCACACCATCGAAGCTAATTTGGAAGGCATGTTGGAGCTGTATTTTTGTGTACTTCTGCATTTCATCCTGCCATCCCATCTCCACGCTTCTGGCTTCAACATCAAATGCTTGGTCCCTAGCTAGGCATGTCTCCCCAGCATCGACAATTGCTTCATGAATGAAGGTACCATCTGAAAGCTCTCCATGGTCTACAAGAGCTGCTGTAGCAAGGAGCACAACCTCCTCATAAATATCATTTGGCTCTGGGTCCCATATTGGCAAACTTAGAGAAACATTGCATCCTCGATCAAACCCTTGATCAAGAAAACTGGAATCACCAAGCGAATATGGCATCTTATCATGCAAAATATCGTTCAGACTGAGCATCACCATGCAAGGATGGAACAACATGAGAAACACTTTCCACATAGCTCATTTCTAGCCGAATTCTCCTTTGTGCAAGGACATCATGAAGCTCACTGCCCATTTATCCAAATCAGCATCAGGAACTAGGGAGTTACTCTCCACGATGCTCTCCGAACTGCTGTCCTCATTTTCTAGATTTTGAATCTCATGCTTCACATCTGAAAAGAGCTGTCTAGCTGCATAAACTAACCATTCAATGTCCTGCAATGAATTTTCCCATTGAGAATGTTGGACATGCCAGTCTGAAGCCTGCTTCGCATCTTTGATAAACTTCTGAAGGTCCTTCTTGCTCTTCAATAGACGGTCAACATCCTGGGATTTACTACGCTTGAGTAACCTGCGCTGCACAGCATCAAACTATTCCAGAAAGGCCTTTGGGCACACACGAGAGTGGTGACCCTGAGTTTTGCATTTGCCGCATACATGGAAGAGGTAGTATTTGTCTTCATGGTCGCACTCACCACAATGAACACAGGGCACACACTCCTTTGACCGATGCTGGTTGCTGCCAGTGCTCTCCGGTCCATCAAAAAACATTGCTCAGAAGGAAGCAAACTCAGATCCTCCAGCCCACCGATTTCAGATGTTCCGACTGGCGGAAGGCCCGACCGGTAGATCCTCCGACTCCGGCTCTGATGGAGGAAACTCCAACTCCGACTCCGGATATTGGTCAGGAACTTCTGAGACTCTGGTTAGTTGGGATCGAACTGCAGATCAGACTCGGATTGTGGAGTTCTCGAACTCCGAATTTAGACCACTCCGATCGGGTAGTGGACACTCGCCTCGGCTCTGCCTTTATGCTGGGCTCGGATCGGGTAGTGGACCCTCGGCTCTGCCTTTATGCATCATCTACATGGTTCACTGCAGTCTCGATGGGAGGCTGGGCATCACCTTCAGTGCAGCGGATTACAGTACGATATGACATCAGTAGCAGCACATCATCATTGGACCATGCAACGGTGCAGTCAACAGGCTCCGGTGAACCAGTTTGGCACAAAGTGCCGGTGATCGGAGTGTTCGGCACAAACTACCTACTATTATCCGCTTCTACTTCGGCTCGGTGCAATTATGGTGATCCGCAGTCCGACGGGTTGATAAGTAAGGAATCCAACAATCCCATTTGACTCTCGCCATCTCCGGACTGGTCCACCCCTTCCTTCCGCACGTTCCAGCTCGGTTCCCCGATGGGTCAGGATGCCCAGACCTTCCGGTTATGAGAGACCATTACTGCCACCAAAGATGGTCCTCCACGTCAGAATTTTGTCTCGTTGAGGTCCACATGGTGTGACGCTGCTATGCAGGGAATAGGAGCACCCATCAACCTTGAAGCATGCCCCCACCCGTCAATGATCCACCCACAGCCATCATTCAGAGACGCCACCTATCCTTCGGATAGGAAACCACTGTGGCTATTCGGTATCAAAAGCCCATGGACCACGCTGCCATATTCTTCATCAGGCAAAGGTGTGTGAGCAAGAACCTCGTGGTCGCGAAAGTGTTAAGGGCAAAAGACTTCAACAAAATTTAAAAGGACATACACACAAAAATGATATGAATCACACGAGAGAGAGAGAGAGAGAGAGAGAGAACACCATTGTTGCTGTATTGCTTTATTCATAGATGCTAGAATGCCTGATTACAAAGATGTAAGTGGTAGTATCTCCGAGGTGCACACACGGATGCGCAGAGGTATGGCTAAGGGTAAGTTCATAGTGGCACACTGGCATGATCAGCAATGGCAGTATTTGTACAGAAGTAAAACCTTTTCTAGGATTATTTGTCGTACGTCGTGACCTCATTGTGAGGCCTCAGTTCAGGAACAGTCAAGAATGAGCTACGTAGGTTAGTCTTTGAGCTTTAGAGCTCAGGCAGCCAGTCCTCTTAACCCACTTGGAGAATGTGCTAGTTAGTGCATGTAGAAGTCAGGCCTAGCATAAGGTCAGGCATTAGCAAGCATGTAGAAGTATTTACGTATGTCTATGGGCTTATTTGGCCCGTCCAAGGGCTAAGGCCTTGGACAACCTTAGCCGACCAACATGGGAGTGGGTCTATACCCAGTTAGCCACCAGCATCTTTTGTGCAGGCCGAGAGCATGTGGGGTATAATACTCCAGTCGGCCAGGTCATAACAGGTTGGACAACATCTTAAAATGCAAATTTTCCCATGCGCAATAGTTAATATCATTTAATGATGTTTATTGGGAATTTTTTATCCATGCTGAACTGGCCGACAACCCTATGCTCACTGACCAACAGCAAGGAGACATATAAATACAGGTGCATCAGTCCTCATTCAGTCATTCAGGTATTCTCAGCAAAGCATACTCAGTTTGCAACATCCAAGCACTCTAGGTTAAGAAGGAAGATGCTCTTCACAGCTATCTAGACTTGCATCAGTGGGCAAGGAGAGTCTTTAGTAGAGCCTCGGGATAGCTGCATACTCACTTGACGTACGGTCTACCTCATCCTTGAGTTGGGCAGCATTCATATCATTTGTACTCAACAACATTGTATAACATTTCTCCAAAGAATAATATAAGCAAATACTCGTGCTTGCAGGGGGGGCCCTTTAGTGGGTTTTGGGACCCAATGCTGTGTCGTCTTCTACATTCTCATTCTCTTTTTTCTCTCTACTCTCTAAAGTTGATGCTAATATCTTCTTAGATGACATTCTTATCTTCTTGGGGATTGTAGAGTAGCATGACTGAGATGTGGCACAGGTTTTGCAACTCTTGCAGGATAATGAGTTGTTTATTAATGCAAAGAAGAGTGAGCTTGGAGTACAAGAAATCCATTACCTGGGATACATCATCAGTTCTTCAGGTATTGGCCTCGACCCTGAAAAGGTACAGGTCATTCTCAGTTGGGATGTTCCCACTACCGCCCAGGACATCCGCTCATTTGTGGGTCTTTGTCAGGCCTAGAGCACCCACATGGACAAGTTTTTTGATCTTGTAGCACTTCTTATGGACTTGCTCAACGGCATGGATACTCGTCATCAGAAAGTGTCTGTATGGGAAAGGCTCTAGAGGCATTATAGGAAATGAAGAAAGTTGCCTCTGAGAGTCGCGAGTTTTAAAGTTGAGATAAGGGGATGATCCTTTCAAGGTGACTACTAATGCGAGTAACCTTACCATTAGAGATGTTTTACAGCAAGATGGTAGGCCAGTGGCTTATTATAGCTCTAAATTAAATAACGCCAAGAATAATTATTCGGTGTATGACAAAGAGCTCTTGGGGGTGATGGCCGATCTTAAGCATTGCAAGAACCTCCTTTATGGGAGGGACTTCACAGTTAAGACCGATCACCATGCAGTTAAATGGTTGTTGCAAACCATGCCTTGTGCCGCCCAATGGAGTGACATGCAGAGCAGGTGGAGTCAATTGTTCCAACAATTTGGGGGAATGATTGAATATGTCCTAGGCAAAAATAACCATGCTGCTGATGCTCTTAGTCAAAAGGGCACTATTCAGACGCAGGATTCCACTATGCTTGAAATCAGGGATTTTATATTCACGTGATCACAAGATTTTTTTTGTTAATAACACTTGTGAACATGTTATTCACATGTTCACATGTTTTCATGTTCTCAAAATAGCAGGTTACCAGTGACCTGGTAACCTGCCGAAGCCTGCCGGGCTTTTTGTTTTCCCGGCGGGCCCGCCGGGAAAATCCATTTTCCCGACGGGAAAAAAAGTTTAAAAAAAATGGTCAAAATATTTTCATGTTCACAGTCATTCCTACCATTTTTGAGCCTTCTGGACTTATTTATGATGTCAAAAGTTCAAAATTCTTTGTACAAAAAAAGTTATCTCTAAATTTATCACCTTAAGCTCGATTACCATCAATTAGATCTTATTATACTTCCAATTGAGTCTAATTGACATCAATTAATATCCAATTGAGTCCAATTGGTATCAATTAAGTCTAATTGGGTGTCAATTGATCGATTGGGCTCAATTGACATCAATTGACACCCCATTGGACTCAATTGGGCTTAATTAGACTTAATTGGATTCAATCAATTGACACCCAATTGGACACAACTGGGCTTAATTGGACTCAATTGACATCAATTAACACCCAATTGATGTCAATTGAGCTCAATTGACATCAATCCTAGTCAATTGATATCCAATTGATGCCAATTGAGCCGAATTGACACCAATTGCACTCAATTGGTACCCAATTGATGTCAATTGAGTCCTCAATTAACATCAATTAACACCCAATTAAGTCCAATTGACATCAACCAATACCCAATTGAGTCAAATTGATATCAATTAAGTATAATTGGATGTCAATTAATCAATTCGACTCAACTGATATCAATTGACATCCAATTGGACTCAATTGACATCAATTGGGTGCCAATTGAGTCCAAGTGACACCCAATTGATATCAATTGCATCCAATTGGGCTTAATTGACATCAATTCACACCTAATTGATGTCAATTGAGTCCAATCCGGTTCAATTCACACCCAATTGATGTCAATTGGGCTCAATTGACATCCAATTGTTAATTGGACTCAATTGACATCAATTAACACCCAATTGATGTCAATTGAGCTCAATTGACATCAATCGTAGTCAATTGACACCCAATTGATGTTAATTGATCCGAATTGAGCTTAATTGATATTAATTGCACTCAATTGGCACCCAATTGATATCAATTGAGTCCGATTAGACTCAATTAATATCAATTAATATCTAATTAAGTTTAATTGATATCAATTAATACCTAATTGAGTCAAATTGATATCAATTAAGTCTAATTGGGTGTCAATTGATCAATTGGGCTCAATTGATACCAATTGTCATCCAATTGGACTCAATTGTGCCAATTGAGTCCAAGTGACACCCAATTGATATCCATTACATTCAATTGGGCTCAACTGACATCAATTCACACCTAATTAATGTCAATTGAGTCCAATCACGTTCAATTCACACCCAATTGATGTCAATTGGGCTCAATTGACACCCAATTAACTCAGCCCAATTGATATCAATTGAGTCTAATTCAAATCCAATTGAGTCTAATTACATCTAATTGGACTCAAGTGACATCAATTAACACCTAATTGATGTCAATTAAACTTAATTAATATCAATTAACACCCAATTGATGTCAATTCAGCTCAATTGACATCAATCGTAGTTAATTGACACTCAATTAATGTTAATTGAGCCAAATTGGGCTTAATTGACATCAATTGCACTCAATTGGAACCCAATTGATGTCAATTGAGACTCAATTAACATCAATTAATATCCAATTGAGTTCAATTGACATCAATTAATACCCAATTAAGTCAAATTGATATCAATTAAGTCTAATTGGGTGTCAATTAATCAATTGGGCTCAATTGATATCAATTGACATCCAAGTGGACTCAATTGACATCAATTGGGTGCCAATTGAGTTCAATTGACACCAAATTGATATCAATTGCATCCAAGTGGGATCAATTGACATCAATTCACACCTAATTGATGTTAATTGAGTCTAATTAGGTTCAATTTACACCCAATTGATGTGAATTGGGCTCAATTGACACCCATTTGATATCAATTTGGCTTAATTGATACCTAATTGATATTAATTGGACTCGATTGACATTAATTAACACCCAATTGATGTCAATTTAGCTCAATTGACATCAATTATAGTCAATTGATATCCAATTGATGTCAATTAAGCCAAATTAGGCTTAATGGACATCAATTACACTCAATTAGTACCTAATTGATATCAATTGAGTCTAATTGAGCTCAATTAACATCAATTAGCACCTAATTGAGTCTAATTGATATCAATTAACACCTAATTGAGTCAAATTGATATCAATTAAGTCTAATTGGGTGTCAATTGATCAATTGGGCTCAATTGATATCAATTGACATCCACTTGGACTCAATTGACATCAATTGGGTGCCAATTGAGTCTAATTGACACCCAAGTGATATCAATTGCATCGAATTGGGCTCAATTGACATCAATTCACACCTAATTGATATCAATTGAGCCCAATTGATATTAATTGAGTCTAATTCACACCTAATTGAGTCCAATTGCATCTAATTGGACTCGATTGACATCAATAAACACCCAATTAAACTCAATTAACATCAATAAACACCCAATTGATATCAGTTGACTCCAATTGGGTTTAATTGACACCCAATTGATATCAATTAAGTCCAAATAGATACAATTAGGCTCAATTGACACCTAACTGATGTCAATTGAGTCCAATTGGATTCAATTGAGTCCAATTGGATTAAATTAGATGCAATTAGGCTTAATTGATGTCAATTGAGTTAAATTGGATGCAATTTGTCCAATTGATGTCAATTGAGTTCAATTGGATGCAATTAGGCTCAATTGACACCTAATTGATGTCAATTGAGTTCAATTCATACCCAATTATTGTTAATTGTGTCCAATTGAGCTCAATTAACACCCAATTGATGTCAATTGGGCTCAATTAACATCAGTTAACACCCTTTTGAGTCCAATTGATGTCAATTGAGTCCAATTGGGTGTCAATTGATATCAATTGAGTCCAATTGATCAATTAATATCCAATTAGACTTAATTGATGTCAATTGGACTCAATTCATTCAATTTAGCATCAATTATAATCAATTGACACCCAATTGATATTAATTGACATCAATTAGGTATTAATTGATGTCAATTGAGCCCATGTGACATCAATTGTGTGTCAATTGAATCTAATTGATGTCAATTCTATTTTTGCATCTAAAAGAAATATTCTAATTACTCCATATGTACATATTCACCTATGAATATGCATGGATATCACTGATATTAATTATTAAATTTGATTCTATGCATAGAAAGATGCATCAAGGAATTTTTTTATTACAAAAGTGTTATTCTTATTAAATTTGTTTTTTATGCATAGAAAGATTCATAAAGGAATTTTTTTAATTATAAAAGTTACTACTAGAGGTTTAGGGCATACCGACGCTAGAACACTGACGCAAATGTTGAGCGTCGGTATGTACGTCCTAAACTTGGAGGCAAAGAGTCGGGCGGGTAATTTTCAAAAGTGCGTATACCGACGCTTATACCGACGCGTATACCAACGCATATTCTGACAAACATTTCGATGCATATTCCGACGGATATTCCGACGCAGATACTGACGAATATTCCGACGTGTATTCCGACGGATATTCTGAGACAGATACTGACGCTCGTAACTTTTTTATAGCCGAGAACCTATTATTCTCTGTTTTGCAAGGCGTCCAATGTGCAAAAAAGGTATGCGTGCATCTCCCTCAAGCGTTCGCCTTCTTCCATTCGACCCACTCTTGATGTGTGTGTGTGTGTGTGTGTGTGTGTGTGTGTGGAGAGAATTAGTGAAGTGTGTGTGTAGATCTCCCTCTCTCTCCTTGGGCATTTTGCCTCTCCCCATCTCCTCATCTTCTTATGTGTGTGTGTGTGTGTGGAGAGATTAGGGTAAATGTGTGATGTGTGTGTATATCTCCTTCCCCTCTCTCCATCCTTCTTCTTACCTTCTTAATTATGTTTGGAGAGAGGATTTGTATGTGTGTGTTGTGAGAGATGTAGAGAGTGAGAGAGCTTGTGTATGTGCATCTATTACTAATGTATGCAATGTGTGTGTAGGTTTGTTCCTCCCACGTGTGTCCTAGCTTGCAGATCTGCTTCAAACATGCACTATCCAATCCACATTTGAGAGGTAAGCACATTACCAATTATGTTGTTTTATTACTTCTCTTTTTGTTATGTTTTATATTGTTCTCAATTTGTAATTATTAATTGAAATTGAGTATGCAAGCTTGTTGTTTTATGCACATATATGCTAATATTAGCATATATGTGAGTGCATAAGAAATTAATGTATGTGCTTATTTGTCTTTACACACACACACACACACTTTGCGAGAGAGAGAGAGAGAGAGAGAGAGAGAGAGATTTATCTTTTTGGCGCATACCCAAGGCGTTTCGGTCTCTTTTTCGACTTGAAATCTAATGTCTAAGACATGCATGTCAATGCTATGTCTATATGGATATACTCTAATGTATATGCCTAAAGCACATATCCATAAGCTAATGTATATACCTAAACATCCTCAATGTATACTTGATCTCCCTCAACGGTTGGGGAAAAGAAGCCCGTTTGACGCTTTAAATGTTATTTTTAAAATCTCCCTCAATGGCTGGGGAAAAGAAGCCCGTTTGATGCTTTAAATGTTATTTTTAAAATCTCCCTCAACGGCGGCTGGGGAAAGGAAGCCCGTTTGATGCTTTAAATGTTATTTTTAAAATCTCCCCCACGGCGGCTGGGGAAAAGAAGCCCTGTTTTATGGTTTACATAATGCTTAATGATTTGTGTAATGCGTAATGATTTGCATTTAATGAGCTACATATACATGTTATCCTGCTAGATGGAGCCTCTCAATCTTGAAGAGAGAATAGTGTGTCCATGCATGCGATGTAAGTACCAAATATTTCGAAAACGAAGGATTTGCAACTAGCATATTCATGACGCTGGCATATTTCCAATGGAGCGCTTACAAAATTTACGGTTTTAGTCGTACAACCAAGCAAGTGTGCAACCACATCTTGATAACATTGCGCCTATGAATTCTCGTCCCCAACAAAGGATGAGAATATCGAAGGAGGGATTGACAGATGGAGCTCAATTAACAGCACCCGAGGGAATGGAAGAAGGTCCAATGGAGGAAATGTTGAATGCCTTTCTCGAGCAACAAGAAGGTGTCTTCGAGGAGCATGAACATGAAGATCATCAACCACGACATTCTCAACGGTCAAATTATGAACCAAAGGAAGAGGCCATGCGTAACCTTGCACGCCTTCCACTATACAATGGTGCCAAGATATCTGTATTGCATGCATCTCTTACGATGCTAAATTTACAATCAATTTTCGGATGGTCTAATACAAGTGTCAATGAACTCTTCAAGTAAGGGATTTATGGAGATTACACCTAATGTTGGAATGATAAATTTTCAACTTATATTTGACTAAATCTTAATAGTAACGATCAGATATTGCCATACTTGCAGGCTTTTGAAAGACCAATATTGCTATATGTGGCTGAAGACCTGCGATGGTAGTGATGTTGCATTTTCGGCCAATGCTAAAGGCAAAGGCGTGAAATCTTTTGATGAGAAGAAGAAGAAGCCAAAGAAGAATAAGTTTCAAGGGAGCTGTTATTACTGTGACAAGAAGGGTCACGCTGTCAAAGACTGTAGAAAGAAGCAGGCTGATGAGAAGAATGGCACCTTGAAGTCTTCATGGAAGAGAAAGGAGTTATTCAACAATGTCGAGACCAAGCTTAAACTTTGGGTCGCCATTGAAGAGGTATGTTCATCTGATTAGGCTCTAGTTGATGATTCATGGATTTTGGATAGTGGAGCATCTTGACACATGACTAGTAAGAAGGGCCGGTATAGTTCTTGGAAGCCTCTACAAGAACCCATTAGTGTTGTTGGTAATAATGCTAAATGTCTAGCCGAAGGGTCTGGAACCATATCTTTTTTGGCAGCTCTACAGGTGAAGAGAGGAAGCTATCAGATGTGCTCTATGTACCTTAGATAAAGAGAAATATACTATCAGTTGCATATCGTGGGCCTTAAAGTACACTTCAAGAAAACTGAAGTAGAAATTATAATGTTGTTGGCAAGGTAGTCGTCGGCAAAGGCGTAAGGCACAACAATTTCTACGAGTTGAGTGTCCTTACAGTGTCAGATAAGAGCACAAGCAAGCATTGGAACGAGTGATTTGGTCACATTGGATTTGTCGTGCTAAAGGAGATGTAAAAAAAGGGTATGGTAGCTAATTTTCTTGCATTTTTAGAACTGTAGGAACCATGTGAAGCTTGTATGATGGGCAAGCAACAACGCAAGGCATTTCTGCAGGAAAGCAACAATTGGGCAAAGACTCCTCTAGAGCTGGTACATGCTGATCTTTGTGGTAAAATGTCTACTACTGCATTAGGGGGATCTTCTTACTTTATGCTGTTAGTTGACGATTATAGTAGGAAGTTGTGGGTTTATTTCCTTCGGGATAAGGCTGAAGCTTTTGGCAAGTTCAAACAGTGGCATAAGCTTGTGGAAAATGAGACATGAAAGAAGGTGAATAAGTTTTGTACAGATCGAGGAGAATTACTTTCAATGGAATTTGATAGCTACTACAAGGAGAATGGCATCAAGCACCAACTCACCCACTGCTCACATACCTCAGCAAAAATGGTGTTGTAGAATGTCGTAATCGAACTATCAATATAAAATTGTCTGTTTCACAGATTCAACTATCTTTTAAACAATCTTTTAATGAAACCATAAGGATTTTACACCTCAAGAGGCCTACTCTGGTAAGAAACCTTCAGTTTCTCATTTCAGAACATTTGGTTGTGAATGTTATGTGCATATTCCAAATGCATCAAGCTAGATGCCAAAAGTAAGAACTGTATCTTTCTTGGATATAGTCAAGAGTCAAAGGCATATCGGCTCTATGATATACAGAGGCAAAGACGATTATGGCCAGCCGAGATTATGTGGTATTTGCAGAGAATAGTCACACTCAGTGGAGAAGGAGGTCCGTCCACTCTATCATCAGCCAGAGAAACAGTCCACCATGAGCCCACAACCCACTAGTCAGATTTCCCCTCAAGGAGGAGGAGTTTTTAGAGGATGAAGACTCGCACATCACAATAGCATGCTGCTGCACCACAAGGAAAGAAACTTCCAAAGTGGGCACAACAACTCTTTGATAAGCGTAATCCAGTACCTAGGAAGCCATAATCTTTAGCAGATGGACCACGCAGATCAAGGAGAATAGAGGAGCATAGAAGAGCATCTGATCTCACTGTCAATATGGCCTTGATGCCTAATATAATGGGAACACTGAAGAAGCCAGCCACCTTGGATGAAGCCTTAGCAAATTCAAAGTGGAAGGCCGTAATGTAATCTGAGAGTATGACAGCATGATAAAGAACAACACCTGAGAGCTAGTTGACCAACCACCAAACAGAAAGGTAATTGGTACCAAATGGGTTTGGAAAGCTAAGTATAAGGCTGATGGCTCACTTGAAAAATACAAATCTAGGTTGGTTGCACAGGGATTTGCACAGGTAGAGAGTTTGGACTTTGATGAAACCTTTGCTCCCACAGCTCGTATGACAACTATCAGGGAGATACTTGCCTTGGCTGCTCACAAAAAGTGGCCAGTCTTTCACATGGATATTAAATCAGCATTTCTGAACAGCCATCCCAAGGAGAAGATATATGTAGATCAGCCACTAGGTTTTGAGATGCCGAGATCAGAAAACAAAGTTTGTAGGCTAAAGAAGGCATTGTATAGGCTGAAACAGGCCCGAAAGGCATGGTATCATAGGATAGGCCAATTTTTCAAAAATATTGGCTTTATAAGAAGTGCTTCTGATGCTAATTTGTATGTTCTAAAAAGGCATGGCAAGATTGTTTTGGTTGTCTTGTATGTAGATGACTTAAACATTTCAGGTGACAATGAAGAGATGATCCACGAGACAATGGATATGCTGAGCCATGAGTTTGAGATGATAGACTTGGGTCTTATGCATTTCTGTTTGGGGATTGAGGTCTGGCAAGAGTCACATAAAATCTTCATTTCGTAGCAAAAGTATGCTTGGGAGATTCTCAAAGAATTTGGGATGATAAACTGCAAGCTTGTGTCTACGCCAATGGAAGTGAACTTGAAGCTTTCTATAGAGGATTCTTCATCACTTGTTGACATCAGGAAGTACAGGAAGTTGGTGGGAAGTTTGATTTTTCTCACTAACACTAGACCTGGGATATCAGCTTCACAGTTGGACCTAGGATATCAGCTTCACAATTGGTGTGTTGAGCACGTTTTCCAACAAGCCACGAGAGAGTCATTGACAAAGTCGAGATCCTATCGCGCAGGATATTCATGGAGCCTTGGAATGGAATGTCACATTTATGGCTATCTTTCTTGAGTTATTATGCCATCATGATGGTATTTGGCTTGAGTTGGGATGTGGTACTGCCGCTATTCTCAAGGCATGTTTGAAGACATGCCTTGAGACATGCCCTGTGTGTGCCGCTATTCTCAAGGCATGTTTGTAGACATGCCCTGTGTGTGCCTCGATGTGGATAGTGATGATAGACTTATTACATCATATGTACTGCCCCTTCTACTTGTGCTAGGAAGCGAGGAAGGCACGCATAGGCTAATAGTTCACAGGCTCATGAAATGAGATTGACACACGTGCGGAAGATAATCCGTACGACTAGTGAACATCTGCACCTTTTTCTTAGTTCTTGTGGGGTGACTTTTTGTTTGGATTTGCCACCTTTATGTTAGTTTTTGGCTGTGGATTTCACATTAGGTTTGTATTGTGGTTTCAATGACTCTGGATGTTACCATTCTGCCACATTGGAGAAGTTAAACCCAATTTCCTTGTGTGATATTCCCATCGAGTCTAAAATCTATTGGTTCTCTTTGTTGGAGGCAAAAAAGACCACTAAAACTATGTTTGACCTTGTTCGAGGAGATCACATATACAGATAGTAAGTTGTATCCTTCTTTTGCACTTTATATTGGCTCCATTTTCTTTTCACAAGTTTTCATTTTGAGATGTGAGTTGTGTACATATTTGTTTTTGTTGTGTACTTGGCTTCGGAGAGAAGTAACTGTGGAGAAAATATTCTATAGAGCTAAAGAGCTATTGAGATATTTTCAGGAAGATCCTGGTAGTGTTGTGGTCCCTAAAGATTGTTTGTTGTGCAACTACTATGAAGAGGTGAAGATTGAGAAGAGGAAACACTGGTTTCCTTTGGAGACTCGCAGAGAGAAAAAGGACATAAAGGGTGATGCAACTGCTCTGAAGAAGCTTGATTTGATCCAGATGGTGGCCCAGATATTAGTCTACAGGTAACATCTTGTGTGTGTATAATCTATTTGGTGAATGCAATGGAGTCTTTTCTTATTCTAAGTCTATTGCCATAAGTGGAAGAAACTGAATGTGATTTGTGTCCATTTAAATACATGCAGATACTTTGTTTGCTTGAAAGATAAGATAATTTGTGGGTATTTCGTGACTAAAACCTCTAACTTAGTTCTCTAAAGGTCTTGGTGGGACAGGGAATACAGAACCATGGTGTTACAGACAATGAGGGGACGATGATGCTGGGAGGGTCTTGGTGGACAGGGAATACAGAACCATGGTGTTACAGACAATGAGGGGACGATGATGCTGGGAGGGTCTGAAAATATAGCAACCGAACATGGTGAGTGTCATTTATGGCCTGTCATGTCTCTTGTTTATTCTTTCTTGCAACCACCACTAATTCAAAACAATTCTTTTGGGTTTAGGTGTTGGTGAGTCCAATGGTGTTAATATAGACATGGTCATTTCGAAGGCGAAGGACCACTTACGTATATCAGTCAAACCATACACTTGGAGAGGCTTTCTGGGTGGATCCCAAGTGCTTGGTTTTGGTTGGTGACTACATATCTATTAGTAGGGATTTTTCAGGGTAGGAATGAGAAATCCAACATACATGTGTATTCATGAGCATATGCAGAGGTGTATGCCGTAGGGTTCAGAGTTTGTTAGAAAAGGGAGGTGTGTGTCTTGGGAAGTAGATTTTGTGTTTCTGGACCTCCCTTTCGGAGGTTTTCTACTTGGTGCCATGTCTAGGAGTCCTTGGGACACTATCATAGAGGACCATGTGCGATATGAAGTTTCATTGGCTACATCGACACTCTCTGATTTAGGGTTGTTTGATTATGGCATCCATGGGAGGTATTCCATGACCATTATACCTTTCTACTTAGTTTGCGTTGTTTGATTTGAAAAGGGTTTCACTGCAATGATTGGTTTTGTAATTGGTTGTAGGGGATACAATTGGTTGGGTTGATCGGTACTGTCGTATATTAGATCTAGAGATATCACGCTGGATTGTTTTTCTCTGCACATCACTCCTCATATGGTCACCATGAGTGGTGGGGACTCCGGACAAAGGTACTATTGCGAGTTTCGTTGCAAACTCTATGCGTAATGTGCAATGAGGCATTTTATTTTATTTGAGCGTTTGTCTTTATTGATTTATAGTGTGCTTTGTCTATGCTCTTTGTGGTCTGTAGACGAGGGATGGTGCCTCCTTTGTTTTTCTTGGAGAGTTCGCCACTCTTTGAGGTTCTACATATGCATCCTTTGGATTCAGTGGCTTACCACCATTTGCCTGAGGTTTCACACAGTAGAGATCCTACGGGGGAGGATATTCGTGGAGCCTTGGAGAGGAGTGTCGCATTTATGGATTTGTTTCTTGAGTTATTATGCCATCATCATGGTATTTGCCTTGAGTTGGGATGTGGTAATGCCGCTATTCTCAAGGCATGTTAGAAGAGAGGCTGTGTGTGTGCCTCGATGAATAGTGATGATAGACTTATTGCATCATATGTGTTGCCCCTTCTACTACCAGGAATCGCAGAAGGCACGTAGAGGCTAATAGTTCATAGGCCCGTGAGATGAGATTGACACACATGAATGCGGGATATAATCCGTACGACTAGTGAACATCTGCACCTTTTTCTTAGTTTTGTGGGGTGACATTTTGTTTGGATTTTCCACCTTTTTCTTAGTTTTTGGTTGTGGATTTCACATCAGGTTTGTATTGTGGTGTCAATGACTATGGATGTTACAATTGTGCCACATTGGAGAAGTTAAACCTAATTTCCTTGTGTGATGTTCCCATTGAGGCTAAAATCTATTGGTTGTCTTTGTTGGAGGAAAACAAGACCACTAAAACTATGTTTGACCTTGTTCGAGGAGATCACATATACAGACAGTAAGTTGTATCCTTCTTTTGCACTCTATATTGGCTCATGACTCACTATTGTATTAGATCCATCCATTTTCTTTTCACAAGTTCTCATTTTGAGATGTGGATTGTGTACATATTTGTTTTTGTTGTGTACTTGGCTTCAGAGAGAAGTACCTTTCGAGAAAATATTGCATAGAGCTAAAGAGCTATTGAGAGATTTTCAAGAAGATCGTGGTGGTGTTGTGGTCCTTGAAGACTGTTTGTTGTGCAACTACTAGGAAGAGGTGAAGATTGTGCAACTACTAGGAAGAGGTGAAGATTGAGAAGAGTAAACACTTGTTTCCTTTGGAGACTTGCAGAGAGAAAAAGGGCATAAAGGCTGATGTGATTGCTCTGAAGAAGCTTGATTTGATGCAGATGGTGGCCCAGATATTAGTCTACAAGTAACATCTTGTGTGTGTATAATCTATTTGGTGATCTATTTGGTGAATGCAATGGAGTCTTTTCCTATTCTAAGTCTATTGCCATAAGTGGAAGAAACTGAATGTGATTTGTGTCCATTTAAATTCATGCAGATACTGTTGGAGCTATATATAGCTAGCCCTAAATTACTCTAGGTCTTGCCTATATATATGTGACTTGTGACTAATATGATTCATTCTTGTGGAGCATATGTGGTGTCTCTTGTCTCATCTCTCTCAACATGGTATCAGAGTGATTCTAATCATAAGGGAAGCATCTTCATCTTCTTGTTCAATTTATGATTATAATTTCATGTCTTACAAGATTGATCTTTGGTAACAGTTTTGTGTAGGGTTGATTTGTTCTTTGATTATATGTTGCCTACATGATTTTATAGCTCCACTTGTTGTTATTAGAATTGTTTCTTAATCGCGTCCTTAAAACCAAAACCAAGTGCTCGTGCGTAGATGGTATAGTTCTAGTGAATCCTATTATCAAAATGGTTTGTCAATCGGAGTTCTGAGTCAAAAGTTAGGACAGTTCAGGCAAACTGCATCTAAAATAGTAAAACAGGTTCTTTGTGAGAGCAAACAGGTAGTTGTCTCTGAGTCGTAAGCAGGACTTGATCTTCAAAGCTTTCCGTGAAAGCTTCAGACGGATGCTTACTCGGATGCTTTGCTGTACAAGCTACAATTAGATACAAAACTTGTCGTGCAAGTTGCGTCATAATGCGGTACTTTTTCTTATTATTATTTTTGTCTTTTATGGACCTCTAAGTTTGCTTACATGCATGAGACACGGGTATCCACTTTTAGAGTTCTAATTTTGGTTCACGTTCTATTCTTTACACGATCACTTTATGCTCGTCATCTGGTGCATGCCTATTTTTGGCTATGTTTCTCATATCTCGTACATGGTCTGCAAGTTCTGCGATATCTTGTAGGTGTTCTCACAACCCGACATGGCAAACACCATACTTGTTAATGGATTTCCTTCTGGGCAGCGTTCTGTTCCTCTTTTCCAAGGCCAAGGATTTCCTGGTGGAAATACAAGATGCTATTAATTTTGGAAGGAGACAAATTGGCAGATATTGTTCTTGGTATTCTTGCATGACCTCCTCAACCTATTCATCCACTTCAGAATGATGTTATTATTATCGAAGGTCCTATTTTTGAACAGTGGAAAATTTATTATGCACAACATTGGCTTCATCGTCGTGAGTGATAAGGCTGCTCGCGTCGGTATATACTTTCTGCCCTTTAATGATTCACTCATGCTAGATGTTTATCCGTATCCACATCATATGCTATATGGGACTATCTTATCACTATGTTTGAGAAGAAAACTATTACAGAGATTCTGTATCTCCATAATCTTCTGGGCAAGCTTCAATTCAAGGCAGGTACATCCATGTCTAGTCACATTGAATCATTCAAAGGTATTATGAATCAACTTTTTGCTGCAGGGGATCCTATTCCTCGAACTCAATTGGCTACACACCTTCTTGAGATAAGGTGAAGGATCCTTTGTATGATAATATTGTCACTATATTATCTAACAAGGATGGAATTGACTTTGAGCATACATGTATTTCTTTGATTGAATATTCTCAACGTCATGATCGTCAGATGTCGATAACTCATGAAACGGTCATGATTGCCCAAGAGTACACAGAATCAGAGATAACCTTTGCTGTCCAAAGACGTCCATTTCAGCAAGGCCCTTCTTCCTCCTCCCAATTTACATCTTGTGGCTTCCAACAAAGAGGAGGTAATTCTGCTTGTTTGAGATTTCCTCAAAAGCGTTGTTCTTATTGTGACAAAACTGGTCACTTGGTATCTGAATGTTGGGCACGAGAGTACGATGAAGAACACAATATTACAAATAAGCAACCTCATTTATCAAGGGGTTCTTTCGAGTCTTCTGCAACCTGTGAATATTTTGGGAGCACAAGGCATTCATCCAGTCGATGCTTCAAGAGGCATTATGATGAAGCTCAAAATCAAGCTTATGCTACTCAACAAAATCCTCATGATGAAGACAATGTTCATCAAGAGGCTAATTTGGTTCATTATAATGTCTCTCCAGAAAAAGTACTACATGTTCTCATGATTGTTCTCTCTTTATTGTTGCTTCTGGTGCTACTGTGGCAACATGACATATCAATTGCAATGGTTACACAATTATCATCCAATTCCTATCAAGAAAGTGGTTTATCTTGCTGATAATACAACTTGCCAAGTAATGGGTATTGGTGACTTGTATTTGGGAACTTCTTCTTCAACCAAAATACTGCGAGGAGTTTTATATGTTCGAATGATCTCATGAATGGCTTCAATACGCAATCCAAAGTATCAATGGTGCATTCATAACATTTATTATCATTCAACGCATCATCCCTTGTGCAAGTGAAAATCCATAAGCTTGCAATTCCATCCCCAATGATGCCATAATAAGCCAAATCTTGTCCAAATGTCAACAATAAAAGCCTATGCAAGCATTATGGCATCAAAATTGCTTCCAATAGCCCCAATAAGTTCCCAATGTGACAACACGAAATGGCATATCTGAGAAATTAGGGTTTCTTGAAGAAATCCCTAAATGCCGTGGAAACTTGCAACAACAAAACAACCATGGAATCAAAGTTTGGCAAGAGCTACTCATCACCAATGGTCCTTAGGCATCACCAATGCTTGGAGTTGATATGAAGATTTGCCCTCCCTTTGATAATAGGTCTTTTGTGTATTGTTCTTATTTCCTTAAGTGTTTTGACCCCGTTCTTGGTCCTTATCTTCTTCTTAAATTTTGGGGGTGTTGGTGGCTTCACTTTAAGTGTAACCGTTGGCTTCTTTTCTAAGCTCTCCTTTCCCTAAGACCTCGATGGCCCAAATTCTTCTTCTTCTGCTCTCTGCTATGGAGGTTTTATAGGCTTCTTTTGACTTTTTTGAGAGACCTTCTTGGACAATGGTGGAGGTGGTGGAAGCCTCTCTTGGTCTATTGGTTGCTTTTGTTTCTTTTGTAGTTTAGACTTCCTTTCATACTTGGAAGGGAATTCTTCTTCTCTCTATGGAGGTGGTTATTCCCATTGTGCTCCACTCATTGGTCATACCTTTATTAGGGGACCTTATTATGGCCTCCTATGGAGGCCCTTATACTCCTTGGCCTTGCACGAGTTGATGAGGATCTTTATCTTTAGAAGTAGTTTTTATTTTTTTGTTTACTACTTTTGTAGTTTCTCTTTGGCTACTTGTGAAGTTTCTCTTGTGGGGGCTCTTGTGCTTACTCTGTCACTTGTTCTATCTCTTAGACTTTCCTTAGGGGGGGCTGTGTTGAAATATACAAGTGAATAGGGTGTGTGCAGGGAACAAGCCCTTGGTTAGAGGCTGTAAAAGAGAATGTGTAAATGTGAAAGAACCTGTGAAAAGGTGAGAATAATCTACTAAGAGAGAATAAAGGGTAGCATGAGAAGATTTAGGAAGTGTGGAGATATTCTGGGAGATATTATGGGAAAAGTGAAGAGGTGGAGAGAATCAAGCAAAAGAGCTGGAGATATTCTGGGAGAGGTGGAGTGAATCAAGGAGGAATCAGTGGGATTAGATGCTTTAATGTAAACTCTATAAATTGAGGCATTGGCCTAATGAGAATTTGCTGGTTATTGATTATCCATGCCTACATTAAGCTATTTGTTAATTGCTCACTAATTACGTCTTAATTATTTGCTATTTGTTAATTGAGCCAACTAGAGCGGGGACTTTACCATTTGTATCAGAGCCGATCTTAGTTTTTGAGAATTGTTATTCAAAGGTTAACTATTAAGGGATTAAAACAAGTAATTGTTTATCATATAAGGATGAATCAATCATCTCTAGTGGCCATAAAAGTGGTTTGAATATCCTCACATGTTGAGATAATCATCCTATGAAATTGTGCTTGTATATTGGGGGTGCACACACAAGATATTTGTATAATAAATTTGAGAAATAAGATTGGGGAGGAAACCTTTTGTGGAAAAATGTAGGGTGATCTAATTAAGAAATCAATGTGTCTGAATGACTAGAAGGATAGACCGAAACTTTGTTTAGAGAAATTTTTAGGATATATTTCATTAATTTGTATATTATAAATTATTTACATTATAACTCCATTAAGAAGAGACCTCTATATGGTACTAATACAGGTTTGAATAGTTGACGTGTGAATGCCATCATTGGATGCTTTACACTAGGATGGTCGTTTGATTCCTGACCCCATCTCGAAAAAACGTGGGTCTAACTCCGCATGTGTAATTTCTAAAAAAATGAAACTCTCATGTGTATTAATATTGAGTGCCTTCAGATGTGGTGCTATGATAAGTATTTGATAGTTTTGAACTTTTCATGGATGATAGCTTTATGGTAGATGGTAAGGGAAGATTAAAATTTGAATTGTTTTCTTGATGACACGGTCCTTTTTTGAAGTTTCTATGCTTTTCTTTTCACCTTTATTATCCGACAAGAAGAGGAGGCTCAATGACCAAAAAAATAAAAATAAAATAATAGTTGAACGAAAATCTCTAGTATTACCAAGGGAAACTTGAAAGTTTACCCTTACATGATTTTATTGTGATGGAAGTTCTAGATTAACATGCCCATGACCAAGGATATAAGAAAAGTTAGACAGCTACTATTGTTGACAATATAATAAAGAATTATTGCTTCAGCTTATTAGAGAATTTTAAGGAGAGTATTACTCTTCCTATGATATATAAGGTCAGATTTTATGGAGGAGTCCATTTAAATGACTTATCAGTGTGGATGGAGAGTGTCCCAGCCGTTAACCATGTTAAGTGTTGTACTTATTATACCATATAGGAAATATCATGAAATTTATATAGACCAACTAAGTAAAGACCTTTCCTTTAAGAAAGAGAGTTTGATTCTGAGAAACTTCTTAGGTTTTTTTTAAGGAAAGAGAAAATGTCTCCCCAAGGAAGCTAAGATAATGGCATTAAAGAAGTGCTTACGAAGCCTGAACTGGAACCATTCAAAGGTAAAGGAAAGAATTTGGGAGAAGAAGTAGAGGCTTGGATAGAGTCCATGGATGAGTATTTCGATATAGCTGGACATAATGAAAGAAGAAAGTTTGCCCTTGTTTAAAAATCATCGAGAGATGCCCAGGTTAGTTGGAAGAACTATTGTCAATCCAACCACTCTAACCACAATTAGTTGTCATGGCCCTGCCATTAAAGTATGCTTTCGAGAAAGGTTTTGTTCTCCAGGATTTTCAGAGAATAAAATGAATGATTTTTTGAAGCTAACCCGAGAAGGGAAGACCCTAGAAGAATGCCACCAAACTTTTGCTAAACTTCTCCAATTTGCCCCAAAGATCGATGAGCTAACTCTTCCATCGATTCATTCCTAAGCTTAATTTTAGAGACCATAATTATGGCCAAAGACTATGATAAAGTTTTTTATATGAAAAGTGTCTAGAAGTCCTTCCATGTTAATCAAGAAGAGGTCCCCTAATTCAAGAGGAACATCAAGTCCACCCCTAGCTAAGAGGAATTGTGAGTTAAAGCAAAATCAAGGTCAAGAAATAGGGATAACACGGTTAGAGAGCAGATCTCTGACTAGTAAACATCACATCACGACTTTTCAGTAAAGAAGATGTTTTAGATGTCAACAATAAGGTCATCAAGAGAAACATTACCCTTTCTTATCGAGATCATCCCTGGCCAGATGAGAAGAAATAACAATCTTTCAGACAACAAGATTAGATAGAAGAGCTTTCCCTAGGGCCAGATGAGAAGAAATAACAATCTTTCAGACAACAAGATTAGATAGAAGAGCTTTCCCTCACCTATATATCAAGAATAAAGACAACGCAATGAGCTTTTCCATGAGAACAAATGCTTCAGATGTAAACAACATGGCCACATGAGAAAAGATTTCCCTAACTAATCAAGGACCCCAAATCATGGAAAAGGGGAAACCCATAGGAAGGGCCTATATCAATCCAAGAGGTGAGAATGAGACAAGTACAAAGCCTAGAATATCCAAACTAGGAAGTGGTTGCCCAAGTTTTGATTGTTTTGAATTAAGCTAGAGATCATTGATTCTTTAATCAAAGTTTAATTAAGAATATGTTAGGGAGTATGCTAAAGATTAACATAGGGATTGTGTAAGGAAGTATTATAGAGATAATGATAAGATTATAAACGAGAGACTAAGTTAGAAATTTTAATATAGATTATACCTATGATGGCTTAAAGATAGCCAAATTCAACGAGTGTTTCTATGAGTAAATAGATTATACCTATGGTGGCTTAAAGATAGCCAAATTCAACAAGTGTTTCTATGAGTAAATAGAAGTTGATTGGTGCAAGATTCATGTGAAGTAAGGTATTCTAGGAGACAATGCTAAGGTTATGCATCTTGCTATCATAGGTTAGATCACATAAAGGATTAATCCCATTACGTTTTTCCATGACAATTTATGAAGTACCATATTACATGGGGTAATGGAATAAGAAATTCATAAGGTAGGATTAGGGGGTTCATATCATAGGAGAGTGTATATGGATGCATGAACTTAGGATAATAAGACCAATTAACTTTAGAATAATAAAGACATTTTGGGAGCTCAGCAAAATGAGCTAGACACATGAAAGAAGATACTCTTAAGAACAATGTTTAGATAAATGAAGATTTCTACCCTGTGGGGATACCACTTTGGGAGAGAGAGAGAGGAGGATTTACTTAGAGATTACCCCAGCTCATGAAATAAGGACATCTCGAATCTTTTAAGTAGGGAAGAATGTAAGATCCCTCCCAAGTAGTATAACGATTCTCTTTTAATATAGGTTTCAAGAAGAAAGATAGTGTACTTCAAGAGAGACTAGAAACTTTAAGAAAGTGATAGAGTAAAAATATTAGTTCCAAAAAATCTGAAAAGAAATAAGAAGATAAGAATAGATCTATTATGAGATAAATATTGCCAAAAATAGAATTTTAAATTTAGGTGATAGGAGGTCATATTTAGAGTAGTCCATGCACACTAAAAATATGGAAAATCAACTCGTTTCTAAAGATGGTGCATTATCACTTATATACATATGTTTTTGCCTATTCTATACACAAGTTGGCTTGTAGACCGGATTCCTTCCGGTTCTTTTAACTAGCTACATGACCATATTGCAAGTTGTTTTCAGAGAGTTATGACCGAAATAATTTTCTGGTTCTGTCAGGGTCTCTACACAGGGAAACTAACTATAAGACAGCACCAAGTAGCCTCAAGGTGATTCTAGATCTTGAGATGTATATATATATCTTCATTCTCACTTGTGCATATGCTTAGACGTTGGTGGAGTCCTCACACACATCACTTTCAGCAAAGAGTTACTGTAATTACTTGGAGTTAAGCGTTAGATGCACTTTTTCTTAATCTTATGAGTTTTCAAGTCATATCACCCAATCGTGCACGCGAGGATGCGAGTAACATCGCGGGATCAAGCAACGTCTCCATCGGACCAAGTAACGCCACCGTGCAAGCACACTCCCGTCGTCGCCGTCAATATTGTCCAGGTTAGAAACGCTCTTTAAGTTTTGCATAGACCATGGCATTACGCAACCTAGTAAGATTAGAAAGTCCTACATAAAAACTTGCCTCAAAAAAGAACAAGAAGGGTGTATCGTCCACGAAACAACAGCAAATGCCTTAATAAAGAATGTCTTATCGCAATCTCAAGTTGAAAAGACTGTTTTCTCTTGTTTATGTAAATGTGGTTGTCACCAATCAATCGATTGTCACCGGTCCACCCTAAAGCTATCCTCCCGCTTTGGGGTAACAACCCACTAGATGGTCGGAGTTGGACCCATCTAGGTCAATGAGTTGCTTGCTTCCAGGTGTGCGAGGGGCAAGTGGTGCAAATAAAAGCCAGCTAAGGGGCACACCCCTCGAGGGGACAGGTGGATTCTGAGTTTAAACATCACGTGACGCCGAGGATGAGGGAACTAGGGACCCACTTAGTAGTCCTCTCACCGAGCGGGTGAGTGAAATTCAAAGTTCTAGATGCCTCCAAGAATAATTGCTACCGCAGAAACCATGTCGCCCATGTTGTGAATAACGTAATGAGCAAGTGATAATGTTATGACTGTGTTTGAAGATCCATTTGTTTTCAACTATTTTGGAAGAACGGTTTTAATGCATCAGCCGATAGGAAATCATTAAAGAACCTGTTTTTATATGTTTCACAGTGTTGTAGGACCTAATTAGATAACAAAGATGATTGGGTGTGTGGGTGGATGGATGCCTCGATGGCACCATCCTATGGATGGGTGGACCCGCTGAGTCAGGTAACTTTTCAATATAATTATTATTTAC
This sequence comes from Cibotium barometz, assembly GCF_041138505.1. NCBI lineage: Eukaryota > Viridiplantae > Streptophyta > Polypodiopsida > Cyatheales > Cibotiaceae > Cibotium > Cibotium barometz. The sequence goes on from NC_141065.1 coordinate 35,941,707, forward strand.
GATCCATAATAGAATAGCACCCAAACAAGTCCGTTTTAGGAGAACAAGCTAGTGGTCATGCCTCATAAAGAAAAGAGGGAAAAGGCATTCGCTTCCATGAACCAAGTGTGAACTTGTTCCATCCTCAATCATGCACATTGAGTGCCATTTAATCAAAGGAATAGATTCCTATTAGAATAATTACGTTTCCTCTGTGAGATAGAGTTAGGTCCCTTTGTTTGCTCGTATCCTCGCATTTCCAAGAGATCGAGGTGTCGTCAATCAAAGACAAAGGGGACTTAGCTGCCTATCAACAAAAAGATCCCCTTGAGCCAGCTACGCCAGGGACCTTACAATTGGTATTAGAGCTAATCTTAGTTCCTAGGATTTGTTATTCAAAGTTTCACTATTAAAGGATTAAAACAAGTGATTGTTTGTCATATGAGGACCAATCAATCATCTCTACTGACCGTAGAAGAGGTTTGAATATCCTCACATGTTGAGACAATCATCCTATGAAATTTTTCTTGTATCTTGGGGTGCGCACGCAAGATATTTATATAATAAATTTGAGAAATAAGATTGGGGAGGAAACCTTTTGAGGAAAAATATAGGGTGATCTAATTAAGAAATTAGTGTGATTGGATGACTAGAAGGATAGACCGAAACTTTGTTTAGAGAAGTTTTTAGGATATATTTCATTAATTTGTATATTGTAAATTATTAAGATTATAACTCCATTAAGGAGAGACCTGTGTAAGGTACTGTTAAAACACTAAGATCTCTCTAGATAATTGTTATGCGCATAAACACGCATAAATCAGGCATAAACTCAACCACCCAACCACCCCCGAGCCCAAGGGATGCACACATGAATAATAAATGAAATACATCATACCTCTACCTTGATGTCCCATACCATCAAGAGGTATAACTCCAATCCAATAGCATGTAGCTAAATTGTGAAATGGTAGATGAGTAGATATGGACCTCTACACAAGAGACTATAGCATAAGCCCTCAAGCCTCCAAGCCCCCTTGAGTGTGCCCCATGCCCCTATTATATAGGAGGGCCCTCAAGTGACTCTTGACTTTCCATTTCCCATGTGTGACCCTTGGATGCCTGACCCTAACCTTAACCCTTAAGGTTAGTCCTAACCCATGCTCCACTAGAGCTTGTTCCCATGCTCCCATGCTCACAAGCCTAATGTGGGTTAGCCTCCGAGTATATGCACACATAATGTGTATATAACTTAGCACACATAATGTACATATAACATACTTCCCCTCTCTCAAAACATTGCACTCTTGCAATGAAAAGAAGGAGAACTGCGCTGAACAAACTCAACCGACTCCCAAGTCGAATCCTCAATTTCCCTATCTTTCCACCCCTCAGGGATTAGTCAACCACAAAGTTTCCTTTCCCTGAATTCAAGTACCTTATCAGGTTCATGTGGAACATAGGATAATTCATCGACTTCAACGAGTTCTTGAGGAGTAACTGTGTTATCCTCACCTCCCAATTTCCCTTTCAATCTATCGATATGAAAGACTGGATGAACTCTAACAATTGGAGGTAGTTTTAGTTCATACACAACCGTGCCAATCTGATGTATAATTTGAAATGGACCACAATATCTAGGAGATAAATTCGAGCATTTTTCCATTGACAAAGTCTGAGAATCTTTAGGAACATTAAAATAAACCAATGCTCCTCGTTCAAAAGACCAAGATGAGCATCCCCTATCAGCATAATACCGTGCCCTATCATGAGCACTCCTGATAGAATCCCGAGCTTCGGTCAGCATTTCCTCCATATCTCGCAAGAAAAAACAAAGATTCCCATGTGACTTAAAAGATTAAGAGAAGTTAAGGATTGTTTGAATTAAGAGCTTCTTTTATACTTTTGATTGATTTGAATATGCATGTCTTGAAATATTATGGACTAGAGATGAGTGTAAGATGATATGTATGGCTTGTGATTGCTTTGTTTTGGAATGAATGATTGATATGCATGTGTATGATAAGACTCGACATGAGATTTTGAGATTCGAGTTGGTCGTCCTTAAACATGGAACGCCAAACTGAGAACGAGATTTATGCCCTCTAGGAGCCATGTGGCAGAACCTAGAGAGGACGAGATTCAGAAAGAGGCATACCCGAGATAGCCGCGATATTCAGTGTGGAGCTTGGGTGGATGGGCATCAGAGAAAGCCCTAGATTGGTTGGAATTTGGTCATTATGACTAACCATGTTTCTCGAGCATAGTGATGATAATAGAGTCTTTAAGATAAACACATACATGCTGATTGATTTAGATGCTATGCTTGATTTGATAGAGATTTATATTATACCATGAATGTTTATTTAAGATTCTATGATTCTTTTCTTATGTGATAAGAATCTTTGATATGACATACATGCTTATTTTGCTATTTGAGAGGATTGATTTGATTATATTGCTATGTAGAAATAGCACAATTAAATGAGTTTCAATGTTTGTTTAGATTAAGTTATATGATTAAGATATGGTTAGATTTGGGACCGTCACACACACTATGTTCATGAATCTTTAATAATCAATCTTTCTGATATATGCATCAAATGTAGAGTTAGTTCATATGTTTACAAATACTCCTGCATGTTAAAACTATACTATCCATTGTGCTATGATTTTTTGTCCGTTAGGAAGTTTACACATCAAGAACAACACATTTCTAACACTACTAAAAGAAGTCTCCTATGAGTTTTATGTTTTGCCACATCTAATGCTCTATAATTGCAAAAATTAATATAATAGTGTTATTATTATGCTTCCTACATATTTTGCCTCATATGCAATCATGTCTTCATACTCTAAATTGATTGGTTTATGCTATGCAATAGTGTAATTATCATGTACTTTTTAATGTGATGGGGTTTATATTGTAGGAGTGGTAAAGTTTAAATGATTTGAAATTTGTAAAACTTGGGAAGAAAAGGTGTCTCCAATCCATGGGTAATTTGGTAGGGTGACAAGTTTGGATGATGAGATACTTTTCTACTAATCATGACCCTTGGCATTTACTATCTAATATATTTCTAGTATTCAAATGTGTGTCATGTGCATGCCCACGCACCTATATGTGTGTACATATATACTATGTATGTATCTGAATATACATACTATATATGTATTTGAACGCACCTATATGTGTGTACATACATACTATATATGTATTTGAACGCACCTATATGTGTGTACATACATACTATATATGTATTTGTACATACATATAACATCCATATTTATCATGCCCACTCACCTATATGTGTGTAAATACATATAGTATATGTATCTAACATACATACAACATCCATATTTATTATGTAGTAATATACAATTCTTTGTTTCGTTGAAAATAAGAGGCTCTATTGTCCTAAATCTATGATTTCTCCACACACTTCTTTCCCTTTGAAGGGATTTATACAAATCAAGGCTAAGAATTACATTCAAAAAATCTAGCCTTATTACACCTGCTAGAGCAAGTGGCCATTCTATACCAGAAGGGAACTTTGATGAATCAAGAAGACTTTGATAGTGATAAAAAGTTGTATAGATAGTATTGAGGTTAAGAAGGCCTAAACTCAAATTATTGAAGTCCAAAACTTCAAGTCTAGCTATACATGTTACTATTAGGAAAGATTTAATTGCATTCTCCACGCACTCCTTTCCCTCAAATGAAGGGATTTATATAAATCAAGACCAAGAATTACATTCAAAACATCTAGACCCAATATGCCTGCCTACAAGAAGTAGCCATTATATACCGAAAGGGAGCTGTGATGAATCCAAAAGCACTTTGATAGTGATAAAAAGGTGCATAGACAACCTGGAGGTGAAGAAGGCATAAACTCAAATTATTGAAGTCTAAAACTTCAAGTCTAGTTACATGTTGCTCTTATGAAAGATTTTATTGCTTTCTACAAACACTCCTTTCCCTTTGAAGGGATCTATATAAATCAAGGCCAATAGTTGCATTCAAAAAATCTAGCCCTAATATGCCTGCTATAGCAAGTGTCCATTCTATAATGAAAGGGAATGTTGATGAATCAAGAAACACTTTGATAGTGATTAAAAAATGCATAGATGTCCTTGAGGTTAAGAAGGACTAAGCTTAAATTATTCTAGTCCAAAACTTCAAGTCTAGTTACATGTTGGTCTTAGGAAAGATTTTAGTGCTTTCTCCACACATTCCTTTCCCTTTAAAGAGCTTTATATAAATCAAGACCAAGAATTACATTCAAAATATCTAGCCCTAATATGCCTAACCATTCCATACCAAAAGGGAATGTTGATGAATCAAGAAGCACTTTGATATTGATAAAAAGGTGCATAGACAGCCTTGATGTTAAGAAGGCTTAAACTCAAATTATTCAAGTCTAAAACGTCAAGTGTAGTTTCATGTTGGTCTTAGGAAAGGTTTTATTACTTTCTCCATAGACTCCTTTCCGTTTGAAGGGCTTTATATAAATAAAGATTACATTCAAAAAGTCTAGCCCTAATATATATGCCTGCCAACAAGTGGCCATTCTATACCGAAAGGGAGCTTTGATGAATTAAGAAGCACTTTGATAGTGATAAAAAGGTGCATAGACAGCTTTGAGGTTAAAAAGGCCTAAACTCAAATTGTTCATGTCCAAAACTTCAAGTCTAGTTACATGTTGCTCTTAGGAAAGACTTTATGGCTTTCTCCACCCACACTTTTCCCTTTGAAGGACTTTATACAAATGAAGGCCAAGAATTAAATTCAAAAAATGTAGCCCTAATATGCTTGCTACAACAAACAAGTGGCCATCCTATACCGGAAGTCAACGTTAAGGAATCAAGAAGAACATTAATAGTGATAAAAAGGTGCATGTAGTGCCTTGTGGTTAAAATCTTGTGGTTAAAATGGCCTAACCTTCAAATTATTCAAGGTCAAAACTTCAAGTCTAGTTACATGTTCCTCTTAGGAAAGATTTTATTATTTTCTCGACACACTCCTTTCCCATGGAAGGGCTTTATATAAATTAAGGCAAATAATTAAATTCAAAAAATCTAGCCCTAATATACGTGCTATAGAAAGTGGCCATTCTATACCAGAAGAGAACCTTAATAAATCAAGAAGCACTTTGATAGTGATAAAAAGGTGCAAAGATAACCTTGAGGTTGAGAAATAAACTCAAATTATTCAAGCCCAAAGCTTCAAGCCTAGTTAACGATGTTGCTCTTAGGAAAGATTTAATTGCTTTCTCCACACACTCCTTTCCCTTTGAAGGGCTTTATATAAATCACATTAACAAGATCTAGCCCTAACATGCCTGTTATATAACAAGTGGCCATTCTATACCATAAGGGAATGCCGATGAATCAAGAAGCATTTTGATAGTGATAAAAAGGTGCATACACAACCTTGAGGTTAAAAAGGCATAAACTCAAATTATTGAAGTTCAAAACTTCAAGTCTATTTACAAGGAAAGATTTTATTGCTCTCTCCACACACTCCTTTCCCTTTGACCTTTCCCTTTGAAGGGCTTTATATAAATCACATTAAAAAATCTAGCCCTGGCATGCATGCTACAGCAAGTGGCCATTCTATACCTTGAGGTTAAGAAGGCCTAAACTCCAATTATTGAAGTCCAAAACTTCAAGTCTAGTTACATGTTGCTCTTAGGAAAGATTTTATTGTTTTCTCTGCACACTCCTTTTGAAGGGCCTTATATAAATCAAGGCAAGAATTACATTCAAAAAATCTAGACCTATTATGCCTACCATTCTATACTGGAAGGGAACTTTGATGAATCAAAAGAAGCACTTTGATAGTGATAAAAAGGTGCATAGACAACCTTGAGGTTAAGAAGGCCTAAACTCAAATTATTAAAGCCCAAAACTTCAAGTCCAGTTACATGTGGCTCTTAGGAATTATTTTATTTCTTTCTCCACACACTCCTTTCCCTTTGAAAGGCTTTATATAAATCAAGGCCGAGCATTACATTCAGAAAATCTAGCCCTAATATGCCTACTATAGCAAATGGCCATTCTATACCAGAAGGGAACTTTGATGAATCAAGAAGCACTTTGATAGTGATAAAAAGGTGCATAGACAGCCTTGAGGTTAAGAAGGTCAACCAATGGAGACCCCATTCAACCTTAACTAGCCAACTTCCATCTTCCCGAAGGCTCGCCATTCGTAACACACGTCTCAAATGTAAAAACATCGAATGTAGCTGCAAAAGTTAAAGGATAAAAATGTTAGAGACATGTGAATGTATTCACTCGAGGTGCTTTAATCTATCTTAACTTTTCCATTTATTGAGTAGTCCCATTTTAGACGTTAAAGTTAAAATTTGCAAGTTCGAAATCTTGGAATAGGGTGAGGGAGATAGCCTAGAAGATAGAGTGTTTACGCTCTATATATATATATAGTGGACGTGAGTTCAATAGTCCCCCCTAACTTCCCCCACCCTCTAAGTAAATGGTGAGGTTTAATATAAAATCCTTTCAATTTTAAAGAAAAAAAATCGTGGAATAGAATAGTACACCTTGTTACATATAACTAGAAACTAAAAGTGTGACCATAGAAATGAATGATCAATACCAGAAGGCTCCTTGGAGAAGACATTGTATTTTGTGAAAGGGTCTTATTGGTCTTACTTGTATCTATTGGAGTGCATTGTGATGAAAACCGGAAATTCAAATTTGTGGAAAACACAATAGGTGAAGTTTCAAATTCACTTTGATATGAGTAAGTTTGATAGTAAAGCAAGCCTATTGTGTGTTGAAAGGGGATTCACCTCACAAAAGAGTGTTGTGATCAAGTAGTTTATGGCGACGTTGCGGATGAGAGCCATGTTGAAGCACGAGAGGAGGACTGCATGGTGTAGAAGGGGCCATGGGGCCGATGGGTCATACAGACGCCTCCGGAGCATGTCCATCAGATCATACACGAAGTAACCGGAGGAGAAGCACAAGAGAGCATGAGCCCCTCCCCACGCCCCATACAACAGCTCCTCATGCTTGCACATCGCCCTGCACCCTTGTTGCCACCATTGCCACGCCAGCAATCCCGCCACTGCACACATGAAATCAGAATTCAAGCAGCAGGAAACATAATTAGAGCATCCGATAGAGCAACGTCACCTGAGAAGCCAATGATGGCGGAGTGGATGAGGGAGACCAGAGTGTTGGTGAACAGTGGGGAGGGGGAGAAGGGGTGGATGAGGGAGTTGCATGCTTGGGCCGCCACAAAGCCAGCCAAGATGGGCCACATATCACCTCGACCGTCCATCACCATGTTACAGGCCACATAGGCGACGCATGCTACGAAGACGGCAACGAAGACGAGGCCAGTGGGCTCCATGGGCGAGCGGCGACAAGATGGCCTCTCTTGCTTCATGGCGTTCGAAGACAGAAAATGCCCGCGCTCAGCAACGCAGCCCGTGAAACTGAAGAGTAGTGCGGGAGGGTGGATTGCCTTGCTATAAGTAGAAAGTTTTGGCGGAAACCTTCCCCGACATTACTATACCTTTCCCGACATTATATATTAGGCATGATACATTTGTAATAGAGATCAGTGCTCGAAAATTTGTTTTTTTCAACCCTTAAAATTAAAAGCAATGCTTAGGCTTAACGAGAAATCATACAAATGCCAGGATTTATAATTAAATGTACAAATTTCATCCTTTAAAATTAAAGGCAACGTGGAATTCTAACTGGGATTTTTGAATTTCACTCAGGAAAATTACACCACAAATGGGTTATGTGAGCACTGATAGTAGATATGATTGTTTCTAGTGTGTACCTATGCATGAATAGAGCATACATAGCTCCATATATGTATGCAAACATTGAACTATATGTGTATATGTGTACCTATGCATGAATAGAGCATACATAGCTCCATATATGCATACATAGAACTATATGTATGCTCTGTGTACGCTCTGTGTATGCAAAAAATGGAGCATGCACATAACTCTATGTTTGCTCATTAGAGCAAATACATAGAGCTATGCATGCTCTATGTATGCTCTAATGGCATGCTCTATGCATGCTCTTATGAGAATACATAGCACATGCATAGCTCTATGTATGTTGAACATATGGATGTTTATTAACACATAAGAGAGTAAACAAAGGGGGATTTGAGCGAGAGAGAGAGAGAGAGAGAGAGCTTCATTTCAAAAAAAAAGGAGAGAAGTGGTGAGCTTAAGGAGCTTCATATCAATTGGAGCATGGAGAGGACTTGAGCTTCACATCAAATGTTTCCTCTCTCTTCAAATTTCTTTCCTCTTCATCATGCTAGTTTTATTAGTTTTCTATGCATGGAGAGCTTCTTCTCCCATGATATCGGATTGTACAGGTTTCTCTTTGAGGTACAAGTCAATAATGATAGTTTCTCATTTCATTTTGTTCACATTCGTTGATGCTATGGAGTTTCATCTCTTTTATCCTCACTTCGTTCTTAGTTTACAAGTTTAGTGTGCTTCATTGAGTGTTCTCAAGTGTTTTTATTTATGGGTTTGAGTTATGCTTGTTAAGCACTATGGTGAGAGTAGAGGGAGTGCTCCATTCTTGCTCGAGTTGTTACCTTTCAGTGACAGAGAAGAGGGTGATATAGAGGCATGTTTCCCTTTGATGCGTTCATTTTGGTGCCTCAATAGAGGAGTTCTTCATCAACGATCTTCAGTTTACAAGGTGGATGTTACGTATTTCTTGAAAGCAACTACACATATGGCAATATCTTCTCCAAATTGTTTCTTATTCCATGGGCAAGATGAAGAGAATATCGGTGAGTGGATCTTTCGTGCTACACAATACTTTTGGCAAATTGGGATTAGTGATGATTATGACAAGGCTATTTATGCAAGTCGGGGTGGCTATGAGATTATGCAAGAGATTGGTATCAAAAACAAGATGAGAACATCTGAGATGATTGGGAACTTCTTCAATAAGCACTAGTGGACGAGTTTGGCTTTGCATAAAGGCAAAAAAGATTGTGCAATTTAAAGATATGAAACAAGAAGACCAAGAGACCCTTTGAAGATTATGGAGACATAGTTGTGTTGATGTGGGATCATTTGGTAGCATTATTTGGTGACTTGGACCACTCCTATTTGTTGGCCACTTATATTCAAGGTTTGCTTCCACAAATTCAACAATATGTGCTCCCTTTTTGGGCATTAAGACAGCTGTGTAGTATCGGGGAAGTGGAGTTTAATCTTGCCAGACTTGATGATGCTCTTCCACAAATTGTTTCTTTGGAGAGTTGTTGGGTGGCAAGGTGAGGTTACTCACTTTCATTCACTCTCTCTGAAAATAGGACATCGACGCAACGAGTGATACTCTAGAGTGGAGTATCTCGATCGAGATATCACCATCAATAAAAACATGACACGTCTCTCCCGAGCCAAAATCCCTATATCTCAATTGAGATATCAGCAACAACCGCCACACCAGCAGGCTCGAAAGGGAATTCACCATCCATGTCACTAATATATGTCACCACCACCTCGCTATCTCGATCGAGATATGAAGGCCACTCGGATCCACGTCAATGCCACAATGGTTCCCCCTCGAGTTGCCCACTCGGATGTACATTTAGCATAATCATCAGTAATGCCGTCTCCACCATCCGCATATCTGGAACGAGATCCCCACATGTAATCTCGATCATTGAAGTATCTCGATCGAGATATGGAGATGTGATCTCATTCATTCATATATCTCGATTGATATATGGAGATGAGATCAAAGCCGTATAAATATCTCAATCGAGATAAATTCATATAATCCGAGTTGTCCATGAACCTCCATTCCAAGACGCGATCCCAGACATTGACATATCTCGATCGAGATATGTAGTCGAATGAGGATATCACTTGTTGCGAGATGAAAGAATTGAAAGGGTCTTTGTCTTGAGGGACAATGTACAATCTGGCGTTGACGATAATCACCAGTTTGTTACTGTACTGGCGTCGACAATAATCAGTAGTTTGTTATTGTCTCGCCACCCCAGCCATGGAAATTCCACAAGATCAAACCCTGACAAAAGCCAGGAGTGCACCTTCTTAGCTGTGATGTAAAATCTTTTCCAATGCTTGGGCTTACATCTCTGCATATAGATGGGCCTATACAGAGATTGCAATGCTGCAGAGGTGATTTTTAAATTCCCCCCATAATTTATTTCATTTTCTTAGTTAGTTAATGAAAGACTAGCATTGTTTACCAAATTATCTTTTTTTATTGTTTTACAAACTTTTGTGTAAAGTTCAATTTATAAAGTTTCAGATATACTCTTTTAAGAAAATGGTCACCACAAGGTAGTAGTTGAGATATAACACTGATTCCCAAGTTAAAAACGTATTTTTTTCATGTTCATCATACGAAATTCAAGTACGTCATTGGGTACATTTTGTTTTTTCTTTAACCAATGCTTTTTTTTCTTTCAAAACACCTTAAATATTTTCCTAAGCACGCTAGAAATACAATATTTATTTTCCCTGCAGATAAACTATATGCATGTACTTTGTATATGTTAAAAATAAATGGGCCCTAAGAAACCATCCTCAAACGATAATGGTGCAAGAAGAATATCATATAAAGTGCCTCTTTTTGATTACCGGGCCTTAAGGGACTTTATCCATCATTCATTGGGTGGATCATAGCTAGACGGATTAGTGTCAAAACAATGCTTTGAGTGACATAAGACAAATGTATTACAAGCAGAAGAAGAGGGTGTTCCAATACCGAGGTTCTTTTTCGAGGCAATAGAAAAATTTCACTCTACAACAAATGAAGAGTATAATTGTGTGAAGAGCCGCAAAAATATCAAAGGATCTAAAATGAAAAAAAAACATTCCCATGGCTATATGCATGGCTATGCACACGGCTATCAACACGTGGCTAAAGACGCGCAAGTTACTACGTCTTAGAGAAGCATTGCAAACGATAGAGGCAACCACTACAGAGGCGCGCCATGCGAGAGAGATTGGCAGAGACCTACCAGGTCTCTCTTGTATGTAAAAGAGTTATTAAGAACTAAAGTTATAAATTTCTTTAAGTAATACCTGATTAGAGAGACTTATCAATTTTGTGAATTCTTTACTTTTTCTGTAGGCCAAGACTATGGTAGAGAGTGTTAAAGCTCAGGTAGAGCAGCACATGATTATGGAGAGAACGCAGCACAAGGTAGAGCAGTTGATCCTGTATGTTCGGGACTTCCGCAGGTCTTCTAACATGATAGTACCTTACTTGCCTTTGTATCCATGGCATGTTACTATGTACCAAACATGCTCTGATGGTGAGCAAACTTTACAAGCATGTGGGGAGGAACCCCCCCCACATGCTCGCAAAGTTTGGTCACCACATCGGACAATGTTTGGGTTATCAACTAGTGTCCAGTAGTGTGGAGTTTCCAAGTATCTTAATGCTAGAGGCCATGGGAAGTCCCGCTCCTCCCCATGCCATCGTACCCAAACATGTTCCCATGGTGACCAAACTTTGTGAGCATGTGGAGAGGGAACCCCCCTCCCCCCCATGCTCACAAAGTTTAGTCACCATCAGAGCATGTTTGGGTTATCGACTAGAACCCAGTGGGGATATTTTAAGTCTCTTAGTGCTCTCGAGAGGCCATGGAAAATCATGCTCTTCCCTATGCCATCATACCCAAACATGCTCCGATGGTGACCAAACTTTGCGAGCATGTGGAGGGGGACCCCCCACATGCTCGCAGAGTTTGGTCACCATCGGAGCATGTTTGGGTTATCAATTAGAACCTAGTGCAGACTTTTCAAGTCTCTTGGTGCTCGATAGGTCATGGAAAATCCCGCTCTTCCTCATGCCATCATACCCAAACATGCTCCAATGGTGACCCAACTTTGTGAGCATGTGGGGAGGGTCCCCCCCCCCGGCATGCTCGCAAAATTTGGTCACCATCGGACGATGTTAGGGTTATCAATTAGCACCCGATGTGGATTTTTCAAGCTTATTAGCATTCGAGACTCCATGGAAAATCCCACTCTTTCCCATTCCAACGTACCCAAACATGTTCTAATAGTCCCCACATGCTCACAAAGTTTGGCCACCACCATAGGAGCAAAGTTTGGCCACCACCATAGGAGCATGTTTGGGTTATCAATCAGAACCCAGTGCAGATTTCTCAAATCTCTTGGTGCTCGAGAGGTCATGGAAAATCCCGCTCTTCCCCATGCCATCGTACCCAAACATGCTCTGATGGGGTGACCAAACTTTGCAACCATGTGGGGAGGGTCCCCCTCAACATGCTCCCTAAGTTTGGTCACCACATCGAACAATGTTAGAGTTATCAATTAGCGCCCAGTGTAGATTTCTCAAGTCTCTTAGTGCTCAAGAGGCCATGGAAATCCTGCTCTTCGCCATGCCATCGTACCCAAACATGCTACGATGGTGACCAAACTTTGCGAGCATGTGGGGAGGGACCCCCCCCCCACATGCTCGCAAATCTTGGTCACCATCAAAGCATGTTTGGGTTATCAATTAGAACCTAGTGCAGATTTTCAAATCTCTTAGTGCTCGAGAGGCAATGAAAAACCCGCTCTTCGCCATGCCATCATACCCAAAAATTCTTTGATGGAGACCAAACTTTGCAAGCATGTGGGGGGGGACTCTCCACATGCTCACAAAGTTTGGTCACCATTGGAGCATGTGGGGGGGACTCTCCCCACATGCTCGCAAAGTCTGGTCACCATCGGAGCATATTCGGGTTATGAATTAGAACCGAGTGTGGATTTTTCAAGTCTCTTAGTGCTCAATAGGCCATGCAAAATCCCGCTCTTGCCCATGCCATCGTACCAAAACACTCTCCGATGGTAACCAAACTTTGCGAGCATGTGGGGGGAGACTCCCGCCACATGCTCGCAAAGTTTGGTCTCTATCGGAGCATGTTTGGGTTATCAATTAGAACCTAGTGTGGATTTTTTCAAGTCTCTTAGTGCTTGAGAGACCATGGAAAATCCTTCTCCTCCCCATATTCGAGAATATTTGGGTTATTAATTAGAACCCAGTGTGGATTTTTCAAGTCTCTTGGTGCTCGAGAGGTCATGAAAAATCCTACTCTTCCCCATGCCATCATAAACATACATGCTCCGATGGTGACCAAACTTTGCGAGCATGTGGGGAGGGTCTCCCCACATATGCTCGCAAAGTTTGGTTACCATCAGACGATGTTTGGGTTATCAATTAGCACCCAATCCGAATTTATCAAGTCTCTCAGTCCTCAAGTGGCCATGGAAAATCCCACTCTTCCCCATGCCATCATACCCAAACATGCTCCGATGGTAACCAAACTTTAAGAGCATGTGGGGAGGTAATCCCCCCACATGCTCACAAAGTTTGGTCACCATCGGAGTATATTTGGGTTATCAATTCGAACCCAGTGTGGATTTCTCAAGTCTCTTAGTGCTCAAGAGGCCATGGAAAACCTACTCTTTTCCTTGCCATTGTACCCAAACATGCTCTGATGGTGGTGACCAAAATTTGTGAGCATGTGGGGAAGGACCCCCCCACATGCTCCCAAAGTTTAGTCACCATCAGAGCATGTTTGGGTTATCAATTAGAATTGAGTGCGAATTTTTCAAGTCTCTTAGTGCTCGAGAGGCCTTGGAAAATCCTGATCTTCCCGATGCCATCGTACCCAAACATGCTCCGATATTGACCAAACTTTGCAAGCATGTGGGAAGAGTCTCCCCCCCCCCCACATGCTCGCAAAGTTTGGTCACAATCAGAGCATGTTTGGATTATCAATTAGAACCCAGTGTGGATTTCTCAAGTCTCTTGGTGCTCGAGAGGTTGTTAACCCATTCCTAGGGTTAACAAAAGCTACCACCATTATCGTACATCAAGGAGTCAAGGTAGATACATCAAAGGGTCAAACATTCAAGATATGAAGCAATGGTGTCCAAAGCTACAACTTGGATGGGCGCCCATAATGGTCCAATGGAATACTTAAGGTAATTTCCGCTTCAAGAGCATGTGGTAGCAAGTTAGGATGAATTTCCAAGTGTTGTACTTCATGGATATATTGTGAGAGTAGTCATTGTAATAGCATTAGGTCTCTTATGAGCCTAAAGTGCCTGGCCGGCCACAGTTTAAGTGAGTGTACACACTTATGGCCATGTATATAAGTGAATTTCTCTCATCATACAACATACTCTCCCATTGTGCAATTTAGTCTTACTCTTGCTAATCTCTCTCTCTCTAATTCATGCTAGTGAGTGTGTGAGAGTGAAGTGAGGCGAGAGGAGGGACGAGTACCCCTAGTGCAACACGGCGGTGTGACAACGCACTGGAGGCATGCTGGAATTACTTCTCAAGGAGTTGTAGAGCTTGGAGACCTCAAGGGTTATGAGCTTGGCCATTGGAAACATCCTCAAGATAGTTGCGGTTCACCAGGTAATCTCTTGTTGGATATGTTTCAAGAGGGGTTAGGGTGAGCCATAACATTTTTAGCACCGCTATCGGGGAGCTATCCCTTGGCTTTTTCCATCGTTTTTCCTCTAATCTATTCATTACCCATTGCCCATTTTCTCGATTAATGGTTTCCCATGAAAAAGATGTAGGTTTGACGGTGATTTGTGTGTGATTTTGTGTGAAATATCTCTCTTTTTGGTTTTGTAAAAAATGCTTTTTTGCTTAATTTTTAGCTTAATTTGTTATTTTTGTTGTTGTTAATGTGGTTTTTAATGTTCTTAGGGCTTGCACATAGTTTGTATTAGGCTTATTTTGCATCCATTTCATCAAACAATGCAATAGAATGCAATTTTTAGTGCATGTTAGCTCTCTTTAGTGTTAAACATAAAACTAAAATCATTAAGTTTAGCTTAATTTGTGTGTTTTTTGTTGAAATTGTTTGACTCATGGGTGTTGTTAATGATGAGGTTCGAGTCTCTTACAGAGTGGTGATTGATGTGGAGGCTTTTGAGCATGCAACCCCCTCTTTTGTGGTGAGGTTGGTTGATGAAGAGGCGTTTGCTCTACAGGGATTTTCTCTTGAGTTCCTTTTTTGAGATAGATGGTTTCGGTTGGGGATCTTCTTTAGAAATAGCGGTTGATTGCGTGGTTTTGGCATTAAACTTTGTTGGTGAGGATGGAGTGGAAGGGGTAGATGCTTTGTCCAAGTTTGTCATTAATGCAGATGGTAGGTCATTGTGTAGAGGGGCTTCTATGGAAGAGGCTTGTAACTTTTTGCGTTCAGCATCATAGAAATCCATTAGGGTTGGATCCTCTTCCGTGCGTTATGGTATTGTTAACTCTAGGAAAAATCAAAGTACTCCACAACACCGTCCACAAAAGCCTATGTGAGTTCCAATGAACTCCTCGAGGTCAACAAGTGTGGGTACCCAAAAGATTACTGCAAGCACAAGGGTACTACCAAGGAAATACCAACGCTTGGATTTCCAAGCGCTCAAAAAGTCCCCTAAGCCTGCACAAAAAAAGAAACCTCAGCACCATAAGCATCAGCCACAACATTATAATGTTCATCAAAGATGGGTGCATGTGCACGTGCTTCAACAACAAGGATACTATGATGGTCATCCCATCATATGGTTGCCAAAATCGAATAACGTGAAGAAAGCCTCGTTATCGACTTTAACCCCAACAGCTTCACCTAAAGTTCGACAAGAATAGAGCCCAAGCAACACCAAGCAAGTCACTCAAACACTCTCGTGCATTCAGCACCTACTGTAAGATCCCTCCCAAGCCATGTAACGATTCTCTTTTAATATAGGTTTCAAGAAGAAAGAGAGTGTACTTTTCGAGAGAGACTATAAGGCTAGAAATGTTACGAAAGTGATAGAGTAAAATATTAATTCCAAAAATTTGAAAAGAAATAAGAAGAAAAGAATAGATCTATAAAGACATAAATATCTCCAAAAATAGAATTTCGAATTTAGGTGATATGAGATCATATTTAGAGTACTTTTACATATTTAGAGTCCACACACACTAAAAATATGGAAAATCAATGCATTTCTAAAGATGGTGCGTTTGTGGCTATATACAGATGTTTTTGCCTATTTTACCTATGATGGCTTGAAAACTAGATGCTTCTGATTCTTTTGACTGGCTACATGACCATATTCTAAGTTTTTATCAGAGTTATGGTCGAAATATCTTTCTGGTTCTTTCAAGCTCTCTACAAAGGAGGGAAACTAACTGTAAGAAGGCAACAAGTAGCCTCAAGGTGATTCTAGACCTTGAGATATATATATGTTAGTTGGAAGAACTATTGTCAATTCAACCACTCGAACCACAATTAATTGTCATGGGATGCCATTAAAGTATGCTTTCCAGAAAGGTTTTGTTCTCCAAGATTTTGGGAGGATAAAATGAATGATTTTTCGAAGCTAACCTGAGAAGGGAAGACCCTAGAAGAATACCACCAAACTTTTGCTAAACTTCTCTGATTTTCCCCAAAGATGGATGAGCTAACTCTTCCATCGATTCATTCTTAAGCTTAATTTTAGAGACCATAATTATGGCCAAAGACTATGATAAAGCTTTTTATATGAAAAGTGTCTAGAAGGATGTGAGTCCTTCCATGTTAATCAAGAAGAGGTCCCCTAATTCAAGAGGAACGTCAAGCCCACCCCTGGCTAAGAGGAGTTGTGAGTTAAAGCAAAATCAAGGTCAAGAAATAGGGATAACAGGGTAAGAGAGTAGATCTCCGACTCGTAAACATCACATCACAACTTTTTAAGAAAAGATGTTTTAGATGCCAACAACAAGGTCATCAAGAGAAAAATTACCATTTCCTATCGAGATTATTCCTAGCCAGATCAGAAGAAAAACCAATCTTTCAAACAACAAGATTAGAAAGAAGAGCTTTCCCTCACCTATATATCAAGAATAAAGATAAAACAATGAGCTTTTCCATGAGAACAAATGCTTCAGGTGTAAACAACATGACCACATGAGAAACGATTTCCCTAACTAACCAAGGACCCTTCTCTTCCCAAATCATGGAAATGGGAAACCCGATAGGATGGGCCTATATCAATCCAAGAGGTGAGAATGAGACTAGTACAAAGCCTAGAATATCCAAACTAGGAAGTGGTTGCCCAAGTGATTGTTTTGAATTAAGCTAGAGATCATTGATTCTTTAATCAAAGTTTAATTAAGAATATATTAGGGAGTATGCTAAAGATTAACATAGGGATTGTGTTAGGAAGTATTATAGAGATTATGATAAGATTATAAACGAGAGACTAAGTTAGAAATTTTGATATAAATTATACATATGATGGGCTAAAGATAGACAAATTCAACAAGTGTTTCTATGAGTAAATAGAAGTTGATTCGTGCAAGATTCATGTGAAGTAAGGTATTCTAGGAGACAATGCTAAGGTTATGCATCTTGCTATCATAGGTTAGATCACATAAAGGATTGATCCAATTACATTTTTCCATGACAATTTATGAAGTACCATATTACATGGGATAATGGAATAAGAAATTCATAAGGTAGGATTAGGGGGGTTCATATCATAGGAGAGTGTATATGGATGCATGAACTTAGGATAATAAGGCCAATTAACTTTAGAATAATAAAGACATTTTGGGAGCTCAGCAAAATGAGCTAGACACATGAAAGAAGAGACTCTTAAGAACAATGTTTAGATAAAAGAAGACTTCTACCCAGTGGGGACACCACTTTGGGAGAGAGAGAGGAGGATTTACTTAGAGATTACCCCAGCTCATGAGATAAGGACATCTCAAATCTTTTAAGTGGGGAAGAATGTAAGATCCCTCCCAAGTAATGTAACGATTCTCTTTTAATATAGGTTTCAAGAAGAAAGTGTACTTCGAGAGAGACTATAAGGCTAGAAACATTAAGAAAGTGATAGAGTAAAAATATTAGTTCCAAAAATTCTGAAAAGAAATAAGAAGATAAGAATAGATCTATTACGAGATAAATATTGCCAAAAATAGAATTTTGAATTTAGGTGATAGGTCATATTTAGAGTCCATGCACACTAAACATATGGAAAATCAACTCGTTTCTAAAGATGGTGCATTTTCAGCTATATACAGATGTTTTTGCCTACTCTACACAAGATGGCTTGTAGACCGGATGCCTTTCGGTTCTTTTAACTAGCTACATGACCATATTGCAAGTTGCTTTTAGAGAGTTATGACCGAAACAATTTTCTGGTTCTGTCAAGGTCTCTACACAGGGAAACTAACTGTAAGACGGCAGCAAGTAGCCTCAAGGTGATTCTAGATCTTGAGATGTATATATATATCTTCATTCTCACTTGTGCATATGCTTAGACGTTGGTGGAGTCCTCACACACCACTTTTAGCAAAGAGTTGATGTAATTACTTGGAGTTAAGCGTTAGGTGCACTTTTTCTTAATCTTATGAGTTTTCAAGTCATGTCACCCAATCGTGCACGCGAGGATGCGAGTAACATCGCACAACATCTCCATCGGACCAAGTAACGCCACCATGCAAGCACTGCCGCCGCCGTCAATATTGTCTAGGTTAGAAACGCTCTTTAAGTTTTGCATAGACCATTGCATTACGCAACCTAGTAAGATTAGAAAGTCCTACATAAAAACTTGCCTAAAAAAAGAACAAGAAGGGTGTATCGTCCACGAAACAACGGCAAATGCCTTAATAAAGAATGTCTTATCGCAATCTCAAGTTGAAAAGACTGTTTTCTCTTGTTTACTGTAAATGTGATGGAATTTTATTTTCTCTTATTTAATTGGCTGTCACCAATCAATCGGTTGTCACCAGTCCACCCTAAAGCTATCCTCCTGCTTTGGAGTAACAACCCTCTATATGCTTGGAGTTGGACCCATCTAGGTCAATGAGTTGCTTGCTTCCAAGTGTGCGAGGGGCAAGTGGTGCAAATAAAAGCCAGCTAAGGGGCACACCCCTCGAGGGGACAGGTGGGACTCACTGGGGGTTTTGAGTTTAAACGTCACCGTCGCCACGCCGAGGATGAGGGAACTAGGGACCCACTTAGTAGCCCTCACCAAGCGGGTGAGGACTATTCGAAGTTCTAGATGCCTCCAGGAATAATTGCTACCGTAGAAACCATGTCGCCCATGTTGTGAATAACGTAATGAGCAAGTGATAATGTTATGACTGTGTTTGAAGACCCATTTGTTTTCAACTGTTTTGGAAGAACTGTTTTAATGCATTAGCCCCGCCGCCGCCGACAGGAAATCATTAAAGAACCTGTTTTTATATGTTTCACAGTGTTGTAGGACCTAATTAGATAACAAAAATGATTGGGTGCGTGGGTGGAAAGTGGGTGGATGGATGCCTCGATGGCACCATCCTATGGATGGGTGGACCCGATGAGTCAGGTAACTTTCCAACATAATTATTATTTACGATCCGTAATAGAATAGCACCCAAACAAGTCCGTTTTAGGAGAACAAGCTAGTGGTCGTGCCTCATAAAGAAAAGAGGGAAAAGGCATTCGCTTCCATGAAACAAGTGTGAACTTGTTCCATCCTCGATCATGCACATTGAGTGCCATTTGATCAAAGGAATAAATTCCTATTAGAATAATTACGTTTCCTCTGTGAGATAGAGTTAGGTCCCTTTGTTTGCTCGTATCCTCGCATTTCCAAGAGATTGAGGTGTCGTCAATCAAAGACAAAGGGGACTTAGCTGCCTATCAAAAAGATCCCCTTGAGCCAGCTAGACACCGGGGACCTTACAATTGGTATCAGAGCCAATCTTAGTTCCTAGGATTTGTTATTTAAAGTTTAACTATTAAAGGATTAAAACAAGTGATTGTTTGTCATATGAGGACCAATCAATCATCTCTACAGGCCATAGAAGAGGTTTGAATATCCTCACATGTTGAGACAATCATCCTATGAAATTTTTCTTGTATCTTGGGGTGCACACGCAAGATATTTATATAATAAATTTGAGAAACAAGATTGGGGAGAGGAAACCTTTTGAGGAAAAATACAAGGTGATCTAATTAAGAAATTAGTGTGACTGAATGACTAGAAGGATAGACCGAAACTTTGTTTAGAGAAAATTTTAGGATATATTTCATTAATTTGTATATTGTAAATTATTAAGATTATAACTCCATTAAGGAGAGACTTGTGTAAGGTACCAATACAAGTTTGAATAGTTGACGTGTGAATGCCATCGCTGGATGCTTTACACCAGGACGGTCGTCCGATTCCTGACCCCATCTCGAAAAAATGTGGGTCTAACTCTAGATGTGTAATTCCCAAAAAAAAAATGAAACTCTCATGTGTATTAATATTAAGTGCCTTCAGATGTGGTGCTATGATAAGTATTTGATAGTTTTGAACTAATATATGAGGTCAGATTTTATGGAGGAGTCGATTTAAATGAAGACTTATCAGTGTGGATGGAGAGTGTCCCAGAAGTTAACCATGTTAAGTGTTGTACTTATCATATCATATAGGAAATATCATGAAATTTATATAGACCAACTAAGTCAAGACCTTTCCTTAAGAAAGAGAGTTTAAGTCTGAGAGACTTCTTATTAGGTTTTTTTTAAGGAAAGAGAAAATGTCTCGCCAAGGAAACTTGGATAATGGCATTAAATAAGTCCTTACGAAGCCCGAACAGAACCATTCAAAGGTAAAGGAAAGAATTTGGGAGAAGTAGAGGCTTCGATAGAGTCCATGGATGAGTATTTCCATGTAGTTGGACATAAGGAAAGAAGCAAGTTTGCCCTTACTTGTTTAAAAATCACGAGAAATGCCCGGGTTAGTTGGAAGATTTATTGTCAATCCAACCACTCAAACCAGAATTAGTTGTCATGGGATGCTATTGAAGTATGCTTTCGTGAAAGGTCTTGTCCTCCAAGATTTCGGGAGGATAAAATGAATTATTTTTTGGAGCTAACCCAAGAAGGGAAGACCCTAGAAGAGTAGCAAGTAGCCTCAAGGTGATTCTAGATCTTGAGATGTATATATATATCTTCATTCTCACTTGTGCATAGGCTTAGACGTTGGTGGAGTCCTCACACACACATCTTATGAGTTTTCAAGTCATGGCACCCAATCGCTACATAATTATTATTTACGATCCATAGTAGAATAGTGTCCAAACAAGTCTGTTTTAGGAGAATGAGCTAGTGGCTGTGCCTCATAAAGAAAAGAGGGAAAAGGCATTAGCTTCCATGAACCAAGTGTGAACTTGTTCCATCCTCGATCATGCACATTGAGTGCTATTTGATCGAAGGAATAGATTCCTATTAGAATAATTACATTTCCCTTGTGAGATAGAGTTAGGTATCTTCGTTTGCTCGTATCCGTGTATTTCCAAGAGATCGAGGTGCCTTCAATCAAAGATAAAGGAGACTTAGCTGCCTATCATCAAAAGGATCCCCTTGACCCAGCTAGGGCAGGGACCTTACAATTGGTATTAGATTCGATCTTAGTTCTTGGATTTGTTATTCAACGGTTAACTATTAAGGGATTAAAACAAGTGATTGTTTATCATATGAGGACAAATCAATCATCTCTACTGGCCATAGAAGTGGTTTGAATATCCTCACATGTTGGGACAATCATCCTATGAAATTATGCTTGTATCTTGGGGGTGCACACGTAAGATATTTGTACAATAAATTTGAGAAATAAGATTGGGGAGGAGACCTTTTCAGGAAAAATATAGGGTGATCTAATTAAGAAATCAGTGTGACAACTGAATGACTACAAGGATAGACCAAAACTTTGTTTAAAGAAAGTTTTAGGATATATTTCATTAATTTGTATTTTGTAAATTATTAAGATTATAACTCCATTAAGGAGAGACCTCTGTAAGGTACCAATAAAGGTTTAAATAGTTGACGTGTGAATGCCATCACTGGGATGCTTAACACTAGGACGGTCGTCCGGTTCCTAACCCCATCTCGGAAAAACGTGGGTCTAACTTCGGATGTGTAATTGCCAGAAAAATGAAACTCTCATGTGTATTAATATTGAGTGCCTTCAGATGTGGTGCTACGATAAGTATTTGATAGTTTTGAAATTTTCATGGATGATAGCTTTATGGTAGATGGTAAGGGAAGATTAAATTTTGAATTCTTTTCTTGATGACACTTAGTCCTTTTTTGAAGTTTGTATGATTTTCTTTTTATCTTTATTATCCAATAAGAATAGGAAGCTCAATGACCAAAAAAATAAAATAAAATAATAGTTGAACGAAAATCTCTAGTATTACCAACAAGGGAAACTTGAAAGTTTACCCTTTCATGATTTTATTTTGTGATGGAAGTTCTAGATTAACATGCCACCAAGGATATAAGTAAAGTTAGTCAGCTACTATCGTTCGTCAACGATATAACAAAGAATTATTGCTTCAGCTTATTAGAGAAATCTAAGGAGAGTATTACTCTTCCTATAATATATGAGGTCAGATTTTATGGAGGAGTCGATTTAAATGAATAGACTTATCAGTGTGGATGGAGAGTGTCCCAGCAATTAACCATGTTAAATGTTGTACTTATTATATCATATAGGAAATATCATGAAATTTATTTAGACCAACTAAGTAAAGACCTTTCCTTAAGAAAGAGAATTTGAGTCTGAGAGATTTCTTAGGTTTTTTTTTTAAGAAAGAGAAAATGTCTCACCACCAAGGAAGCTTGGATAATGGCATTAAAGAAGTCCTTATGAAACCCAAACCGGAACCATTCAAAGGTAAAGGAAAGAATTTGGGAGAAGAAGTAGAGGCTTGGATAGAGTCCATGGACAAGTATTTCCATGTAGCTAGACATAATGAAAGAAGCAAGTTTACCCTTACTTGTTTAAAAATCGTGAGAAATGCTCAGGTTAGTTGGAAGAACTATTGTCAATCCAACCACTCAAACCAGAATTAGTTGTCATGGGATGCCATGAAAGTATCCTTTCGTGAAGTGAAAGGTTTTGTCCTCCAAGATTTCAAGAGGATAAAATGAATGATTGTTTGGAGCTAACCCAAGAAGGGAATACCCTAGAAGAATACCACCAAACTTTTGCTAAACTTCTCTGATTTTCCCCAAAGATGGATGAGGTAACTCTTCCATCGATTCATTCAGAAGCTTAATTTTAGAGACCATAATTATGGCCAAAGACTATGATAAAGTTTTTTATATGAAAAGTGTCTAGAAGGAAATGAGTCCTTCCATGTTCATCAACAAGAGGTCCCCTAATTCAAGAGGAACGTCAAGGCCACCCCTAGCTAAGAGGAATTGTGAGTTAAAGCAAAATCAAGGTCAAGAAATAGGGATAACAGGGTTAGAGAGCAGATCACTGACTCGTAAACATCACATCACAACTTTTCAATAAACAAGATGTTTTAGATGTCAACAATAAGGTCATCAAGAGAAACATTACCCTTTCCTATCGAGATCATCCCTGGCCAGATGAGAAGAAAACCCAATCTTTCAGACACCAAGATTAGAAAGAAGAGCTTTCCCTCACCTGTATATCAAGAATAAAGACAACGCAATGAGCTTTTCCATGAGAACAAATGCTTCAGATGTAAACAACATGGCCACATGAGAAAAGATTTCCCTAACTAACCAAGGACCTTTCTCTTCCCAAATCATGGAAAGGGGAAACCCATAGGAAGGGCCTATATCAATCCAAGAGGTGAGAATGAGACCAATACAAAGCCTAGAATATCCAAACTAGGAAGTGATTGCCCAAGTTCTGATTGTTTTGAATAAAGCTAGAGATCATTGATTCTTTAATCAAAGTTTAATTAAGAATATGTTAGGGAGTATGCTAAAGATTAACATAGGGATTGTGTTAAGAAGTATTATAGAGATTATGATAAGATAAGTCAATATTAGATAAAATGGAAAAAATCCCTCAAAATGGGAATGTATTTAAAAAATTTGTTTTGGCCGTAACTTGAACATGCAAACTCCAAATTTGTCCGACAAAGTAGATCTAGATTCTACTTTTCAAGCTCTTTCCAATGATATGTCACATGAATATGTTTTGACAAACTTTTGGATGAGTTTACCATACCCCCACTTTTTTCATGGGAATGGGATTTTCCCACTTTATCTAATATTGACTTAGATTATAAACGAGAGACTTAGAAATTTTAATATAGATTATACATATGATGGCTTAAAGATAGCCAAATTCAACAAGTGTTTCTATGAGTAAATAGAAGTTGATTGGTGCAAGATTCATGTGAAGAAAGGTATTCTAGGAGACAATGCTAAGGTTATGCATCTTGCTATCATAGGTTAGATCGCATAAAGAATTAATCCCCTTACGTTTGTCCATGTCAATTTGTGAAGTACCATATCACAAGGGGTAATGGAATAAGGAATTCATAAGGTAGGATTAAGGGGTTCATATCATATGAGAGTATATGGATGCATGAACTTAGGATAATAAGGCCAATTAACTTTAGAATAATAAAGACATTTTGGGAGCTTAGCAAAATTAGCTAGACATATCAAAGACAAGACTCTTAGGAAAAATGTTTAGATAAAAGAAAATTTTTACCCAGTGGGAACATCACTTTGGGAGAGAGAGGAGGATTTACTTAGAGATTACCCCAGCTCACGAGATGAGGACATCTCGAATCTTTTAAGTGGGGGAGAATGTAAGATCCCTCGCAAGCCATGTAACGATTCTCTTTTAATATAGGTTTCAAGAAGAAAGAGAGTGTACTTCGAGAGAGACTATAAGGCTAGAAACGTTACGAAAGTGATAGAGTAAAAATATTAGTTCCAAAAATCCGAAAAGAAATAAAAAGATAAGAATAGATCTATTAAGAGATAAATATATCCATAAATAGAATTTCTAATTTCGGTCATAGGAGGTCATATTTAGAGTACTTGTACATATTTAGAGTCCATGCACACTAAAAATATGAAAAATTAACGCGTTTTTAAAGATGGTGCGTTTGCGGCTATATACAGATGTTTTTGCCTATTCTACCTGCGCTAGCTTGTAGACCAAATGATTTTCAGTTCTTTTGACTCGCTACATGACTATATTCTGAGTTTTTATCAGAACAGAGTTATGACTGAAATAATTTTCTGGTTCTATCAGGGTCTCTACACAAGGAAACTAATTGTAGGAAGGCAGCAAGTAGCCTCAAGGTGATTCTAAACCTTAAGATGTATATATATATCTTCATTCTCTCTTGTGCATACGCTTAGACGCTAGTGGAGTCCTCACACACATCATTTTCAGCAAAGAGTTGCTGTAATTACATGGAGTTAAGCATTAGGTACACTTTTTCTTAATCTTATGAGTTTTCAAGTCACGTTACCCAAACCCGCACGTGAGAATGCGAGTAACATCGCGGGACTAAGCAATGTCTCTGCTGGACCAAGTAACGCGGCTGTGCAGGCACTGTCGCCGTCGCGTCAATATCGTCCAGGTTAGAAACGCTCTTTAAGTTTTGCATAAACCATTGCATTACGCGACCTAGTAAGATTAGGAAGTCCTACACAAAAAATTGCCTTAAAAAAGAACAAGAAGGATGTATCCTCCATGAAACAACGACAAATATCTTAATAAAGAATGTCTTATCGCAATCTCAAGTTGAAAAGATTGTTTTCTCTTGTTTATTGTGAATGTGATGGAATTGTATTTTCTCTTGTTTGATTGGTTGTCGCCAATCGATCGGGTGTCGCCGATCTTATGAGGTTTGATTGGTTGTCGCCAATCGATTGGTTGTCGTCGATCCACCCTAAAGGTATCCTCCCGCTTTGGGGGACAACTGACTAGATGCTCGAAGTTGGACCCATCTAGGTGGATGAACTGCTTGCTTCCAGGTGCGAGGGGCAAGTGGTGCAAATAAAATCCAGCTAAGGGGCACACCCCTAGAGGGGGCAGGTGGGACTCAATGTCACCGCCACGCCGAGGATGAGGGGACTAGGGACCCACTTAGTAGTCCTCACCACCAAGAGGGTGAGTGATGTTCGGAGTTCTAGACCCCTCCAGGAATAATTGGTACCACAGGACCCATGTTGCCCATGTTGGTTCAAGGGTTGCCCTAGGAGCATGTGAATAATGTAATAAGTGATAATGTTATGAATGTGTTTGAAGATCCATTTGTTTTCAACTGTTTTGGAAGAACTATCTTAATGAATCGGTGACGGGAAATAATTAAAGCACCTATTTTCATATGTTTCACAATGTGGTAGGACCTAATAAAATAACAAAAATGATTGGGTGCGTGGGTGGAAAGTGGGTGGATGGATGCCCCGATGGCACCATCCTATGGATGGGTGGACCCGATGAGTCAGGTAACTTTCCAACATAATTATTATTTACGATCCGTATAATAGAATAGCGCCCAAACAAGTCCGTTTTAGGAGAACGAGCTAGTGGTCTTGCCTCATAAAGAAAAGAGGCAAAAGGTGTTAGCTTCCATGAACCAAGTGTGAACTTGTTCTATCCTCGATCACGCACATTGAGTGCCATTTGATCGGAGGAATAGATTCCTATTAGAATAATTATGTTTCCCCTATGAGATAGAGTTAGGTCTCTTCATTTGCTTGTATCCTCATATTTCCAAGCGATCGAGGTGTCGTCAATCGAAGACAAAGGGGACTTAGCTGCCTATCAAAAGGATCCCCTTTTATCAATTAGTGCCCAGTGCAGATTTTTCAAGTCTCTGAGTACTCGAGAGGCCATGGAAAATCCTGCTCTTCCCCATGCCATCGTACCCAAACATGCTTTAATGGTGACCAAACTTTGTGAGCATGCGGGGAGGGACCCCCCCACATGCTCGCAAAATTTGGTCACTATCGGAGTATGTTTGGGTTATCAATTAGAACCTAGTGCAGATTTTTAAAGTCTCTTAGTGCTCGTCTCGAGAGGCCATGGAAAACCCGCTTCTCGCCATGCCATCATACCCAAACATGCTCCGATGGTGACACTACTTTGCGTGCATGTGGGGAGGGACAAAATCCACACTGGGCGCTAATTGATAACCCAAATATGCTCCGATGTTGACCAAACTTTGCGAGAATTTGGGGAGAGATCCCCCCACATTCTCGGAAAGTTTAGTCACTATCAGAGCATGTTTGGGTTATCAATTAGTGCCGAGTGTAGATTTTTGAAGTCTCTTAGTGCTCGAGAGGTCATGGAAAATCCCGCTCTTCCCCATGCCATTGTACCCAAACAGGCTCCAAGGTTAACCAAACTTTGTGTGCATGTGGGGGGGGACCACATGCTCGCAAAGTTTGGTCACAATCCGAGCATGTTTGGGTTATCAATTAGCACCCAGTGCAAATTTTTTAAGTCTCTTAGTGCTCGAGAGGCCATGGAAAATCCCACTCATGACCTCTATTATGGCTCACCCTAACCCCTCTTGAAACACATCCAACAAGAGATTACCTGGTGAACTGCAACAACTGTCATGTGAGGATCTTTCCAATGGCCGAGCTTGTAACCCTTGAGGTCTCCAAGCTCTAGAACTCCTTGAGAAGTAATTCCACCATGCCTCTTGCGAGCGTTGTCACACCGTCGTTGTGTTGCACTACGGGTACTCGTCCCTCCTCTCATCTCACTCACACACACTCACTACTAGCATGTATTAGAGAGAGAGATTAGCAAGAGAAAGACTCAATTGCACAATGGGAGAGTATTTTGTATTATGAGAGAAATTCACTTATATACATGGCCATAAGTATTCACACTCACTTAAACTATGGGCGTCCGGGAACTTTAGGCTCATAAGAGGCCTAATGCTATTACAATGACTACTCTCATAATATATCCATGAAGTACAACACTTGGTACTTCATCCTAACTTGCTACCACACGCTCTTGAAGTGGGAATCACCTTAAGTATTCCATCAGACCATTACGGACGCCCATCCAAGTGGTAGCTTTGGACACCATTGCTTTATATCTTGAACGTATGACCCTTTGGTAGCTACCTTGACTCCTTGATGTAAAATAATGGTGTTAGCTCTTATTAACCGTAGGAATGAGTTAACATTCCCCTCTTCCTGATGGTGATCACGTCCTCGATTGTGAGATCACGTTGAAGACCTTTGTGTGGGAAGAATGGACAAGCTTTGTCGATGGTTTGATGTTGAGTGACGTTCAATGGTCTTCATTCCTCGCCGAAGGAATAAGAAAAGCTAGTTAGTGAATGAAAAGGTTAGTAGTTTATTGGGAATTCCTAATGGGGTGGGGGGATGGGGTTTTTTGCAAGTGATTGCATTTGTATATTTTTTGTGAGTTTTTTTTCTTTCTTTCTTTGTTTGTTTGTTTTTTGCTCACTTTGTTTTTGGCCATCATAAGTAAGGTTACATGTGGTTTTATGTTAGTTGGGGACGCTAAGAGATGTTAATAATGGCAGAGAAGAGAGGGAAGGATTAGGAGGAACGTAAAAATACTCATCAGAATGAGATGGTGATTCTTAGTTCCTCATTTGATTCATTGAAGCGACATTCATCATTTGAAGAAATTGGCCTTCAATGAAGTCCTTTTGTGTGGTAGGATTCTTCTCAAATGTTGTTGAGTAGGACCTATTCTTGCATGCTTCTTTCCATGTGCTATTTATGTTTTTATGTATATTTAAGTGCTCTTAGGAAGCATATATACATGAAGTACAAGAAGTGAGTCATATAGACTCTTATTGAACTGCTATGTGTTGAAGTAGCCACTTGTTGGTGAGGATTGAAAGAATTACGTCGACTTGCGAGAATAATATAGATATCTTCACTAATAAGTATTGAAGATAATTGATTTGTGAAGATGGTAGCTTCCTTTGGAGACGTTTGTAATTTGAAGGAAAATTCCAGGCGATGGGTTGTACCATTGACTAGGATTTCATCCACCATGCCCCCTTCCATCCAGAGATGTACTTGGAAGTTGTCGATGGTGGTGAGGCTTTGGTGCAAATGTCCTCCAGCGCATGAGTATGGATATGCACTCATGGAGCAGTTGCTACATTCACTTAGCCAAACGAATAGTAAGCTATAAGCTTAACCAAATATAATGGAGCAGTTGCTACATTCACTTAGCCAAACGAATAGTAAGCTATAAGCTTAACCAAATATAATGGCTATTTAAGATCCTTGTTTTTTGGGAGTTGCTTGTGATATTCTACCACTTCTAGGTAGGCCATATGTGTGACTCCCTTGTGTTTGTGTAAAAAAAAAAACAACTACCACCTTATGAGCAACAGGTTCTTGTGGCTACTCTCCTTTTTGAGAGAATAGGTTCTTATGTCTCCCGCATAGCTTCTGAACTTACACTTCACATCTAGAGGGGTGAAAAGAGCATTGTGAGTTTGTCTTTGATGTGCTCATAAGTCTTCGTTGTGCAGACGTGGGAATTGATTCTTGAATTTTTGGCTCAAATGTTGTCAAGGTGGTAGGTAAGACTACTAGTTTGTTACCATTAGGGTTGCTTAAACACACAAGCTCTTGTGTAGGTGTAATCACCATCGGACGATGTTTGGGTACGAGGTCCCCCCCACATGCTCGCAAAGTTTGGTCACCATCGGACGATGTTTGGGTACGATGGCATGGGGAAGAGCGGGATTTTCCATGACCTCTCGAGCACCAAGAGACTTGAAGAATCCGCACTGGGTTCTAATTGATAACCCAAACATACTCTGATGCTCACAAAGTTTGGTCACCATCGGAGCATGTTTGGGTACAATGACATAGGAAAGATTAGGATTTTCCATGGCCTCTTGAGCACTAAGAGACTTGAAAAATCCGCATTGGGTGCTAATTGATAACCCAAACATCGTCCAATGGGTGGTGACCAAACTTTATGAGCATGTGGGGGGGACCCTCCCCACATGCTCGCAAAGTAGGGTCACCAACAGAGCATGTTTGAGTACGCGGGCATGGGGAAGACCGAGATTTTCCATGAGAGACTTGAAAAATCCTACACATAAAGTTTTTTAATTCAAGGATTTTTTCTACACGTAAAATATTTTCAAGAAATATTACATTCAAAAAATCAATTTTCTAAAATAAAATAACATGAACTTTTAAAAATATATTATTTATCTAATTTTAAAAATATAATCCTTTAAAATTTATGATTTTAAATTCTTTTATATTAATAATTTATAAATTTTTTATTCTTTAAAATTCTAAATTTTATTTCTCTTTTTGGAAATTACTAAAAATATACTAAATTAACTTTCTCAAAACTATATTTTTGAAAAAAATGGGAAGGTGGAAAGGAGGTGCCACATGTCAGCAAGCGTACATGCCACATGGTATTTACTTGACATGTGGCACTATTATGGCTGATGTGGCATGCCATGTCACCAAGTGTGAGAAGATGTGGCATTAATGATGACTAGGATGATGAGGTGGGAAGTCAACTAGGTTGACCATGTTGACATGGAGGGTGGAGGTGGCAAGGTGATGTGGCATGGTGCTTATGTGGATCCTCTCGATGCTAATGTGGACATAAATTGGCATGCACATATAAGATTTGTGCCCACCCAAGCCTCACACATGGCATGATATCTAGGCTTGAACATTACCAAGCCTAGATTTCCAAACCTAACCAAGATTGGTTTTAGACTTGAAAAGGGGAGAGTGGACACAATATGGAAATTTTCACTTGGGAGGATTGAAAATGGACCTTCCCATACTCAAATTAAGCCAATTTTTTTAAATAAATTCATGGTAACAAGTATATTGATTCCTAGAGTTTTTAGATTGAAAATTTCAATATTTGATTTTCTAGAATTAAATTACAATTGATTTAATGGGCCTCTCACAACAACCATACAAATTTTACAAAATAAATGTACAAAAATCCAACCGTGTGAGAAAAATCAAGATCATGTTCATATATAGCACGTATAGCATCAAAAGTTTGGGAACCAAAATTGTATACAAGCCCTATGTCGGAGTTGGACAAGTACGCTAAATGTGAGTAAATTGCCTATAACTTTACATTATTACTCATATGATGTTCCCACTTTGCATATCATAAATTCACATAACATAGAGCTTAACTTGATTTATCGAGTAATTTTTGATGTGTTCTACTATTTTCTATATTATTTAAAAGACATTAGAATTATTAAAAACATACTATTTTGTCCTCTCACCACATCTACCATTTAAAATGCTCAATTTGTATGGATTTGGTGATGATTAGATTGGGGAAGATTAGTAGAATGTGTATCTAATGGATGGTTGAAAGTCATCCTTCCATTGCTAATATTGTTGATTACCATTATTTTGATGCTATGTGTGCTACTACATATGAACATGATCCTAATTTTTCTCATGGATATATTAAGTAGACATCCTTCCATTGCTAATATTTCTGTTATTGATTTTCATACTTTTGATGCTATGCATGCTACATATGAACATGATCCTGATTTTTCTCACAGATGGTTAAAAGGAAAATCTAATCAGTACTTACATGTTGATAACTATTCATACAATGATGGATTTCTTCTCTTTGAAAAGTATTTATGCATTATTCTTCCATTTAAATAATTATTTTTTGAAGAACTGCATAATCCTCCTTACATAGGTCATCAAGGCAAAGCACAGTAGATAATTTTTGGTGGCCTAATGTAAAGAATGATGTTTCTAAAGTTGTTTTTGAATGTATTGTTTGTCAAAGAGTTGTATCATGGAAAATAGCATGGCTTACTCATGCCATTACCTATTGTTTATGGCCCTTGGGAAGAAATTTCTATGAATTTTATTACTTGTTTGGCTATTACTTCTATGTGAAATGATATGCTTTGGAATATTGTTGATAGATTTAGTAAGCAAGCATATATTTATTACAATCATAGATTTAGTAAGCAAGCATATATTTATTGCATGCAAAAAGACATTGTCTGCTCCATATGCTAGACATCTTTTCATTAAGCATGTTTTTACACATCATGGTTTGCCTAAAGTTATGTTATCTAATTGTGATTCCATACTTTGTAATAAATTTTGGATTGGTTTATTTTCTAATCTTGGATTTAAAACTAATTTCATATCTACTTTTTATCTTGAGAGTAATGGATAGTTTGAAGCGACCAAAAGCACCATTCTAGACTTATTAAGGTCCTACACCATTTCTAGACCAAGCACTTCAGACCAACACCTTCATTTGATATAGTTTGCTTACAATAATATACCACACTCTGCTATGGGCAAAGCTCCTTTTGAAGTCGTGTATGGTAAGAAATTACTGATACTTTCTTCTCGACTTTGACATATTGTACCTGCAGCAACATCAGATGATTTTACTAGAGACCATATGTGCACTCTTTGACAGATACATGAATATGCAATCCAAGCCAGTAAGGCGATGACTTTTCAAGAAGGTAATTATGTTTGGCTTTGTGTAGAAAATAGAACATTGAAAAACACCCTACAATTAATATAGCTCCTCATTTTTATGTATCTAGTCTATGATGACCCTCTATGGCTATAAGAAGATCGCAAAACCTAAAATTATCTTAGACCATGAGCAGACAACAATAAAAAGTTGAAATATTTACATAGAAATTTAGTGAACTATAAAGGCCACTCCATTGAACAAGTATAATGGCTTCTTGATCATGCCCTTACTGTCTATCCATCCTTGATTACATCTTATATTCATACTCACCCATGATTATTTCAGCTTTTGTGATAACTGAGGACAGTTGCTTTTTACCTCTCCGGGCATGTTATGAGCAGTAAATTCATGGAATTTAATATTCTCGTGCTTATTTATAAATTCTCCTGGATAGGTTTAGATTGGGATGCCTTTCTAAATTTGGGTGATCTAGCTTACTTTGCACATATACAGGTGATTCCATACATGCATGAGAGTATGGGTTACATTGTCTTAATTTATTGAGTTAAGTATAGTTATTTTTTAAAAATTATTAATGATTGGCAAAGTTGATGTAAATGTAGATTCTTGAGTGGATAATAACAGAGGTGAGCTAGTGATAGTCAAGAAGATTTTGAGATGCCCAACTTTACGTGTCGATAAATGACTACTTGATTTTATGTAGCACACATCATTTGTTCCATTTTGGGTGGCATTCATATTTGTTGGTAGAGAATATATTTATTTGGACATATAAACGCTTCCTTACGGATATTTGATTTTATTACAAAGGTTATAGATATTCAAAGGTTAATAGCTCACACCTATTTTGAGTAGATAGACTTGCATGTTCAATAAAGCAAGCTATTTCTATTTGAAGTCGACATATTTGCAAAACTAGAAGTTATTTTGAGTCATATAAGCTATTTCAAGTGAATATGATTAAAAATACATGAAGAGGAAGCATATTCTCACTCTTGTGAGAACCCAATCTTGATTTTGAGACACTCTACTTTGGGTGCGGGTAGATTACTACTTGATTTTGTGCACCACACGTCATTTATTCCATTTTAGCTTGCATTCATATTTGTTGGCGGGAAAATATATTTATTTGGACATATAAAAGCTTCCTTATGGACATTTGATTTTACTACAAAAGTTATACATATTCATATGGTTAAGAGTTCACACCTATTTTGAGTAGATACTCTTGCACGTTTAATAAAGCAAGCTATTTTTGTTTGATGTCAATATCTTTGTAAAAGTATTTTGAGTCCCACAATCTATTTCAAGTGAATATGATTAAAAATACAAGAAAAGGAAGTATGGGCTCACTCTTGTGAGGGAAAATTAGACCAAATCTTGTGTATTGATTCTTTTAATTATGTGTTTGCAAGTACTTTTCTTTGTGATTTAAATTACTGGGTAATTTAGTCTTCCAACATTGGTAGACTTTACTCGTGGACACTTTATCCTAAGATTACGGGAGCTGAACGGGGACCAAGATGAGCTCCGATGGCTATGGGAGGTAAGAAAATTGCGTAGAAGCCTCTAGTTCATCTCCATGTTCTGAGTCTACAGCGCAAACAATGGCACCAACTCACCATGGATCTACACGGTTATGTTATGATGGCCACCCCGTGTATGTATATATATATGCCTATATAGATACAGGACCAGCCCCTTTTCCACACAATTCATCAATCACCACTATAAGTTTACTCCCTAGCTTCTAGTAGCATATAGCCTCCATCTTAGTAACTCTATCAACCATCGAAACTCCCTTCATAGGAGCATATGGGTGTGGGGCTTTGCCATCTATTATATCACTTCGGTTATATAATATTCTTCTCTATCTCTATTATTGTGTAATTTGAGTTTTAAAATATTGTGCTCTACAATTATGAGTGTACTCTTGTATACGCCGCATATTGTATCCTCCTACATGATCAGAGCTCCAGGTTGATAGTATACAACTTCGTTGCTAATTGTTGTCTTTCCTTAGGAGAAATGGCATCTTCGGTAAGACCTTGCCACCACCACCATTTGATGATGATGAAAAGCTTAATGACACCATTTATTCACTCTGGAAGTTCAAGCTTGAGACTATTCTTTCCTCATATGAGCTTTGAGACACCATCAATTGTGTTGATGTTCAATCCACCAACAAGGGATGCAGACAACAACCTTGTATCACTTGTTTTGTAGCCAGCCTTGTCCAAGCTTGGAGATGAAAGGATGCATATGCTCTCTGCACCATTGTCACTATAGCATCATGGAAGATAGCATGCTAACCATAGTTCAACATATCTTTACAAACTACATAGAATCATGGGCTTTGTTACAGAGTTAGGTATAAGACCACAAATCCCTCAAGGATTCATAATCTCAAAAATCAACTTTAACAAGAGAAGATGAATGAAGGTGAAATGGTGAAGGTATTTCTCACCAAAATCAAAGATCTTTGTCACTAGATGGCTATAATTAGAATGAGTGTGCTCCCCTAGATCTCGTTTGTCAATGTCTAAGGTTATTATGACCGTCTAAGTATGATAGTTTTATTACATCTTTGAATGTTGGTGTTAGGCCTACTCCCCTCATACTTGAGAAGTTCAGCTGATTACTTTAGGAAGAGGAGATGCTAACCAAGGAAGAAGAGTTTCTCTCTAACTTTTTTTTTTTTTTTGGGGGAAAGGGAGGGCTTTTTTTGGGGGGGGGGGGCGGTGGGTGGCAGGGCGTTTGTAGGGAGCATCTCATCTTCCATGTGGATAAACGTGGAATGGGTCCTAAAGTAATTTCTCACATATGCCCAGTGGAAAGTCAACCACCCTCGGGCACAACAGAGGAGGATAACAATTCATTGATCCAAGGGACTACATAGTCATAGTTCATCCAGGAGTACGACCTAAGTGATGTAAGCCCTAAATGATCACCACATGTGGAGAGAGTACATGGCTTCGCCAAGACAAGTAAACATTGACCCAAGGTTCATGCGTATCAAAAGATGACTCACATGTCTTAGCACGGTGCCATCTATCTATCTTTAGCTCTTCATGTGTTGGCAACCACTACCCTTGCACCATCATGCTCTCCCTTTCCATGTACACTCTGACAAGGAAAAGGAGCCAGTCATGGAGCCTCGGGACTAGATGTACACTCCAATTTCCAACCTATAGCTTTTGGGCGGCTCGTCAAAATCAAGGCTTCTTAGTGTGTGTGGAGGTGGTCTATTGTCTAGCAAGATGGCCACGCGTGTGGCACTCTCGTCTTCTTCTTCTTCTTGCCTCTTCGCATCACCTGATTACCAAAACCTCGCATTTGGGTCCTCTCAAAGCACATCGGTTAACCTCTCGCACACTCTGACAAGGAAAAGGAGCCAATTTTGTAAGCCATGGAGCTCCCCGATGACGCCCAATTGCTCCTCTGCGTCAATTGCTGAAGCTTTTGGAGTGACAGAAACGGGCCAGTTCAGCATAAGCGACGAAACCCTACTGTCTAGAGGCTTTCAGCTGCACTGCACGCTGCAAGGTATTGATCTGGACCAGCTCAACTCTCTGTTTGTGAAAGTAGGGTTTCCAAGGCGCCAGAAGGAGAAGCTAGACAGGGCGCTGCAACACACTTCATCACTGCGTTGGCTCGAAGAGGTAAAATCCCATAACCTTGTTGCATTTGCAAGGGCCACAGGGGATGATGTCTTCAATGCCATCATATGGGATGTGGTTGTGGACCCATCCTACCAGGGCCTTGGCTTAGGTAAAGCTGTCATGGAAAGACTCATGGTAGACCTCTTACGGAAAGGCATCACTAATATTAGCCTATACGCTGAACCCAATGTAGTTGGCTTCTATAAACCCCTTGGTTATATTGCTGATCCCCAAGGTATCAGAGCCATGGCCTACTCTAGAAGAGGGAAATGATTACTGTTAAGATCTTGTTTTGATAGCATCACAGTCCCATTAAACTCTCGGATCTTTTGTTGTAAATTATACTGAAAAATTGGGTGACCAGACATTGCCTGCCTGCCTGCCCACTCCGATTGTAGAGTCTGTGGACTGTATTTTTTATTTAAAAAAAGTCTTATTTTCTGGTGTAGGATAGCCTATGACGCTAGAGAGAGAGAGAGAGAGAGAGAGAGAGAGAGAGAGAGAGAGAACTTTTAGCATGCACAGGAAGTCAAAGTATGGCCTATTGTCTTGGGACTAGGATGTCCTAGGTTCAAACCCCCACTCGGTGGCATTGCCTACGGGCAGAAAAAAGTGTCTATGGGTGCTGAAATGCAACTGCGGGCAGTGAAAAGCGGTAACTATGGGAGGATCTTAGGCCTAAGGCCAATTGGAAAAAAGAAACATATGACCTATTGGACCAAAACAAGGCAGACAATAAAAGAAAATAGAGAAGAAAAGAAAAGAAACAAAGCTAGAGGCTTACAAGCTTACTAGAGCCCGACACAATAACATTACTTGGAATTCGAGGTCGATTGGCTTTAGATGGAGCATTGCACATTTCCCTCCTTTTAACGCCCCTTTAACCTTCTGTAGCTCCATGCTTTTCTGCCTAAGTTGTCCCTAAGTGAATATTAGAATCCATAATTGCATTCCATACTTGCACTTGACCTTGTGGTCGATTTGCTTTAGATTCTTGAACTCCCTAGTAAGGGCTCGTCCCTCTTGGGAGCATTGCTGGTTTCCTTCCTTTTCATGGCCCTTTAACCTTCTATAGCTCAATGCCTTTCTGCCTAAGTTGTGTGTAAGTGAATATTGAAACATAATTGCATTCCGTACTCGTACTCAAGTTCGCGATGATCGGTACAATATTTTGCACACTGCACATGTACCGTAGGGGCGCTTTGTACACCATACAAAATGCGCAAGCTTCTATGTAGATTTTAAAGTTTCTGTTTGCCCTAGACCTTATTAGACGGCCTTTATTCCTCATCCATGCATCCCATTTGCTTTCCCATACCACTTGCACACAAGTTTGTTGGAAGATCGTGGCCTGGCCGCCTACATCCTACATGCATAGAGTCCCAAACAATGGAAGCATCTAAGTAATAGAAGACTAGGGCCATTCTCATCCCTCCTCCTCCAATTTTTGTGGCTTGGAAGGGATTAGAGTGGTGGAGATTAAGCGTGCAATGGC
This sequence comes from Cibotium barometz, assembly GCF_041138505.1. Classification (NCBI taxonomy): domain Eukaryota; kingdom Viridiplantae; phylum Streptophyta; class Polypodiopsida; order Cyatheales; family Cibotiaceae; genus Cibotium; species Cibotium barometz. Next base: position 35,979,146 of record NC_141065.1, read on the forward strand.
GTGAACACTACTGGGATGGGTGACCTCCTAGATAGTGGCCCCCAATTTCCAACATAGTATCAGAACCAGTGGCGCGGGTCAACTTGCCAATTCCTCTCAATGGAGCTGAACAAAGGCCGAATGCGTGTATGAGCGGATGGACAAGCTTGTTGACATGCCAGGTGTAATCACGGGCCCAAAAGAAGGCTGTGTGTTTAAATCCAAAGGGTACCAACCATGACATCACTGACAGTGCGAGAAGCCTGTGAGCCCCGTATCATCAGAGCCTTTGCTAGCCACGGAGGGAGGGTGTTGGAAGCAGTCACAGGAAACGGCCGTTTCAGTCCCTAGAAACGCGTTTCTCTGTTTCAAGACTCCATCCATTTCCATGGCCGTTTCTCGTTTCCCAAGTGATGTTGTCACAGGAAACGGCCGTTTCCACCCCTAAAAACTCGTTTCCCTGTTTCCATTCCTCAAAGGTTTCTGTTCCCGTTTCTCGTTTCAGGTGACTATGGTTGGAAGGTCGTGGCCTAGCCCGCCTACATCCTACTTGCATAGAGTCCCAAGCAATGGAATCATCTACAAGTAATAGAAGACTAGGGCCATTCTCATCCCTCCACTAATTTTTGTGCCTTGGAAGGGATTAGAGTGGTGGAGGTTAAGCGCGCAGTAGCATGAACACTATTGGGATGGGTGACCTCCTGGGAAGTGGCCCCCAATTTCCAACAAAGTTTTTGTTTGCCCTAGACGTTATTAGGCAGCCCCTATTCCTCATCCATGCATCCCATACCATTTTTACATGTTGTGTTTTGAAATGTTTTCAATACACCAAATTTAATATTTAATATTGTTCAAACTAGAAAAAGAGTGTCATACTTAACATGCCTTGTCTTATCAATACTCTTCATACTTGTATTGAACACGTTTTGTAAACTGCCGAGCAATCATGTTTTGGTGCTTGTTAGTGTCAACTGCACAGGCATTACGCTAATCTATGAGCTGTTGGCGCATGCGCGCACGAGAGAGAGAGAGAGAGAGAGAGAGAGAGGGCAGACTGCCAAGTATAAATGTTTAAGTTGAAAGTAACATAATTTGCATGAAGTAAGACCAGTTTAAATGGCGTATGAGGCAAAAGTAGTATGATATATATAGAGCACTGAAGTAGGGGATGCCTGGAGTGAGCTACTAACAAGTGTATTGTGAAGCATTAATGAATGTGAAGGTGCAAGTCACTATGTCAGAGCAATTGGATAGTGAGCTATTAACAAGTGTATTGTGAAGCATTAACGAATGTGAAGGTGCAATTCACACTGTTAGAGCAATTGGATTATCAAGATGCTTGAGAACTGTTGAATTCATGTTCTGCCAGGCATCGGAATTTACTCTCACATGCATTTTTACTCCCCTGTAAATGGCCATGAGAAATGAGTTGTGATGTATCAATTAGAGGAGCAAGGGAAGGAAACAAGGGGCTGGAGGTTAATCAGCTTGGCAAACTCAACTTTTCTTGCAAAAATGGAACACAACCTCCCCTCTTTTTTCTCTTCTTTCCTTCTACCTACGCCTGCTGTGCCCCATATATGCTTCTGCAGCTGTGAGAGCAAAAGGGAAAAAGCTTGGCAGTGGAACTTTTAAAGAGTCATACCACTCATGCAAACACACGATTCCTTAACTATTTGTTGATGCAAAAAAAAGAGCAGAATGTACTGCAAGGCTCAAACTTAAAAGCCTTGCTATGCCCTGGCACCATTCGTTTCATCCTTGCCATAAAAGCTGGTGCCAAGCTCAAAAATCTCTGATGCTCTACCCTCAAGCCTACAATGCTCTGTCATCAAGTAGATTTCTTTTTTATTTATTGCCTCTCTGATGCTCTACCCTCTAGGTTGTGGATTCCAACTCTTTCTAGAGCTCAGAAGGGTGGTCCTCGTTTTGAATGCACTTCAGTATACACATCCTCAGCCCAAAACACTTTTGTTGAAATGGTTGTTAACCCCTAAATGTAGGTTGTGTGCAGTATTGTATGAAACATTTAACATGTGAACGTGAAAGTTCCAACCCTGAAATGCTTAGCTCCATGTTTTTTTGCTTGATCTTTAGTTAATGTGTACTGGAGAGTTGAGATGTAACATGCATGTGTAAGCTTAGTCGTGCATTCTTTAAGATTTTTTTCATTTAATGTGCATATCAAACAAAAAGGGGTGCATTTAACATAGATATCTCTGATCATCAATACTGTCTGAATTTGTATTGTAAGCCGCATATTCAATGTTCTTATCCAGTATGATTCCCTCTCAAGTAACAGTGTGTTGGTTAAAGAAAGTGGATCACATCCTTGGTGTTTCCGCTCTTGAAGGGTGGCCAGGCACTGGGGGAGGGCTGTGGAAGGGCATTCCAGAGTGTCACTTGAGCCTCACAGATGGAATTCAATTAGGAACAAGGAGCGCGAGGTTAGAAAGTCTGACATGTATGGTCTGCACCCTGTAAGCCAGGTATTGAATGTCCTGTAGGGCTTACAGATCCCCTTAATGGCCTCCTGTCCGAGGAGCAGTTTAAACCTGCAGTCCCAAAGTGAAGCTAATGGTGGCGAGTGGGTACGGTGATCAATAACTCTCAACAGTGTAACTGCCATGAAAAAATAGCCACATAGGAGTTGCAGGGAGGAGTGGCTTTTCCCACTTGCAGTAACTGACTCATGGTTAGCTGGCATGGAGGAAAGCCGACTAGGGGCTCCCTCTTTGTTGCATGCCTAGAACAATGAACTTGTGAAGAAGATCCTGGCTGAAAAATTTAGGATCCATGGTGCTGAGATCTGTCACCCCCTTTTATGTGAGGCAAAATGGGGTCCTTTAGTAGACTTTTGCTCTGACATCTGGTTGTCATCTCCCCTAGACTAGGGATGGTTTTGGATTATGTGCTTGAGCTCTTCAATGCTAAAGTTGGAGAAGGATGTAGTGGTGAGGGGATGTTGGTTGATCCCTCTCAATATTGTGGGATATTGCTGCTGCTGTGTTGGGAGGTGGAATAAGAACAAAAAGGAACCTCTAAGAATGCACAGGACCAATATGTATCTCATAACTCCCATGATACATGGAGGTGTGTGCCAAGTGTCAAGTGGCTTGCAAGTGATCGACCTGAAAAATAGGCATAAATGCCATAAAATAGGGTGGGCAATCCACAACAAAGGCCCATAAATAAGGGAAAAAATATGGGAAATTTTGGAAAAAATATGGGGGTTACTTGAGGATGGAAAGGGTGTTTCATAAACACCAGAATAGCCACCAATAGGAGATGATATATGCTAACACCCCCTATCAGGGCTTGGGGGTGGCCCAAAACCCAAGGAGTTGCCATGAATGCTAATAGCTAACTAAGATAATAATTCTTTGGTGAATAAGTTTGCAACGTTGTCCTGAGTAGGACAAGATTCAAGGATAACGCCCCCCTTCAAGATCCGCACTTGCACAAAGTGGTAATGGATCTCTATATGCTTGGTCTGTGAATGAAATACCGGATTCTTGGTAATAGCCAATTAACTCTAGTTTGCATGAGATAAGGGTAGGTTGTTGGTAGTGGATCTCTATATGCTTGATCCGCGAATGAAATACTGGATTCTTAGTAATAGCTAAGCAACTCTAGTTGTCACATGAGATAAGGGTAGGTTGTTGCTATCGAAAACCGATCTCAAGTAGCTACCGCGTCCAAATCACCTCACAAGCAGTCGAACAGGCCACTCGATACTCCACTTGAATTAATGAAAGTGCCATCGTATGCCTCTTTTAACTTGTTCATGAAATTGCTCTAGATTCAAGAGTAAAGCAATACCGTGGAGTAGATCGTCAAGAATCTGCATCTCAAGCCCAGTTGGAGTCGCTCTAGCCATGTAAAGTGGCCTCCTCTCCATAGAAAATGCCAAAATCCTTGGTACCTAAGTATTGCAACATGCAGAGTGCTGCCTGCCAATGAGTGTCCAAAGGTGTTTGCATGAAAGCACTGAGAGTTCCCACCACAAATGCACAATCAGGATGTGTCTTGAGCAACCAAATCAAGGAACCAACCGATTTCGTATACAGAAGTGTATCTGCCCCACTAGATTGGATCCGGAAGAGGAGAGTTTAATGTCAGGATCCATGGGGGAAGTGATGGGCTTACAATTTGTTATCCGGAAAGCCTCTATGTAACATATCGTTGCTGAGAAATGAATGTGCCATCTGAGTGTTGAAAAATGTCCAATCCAAGAAAGTGAAGCAACCCAAGGTCTGTCATCTCAAATTCCTTAACGAGGGAAGCCTTTGTCTGAGCAATGTGCATTGTATGGCTACTAGTGATGATCAAGTTGTCCACATAGAGTATAATAAGAGTATACAACCCTTTCTCGGGATAGATGTAGAGATTTGGATCAGTCGTCGACCGCGTGAAACCCTTCTGTTGAATGAAAGCATCAATCTTCTCATACTAAGCCTTGGGGGCTTGTTTTAAACCATACAAGGCATTTTCAACTTGTTGTCCATACGTTTGGATCCAGGAACCTGAAATCCTGGGGGGTTGTTCCACATAAACTTCCTCCTTTAGCTACCTGTTGAGGAATGTCGACTTGACATCCATCTAAAAGATGGGCCAATGAGAGTGTGCAAAAAGAGCAAGAAGTGTCCGTATGGTCAACATCCAAGCAACTTGTGCAAAGGTATTATCAAAATGCACACCAGCTTTCTGAGAATAGCCTTTGGCCACAAGCCTGGCCTTGTGCTTCTCCAGAGTCCCATTTGATAATAACTGAGCACGGGCATTAAGATGATCCCATAGAGCAGCATCCCTCGTATCCTCATCTTCTACGGTGTCTAGGTTAGGCTAGAGGACTAGTCGAGTGATGAACCCCAGACTGCTTCCACCATGACTTTCCAAATGTCGTAGTTTGTGCAATCCAACTTGGCATTTGAAAGAAATGTCAGAAGAGTGGGTATCTGAACCACTCGAGGTTGGATGAGTGCCATGATGTACCTCCTCTGAAAAATGTAGCCACCAAAACATCCCCTGAGCTACTCTCTGCATTTGTAGGGAGGGTGGGTGTGATAGAAAGAGAGTTGAAAGGAGAAAAAAATGTTAGAAGTCATCTCCTGTCTTTTATGTCGACACCAGGGCCTTTGTTGTGGGTGTGCTCGCCCTTGTAGGTGTTTTCTCATTTTTCCTCACTCCCTGTATTTTTCTCCCAATTTTTCCTATTTTTCTTAGCATGGGTGGTTGCCTTGTGATGGTAGGAGGACCCAGTTGTTGGCTGACTGCATCAGCACGATTGTGTTCACATCATGGAGCTGGCCGACTGGTCTAGACAGGTCGTGGACCTTTTATTCTGGTCGACTGTTGTTTGCAGGTCGTGGGCTCCTCTGGTGTCCTGTCGGCTGTCCTAGAGCAGGCCGACTGCACCATGGGGGCCATATAAAATGGCCCCACACCCCTTGCCAATTTTGTATCATTCTGGGATTCTTTTTGTGTATATAGAGCAGAGTTACACGCCTCTCTCTCTCTCTCTCTCTCTCTCTCTCTCTCTCTCTCTCTCTCTCTTGTGTTGTTATTTTCTGCATTGCGTTTTGCTCTCGTGTTCCCAGATCTAGTCATCATCTCCGCTATGTATTCTGACATGATATCAGAGCCTAGGCTCTAAATAGTTCTTGGGATTTGTGTGAGCAAGAGGGGGACTGTTGTGTTGCTGATTGGTGGACTGTTCGAGACTGTTTGGGAAGAGGAGAAGCAAGAGGACGGCGGGCTGACAGCCACTTGCAGGTGTTAGTTCTTCTTTGTTCCCACCCACCAACCCTTTTTCAGAGTACATCCCCGCAATGGTAGATCTGTTAGAGATGGCCGAGAGACATGTGAAGATCCCTACACTCCCCACGTTCCCGGTGGACCGTCAGTTGGACGGGAACAACTACGGCATATGAAAGGTTATGATGGAATCTGTTCTGGAGTCTTACAACCTTGCTGATTTCGTCATTGTTGGGGTTCCACGGTTAGAAGTAGAGGAAGGGGAGTTACCGTTCCGAAAGGACCGAGAGGCACAGACACAGTTGTGGGATCGTGTCAACGCAAGGGTCCGTTCGTTTATCTTTCTCAACTGCACACCGTAGGTAATCAATCATGTAAAGCATATGACGCTAGCCAGAGGTATATGGCAGCATCTGGCTTCTCTTTACAACAGGGTATCGCCCATGAAGAGGATTTCCTAGGAAGTACAGATGCGGGTTATGAGCCGTGCAAAGTCGTCGACGATGCGAGAGCATATTAACAAGCTGCAGGCTCTTCAGCAGGAAGTTCTTCAGGCTGGGAAGGAGATATCGTTAGAGGACATGGCCATAACGTTGCTGTCACACTTGCCCTCTCAGTACTCAACATTTTACTCGTCTTTGATTATTACCAGTGGCAGGCTCAGCACCATCATGTGGGAGGAGCTTGTGCCCATGGTCTTGGACCAGGAGGAACGATTCACGAACCCTCCTCAAGGTGGAGGTTCGGAGGCCTTAACTGGCCAACGGTCGAAAGGCCGTAACACGGGCAAAGGGAAGGCTTCATTGGAGAAGTCTTCTGAGACGTCGCTGATCGCGAGAAACTAAAGGCAGAGAGGACCTGTAATGATTGTGGCGAGAAAGGCCACTATTGGAGGTAGTGTCCCAAGCGGAAGACCGAGAAGGGTGAAGATTCCTCAGCAGCAATCATGAAGACTCAGGCTTTTGTGCACCTGGAGGTGATGGACACCGATGTTTCATTTTCTTCAGGCAGGGAGGAGGTTGGAGGATTCTCCGCAAACGGATACTCGGGAGTGGATTCTAGACAATGGTGCTTCCAGGCACACGACTCCTTCCCGTTCTGATTTTCAGGATCTTTGCAGGTATTCTGGTCACATTCTTACTAGGGATACATCCACTATCCCAGTTCACAGTGAGGGCAGGATGGAGATAGTTCCTGATGGCAGAGGGGGGAAGCATTCCTTCCAGGTGTTGTATGTTCCGTCACTTGGTTTTCATCTATTGTCAATGCATCAGGTTTGCAATACTGGTGTTCGGGTGGAGTTTGATGAGCATTTTGTTGCTCTTCGGGACAAAGCAACTGGCCAGGTGGTTTGGGAAGGTGGAGTGGAGAATGGAGTTTACAAGCTTTCAGCACTCTCTCTTCCAGGTCCTTAGGTTTGTGATGAGTGGCAGTGTGGTAATGGCCACTTAAGTGTGGATACGCTGCAGGTGCAGGCTTTCCGGGACCAGATGGTGGATAGCTTGCCAGTAGATGGCAGCAATTGGCAGGAACTCTCCAGTACTGATGTCGGTAGTTCTTGTGTTCGTCAGTCAGAGGAAACTAAACAGGTAACTTATGCTTTGATGTCTCGTAGTATTCGGGACAGAGAAACTCTTGTAGATGAGGATGTTCTTTCCACGGGGACCTCTCGGAAAGCCAGGCAGGTGGCAGTTGATTACTTGCAGAAGGAGGTGCATTCTCTAGGCTTTGTGGTTTCGGATTCAGAGGGGGTGGTTGACAGGTTTCAGAAGGCCTTGCGTGGTTTTCAGCAGGTTTCCAGGACTAGGCTTTGCACTGTAACAGGTGTTGATCCTTGTGAGCAGTATGATGCCTCTTTGACTCAGAAACAAAATGGTTCATTGATCTGGTTGATGGACACCAGATTGGACGGGAGCTTCCTGATGAGGCAATCGAGCTCATGGTTGCAGATGACTCTTTGGGAGGCAGGATTGCGTATCCTGTGGTTTTTGCGACATGTGAAGGATCATGGACTCTTTACACAGGAGGGGGATTGATTGATGGAGTCCGACTCCACGGTTGGAGTGACTCAGTTTGGGGAGGAGATCCGGACATGAGGAGATCTACTTCAGGCCCAGGAGCAGTTATACGGAGCAGTAAGAGGCAGTCATCTTTTGCCTTGTCGACGACGATAGAGGCAGAGTACCAGGCCGCTTGTGAGGTGGTGAGGCTGCAGAGGTTGCATTTGCAGGATTGGGCTTCCACTGGAGGAACCCATGGTCATCCAGAGGCACTTTGTTCGTGAACAGATCGTTGTGCTGATGACATCTTGCTAGAGTTTTGTTCGACGGAGGACAGTACGGTGGACCTCTTCGAAGTCACTATCTCAGGATTTGCTCAGGCGGCGCCCCAGCTCCCTGTGGTTGGTTTCATAGCCAGGAGGTGAGAGGGGGTGTTAGAAGTCATCTCTTGTCTTTTATGTTAACACCAGGGCCTTTGTTGTGGGTGTGCCGCCCTTGTAGGTGTTTTCTCATTTTTTCTCACTCCACGTATTTTTTCCCCATTTTTCTCTATTTTTCTTGGCATGGGTGGCTGCCCTGTGATGGCAGGAGGACCTAGTTGTTGGCCGACTGCATCAGCACGTTTGTGTTACATCATGGAGCTGGCCGACTGGTCTGGACAAGTCATGGACCTTTTATGCTGGCCGATTGCTGCTTGCAGGTCGTGGGCTCCTCTGGTGTCCTGTCGGCTGTCCTAGAGCAGGCCGACTGCACCATGGGGGCCATATAAAATGGCCCCACACCCCTTGCCAGTTTTGTATCATTCCAGGATTCTTTTTGTGTATATAGAGCATAGTTACACGCCTCTATCTCTCTCTCTCTCTCTTGTGTTGTTATTTTCTGCATTGCGTTTTGCTCGTGTTCCCAGATTTGGTCATCATCTCCACTGCGTATTTTGACCCCAAAAAAAATGAAAAATGCAAATCTACATCTTCGGAGAAGAAAATGCAGGTTTGAAACACTGTAGACAACCACCAAGTTTGCATGGAAAGCATGGCGAAAATCAACACCAATCAGCCTCCAATCAGTGATTCCAAGTCTAGACGCTTATGGACTTTGATACCATGTCAGAGAATAGCGAAAAGATGTACAAAAACGTTGAAGAGAGAGAGAGAGAGAGAGAGAGAGAGAGAGAGAGAGGAGAAAACAGCAAAACGTTGATGCACTAATCCTTAAGAAAAGATGGATACAACTAGCCCGTAGTAGGCGAGTGGACTCCGTTGTTGGTAGAGGGTTGAAGGTGCTCACCAAAATGATCAAGAAATAATGATGAGAAGTGAGGGAGAGGGCAAAGTATATATACACCCCATATGAGTTGGCCGACTACATCCTGGATGCTACACGACCTGAAGAAAAGGCATAAATGCCATAAAATAGAGTGGGGAACCCACAACAAAAGCCCATAAAATAGGGAAAAATATGGGAAAATGGGAGAAAGCTAGAAAGCAACTTCATTGATTTGCTTGATCACCTTAAAAGTTCTGTAATACCTGGTAGAGAGCCCAATCATTCTCTTTTTTGTGCACCTCTCTTCTATGCTTGCCGACAACCCTCTCATGCTTATCTTGTGAACGAGCAACAATTGTCCGCAGTTGTGCAAAGGAAACATCAAGATCTCTTACATACGCATTAGGCTACAAAGAACTCATCCTTAGTGTGTAGGACGGGTGGCAATATCCCATTCCCATAAACAATCTCAGATGGGGACCGTTCTCGTGGAGGCATAGACTGTGTTGTTATATGCAAAGTCTACCAGCGGTAGTAGATGCTTCTCCCAAGCTATTTTCTAATCTGCAACATAGCCTTTGAGGAGATCCAACACAACTAAATTTGCAGCCTCACTTTGCCCATTCATTTGGGGGTGAAAAACCGACGAGAAGTCTAGCTTAGTGCCCATATTATCAAATAGAGCTCTCCAAAAGAGGCTCATAATCATGGGATCTCTATCACCCACAATTGACTTTGGCATACCATGATGTTTGAACACTTATGCTCAAGCTAAATGGTCTTTTTGAGTGGCAATAAGTATGCTTGCTTGCTAAATCTGTCAACAGCATCATTGCCTTGCTGCGTATGAAACAAATCCATGATAAACTCTATTGCAATACTTTTCCATGGCTATGAGGGAATAGGCAACGATTGAAGAAATTGGAACCCTTTGCTTGTCAAACTTGACCTTGTGGCATGTGACACATGCACGTACTTATGCCTCAATATCCTTCCACATAGTAGGCCAAAGAAATAGCATTCAATCATGCACATAATGTCCTGCATCATACGGAGGAGCGTGGCACTCATCAATGACCTTTTGCCTCATGTTTGACACAACACATAGGCAATTATCCTTCATGAGATACCCCTCTTTGATAACATAAGAGGCATGTGCATGTCCAACCACTAAATCAGTCCATATGTGCCCAAAATCAACATCTTTATGGTACAATTCACGCATGGCAACAAGAAAGTCTCCATGTGAGACAAACTGACACTACAGCCACTTATGGCTTCTTGGACACTGCATCTTCCATCACATTCTTCTTTCTTGGAGTGTGCATAATTTGAAAATGAAACATAAACAAGAAGTTTGCCATCCTCATATGCTTCTCTGAAACTTTGTTTGTGTCAATCAATAAGTACCTTAGGCTTTTATGATCTGTCTTGATAACCATAAAATCAACCCCAAAAGAAGATAGTGTTTCCAAATAGTCAATGCATGAGTTATAGCCAATAACTCATAAATGTCCTAAGAAAGATCGGCATCATGCAAACGATGGCTTTCATAAGCTATGGCATGTCCTTCTTGATTTTGGACAGCCCCAATGCAACTTCCAGATGCATCACACTCTACACAAAAAGGTTTCAGCAAGTTTGGGATGACTAACACAGGCCCACTTAGAATGGCATCCTTGAGGCAAAAGAAAGCCTCTTTCTCATCAACTATCCATTTGAAGACCGCCTTCTTCTTAGAGAGCTCATGAAATGGCAAAGCAATCCATACAAAGTGCATGATAAAATGCTTATAATATGAGCATAAACCCAAAAAGAATTGTACTTCATGTACGAAAGATAGCTTAGGTCAAATCCGAATGGCTTCAATCTTTACAAGATCCATATTGATGCCATCATTTGATACAATGTGTCCTAAATAGTAAATCTCATAAAGGAAAAATTTACTCTTTTTTGCATTGATGAAGAGCTTATGGGTACGAAGCTCTTCAAACACAATGGCCAAATGTTGGTGATGTTCTTGCTATTCTTGGAAAATACCAAGATATCTTCAAAAAACACACTTGATTTTGTGAATTTTTGATATTCATGGAAAATGTGATCCATCATTCTATTGAATGTGGCAACAAGGACATTCGTGAGACCAAACGGCATAATTAAAAACTCATATAACCCAAATGACATCCTGAATGATGTTTTGTGTACATCCTGTGGTGCCACATGCACCTAGTGATATCCACTCTTAAGGTCGATGCAGTTAAAACATGCAAACCCATCAAGTTTATCAAGGATGTCATCTATGCGTAGGATTGGAAACTGGTTCTTGATAGTAAGCCTATTTAAATCTGGGCAATCCACACATATACGAAAGGAACCATCCTTCTTTTGCACTAGCAATATGGCGAAGAACTTGGCTGAACCAAACCTCAGTCCAATAGCTATGTCGCTTGTTTCATAATCTCCTCTTGCTGTGGTCCGCTTACCCTATATGTGGCACAACATCAATGTGGTGATCCTCAGGTCTCTCAGGAGGTAACTCTCCCAGCAATGCATCTACAAAAAAATCTTTGTATGCATCCAAAAATTTCAGCCTATCACTCATAAGAGTGTCTACATGTAAACCATCATTTTAACATTTTCACGTATAAAAACCAAGTACACATAAACACTTCTTTTTTTTTAATTGCATTATTAAATTGAACATGACTTACAATTGGGGTGGAGTTTCCCTCTTGGCCAACATCAATAACATACATGCGGCCCTTATGCATAAAAGTAATCCAACTAGTTTTATACTCCTTGCATGGCTCAATGTGGTGGCTTTCCTAGCAATACATCGCATCCCTTCTATGGTGTAACCAAGAAATTCTCATGATCAAGGTACCGCTGGATGTGTATGTGTTTCCAAAGATAGGCGGTCTCTTGCACTTGCTTGCCCACAAAAGCGGCCTCCATCTCAATATTCAATGTGGATGCTATCTCCATAGAAATAAAGGTATATGTGGCACAATCATTAAACATAAAGAGTGCAGACTGATCCTTGAGTTGTCCCCAAGCTTTGCAAACCACCCTCTCTTTGTCTTCATTTCTTATATTTCCTTGGACATCAGGAATGGCATGCACATTTGCCTTTTGCTGCTTTTCATTCTTTTGCTTAGGACACTCATGAAACATGTGATCTTTGCTACCACATGAGAAGCATTTACTCTCCTTGGCGTATTGCTCCCTTTGTTCAAGAGTGAGGTCAAACTTGTGCTTTTTCTGAGAGGCATACTTGGGCTACATATTTTCAGTCTTCCCACCACTCTCTACATCTTTCACAAAAAGTTTAGCATGTTGTGTGCTCTTTTGTTGGTCATTACCAGCCCTCTCTTTGCCCTTGAAAGCATGGTCTCCTTTGCCAAAATGCTTCAATTTATGCTCCAATTGCTCAGTGGCAAGAGCAGCTACTATATAATAATCCTACAAGAAGGTAGCATTGTGGTGAGTATCAAGACTAGACTTTTAGACTAGTCTAGATTTGAACTTCCTTTTCTTCTCGAGCTCACCCACAAACAAGAATCGCAAGACCTCCAAGTAGATCTTCCAAAACTTGTTTACATATGTTTGCATGGACTTGTTGTCCTTTTGCTCAAATTATCCCACTTTCTCATGATCTTCTCCATCGCATTGGGAGCAAGAATTGTGCATAGAATCTCTCTTTAAAGTCCTCCCATGTTTAAACGGAGTTGCTAGAGAGCTTTTCTATGATCCACCAATGGGAAGCCGAGAACATGCTCACATGGTGAATCTTTGATTTCTCAATGAAGTCCTCATCACTAAATGCAATGTCAAATTGGGCTATAAAATCCATTGCCTTGCTTACATCATAATTACCATGATATGCTTCAAACTTTACAGATTTTCCACACCTGCTTTGAATTTTTTAAGCGTCTTGGCATGGTGGCCCTTATCTTCTAGCTTTCTCTTCCCCTTATCTAATGGGGCAGTAGTAGGTGCATGCATAAGACCCTAGCAAGAAACATGCAACATAGAAGCATGTGCCCTATGTGAGGGTGACCTATGCAAAGGCAGCTTCCCAACACTTACATTCACATAAGGGTCCCTACAGGAGACTCATTCACCATGGGTGTACTCGATGGCATGAGTTGTTGCTTACCCAATACTGCCAATTCATCTTCCCTCATTTCACTAGCTGACTGTGGCTCCAATACAGTATTATTCCCATTTTCTTACCCCAGTTTGAACGTGAAATCTTCAGTGAAAGTGTCTGCCACATCACCATTCATGTGTAATCTTGTAACTGTTTTAGTTTCAAAAGATGACTATTGCTCCATACTTGAAAGTTCATTTTTTTTCATGTAAACCCGAATAAATCATAACTCTTTAATGTTTCGCTCCATGGGAAAGTGCTCCTACTTCAACAAGGGGAGTAGATTCCAGTAATAGTAGCTTTTCCAAAAATCACAAGAAGGCCATAAAGCCTTATCAAGGTACCTGGCATGAAAGTATTGTGAAGTTGAAGTACACAAAGACCCTTTGGTCTATTAACAGTGCTTTGCACCGAATTAGAAGAGGTTAGTCTAATAGGTACAAATCTAAAGGTTGACAACAAAGAATAATTATTCATTAAAGAATCCCTTCTCAATTTTTGAACTTTCATTTCCATGTGTAATTTGTTGCATCTCTTTTATCCACCTAGTGGTGGTGGGAATTGAACCCACCCGTGGAGAAAGTACCTTGACCATTGTTGAGGGTTCTATACCTCAAGAAGAGGGCATAGATGGTCAATTGGCTTTTATAAAAGCTATACCTAGGCAGGTGATACATAATCAACTTTGGCTATCCCAACATTATGCACAACTTTCAATCCAAGACAGGGCTCATCTCTAGTCAATTCCATAGGCAAAGCACAATGTCTACCATGCCTATCACTTTCCCCATGGGAAGCCTGCATATCGACCCATGTAGGGGTGGAGGATTTACTTGGAAGTCATTGAAGCTTCATCGACCCATGTAGGGGGGTAGAGGATTACTTGGAAGTCATGGAAGCCTCATCTTTATGCACAAAGACTTTATCCTATGAGACATAGCATTACCTATCTCCACACATAGGGGTTCTATCACACAAAGTTCACCCTTCACCAAATCTCTAGCGCATATAAGGTGGTTAAGGGCTACCTCTCTTAGGGACTCATACCAAATTCCTTCACCATAGAATCCATAGTGTGTGCCACCATAGAATTGACCTTTGTGGACTCCATAAGATTGTGAATCTGCAAGTTATCATAGAGCATCTTAAGCTCTTCTTCCCTGGCATACAATTGCCTTTTAACACTCTCAATCTCTGGTTTCAATACATTTGGGTCATCCTCTCTTTATCTCAAGGAGTCTATCCCACATGTATTTTCTCCTCTATATAACATGCATGTATATGCTTATTGCGTAAAGCTTCAAAAGCATGAGTACCACTTGCTTGGCTATGTGAACTAGCCCCTTGACCACTTTGTGCATGGATGCCCATAGTGTTTAATAGCTATCCACATAGATCCCAATGCCTAAATGACCGTTTCTCCAATAAAAAGAGGGAAACAACCGTGCTCTAATGTCAACAAGGTGTGAACATCCTTGCAGAGGCTATGACTGAAACCTTTGTAGGACAAGTACACAAACAGGTACAGGTACACGAATGGGTACAAGTACATGAACAAGTACTGGTACATGCAATGTCATTAGCGAGTACTCTTGGTGCCAGTTCACAGTATGCATTCAGCAGGTATTTGTTGGTATAGGAGGGGGTTTTCAGCATGTACTTGCTAGTATAGCAGGGTTTTTAGCGTGTACTTGCCAATATAATAGGGTTTTCTAGCATGTACTTGTTGCAAGTACAGTTAGGGTTTTCAACATGATACAATAGGGTTTTAGAATGTACTTACGAGCACAGTTACAGTTTCAGCATGTACTTTTAGGTACAATTAGTTTTTAGCATGTACTTATAGGTACATTAGGGTTTCAGCATGTACTTGTAGGTACAATTAGGGTTTTGGCATGTACTTGTAGGTACACTAGTCGGCTACAACTAGCACACAATCTAGTACTACGAGTACGGAAGTTATAGTGCAAGTACACATTCAATACAATCGATACATAGTCGGGTGTACCGCCAGTATAGCAGGTATAGAGCTGGGTGCCGACTGTATACCTATTGGTACATCAGGTACAGAGTCGGATGCTATTGGTATAGCAGGTATAGAGCTGGGTGCTATTAGTACAGCTGACTCTATACATATTGGTACATCAGGTATAGAGTCGGGTATAGTAGGTACAACGAGTATTGCTGGTACAATGGGTATAGTGCAAGTATATAGTCGGATACAATAGGTAGAGGGTAGGTACAATACAAGTACATAGTCCGATACAGTGCAAGTACATAGTCGGATACAAGAGGTAGAGGGTAGGTACAATGCAGTACACAGTCGGGTACAATAGGTAGAGGGTAGGTACAGTGCAAGTGCACAATTGGGTACAATAGTTAGCACTGTACACCGAGAGCTGCAGATGGAGAGGTAGGGAGAGATGAGCAACGCTACCAAACGTGAGATATGAGGAGAGAGAGAAATCGTGGGAGAAATCGGTGGGCAAAGATTTCAAAGGTTTTAATGTCTATAGGACACATGGCATAGCCCCCCTTTAATGAAGGTGGGCACCTCTATAAGGTTCCCCCTCATTAAAAAGTCCCACGAATGGTTTTAATGGATTGAGAGGGTTTCCAAGGCTTTGATAGGCCATATTTTGGTCCTTGGGCCCTGAGCATTGGCCAATGGCTAGTGCCCAACTTAAAAGAATGTAAACTACTAAGGTTAGAAAGTCTTAGAGAAATAAACAAAGGTTTAAATTAATACTTACCACCTGTTCACATGCCACAAACCGCGTCAGAATACAGGGCATTTACACGGGTGCCCAACTTAAAAGAATGTGAACTGTGAACTGTGAACTGCTAAGGTTATAAGGTGTTAGAGAAATAAACAAAGGTCTAAATGCCATAAACCATTTTAGAATTTAGGGCATTCGCATGGTTCACAGGTGGGCATCCCCTGCCCATGGCATAGACACATCATAGCAAGCATAGTCACACAAAAACAAGTCACGCAAAAAACAATTTCTAGCAAGTCACACAAAAACAAGTCACACAAAAACAAGTCACGCAAAAACAATTTCTAGCAAGCAAAGATGTGTGTATATGCATTATGCAATGGATATATCTCCCGTTTGTGGAACCTGAAAATAGCAGGTCTTCTCAATGATCGCATGGGATTGGCTTAATAGGAAGCCTAAACTGGGATTGGGCTCCACGTCCTAGCCACACTACGAGTGGCATGGGTCCTATCCTCCCATAGGTGATGCGAGTCTTGGCCTCAGTACACGAGCAACACGAAGCCGTGACCTTGTGTACCTTGGCGGGACCTTGGCCACACTACGAGTGGCATGGGTCCTATCCTCCCATAGGTGATGCGAGTCCTGGCCTCAGTACACGAGCAACACGAAGCCATGACCTTGTGAACCTTGGCTGGACCTTGGCATGACATAGGGAAAGAGATCACTTGGGAAGCCAAATGGTGGTGACATGATGCCCTCCGTTAGGTGGAGTATCAAGGCCTCTGATCCAGCATCTAACATATAGCACACAACACCTTAGCAAAAAATGTTATTGACATGTGAGGTAGTCCACTACTTTAAAGAAGGATTTCTTCCATGTTAATGAAGAGATTTGGTCGGTGGTTGACCTAGCCATTAGCAAGCGAGGGGCAAGGTAGCTATAGAGTTGTTATGCCTTTGTGCTATGGTTTTTAGAGAGAGAAGAGAATCTCAATAACCCCTAAAACTGTTGGATTGCATTATGTACAAGAATATGTTTACAACTAAAGTCTCAAGTACAAAATATGATTGAAAATGTTGAGACCGCAATACTCAGCCCAATACTCTTGTAGTAGATTCGCCTTGGCCAACCCATAGTCTAGGGAAAACACTCTTGTAGGCTTAAACACTTAAGAAACTATAGATGGGAATGATTAATACCCACACATGCTTTACATTTTGGGGGTTGGGGGGGTTTATCCCCAGCTAGTGTGTAGAAGTCATGGTGGCTAGTAGATGGCATGTCCATGACCATCTTAATGCCTCTATATGGAATATGCACTGGTCTTCTATTACCCAACATGCACCTACTACCACCAACTTGTGTAAAGAGGACCCTAACTAATGTTATTGCCACACGTGCCCACAATACGTGATTGCCACAGGTGCCCACAATACAAGGTGTGTCACATTCTCCCCCTCTTGCAAACAAAAAACAAGTCACACAAAAACAAGTCACGCAAAAACAATTTCTAGCAAGCAAAGATGTGTGTATATGCATTATGCAATGGATATATCTCCCGTTTGTGGAACCTGAAAATAGCAGGTCTTCTCAATGATCGCATGGGATTGGCTTAATAGGAAGCCTAAACTGGGATTGGGCTCCACGTCCTAGCCACACTACGAGTGGCATGGGTCCTATCCTCCCATAGGTGATGCGAGTCTTGGCCTCAGTACACGAGCAACACGAAGCCGTGACCTTGTGTACCTTGGCGGGACCTTGGCCACACTACGAGTGGCATGGGTCCTATCCTCCCATAGGTGATGCGAGTCCTGGCCTCAGTACACGAGCAACACGAAGCCATGACCTTGTGAACCTTGGCTGGACCTTGGCATGACATAGGGAAAGAGATCACTTGGGAAGCCAAATGGTGGTGACATGATGCCCTCCGTTAGGTGGAGTATCAAGGCCTCTGATCCAGCATCTAACATATAGCACACAACACCTTAGCAAAAAATGTTATTGACATGTGAGGTAGTCCACTACTTTAAAGAAGGATTTCTTCCATGTTAATGAAGAGATTTGGTCGGTGGTTGACCTAGCCATTAGCAAGCGAGGGGCAAGGTAGCTATAGAGTTGTTATGCCTTTGTGCTATGGTTTTTAGAGAGAGAAGAGAATCTCAATAACCCCTAAAACTGTTGGATTGCATTATGTACAAGAATATGTTTACAACTAAAGTCTCAAGTACAAAATATGATTGAAAATGTTGAGACCGCAATACTCAGCCCAATACTCTTGTAGTAGATTCGCCTTGGCCAACCCATAGTCTAGGGAAAACACTCTTGTAGGCTTAAACACTTAAGAAACTATAGATGGGAATGATTAATACCCACACATGCTTTACATTTTGGGGGTTGGGGGGGTTTATCCCCAGCTAGTGTGTAGAAGTCATGGTGGCTAGTAGATGGCATGTCCATGACCATCTTAATGCCTCTATATGGAATATGCACTGGTCTTCTATTACCCAACATGCACCTACTACCACCAACTTGTGTAAAGAGGACCCTAACTAATGTTATTGCCACACGTGCCCACAATACGTGATTGCCACAGGTGCCCACAATACAAGGTGTGTCACATTCTCCCCCTCTTGCAAACATCCTCAAATGGAGGATGTCCATAAAATGTGCCCCTTCATAGAAGGAAAATATCCAAGAAAAGCTCATAAAATGTACCCAAGATTCCAAACATTGTAAGACCACTTGTGTCCAAAGTGAAGTTATCTAACCGCCCATGAAAAAACCTGATAGGCTAACGAAGTGTTTACATGAAGTAAACGAGAAGAACACTCGAGAGAATGGCCTGATAAAACTCCGCTATCCAAATTCCATTCATGAATGCATCGGCTTAGATGGATCATAGTACCTACTTGCACCAACTCCAGTGAACTCAGATGGAAGAAAACATAACTAGAAATAATATTCATTTGAATTGTTACACAAAATTCATATCCAGTAGTATTGATTGGCATGTGTAGGATGATGTATGTATAGACAAACACCTCTCTATGGATAGTACTCTAAGAAATACAACATTTAATGCATGGAAACAAGAACTTTTTGATGTTATCAGTACAATCTCCAAGAAATCTGTTTCCCTAAGGAGACACACCAACTATTGTCAGTACAATCTCTAAGAAATATGTTCCCTAATGAAGACACACCAACTGGCATATCCTCCCCAACCTCTAGTGAGTTTTCACATCTGCTTGGAGATTAAGATAATGCTGGTGACATATCCTCATATGGTGTCACATTGACATCATCAATTACAAATATTCCACCCAACACAAGCGATAGATAAGAAGAGTCTTCTTGGAAAGGTTACGAAACCAAAGAAACCACCATCGAAGAAAAAGATTCTCCACTTAGTGGATAGCACTTGTGAAGACTCTCCTAATGAGATTTGGTTTGAAACTTTATTGGTTTATGCATGTGGCCTGATTCAATAAAGCACCTTGGGCATGTGTTCACCCTGAGATATGAAAAAAGTTGAGATGTGTGCACACGTCTCCTTCACACTCATCCTTTGGCTTCAAAAAAAGCCTCCTCCTTGGACTACATCTTCAATGTCCTCAGACAATCTTTCTGGATGTGCTTGGTGGAGTCATACTTGAAACATTGACCAGCCAATCTCTTGGCTAGTCATTATTGAAACATTGGCCAATCTCTTGGCCAATCAATCTCTTGGCTAGTCATACTTGAAACATTGACCAATCTCTTGGCTCAGAACTCCTCCTCTGAAAGTTGTGTCCTCACTAGAACCTTTGTTATCCTCCATGGCCTAAGAAACTTTTTTCTTAGGACTTTCCAATTCCTTCTGTTGCCGGACTTTTTGCGAAGTCCCATGCTTTGAACTCTTTTGTATCTCGAGGGTGGTAGTAGCTATGATCACATGAGGATGGAGTACATGCACATCCGCGTGTAAGTTTCAAACAATCCACAAATCGCTTTTTCATATTCGAAATGATGATGCCCTCGTTGAGAAGCAAAAGTTTATGTAGATACAAAATGTTGAGCAACATATTATTGAAGTGCCATATCTATCTTGTCTAGATGAGTAGTCAAGTCAGTGAGTTGATCATCCATATAGATAGCTTACTGCTCCTCTTGGGGAGAAATGTCCCCAGAAGTGCTTTTGCATCCATGTTGAGTAGCTAGAAAATGCCCCCATGTTGCTTTTGCATCCATGTTGAGTGATCACAACAAGAGAAATCAAATGCAAACTTTCCCAAACCTGACCTTATGCACTTCTCGAATCTAGGGGCTCTACCTTAACCAAGTAGTGGTGCTAGAAAAGCAAAACTTTGTAAGTTCCCTAGGTTTTGATACCAACTATAAAGCTCTTGTGCCTTTGTGCTAGGGTTTTCCATAGACAGAAATAAAAGAGAGTAGTGAAACGCAAACATACAACACACATAGTAGCCGTAAAACTCCTATATTGTATTATTCTCACAACACACACAATCGCCCTAATACTACTATATTGTTATGTACAGAGGGCACCGTCTGTGTGGTTTCCTTGTAGGGCTATCACATGTGCCCATAACATAGAGGCGTGTTACTGTAGCATAGTAAAATGAAGGCAAGATCTACATACAAGCAGGGGTTGTTGCATGCTCTCGACAAGGAGAGTGGTAGAGCTACACACACTAGTTGCGTGTGCCCATAATATAGAGGTGTGTTACTGTAGCATAGTAAAATGAATGGCAAGATCTGCATACAAGCAGGGGTTGTTGCATGCTACTGACTTGGAGAGTGGTAGAGCTACACACACTAGTTTTTGGGATGTAGGGCTCACACCTCTCAAATAGGGCCAATAAGAGACGTTGAGGTCATGATGTTCTCATGGCATAATATAAACTTTAAATCCCTTACCACCACAACATTCTAGAAGAGTTTGCAGCTACGAGGACACTCAACAGTATAGTGCAGACCCTCGCAATGGAAACATTGAGAGGTGGCCTACACGACATGTTATTGGTCTCTCGCTTTTTAGTGCACCATAGCTTCGAACCAAGAGGCATAGACAATTGATGGGGGATATCCATATGAATCGTTCTTCTTATATGACTCATGGCTTTCCTACTATAGACACTCAGAGTCTACTGCTCTGGCAAAGTCATCAAGTACTCTTGTATTATCAATATGTGGTTCCACGAGGAACCGGTTGGGGTGGTAATACCAGAAGTGGGTATGGCATTGGTGATTGTCTATACATACCTGTGCATGATTAAGACTTATAGCCGAAACTAAACAAAGTGGTTTTCTTATTTCATTGATGCATGAAAGGGTTTCATCATGAGAGAGGTCATTCATCATAAATGATTAGTTGTCTTTTAATTTGAAGAGTCATGTCCATTAGTTGACTCTCAACACTCTCAACTCTTTAAATAGTCATGTTTTCCTTCATCAAAGGGTGCATTGGTCTATTCACTTGTTCTTTCATGAAAGGGTGTGTTTGTGCTTCAAAGGAGTGGCTTTGGTGATCTTTGGAAAAGTTCATGTCTAGGTCACACCCTTACAAATTGTGGCATTCCCTCCATGATCTTTACGTAAAGGTGTCATCATGCCTCTTGCACACTTGTTCTTCAAATCTACCTTAATGGCATCTAATTTCAATACCCACTCACATTTGAAAAAAGTGTCATCATGGATGTTGGGAAGTAAGATGAAGCTTTGGGGAACATGCAAGACATTGCATTGAGTTTCATTGTTGACAATTGTAACCAAGTAGGTATTGGAAAAAATGTTCTTATAAGACTAACTATTTGTGATATGCTTAAAGTAACTACTTGGATGCATAGGTTTAGCTCATCGAAAAAGCACGAATCTGAGATTGTGATTGCACTCGAGTCACTAGCTACAATACGAGCAATCTATCTAGCCACTAGAGCTAGATTGTATCTCACAAGGTATTTAGCCACCGACTAGCTTTCTCACCTTGTGAAAAATAATCTCCTATAGCTTATCAACTTCTAGAGCAGATCTTCTACAATAGGCTCTAGTAGTTCTCTAGCCACATGTACTTTCGAAAAAGACACATGAAAAGCATTGTGAATCCACTAATGGTCATGTAATGCTACCTTGAAATCAACCCCCTTGATTTGCTTGATCACCAAGGCCCAGGTAGAGAACTTAGGGCCTGCTCCTTCTTTCCCTGGCCTCTTGCAAAGTCTTGCTTTCTTGAATTTCAACAATACCCAATCATTTTCCTTGATGTCCAATTTCCTTCTATGCTTGTTGGCATCCCATTTATTCTTATCTTGTGAACATGCAAGATAAGTTGTCCA
The DNA here is from genome assembly GCF_041138505.1 of Cibotium barometz. Classification (NCBI taxonomy): domain Eukaryota; kingdom Viridiplantae; phylum Streptophyta; class Polypodiopsida; order Cyatheales; family Cibotiaceae; genus Cibotium; species Cibotium barometz. Next base: position 36,001,357 of record NC_141065.1, read on the forward strand.
CACCTATCCAAAGGAAACATCAAGTTCTCGAACATACTCATCTTGGCAAGATCACTATGCTATAAACCATCTCAAATGGAGCCTTTCCCATGGATGCATGTGTCGTGCAAACTTTACAAGCAATAAATACTTCTCCCATGGAGCCTTTTAATATGCAACTAGCACTTGAGAAGATCCAACATGGCTAAATTTGCAGCCTCACTTTGGCCATCCATTTGTGGCGAATGCAAAAAGAACCCTCCAAAAGAGACTTGTAACCATGGGATCTCTATCTCCCACAATGGACTTCAGCAAACCATGATCATCTGCTGAAGATGTGCAAGAAATATTTTCACCATGTGGTCATGTTTAATGGTCTTCTTGACCAAGAAGAAGTGTGCTTGCTTGCTAAGCTTGTCCACAATTGTCGAGATAGCAGCATTCCCATGATGGGTTTGAGGCAGGCTCATAATGAAGCCCATACCATTGCTTTTCCATGATTGTAATGGAATAGGCAATGGGTGAAGAAAACCTAGAGATTTTTCATGTTAAAATTCACTTTTAGATAAGTGGTACATGTACATACATATGCCTCTATGTCCAAGTGTGCATGCCTAGCTAAAAGAAGTACCTCTCAATCATGCATGAAAGATCTCTGCCTCTAGAACCAATCCAACCAATTCCCACATTGTTAGATGCAATGAGGGAGGACTCAATGGGAGGTGAAAGCTAGCCTTCCACCATAGGTAATCCTAGCCAACATAACATTTTCTCCAAGGTGATTGGCAATGACTTTGTCTTGTCTCCTTCTTAGGCACTGCCTGCTAGGGAAGTGCACCCCTTATACATTGGTAGGTCCTACTTCACCTCAAAGTGAGTATGAACCTAATGACTCATGAGTATGAGTATTTTCCACAAGACATAGTAGGTCTCACAGCCTTCTTGTCCTTAAAAGTACGAGTTTTAATAAGTTCTCTTTTCAAACAAAATTCCCAAGTTTAGAGAGACTTACTAATTGAATGAATGGGAACTTAAGAGTAGGATGACCCATGCCCCATTGAGCATCCTCCCTCCATAACCAAAACCAAAGGATAGCCAAAAGTACACATAAACAAGCTAGGCCAATATATTGAATGAACACCATGTTAGCTATCGTGTACAAGGGCCTTATGGTCTTCACGATCTTGGATGGTGGTGCTAGTGTCAGCATAATCAAGGACTTATAGGAGGCTTGGGGTATCCCACCACTCATAGACACAATCCTCAGTGTGGTAACATAGCCAATCCCATAGGGCATCCTACAAGACAAAAGAATAAAGACCTTTGGATTAAGCTTCCACCACACATTCACGGTGATGGATTTTTAGTGAAGAGAGTCATACATGATGATAATCGAGAGGCCTTACATGAGAGAATCAAGACTAGTTCATGATTGGGAAACCAATCACATTTATATATGCAAAAATGATAATCAAGAGGCCTTACATGAGAGAATCAAGACTAGTTCATGATTAGGAAACCAATCACATTTATATATGCAAAAATGACAAGTCCTTAAAGATACACATGAAGGTAAGGATAGGTCGAGGCATTCTCACCAATGAGTTCACTCGACACACAACTATTCGATCTACTTTGGTCCAACATGTGTAAATGTTGTAACAAATTATTGTATAGTGAAGATGAGAACCAAAACTACAAGCCTTACTGAGAGCATGACAACTTTGAAGATTGGGTCCATGCCTCAGCAACCATGGAAGCTCTTCCACAAAAACTTGGAATAAGGTTTGCACGACAACTAGATGGGATGGGTAACCTCCCTACTCATTCTTAATGTAGCATCCCTTATGGCAACTAATAGCAACTTTGAACTAGGAGTAGCTAGTAATCCATCTAGCGAAGATGACTCCACATAAGGATCAACTTATGCATTGCCCATAGCCACCCAACCATGAAGGAGAAAACCTCATAGAAAGCTACAGAAGTATCTTCTCCCCATGTAAACGGATCTTCATTGGCTTTGCTATGTTGAGGCCCTAGATTCACATGAAACCTATACTTGAAAATGGGAAGCTTACCTAAAAAAAGTCACTATGCAAACCAAGATAGTGGTCTATAAATGTGAGGAGCCTACAAGCTCCAAGTTGCCAACCAGTAGTAGACGCAAGCTCAATAAAGTCAAGGATGAGGCAAAGAAGGAAGAAAAACTCAAAGAGCTCACCGAGCCTCAAGAGGAAGATTGGGAGAGCAAGTGCCCAAGTACTTTGAGTCCTACAACATCAAGGGCATAGTGATACAAAATAATGAGAAGGATAAATAAGCCCAGCCAGAGAGCCACATGTGCTTCATATGAAGTCAAGAAAGTAGACCTTGCTAGCCCGACTCACCCACATGAAGATCCAAAGCTAATTTCCATTACACCCCTCAGTAAGAAAAAGGAGAATTGATAGCCTTGCTTAATGAATTTTAGGATGTGTTCACCTGGAAATACATCAATATGAAGGGAATTCCTTTGGAAGTGGGGTTAAAGACACCACCCTCTCCATGAAGGCATGAAACCATCCAAATAGAGAGCATATCACATGAATCCTAGGTACATATAGATGGTAAAAGATGAGATGGACAAGCTCGTCAACATGAGATTTGTGTATAAGATGGAGCACACCAAGTGGGTGTCACCGATGATAGTGATCACTCCTAAAAATAACCAAAAGCTTAGAGTGTGTGTTAACTTCAAAAAAGTTAATGTCGTCATAGTAGTTCGCGAGATGATCATTACCCCTTTCCTTACACCAACCACATATTAGAAAAAGTCGCTAGAGAAGAAGTTTATAGCTTCTTGCATGGCTTCTCTAGACCTAACCCCGATCAATATAAGACTCCATTACTATGGAATGGGGAGCTTATGTGCATCGCGTCATCATGCCACCATCTGGCCTAACCAATTCCCTGGCCACCTTTCAAAGCTTGATATGTATAACCTTCAAGGATCTTCTCCAGAAGATTCTATAGATATTCATTGATGTGCACTCAAAGTGGGAGGGTCATCTTTCTCATCTTCAACTATTCTTTAAGAGATCCAAACTCAACTGCATCTCATTATCTCATTAAACCCATTCAAATGTCATTTTTGGGTTAAATATGATGTCATCCTTGAACACATTGTCTCCAAGAAACAATATCTCCACAAATACATGTGATCTTAGAGTTTCCACTACCCATCAATTCCAAGGGGGTGTTGTACTAAACTTGTATAAGCATTTGAGTTAGTATCAAGAAGAATTTAAAGCATTTTCACTGTCACTTGTATGAGATTAACATTGCCATAGAGACTTAATAAAAGCTCATGGTAAGATCTTCTCAAATAGCAAATAGATACATGGCATTAATCATTGGGAAGTTCATCAAGGAAGGGACACACACTTGGGAAAATCACATCACAAAGCATAATGTGTTGCACAAAACATTCTCCTAAGCATGTCAAAAGCACACATGCATGAGGTGAACACATGCATGGCACTCACACATGAAATAATATGTAATGAAGCACAAATGGAACTTAAGAAAGAAGAATTAAATCATTAAGCACAAGAAAAAGAAAAAAGAACAAGCACAAGAGGCAACAAAGAAAAAGTCTACACCAAAGGCAAAACGAAGAAGACAATGCCAAAAGGTGGACACAAAGATAAGCAAAGGATAACCCGTCAAAGGCCAAGAGTCAAGCCAAAGAGAAAAGACCAAGAGCTAAGAACCATCCAACAATACAATGACAAAGAACAAGGATAAGACATCGACATGGAGCAAAAGGAAGCAACAAGGGATCTTCATCAAGCAAAAGCAAGGAGATCTCAAGAAAGCAATAGCACTGAGCAACAAAGAAGCTACCAACCACTACCCTAGCCTAATCAATTTATATGTTGTAAGACACCAAATCAGTAGGCAAATCTATGTGTTTGTAAGCACGCTTTACCACCTAAGAGTAGCCAAAGAGCACCTAGGGATAGTGATGCAAATGTAAACAGTCTATTGGACGAATTGATGTACATGGGATTTATGATTTAGGTCATTTGTTCAAAGGTTAAAATCCTTACAATAGATGTAAATTATGCCAATAAAGGTGAAATAATCCATGAGGTACATCTCTCTCATTCTACTCATTATGCCTTGTTTATGTTAAACTTTTGTGATTAAGCTAATCTCTCATCATTAGCATATCATTAGCACCTAAACTATGAGCTTCCTTGTGTACTTTGAGCCTCCATGATTCCAACATTTGGTATCAAAGCTGTGGCCCCATATCCTAATATTCACTATTAGTCATTTTATCATTCTCACTAATCACATTAAGCATTTAATTGAGCTTTTGGTCACTTCTCACTCAGTTAGCCATCTATAGTGGAGGTGAGATTTCTCTCTCCAAATCTCACCATTGGGAAAACCATGCATACCACCTTGTCTCCAGCTTAAAGGTGCTCAAGATCATCATTAGAATTGACAAAATGCGTAGCAAGTCACACGCAACATGCATTCAAAGTGACACTGCTCTTCTTGATAAAAAGCTAGATCCCATCATCATTTGGCAAAATTAGAGCAATTCCTTATAGCCCTAAGGGTTTTTTGGGGTGCTCGACATGCCTATAGCATTAGGTTTTGAAGAAAACGACACCCTCTACTAGGTTTCAGCCTGGACATGCAAGATAGTGTTTGGTGTATTACAATACTTAATCCTTGATTAATACACTTAATAAAGTGTTTAAGGGTTTCAAACTCAAGCTAATACATTGCTATGTAGTGGCCCAAAGGATTTCTTTCTCATTCAAAGTCTATCTTGGTGAAATCTTTACTCCAAGCAGCATGATCTATTTTTACTCTCAAAATAGTAAATTAACTTCACTAATTAGAGATTAATTCAACCTAATCTTAGTGATTTGGTGCAATTGATGATATAAACTTGCCATTAGGGACTTGCTACATCCTTTTATCACCTCATATTACAAAATCCCTTTGATTTAGTGCTCCAAAAATCCACTTCTACGCAGGTTCTTTTTGCTTTTATTCTTTTGAGAGTGTGTTTTGGCATTCATTGATTGATCCTTGCTTAGAACAAATCAAAATCATTTATAAAGGGATTAGACACTGCCTTAGGTTAAAAATCAGCTTGTTAAGACCTTTCCTCTCTCTTGCCATGGCCACCCCCACAAAAATTCATAAATTTAAGGGTCATTCATTCCATACATGGCAAACCAAAGTAAAATTTACACTTATGAGAAAGGGGTTATGGAACATAGCATATGGGAAGGAAAAGAAACCTCCAACTAGGGAAGCTGAAGCCACATGGGTGTCCAAAGATGAGAAAGCTCTTGCCATAATAGCTTTGGGTCCCGTGATCAATTCATTCATCAAATCAATGGAATGGATACATCCTTTGAAGCTTGGGAAGAGTTAAAAAATCTCTTTAGAGTGCAGCTCCAAGATTAGCCTGCTAATTCAATTGTTTGAGCTCAACATGATGAAAGAAGACTATCTTGCTACACATCTTAACCATATGAAGAGTCTTATAACTCAACTTGCAGGTATTAAAATGAACATTGATGAAGATATTTGCATTACTTTGCTGCTTAAAAGTCTACCATGACTATGGAAACTTAGTCACTACACTCACCAATCTACCATCTCCAAAGTTGGTTGACATCACCGCATCCTTGATGGGCAGGAAGAGAAGAAGATAATAAAGTAAAAATATGGAAGAATCCATCTCTTCTCCCATAATGAGGCCTACCACACAAACAATATATCCAAAGGGTCTATATCAACAAAGGGTACCTTCAAAAACAAAGCAAATGGTAAATGCAACTTTTGTGGTAGGCCAAGGCACTTCGAGAAGGATTGCTACATCAAGAAGAATATCTCCACAAACCTCATGGAAGAAGACAATCAAGAAGAAGGTAAAGACAACACTGATAAGGCCTCACATGAGAAGACAATCAAGAAGAAGGTAAAGACAACACTGATAAGGCCTCACATGAGGCCAACCTTATTATTAATACTAATTGAGCCTTCTAGGCGAGCTCACTTGCATCCTAATCCATTGTACTCATTATGTGCCTTTTGAATTCCACTTACTTTGTAAATCTACAAACTAGAGTGAGTTCTTGGGGGGATCACCTAAAATTATGTAAGTATAGCACATGAGTTCAAATGAAGGGGTTTTTTAATTCAACTTTTTAAGGTAAATTTATATTTAAGAATTTATAGAAGGGGTTTTTTAAATCTATTTTGTAAAAGAACTTGTAAGTCTATAAAGAAAAAGGGGTCATTTTATTCATGAAAACTTCACATGTAAGGGGTTTTTTTAATACCCCCCTTGAACGCACGGGATATAGAGGGTTTCGTAGTAGTGCACCCCCCGAGAGTGAGTTCTAGGTTGGGGTCATGTATGTTGTCTCACAAAGGTGGACAAGTTTTGAATCATACCATGGGCTATTGCTATGGGTTAGGGTCATCAATTTTTTGAAGGGGGGATTATTGGACAAATTGATGTACATGGGATTTATGGATGTAAAATAATTAATCCTAGGTCATTTGTTCAAAGGTTAAAAGCCTTGCAGTAGATGTAAATTGCCTCCATGATTCCAACACACTCTTGACCACACCTGAGAGTAGTCAATCAAGCACCTAGGGGGGGAGATGTTCCATGTCCAAATCCAAATGTTAATCCACCTACCATACCTACATTAAGGGGGAGTGAAGTATTTGTAAACCTTGCATCTAACCACTTAGCAGTAACCTAAGCAAATGGCACCAAGAGGGAGTTTTAAGAAATGTGGTGGTGCAACCCCACATAAGCTAGCAAAGCCAATGTTGTACTCACCCATGTAAAAGGGGTAATTTCAAGAAATGGAAGTACACAAGCATCTTAAGCTTCTCTATGATCTATCTTGCAACCTAATTAGCTTAAGTACAATTCTTAGTTAGTATACATACACACCATGTGTCCATCTAGGTATCACCCACCACCATAGACTAGGTTAAGTGTGTTTATACATTTAGGGTTGTAAGCTTCCATAGCCATTGCCTAGGGCACCATGATTCTTAACATGACTTTGAGATACTGACTTTCTTTCTTGTAGCAGGGGAACCATTGGCCACCCATCTGAATGGCAACACTACAAGTGTGTTGATGAGGGAATGGTCTCTCCTTGGGCCATCACATCCCATATCTGATCCACTATCACCTCCCTAAATGGATGGATAGAATCCTCGAGGAAATCACCAATGTGGCTTTGGTTCATAAATCATCTGGCAAAGAAGTCCCAACAACATGATTCTTGGCAAGGATGAGGTGATATAGCAAGGAAGAGGTGGAGATGATGAGGGCAAGGAATCTAGGCAATAAGGAGGAGGAGGTGATGAGGAGATGTGGCAAGGATGAGGAGGAGGTGATTAGGGCAAGGAAGCTAGGCAAGAAGGAGGAGGAGGTGATAAGGGCAAGAATGAGGGCAAGTAATAACAAGGACAAGGTGATGAGGGCAAGGAAATCAAGAAGAAGGACAAGGTGACAATGGCAAGGAAAGCAAGGAGAAGGAGGTGGTGATGATGAGGGCTAGGGAGGCGAGAAGGAGGCGGAAGTGATGAGGGCAAGGGAGGGGGGAGGGGGGATGAAAATTGCAAAAAACCAAGGAATGCAAAGGAAAAATGATGCTAGGGATGATGCTTTGTGGCAACAAATAGCATTTTTAGCATCAAATATTGATGACGTTAAGCGATACGCTGATGCTAAGGGGGGGTGACACTAGAGGGGTTTTCCTTCTAGTGTTTTGGAGCCATCTCCCTTAGCATCTTCATCAACTTGGTGTTGGGCCAAGAACATAATCTATCTTCGACGAGCATACATTAAGGGGGGGTGTTAGTATACATTCAATTCCCACCTCCCAACATATGTATGTCACATTGATGTTTGGTGCACATTTGTTAAGGCCCCCATTATGAGGAGAAGCCATTCGCTTGCGTATCTTTGGTGGGAACCCAGCTTTGACATCTATGGGGTCATTATTGTAACCATTGATGGTTAGGAGATGATCAAGAGTTAGGGCCTAGGGATGGAGCCCCGACTGGGGGGTCCAAAGATGGGAGCCTCCAGCCCAATAATACGGGTTAATTATTAGTGGCTGCCTGGTGGTCAATTGGTGGCTGTGTTTTGAGGGTAGTGATTGTGTCTATGCCACATGTAATTTCCCGTGTTATATACATGAACATAGCTATCAAAAGCTAAGGCATCCAATACTTTTGAGTATCTACACCCTCTACACTTAGTACATCCTCCATTCAGATTCTGTCTAGAATGCCATCTAAGCTCTACTTGAGAGCGCACAGGTGGTGGACAACACCATCACATTGTACCTATCGCAGAATTTAAAAATCTCTCCAGTCTCTATCTATTGCATTGTTTATTACACTTTATTTTACTATCTATCTTTCCATTGTGCTATATTCTTATATCATATACATATACATATATACATGCATATATACATATATACATACATACATATATACATACATACATACATATACACACACTATTAATCCAATTCTAGGATTACCAAGAGCTACCGCCATTATCTTACATCAAGGGGACATGGTAGATACACCAAAGGGTCATACATTCAAGATATGAAGCAATAGTGTCCAAAGCTACAACTTGCATGAGCGGCCGTAATGGTGTGTGTGATGGAGTATTTATGCCGATTCTCGCTTCAAGAGCATGTGGTAGCAAGATAGGATGAAGTCCTAAGTGATGTACTTCATGTATATATTATGAGAATAGTCATTGTAATAGCATTAGGCCTCTTATGAGCCTAAAGTGCTCGGCGACCAGCCACAGTTTAAGTGAGTGTGAACACTTATGGCCGTGTATATAAGTGAATATCTCTCATAATACAACATACTTTCCCATTGTGTAATTGAGTCTTACCAATCCTCTTGCTAATCTCTCTCCCTAATGCATGCTATAGTGAGTGTGTGTGAGTGAAGTGAGGTGAGAGGAGGGACGAGTACCCGTAGTGCAACACGACGGTGTGACAACGCTCACGGGAGACACGGTGGAATTGCTTCTCAAGGAGTTGTAGAGCTTGTTGGAGACCTCAAGGGTTGTGAGCTCGGCCATTAGAAAGATCCTCACAACAGTTGTGGTTCACCAGGTAATCTCTTTTTGGATGTGTTTTAAGGAGGGTTAGGGTGAGCCATAACATTTTTGGCGCCACTGCCGGGAAGCCATCCCTTGGCTTTTTCCATCGTTTTGCCTCTAATCTACGTATAACTCATTGCCCATTATCTTGATTAATGGTTTTCCATGAAAAAGATGTGGATTTGATGGTGATTTGTGTGATATTGATAGGTATAAAACCTAAACCCTATATAAGTATACCTATATCAATATTTATATTTATATTTATATGCTTGTTAATAGGTATAAAATCTAAACCCTAAACCCTATATAAGTATACCTATATTTACTAATGTATATGTATATATGTGTTTGTTTGTATACATCTACAAGTGTGTGTACGTGTGATTGTGTGTGTGCGTTTATGGGTGTGTGTGTGTGTGTGTGTGTGTGTGTGTGTGTGTGTGTGTGTAGATATATATGTATATATCTATATCTATATCTATATATATACCTTTATGTTGGTGTTTCTTGTAAACTACATTTCCTTCAACCCTCTACATAACATAGACTTTTTGACAAATGAATTGACAAATTTCTCACTCAAACACAATCAGAAATAACTCACACATGCCAAGTTACTTTGTGAATAGAAACTCCATTTCATCCTCATAAATTCATATTACAGAAGTACATCAAAGAGGAAACACTTGACTGACAAATAACTTGACAAACAAAACTGCCAAAAAACTGCCAACTGCTTACAAAACATCATTCTTCTTCCTCAGCGATTACATGTGTCTCAACTTCTATGCCAAAATAACTATATATCCCCAAAAACTACTTCACACGACTTTCTAACTTCCAACCAGATTTTAAAGGACACTTCACACTACATCCGATTATGACAATTTAAAAGACTAAGGTTTTAGACAAAAAAATATCATCCAATATTCAGCCCTTAAACATTTGGCACAGCTCGGTGGCTTGAGCCGCAGGCTAACATCAGACCCACAATCCCTTGATCCGTAAAGTAGACAAGCAAAGAATCTTGCAAAGATAAAACAAAATCAGCATAAACGCCATGAAAACATCCTCCTCTTTGAAATTTTGCATATCCGTTGACTTTCCATTTGAAACATAATGCTCTACTGATTTCTGACTAATCTGCATTTTGAAAATCGGACCATACTCCCTTGTCAAGCTAAATGAAAGAAACTTGATTGGACAACACTTCTGGAACACTTGAAAATTTCACCACATAATTCTGCCTTGAATCCGATCTAATCTTCCACACCTTTGACAGCAAAATCAGGGATTGAGACACTTCAAAACCAAAACTTTGACCCTCAACAACTTTTGCAACTTCGCATTGATGAATTTGGCATTCCGCTTGAATCCTCCAACCATCAAAGTCAGCCTCAATCAGCTCCTATAGGTTTATTTGGCCATCTGCTATGAAAATGTGACACCAATATGCAAGAAACCTACTGAGATGTATACAATCCAAGTTTGCTCTGAAATCTGAAAATTCCATAAAAATCAAGCAAATAATCCATATATAATCCGCTAGGATCCGTTGAACCTGTTTAGATGCAACCTGATCTACAAAACATAGAAATTGATCATTATGCACCCTGTAATGCAATCTTCTTTGACCAATTTGCAACTCCACACATGAATATCTGAATTTTGACAATCTGCCATCATCTGTATTTCAGAATTTGTCATCCACATCTGACAATCCATTTTGCACAAATTCACCTCCATTCTCAACTTGAAAGCACACATCATTCAACAAAAATATATTTGAAATGACAACTTTTCTCACATCCATTTTAGAATGCACATCCATCAAACTTAAGCTTAAAATTTCATCAGCCCGCATTTCAGGCATCATATGCTGATCCCCTAAATGTGTCAAACCTACTTTGTACTCTTTAACAACTTGCTCTTGACAATCCTCCTGCTCAATTTGATCCATAAGACCTATATTTGATTCAAACCAAAAATCAATCCACTTGTTCAAATTCTTTGCAACTGAAACATCTCCTTGCTGAATATCAACCTGTGACATCAAAATATGTCCTTCAAAACATTCAGAGTCAAAATTCTGATTTCCCTGATCATCCATAATATCACTTATATTAGTCAAAAAATCCGCTTGAATCCGCCAACTATCAAAATTAGCATCTGGAAACTCCTCTGGTATTCCTGCAGCACCTGAAATGTGACCATAACAATTATCTGCAACAACCATGCTTTGATGTACAAGAACGGATTTTGCTCTTGTTTTGCCATATTCCTCTGAAATACACCTGCTTGCTGGAAATTCCTCCCACTGGTTTTTTGATTGCAAAATCTGTTTATAGGGTTCAAATATCAATTCTGTAATATCTTTTGGCTGCAAATCCTCCTGTGCGGATCTTTCTGGTGGAAATTCTTCTTGAACTGACATATTTGCCAAAAACTCCTCTTCAGCAAATCTGATTTCAGGGAATTCCTCCTGATTTGATTCTGTATCTGTAATTCCACACACATCATCCATGAAACCTAGAAACAACTGAATCACATCCTCCTCTTCATTCATCTTGGTATCCGCCTCTTCAATTATGCTTTGAATGACATGAACAACATCATTGCTATGTATGATCTGCTTCTCCTCACAACATTCCTCAGATGCAAGTGACATATGTAACCTAATGTTGAGCAATGAATCTTCCTCTTCCACTCCATGAGCATACTCTAGTGGTAGGTTAGGGGTATCTAGGGGCTCTTCTAGGCTCTCTTGGCCAACCTCCTTTTGCACCTCCTTCTCCTCCATCTTTGGTATCCCCACTTGATGGATTTCAATCTCCATGCCAACCCATCTGTCATCATCATCACTCGATTTCCCATTGAACTCATCCTCATGTGCATCCCTCAACTTCTCACATGCTCTTTGTAACTTCCCAATGCTTTTCCTACTTGAACATGACCTTCACCTGTCTCCTTTGTGATCAGCTAACCATTCATATGCATTCTCTAAGTCATCCTCAAAATTTGCCAACCTTTCAAATGCAGTCTCCATTTCCTCCCAAGATGATGCTTTATGCACTTTATGGATGATTTTATGAAACGTTGTGCATAGGTCAACTATACACCATTTCCTACATGCATCTTTATTTGAGCACTCATCAATTGCACATGGACAATCATCTACCTCATGATTCCGACTCATGCAAACCTCACATTTTTTCTTCTTCTTCTTACCCCCCATGACACACTCACATAATTAAAATACAACAATCATATTCAGCCCTCAAGAAAGATGCACCACACCAATTTGAGACCCATTAAATTTGCTAAACGGAGAGCCACGGATGCTATACCACCAGGATCCGCAAAGTTCATTTAATTGGCTGCTTAAAATTGATTGAAATATTTTAAGTTGATGATACTTTAATCATTCTTAAAATATTTGCCATAAAAAGTTACCCCCTTCAACTTTGTGCATGTTGGTAGTCATAATCTGGACTTCTTATTGCTGCTATGGTGACTTCTGCCCTGTCAATTTCTCCAAATCAGGTTGTTGTTGACAATTTCTCTACTGTTTGCCAATCAATTTCTCCACAAATCAGACTGTCTGCAAATCAAATTTGTCCACAACTTAGATTCCATCTATAACTCAGATTCCATCTATAACTCAGATTTGTCATTCAGCATCTGACTTCCAAGAAATTGTAATTGCCATCGTAACTGCTGCTCGGCGTCTTCTTGGCACTCATCCCCCTTACAGAAGAAAGCATCACAAATTTGACTGCCTGCTGAGATTTGCATTGACAAATTAGAATCCATCTTTAAATCAAAATCTGCCTTCAAATCAAAATGTTTTTAGCACTCGCCATTAAAAGAAGAAAATGAATTCGACCATGACGACTTGCCACAATCACTGTGATCGCCAGTGTTTCTTGTAAACTACATTTCCTTCAACTCTCTACAAAACACAGACTTTCTGACAAATGAACTGACAAATTTCTCACTCAAACACAATCAAAAATAACTCACACATGCCAAGTTACTCTGTGAATAGAAACTCCATTTCATCCCCTCAGAAATTCATATTACAGAAGTACATCAAAGAGGAAACACTTGACTGACAAATAACTTGACAAACAAAACTGCCAAAAAACTGCCAACTGCTTACAAAACATCATTCTTCTTCCTCAGCAATTACATGTGTCTCAACTTCTACACCAAAATAACTATATATCCCCAAAAACTACTTCACACGACTTTCTAACTTCCAACCAGATTTTAAAGGACACTTCACACTACATCCGATTATGACAATTTAAAAGACTAAGGTTTTAGACAAAAAATATCATCCAATATTCAGCCCTTAAATAGTTGGAAACATGACCAGGAGAGGGAGTGAGTGAGAGTGAAAGGAGAGGTGGAGAGATCAAGCGATGGTGTGTGGAAGCATATACATGGATATGGAAGAGAGAGAGAGAGAGAGAGAGAGAGAGAGAGAGAGAGAGAGAAATGCAATAGACACAAGGAAGCAAGATTGCAAGAACTCAAGTGATACTCGTTACTTTGGCAAGAATAAAATACAAACCAACACCTTGCATTTATAGCCACTAAGGTTCCCTTATCTTTAATCTGTTAATAAGAGGTGGTTCAAACCTAATCTGTTCACACCAAGACTTAATAACTTTTCACACCACTAAGACTCCGAAGACTGCACGTTCTAATAGGTGGCAAAAAAGAGGTGGATGGGTGAGAAAATTAGCACATAAGGCAACTGTATGGGCTATGTGTGAGCGTCAATTCTAAAAATGCATGGAAGATGGCTATGTGAGCTTCTATAGGAGGAGATAAGTATAGCTCATGAAGGCTAGTCAGCCAACCAAGAAAACATATAGAAAGGAGTGCTACAAGGCAAGTAGAGAGAAGCTAAAATGTAAGTATGCAAGATAGCATATGGCGGAGATAATAGATCCTAAAAAACAAAGCATAAGAAGGGAGAAAAATACGTAGCACATAAAGGGGGTGGCTCATGAAGAGAAAATCACAAAGATGCTCATGGAAGACTAAAAACATAGAAACCCTAAAAATGCAGAAGGGGAGAAGGTGAATCATGACAATGGAATGGAGCCTAGCTTTGAGACTATTTTGGAAACATGGCCAGGTCCAAGAGGGAGTAAGTGAGTGGAAAGATAGGTGTAAGCTATGGTGGATGGTTGCAAGATGAGGGTGCCTACTTTTGTGTCAGTGGGGGTGCCCTCAATTTAGCTTGAAAATAGGCATGTTTTCACTAAGAATGCCCGATCTCTCCTAGTTAGCCTAAGAATTTTACTTCAGGGTCTTCTAATGAAACATCACATGTAAATTTTGGAACCCTAAAAATATAATCCAATCTTTCTAAGGGCCCATTTGTGTGGGTATGAAATCTAGGCATATGCCCTATCTCCAGTTTAGACAAGTGGACTGTATGCATTTGTATTGCCCATATCTTTTACACCTTGGCTCATATGACCATGAAACTTTGTACATCAAAATTGACATAACATAGAGCTTAACTTGATTTATCAAGTATTTTTTGAGGTATTTTTGTAATTTGTATTTAATTTTAAATGCCCAAAAAACTTTTAAAAACATTATTTTATGCTCCCACCATATCTACTACTTACAAGATTAGTTTTGTATGAATCTAGCGACCAAAGCATAGGGAAAGATCCATATATTGTGGATCTAAGGTAAAATTACAATTCCAACACTTGGATTTTTATAGATCTCAGTGTGTAAATTTTATTCTGACTGGCAAAAGCCCTATAACTCATTTTTAATTTAATTATTAAAGCGAGAGAGGAAGCAAGGTGTGGCACATGTGACAAGAGGTAGTCTCCAAGGGGCCTTGTTTTGAATCTGACATGATCTCTGCCACATTGATGCTTGCGTTGCAAAACACCAGTTAGACTTACAGGTCTAGCGGGCTAGTTTAATACTCCCTCTACATCCAATATTGCTCATCATTTTGCATGGGCCATGCTCAAGTCTTGTATGTGTCACATTAGCTTGAATCTCTACAATGCCTCCGTCATTTGGCATGTCAATCTTCTTCAGCCCAAAGACACATGTCATGGTGTACCTTGAAGCTGCCAAAAACAACTTGAGGGTTGCTTCCTTTTGCTGGGTGCTAAATGTGGGAAACTCCTAATTAATATTTTGAAGGATCTTGTATAGAAATTCCCAATATCTATAGATATATCCATATGCATGTACCATTCAAAACATCATCACCAACTCTGCCATCTTGAAACTCAGTATTCATGGTAGTGGGATTCTCTAACAATGGTAGGGTAGTTGCCATTTTGTGTGCATTGTCCACAATAGGTAAAATAGCATACATATGGGAGAAATGATCTTTGATAATAAGCCATAGTCCATAAAGGGGTTTGCATCCAATTGTCCAATTAGGTAAATTAGAATAAATTGATTGCATGGACATATCGTACCAAGTGGATGGGCCATTTGTGCCTTGTATTTAAAACAACATGGTTGGCTCATTGATGGCTTGTAGGGTTAATGCATCTACTTGATATAAATTCTTTCCCCTACTACTAACCTCGAAGTGTGTTGCTTGCTTGATCCATGAATGCTAAAGTTTGAAGAGTCAACTCTAAAACACAAACATGGAGATGGAAACAAATTAGCCAAGTGGACGAACAAAATCAAAAACCAAAAATTATAATTCATGTGTTTGCTTTATACCTACCTTTTTTTTTTGCTTAAAGAACTCCAACAATGTACCCCCCACTTATTTGGAAGTATTAGAGTCTCCCACAAGCACATGCAAGAGGTCCGGGAATAGACCTATTTAACTTTCCATCTAACAATGTATATTTTATGTACTGCCATAGCCTCTCTACTAAGTTGGTTGTGTCGACATTACAATAATAAAAAAGACATCCAAGCTTCGGCTCACCTCCTTTACATGTTTAGCCACTCCATCCATTGGACACATACCGTTGAACATTCACATGTGCCAAATAATCAAACAATAATAGCTAGTTAAGCCTTGTAGTAAACAAATCCTCACAAGGTGTGTGCATAAGATCACTCAAGGGGAGCTATAAATGTGATCCCTTCGCTCTTTTGGTGCCTGCACACAAGTTGTGCATGAGGACTATACAAAGTAAGCCAAGACACTATATAATATACTTTTTAAACCTATGCATAGTAAATGAAATAAATGAGAGATTAACTTGTGCTAGTCGATATTCTCAACCCACACCTTCTTGAGATGAAACCAACATAGCAGTACATGTCTAGCAACCTATTGCCGAAGCCCCTGCTAGTAGCCAGCAATGTGGATCCTCATCCAACGACCTTTTAAGTAGCTCATGTGGGAACTTGTCACAATGACAATAGCTGTTTGCCAAATTTTGCTTTATCATCCTTATGGTCATCTCTAAGGTAATTCTTTCTTGACTTGTACTGACATCGTTCATGCATAGCATGAACCAAATACGTATATCGATATTGTGTTAGTTGGGCAAAACAACAGCATACAATGGGAGACCAAACACATTAGTTCTGAAAGTGTTATCCACATCCCAATAGTTGTTGCATGGAAATTGAATTTCCATTTGTAGAATCTAGTCATCTTGAATGATGACAATAAAAGACTTATCCCCATTGTCACGTGCATGTGCACTATAAGGCAAGACATAAAATACCTAAATAGAACACTTTGCTTCACATAACAAAATAATATTATGCAAAGATCCATAGGATGGAAACCTACATTTTCACACAAGGATTGAATATCACCAAGTAACTTCTTCTAATCCTTTAGAGCAAGCACCTATCATCCAATCTCATCACTACCAAGAGCATGGCCTTTATGACCACCATTGACAACCATGTAAATTTCATCCATACCATCTTGGTACTCTAAACACACTTTGAATGGGCAACCACACTTCTTAGACATTCAAAGTAGTCTACAAGCACTTATGTCCCTTCTCTTTACTTCTCCACCACAATGTCAAACATACTCATAGACAACCTTATTTGGCTCATTCTGCTTGGTAGATCTTTTTGAAATAAGCCTCACTTTGTACTTGATTTGGAGATCATCCAAGGTAACCTATACATTAGACCTGCTTATTGTAAATGCTTGAGTACATTCTTTAGCTCATTTTTTCAAGGAGTGTTCAAGGAATGCACAGTGAATGCACCATAGTCATGTTTCTTGCTTTCATCATTGCAATCACATTGAGAAATGAATTTGACAATAATGTCATGCTTGCTAATAATTGTAATGTCATGCTTGCTAATAATTGTACACAGCTTTGTTTTGATCAAATTTAATGTGGCTTTCACACTTTGATGAGGCCTATCTTGCACATGTGTAGCAAATATTATGCTTCCCCAATCCTTAAGTGGTGCAATTTTCAATTGAGGAGTAGTAGATTTCAAGTACAAGTATTTAACACCATCTTCACATGTGGCAAGACACAAAGTATCTTTCAACCTTCTCTACTTTTTTACATCTAGAACACCTCTATGATCATGAGCTTTTAATACATCCAATGAAACATAGATCCCACCAATTAGATTGCATTGCATGAGTTTGTAAGTATCTCAATCAAAGGAAAAGTACACTTGAGAAGTCTACAATAAGGGATCTACCTCATTGGTGTTGTACTCAAGGCATTGACTAAAATCCTCAACTAGCTGGCATGCAATTGGATCATTCCTATTCCCTTCATCACTATTGCAGTAGTCATTAAGAAGAGGAAACCCCTCTTTATCATCCACCTCTTTAGTTGTGGCACCATCAATACCACACCCAAGCTTGAAGTACCCCAATTCAACAAGTTCTTCACCTAACAGAGCCCAACGGAGCACCTATACTCATATCCATTTGAAAAGAAATGGAAATGAGACTATTACCTTCAAGAGCATCCAATCACATCCTCATCCTCATTTCTTAAGGTGTGTCCCATAAAATCATAGTCTTTGAGCATCTCACCACACAATGTACATCCAACATGCTCTCCAAGGAAGAAGCCTCACATGCCACACCAAGCTCTCAAAGACAATGGAACATACCAATAGATTTGGATCCACTACCTCCTAAAACTCATCCTTCTCTTGTCACACACAAGGCTTCTCCTCATGCTGTGACTCTAAGATAGTATTAGTAGCCTAAATAGACTCCAAATCTTGGTCTCTCCACAACCCCCCCTTAGCTAGTACATGCTTTTCTTCAATCTCGGCCATCAAATTAGCATCCTTTTTCAACTTCCAATATCCATGACATAATTATACGTATAACTACTTGGACCATGTTCTCATGCACACATTACAAAAAATATTCTTATCCTTTTTTGACTTCCAATATTCATGACACAATTCCACGTATAACTACTTGGACCATGCTCTCATGCACACATTACAAAACATGCCTGGAACTACTAAAAGACCAATCCTTTGCGTACCTCTTCTTTGTACATCCTCAAGAACTGCCATAAATCATCATCACATGAATACATTTGCAAACAATACATGAACAAGATTTTGGCCATAGTCATGCATCAAACACTAATTAACTGGTACTAGTTGGCAATCCCTCCCATGTCAAAAAGAGGTTTCCATGTCACTACACCAAAAATGAAACACATCTAATGATCTATATATAATGTGTTAAGGTGTTTCTTGAAAGCATTAAGGTATGCCCGATTAAAAACTACATTGTCACACCCACTAGTAATGTCCATCCTTCAACAGTCCCCAGAAAACCAAATTCTAAAAGCCCACAAAATATTTGGTTTCACAAGCATGTATGAACATGATTCAAATAAAGAATTGCCATCATGTACAAGTTGTTGTTCTCTAACTTCTCGAAAAAAAACATTTTATATATAACAAAAATAAGATTTAAATCACAAAATCTGTGGGAATCTTCCTTGGTCTTGGCCAAGCCCACAAATCCCAATAGCACAAAAACTACCCCGCCAACCCCACATGAATGATTGAGATATCACGCTTAACTATTGCTACAGACATTGATGACCCACGTGGGTAATAGCTTCTACACTTATACCACTAGCATAGTTGGTGACATTATAGTTAATATGCTGCCAATGAGATGATAGCCTATGTGACACCATATTTGGATTACTAGAGTGCTAGCTTACAATTTGGAGTATTAGAGTTATGGCATAGTTATAGTGCCAGCTCATATAGTCGAGTTCACACTATAGACCAACCATTGTATGTTGTTGTAGGAGAGTACTTTCCCTTTATGTATGCACTCTCATCTTTTAGTTATATGGTTGTAGAGAAGAGAAGAGAAGAAGATAGAAGAAAATTCAGCCACATCTATCTCTCTCTTGTGTCTTGCACTCTCGTGTGTGTGTGTGCGCGCGCGCGTGCACGTGCGCGTGTGTGCTTGTAAGGAACTCAAACTCTCCCTCTCCTCTGCATTCTCTTTTTAACTATCTCAGCACGTGCGTGTGTGTGCTTGTAATAAGGAACTCAAACTCTCCCTCTCCTCCGTATTCTCTTTTTAACTATCTCAGCACGGTAGAGCAGACATCTTTACATGTAGCAACTTACCAAATAGTACTTGTGAAAGCTTTTGTATTTACACCGACCTACAATCTCCAACACACCAGTACTGTAAACTTGTTATACTGTAACTATATATGGAGCAATCACACAAACATAATTCATGTATAACTTGCAAATCTCATATTCTTTGTAAATATTATCTTGCAACCAAATTTCTTATCGTAACTTTACACCAAACTAGAAATTGGGCATACACACATAGGCAAAATTGACACTTTCATAAAGTGCAAAAAACTTGCAAAGCCAAAATGGGTCCCAATGAAATGGCCTTGAATCCAAATTTTGAAATCATTATGTCCTTTTTAGACTACTCCTACACAATTTAAAATGCCCCTCTTCTTCGTCGCGTGTGGAAGGGCATCTCAAGATGTGATAGTGCACTTACTATTGTGCATGCCTACAACTCTTTCCTAGTAGCTAGCTATAGATATTTTCTTCCAAGTCAAAGGGAAAGAGATGAAGTTACCCATACCCATGTACAGCTTCCTTTATTTGCCTCTTGCTTCTCTTGAGCTCTTCACATGAACCTGGACTCTTATACCATCAGAAGAATGTGGGGGAGAAGATGAGCTTGATCTCCTTATAATCACACACACACACACACACACACACACACACACACACAAGAGTAAACAAGCACACAAGAGAGATGGATGGATAAATTTTATTATATTCTCTTCTCTTCTCTACAAACATAACATAAAGAAATAAGAGTACTTATTGTAAGGGAAAGTACTCTCCTACTATAACATACAAAGGTCGGTCCATAGTGTGAATGTAAAAGCCTAATTTAGCCTTAGTAATTACTTCTTGACTTATGGTGGATGACTTATTATTTCAAAGGACACAATCTAAATCATCCTCAAGATATGTATTGTCATGTGATAGGTAGTTGGGAAGTGCCTCTTGATCTATCAGATCTTCACTATTTGTCTTATCTCTGATGTATTCATGAGTTTTGATTATTGATTTCATATTATTATCTTATGTTTGTGTGATTAGATAAGTGTGCAGTATTGTTATCTTTGTCGTTTCCTAGAATGTTTAGAAAGTTAAGAAATCGCTCTTTCTGAATTATTCTATCAAAGTTTCATGTTTTAGTATTAGGTAATAGCACCCTAAACACTTTAGTAATCATGCTAGTTTGATTGCATGGGCCTTAAAAGGTATTTTTGACCTATTTTTTGAAATTTGGTGTGATGGTTATGGCGGTTAGCACAAGGGATGTCACAGTAGTCAGGGCATGTGCAATGCTCTCCTGTGTATTGGACAATATCTTATAGACAAGAAGGATTGCCATCGATTCTTGGTGGGATACCACCATTTTAGGAAGAAGCATATATAAAAGTACAAGCAATTCTGCTAGTGAAGCCACAAATTCCAGCTCGGCTCAATAGATTCTAGGCCTAGAAAGGAGCTAAAGAGAGACTCGGTGGATAAGCTTAATGATGCAACCCTCACCTCCACCAAGGCTAAGCTAGCGAAGACATGAGGAGATTCGGCTAATAACAGAAAAGCACATGAAAGAGCTAGATGACAAGGATGCCATCCTCCTAGACTTCCAAAGTTGGGCTAGAAGGGAGAAAAATGCGAGGAAGGTGCCGACACAAGATAAGGTCTACATATTGACTAAGCTTTACAAAACCACGAAGGACTCTCAAATAACTATGAAGAAAGAATGCCAATATCTAGTAGATTATGCCATGCACGATCAATGTAACCCTCTAGCTGGCTGGAGATTTGGGAATTCATGAAGCAATAAGAAAATTTGCCAACATCGTAGCCTCAAGAACCAAGCTGGATAGAGTCAATCTCAATAGTGACTTCACCCTTGGAAACTTAGACAACCAATTCTAGATTGGTTTGGGGGTGCGATGCAATGTCCCAACTATTTGCTCCAAGTGATAAGGCATAAGCCCATGCAGAGGAGGGAAAAAATTATAGTGCCAGTAACCAACGGAGTAAGATGGCAAAAGGGGACATAAGAGAACAAATGGAGCACCTCCCCCCACTTAGAAGTATCCAGAATGCCTTTATATGGGTCTGCCTTGAGTAGGAGTGAGAGGAGGAGAAGATCTAAGGAGCTAGAACAATAGATTTATTATGATGATTTCATTGCTCAAGAGTATATAGCCTTGACATGCTTTTGCTGCCAAGATGGTTGTGTGTTAGCCATGCATAGGGCACAGCTTGATTTTCCTAATGCTAAGGTAATAAAAGTGGAGCACATGAGGCAAATGAGAAAGAATATCTTGGACACACCCTAGTTAGACACAAGTAAGAGATTATGATCCCAAAACAAGAACAAAGATATAATTTGTAACTGTTGGCAGCATAAATGCACCGCTTGACCCAAGTGACAAAGGATGGGACCAAACTTGAGTGCTTCTAGACTTGGAATGGATTTGGATTTTTTTTAAAGGCTATTAAAAAAATAAAGTTTGCAAAGTCAAGGAAAGGGTTTTTTATCATTGACACGCAATGTCCCAATGGGCATGTTGTGTTGCTCTGTCGATGAACACGCCAGCTTAGGGATTCACTTGTAAACGGACTCATCACATGAGCCAATGGTATTTCGTTTTATAACAAGCACTTTATGAGCTCTCATGCCTCCTATTCCAAAACCTTCTAGACTGATCTCTAGCTCATCTCGACTAACCTCCTAAATACCCTTATTTCTTATACAGAAGGTGTTAGGCTTGTTTTGCCCACTTATGACGTTGGGCACAAGCGAATAGCTTGGCTAGAAGATGCCAACTAGATGGTCCATAGCCACTAAGTGTTGGGTCTTAACTGGAAAGCAACACCCATACAGTTAAGAAAAGAGGCAAGATTTTGTGATACTGTCTAGGTGGTCCACACAACCACTGAAGTGCTAGGTCTTGATCGGAAAGTGAGACACCCATACTCTTAGGAAAAGATGAAAGCTTCCATTCACAAGAGAGGCTCTTCATATATGCAAGCACTAAAATATAAGCATTAGGAAACTCCATTAACCCTTAATCTCTACCAAAAAAGAGGGCTTATAACAAGCACACAACAAAGAAGGTTTATAATAAGCAAAGAACTCAAGGCTCTTCATATATGCAAGCACTCAAATACAAGCATTAGGTAACTCAATTAAGCCTTAATCTCTACCAAAAGAAGGCTTATAACAAGCAAATATCTCAAGGCCTTAATCTATACCAAAAGGAGGCTTATAACAAGCAAATATCTCAAGGCCTTAATCTATACCAAAAGGAGGCTTATAACAAGCAAAGAACTCAAGGCCTAGCATGGAGAAGAGGAAAACTAAACAAGGCCTAATCAAGAGCCTAGATTATGCATTAGGTGGTTAGTAATAAGCAACTGAAGGGTTCAATCCATAGATTAATACAAAAAAGGGAGAACTAAACAAGGCCTAATCAAGAGCCTAGATTATGCATTAGGTGATTAGTAATAAGCAACTGAAGGGTTCAATCCATAGATTAATACAAAAAAGGGAGAACTTGAGCTTCAAAAATTGTAGAAAAATATTTCAAGAACACATTGCTGTAGGAAAAAAGTTACATGAAGCCTGAGTGAGAGCTATTTTTTTAAAGCAAAAATTAAATGCCCTAGTTTTCCTCACCCTCATAACCTTATTCACATGGGCTCTTTACTCTCCCTCATAACCTTATTCAAAAAATAAATGATCTAGTTTTCCTCACCCTCATAACCTTATCACATGGGCTCTTTAATCTCTTCATTCATGCCTTTTTTAGAGCCCTATGACTCATTTTAAGGCTTTTTCTCAGTTAAACCAAAGATTTATTTCATTTAAGGTTTTCAAGGTTTCATTTTTATACTTCAGCTTCTTCTAAGGTTCGTGGGTGATTCTTCTATTCACCCCCCTAACCTTTTTATTCCAAGGAGATTGAATCCATAGCTTATTCACACAAGTTTTATTGCTTCTTCAAGGTCAAAAAAGTGAGCCGGTAAGCATAAAGGCGCATTGACATGGAATCAAATGAATGGTAGAAGGATCCAAGGTCCACATTTAGGTGCTCACATGAAATGAAATATACCTAAAGGTGGTAGTTCTAGTTCATGGAATCAAATAAAGGCTAGAAGGATCCAAGGTCCACATGTAGGTACTCATAAAATCAAATAGACCCAAACGTGGTAGTTCCAGTTCTAAATATTCTTCTAGATGTTTGATTCATCAAACTCTGTGCTTGTGATTTTTCTATGATAGGTTTCGTTTTTTTTTTTTAAGTTCAAAGTTACATTAAAAAGGGTAAACTAGATTCGAGTACAAAAAATGCTTTTTATTCAAGAAGCATTTTTTCCCTTTAGGCAAGCTCATTCCTCAGTGAAGTGAGGTTATGGATATAGTTTTTCATCTTAGAGTCATTGCGCATATCTCCACTTCTTCTCTAGCCATCTGTCCATCTTGTTCCAAACGCTCCTTCTGAATTTGGCTAATTCTTTCTTGAAACTCCTCTTTGGCCTTTTCCATCTGCAACATTTCTTCCATGGCATTCTTTGTGTATTGTGCTTCACACACTTTGAGGCTTGCTTTGTGGAGTACCTTCATCTACAAATACGACTCAACTCTCAGACCATGAAGTAATTTGGTATTTTCACGTTTAAACTAGAAATTATTTCTATGTATCCAAACATCCCAGTTAGTATTCAGCATGGATAACATTCCATAATTTTGCTGAGTATTTAATTTGTTGTCCTAACAGAATTTCTTGCCATGTGAGATCCCAATTCTAGACAAGGGACACATTGGTCAAAAACTACATAGCTTTTGTATTCTAGGGACCCCCTATGAACAAGTGAGCTATCGTCTCCGCTTCCCTTTTACATCATGGACAAATTCCATCCCCATTTCTTATTTGATGTGCTTGCTCATTAGTCCATATTGCTTTATGCATAATTAGCCAGAGCAGGCAGGATTTCTTTGGTTGGTGACCAAATTTTTAAAAATTTAAAATCTCATTTTTTTCCTCTCCCATACGAGATTCCATCTGTTATTGGGTTTGCAGTGAAGAGGAGGGTGTTAACCTATGTGACGGACATTGAGACGTACTATGTTTTACGTCATTAATTTAAATATTCTGAGTCATGGGCCGGGCTTGTCGGCACCATATATTAAGGATGAAGGGATTGGGTGATCGTCGATGAGAGGCGCACCTTGAATATCAATAGGATAAGGGTTAGGATCGGCTGGCCAGGTATGGGCGCCCAAGTGTGAACGACCAAGTCACCTATAAGAGTCAAATGTAACCCTAAAATCCTCATTCTCATGTGTTGTGAATACAAGAGTGCTCTTGCCTTATCTTCTTGGTTTCCTTCTCCTGCGTGTGTGTGTGTGTGAGAGAGAGAGAGAGAGAGAGAGAGTGAGAGAGCGATCGAGCACTGTGTAGCGACGAGGCGGTAGAGCGGCGACGACGGCTCCTCCTTCACTGCTGCGACGCGGGAATCCTTCACGGCAGCGGTTAGAGCGGTGAGTGACACACCTTTGCATTCTGTTTGAGCTTGCTTTCCTGGTTGTATGCTTGCAACCATTCGTGGCTCGCATACGGTGTTCAGCAAGTCCCCAGCTACGACCTGTGCGGCAAAAGCGCACATTTTTGGCGCCGCTGCCGAGGAGATGCCCTACACCAAGCTCTAGTTTGCAGCTCGGGCTGCTGCGTGAAGTTTAATTTACACTGTAGGAAAGCGACTGTGTGTTTGTTGTTGAGGTGTTTACGTGTTCTGCAATCTGTTTTTCGCAATTTGTGTTCTGTAATTTTGTTTTTTTTGTTATTTTTCCGCTTTGCGTGCGTTCTGCTCTCTGGTTTTCTGCGTGTGAGGGGGGATTTCTGAATCCCCAGACCTGTGCTGTGTGCGAACTGCGCCGCGGCAAAGTCTAAAACCTAGAAAGAAACACTAGAAAACTTATCCCAAAAAAAAACTAATTGTGAAAAAAAAATTTATTTTATTTTCAAAGAAAAAAACCAAACGTGTGGAGAGGAAAGATTTTTTAATTGGAGAAAAAAATTTTGAAAAGAAAAACCCCCAATTGACCCCAACCCCGGCCTCGGTCTCGGTCTTTTGATATATATATAGGAGAGTGAGCCTCCATAGCTTTCTTTCAAGTGAGAGCTTATGGGGAGTTGTGCCCTATATGTAGCCCACCCCCCAAGGAGTAAAGTGAGCATGTGGGATAAAGCCTTCGCCCTTTCCTCCACAAGCAAATAGGCTTTTGCCCCTTCCCCCATAGGGAAACGGACTGTTTTGAGGACCACGAGAGCTCCGGATAGGCAAACACGGTGCTGTAAAGCACGCTAGGACCCTTTGAACGATACGCTCGTTTCGAGCTATCACACGCCCTAGTTCAGGTTCGACCATAAGTAAGGGGATTAAAAACGGGTTAAAAACAATCTAAAAACAAGTAAAAACATGGTGCAAAATACCCAAGAAACCACTTGTGTGGGCTTCAAGGGTAGTTACCAACGCACGTAGGGTACCCACGTCACATGCATCTACGCTCTGGTCGGGTGCTGGAGTCTGAGCCACTAGAAAGCGTTTCGGTTTACGCAGGCTCACACCATCCCTCCACGTTAGCATCTTGGCCTTCCGCTGGGACCCAAGGAAGTGCAACCCAAGATCCACGAATAGTGGATAGTGACTCGTCCTCTGACTCAGAAGCCATGGAAGGGCACCCTACCAAGAACCCTGAGGAGACAAGCCAAAACATGCCAGTTTGGGCCCCACAACCCGGATCTAGCATGTTTAGTCGTCTAATAGAGACCTTTAGTAGAGCTACATGTTCGGAACATGCGACAAGCGAAGTAAATGAAGAAGGAGGGGTAGTGGATTCGCCATTCACATCTCATGTGGACCCTACTCTCCCAAAGAGTGTCCATGTGGATATCCTACCCACTTCGTTTAATGAGGGCCCTACTGAGCTACCACCTTCCGACGCGCCTCCTAAAGTAGAGGTCCCTAGAAGCCAATCCATAAGAAGTGACATTGCGTCCACTTCAAGAGAACCGTTTGGCACACCAAGTCTGGATGGGATATTTCTCAATGAAAATTGGGAATATGATCTACACACAGAGACTCTAACTGACCTATACACAGGTTACACATACCATGTAGGTTGGTTAGAAGTCCTACGATCTACATCTAGTGCCACTAATCTAGAGGAGCAACAACAAATGATATGTGAGGTTATTCATAGAATTATCCAAATTGAGAGGCAAAATAGGGGAGTGAACCTAGTTTCCACTGGCCCTATGAGGTTTTTGGATACGGGCAAGGCCAAACAACCAACCCTATCACAATTGGAGACTCCCTCGGTGAGACCCATAGACCCTTCGTATGTTGTTTCGCCTGGAGTCTCAATGCAGGTTGAGCCCACGAGCAGTAACTTTAGCTTTCCAACCTTGGCTCAACTTTCGATAAGGGAATCCACAATGCCTACCCCAATGATGAGCATGACAGAAAGCACACCTGTTACCACTGTAGTTAGTACGACACCGCTACCTAGTGGAACAATACCTACAACAGTGCGTGCCAGTGCCTGTCGACCCTATGTACCTATCGCTACTCATGCTAATGTAGCTCCTACGCCTCTTAGTATGCCAATGGCGTATGCTCCACAACTACCTTATCATCACCCTTATCCAAGAGGAGCTAGGCCTAGTCACATATCATACCTACGATTTTTGCAAACATACCCAGACCAACGCCAACTCCTATCAGCCAGGCTATCCCAGAAGTGCCTCCACCAGCTATGCCTGCTCACCTAGGTGATCTCGCAGCGTTTGCTCAGACGATCGGACGATCTATTACGGAAAACATGCGGGGCATGCCTAAGAGAGAACCTAGAAGCAAGGCAGTACAAGTGGCTAAGCTCACTCAAAACTTCAGTGGTAACGAAGATGTTAGGAAGCACATTGAAGTCTTTGAACACACGTGTGATTCCTTGGAAGAGCACAATGAGCTGCATAAATGTAAAGCCTTAGGCTTAACTTTGAGTGGGAAGGCCGGAGATTGGTATCGAACCTTAAGGGTTGAAGAGCGCACTCACTACCCCACTCTCAAGAGATTGTTCTTGAAAGAATACATACGTGAGGGTGTGCTTTGGGGAGTAGCATCTCAACTCCAAAAAGCTGAACGCGAGGAAGGGGAGTCAGTGAGAGACTTTATAAGTCGATTGAAGCATCTAAATTCTCGCTGCACTCCCGATGAGCGCTTCAATAACAACCAACTGCTCGATAGATTCATCCGAGGATTGCGCCACGAGGACATATACAATGGCCTAGTCATTAGAGGTCTTACAACGTGGGAAGCAGTCACTGCCAATGCAATCCAGTTAGAAGACAACTTGATGATTGCAGGTAAAAAGGTGTCTTCGGAGACAAAATCCGTTAGTTCGCAAGTATCTGGGCACGAGCCAATGACAGCAAAACCTATTGCCAAGGAGCCCAAGATATCCGAAATGTCTGTGACCGACCTTACTAAGGCTCTCCAAGAATACTTTAGGGGTAATCGAGCTCCTCAAAATAGCCATATGTACCCAAGAAGAGAGCAACAATGGTGTTCGGTTTGCTTAGGACCACATAGCACGAGTGAATGTCCCACATTCAGAGTCAAATTCAATGGAAATTGCAATGCATGTGGTAAGTATGGCCATCAATCTAAAGATTGCCTAGTACTTAAGCGAATGTTGGCAAATCAGGCACCACAAGCCTGGTCAAACACACCTCAAGTACCCGCGCTAATGCCTGCACAACCTGCCGAGCAACCGTCACAGCACATAGTTCCAAGGAATCCGAATGTAGTCCAGTCTGTGCCGTTACCACCGCCAGTGCTAGGACCACAACCTCCACATCCAAGGATTACCCCTATAAACTAGATGGGTTGTGAGTCACATAGTGCGTGTGGGGATTATGAAGAGGAGATAGACCCCACTGCTCCATATGGGATTGATACGTTTGAAATGATTCCCCA
The DNA here is from genome assembly GCF_041138505.1 of Cibotium barometz. NCBI lineage: Eukaryota > Viridiplantae > Streptophyta > Polypodiopsida > Cyatheales > Cibotiaceae > Cibotium > Cibotium barometz. The sequence goes on from NC_141065.1 coordinate 36,030,107, forward strand.
GTACTACATGGAGGATCATTTCGGGCAAGTCAAGCCTGTATATCAAGCGGCTGCTCTCGCCACAAGAGGGCAAAACCTTAATACCTTGGCGAGGAGACCACCTCTTCAATGCTACGATTGTGGTGGACTGCATCGTGTAGCGGAGTGTCCTAATAGGCTATAGAAGATCGCTACTCAGATGCAACCAAATCAAGGGAGCACATCGGGAATGCCGGTACTTACATGTAATCGTTGTGGCATAGATCATTTGATTGCTCAATGTCCACATAATCCTAATGCACCCAAGATTACGCCATTGAATTTGGTTGAGGTCACCAATGAGGCACAAGGAACCACACACGTTGTACCCGCGAATGTAGTTACACGATCAATGCTTCAAAATCAAAACTACATTCTTGAAGAGAGGGATACTGCATTAATCGCTCAGGCAAAGAAAAAGAAAACACGGCGGAAGAGATCGCTTAATGCCACGAGCTCCAAGCCTAGTTCAAAGACTAACATAGGGACCCCGTGTATATGAATGATCCTGAAGATGATTCCGATTCAATAGAAACCATGGAGACCAAAGCCACTACCTTAAGGGAGGAACCCACTCGGGAGCTCAATGAAGGAGAATCAAGCGAGTACCTAAATAAGGGGAAACAGAAGGAAACTTCCTCGGCCCCACAACCAAGTCAGTTAATGCCCTCTTGACCACCCAAACTGACTGAGACTCCCCAAGACAAGCCACGTGGGCCAAAAACCCTCAAGAAAAAGATTGGAACTTACCCAAAACCAGTTGAGGAGATTGAACAAGTGCAACACTTAAGGGGTTTGGTGGAAGAAACACAAAGAGAACTGGAGCCAAACTCGAGAAAAATCAAAATTCCAGACACAGTGTTTCCTACACAAGTTCAGCCTCACAGGAACCATAAACCGTTAGCTATACCTAGTATCATTCGGGAAGAAAGTGAGGATAGGACATCAGGAAGTGGGCAAACACCCTTTTTGCTTGAAAGAATGTTTAGTGAGGGAATGCCTGACCCTATCGAAGAGGAAGTGATTCCATCTTCACCAGTCCCTAGTCAAGGGGCGATGTCTCGAAAAGTACCGTTGAATGTGTCCAAGCTAATGGATTTCATGTCCTCTGAAATTAGAACCATGATCATATCCAAGTTATACGGAGATCCTGAGCTATTCTTAGCTCTTCGGGCATTTCTCAATGGAGAACTAAAGGCGGGGCTACCACAATTTGCAAATATGGATAGACCCGACACGCTTCAAGATGAAGGAGAACATTGGGATCTACAATCCAACCTAGATGAAGATTCGGTCGTTGAAATACCTGTTAACAAGTTGGGACAGTACTTTGAAGGTGACGAATCTAATGCAACCCTCCCCATTACTACCAAGGGATTAACTCTAAAGGGAATCCTTGATGGTGGTGCTGGCGTGAGCATTGTGACTAAATTGTTGGGAATCTATGGGAAGACCTCACCTTGAAGTCACAAACATAGTGGTTAAGATGGCAAACGGAACCATAGCTAAACCTATTGGAATGTTAAGGGACCTTAAGATCAAGGTCCTGGGATACAAGGTAAAACATACCTTCATTGTAATGGATTTCTCTAAGCATCCTATGTCATATCAAATGATCTTAGGACGTCCTTTCATGAGGGAAGCACAAATGGTACATGACTGGTCGAAAAAGCATGTCTACCTACAATTCCAGGACTCTGTCATTCGAGTTGATCTTGAGAATGGTCAAGCGCATCCTTTAGGAAGCAAGGTTATCATCGATAATCGATCGGATACCACTGTTCACTCCGCCCCATTAAGATATTGCTATACATGCAAAAAAGAGACTAATGATGGGAAAGATTCTCCTTATATGGATGTCCTACCGGGTATGACTGAGTCGGATAATGTGGATTGGGTACACCTAGCGGCAACCATAGACACATGGGGAAATAGAGGCACAAGTTGGGTAACACCTGAGGGGTAAGATATGCCACCATTAGTGCCAATATGATAGGTGTTATGCACTTGACTCCTGATGGCGATAAAGTGCCAATAAACATGATAGGTGTTATGCACTTGACTCCTGATGGTGGCGAGAAAGTGCCAAACTCCACTGACACTGAAAGCAGCAAAGACTCTAACCAATGCAACTCTGAGTATGAATCTCAAGAACAAACTGACTCTGAGCCTGATGGGGGGGATGAATCAAATATTCACCCAAATGTGGAAGAAAGGTGCTCAAGGCCTAGGACAGTGACCTCCTGCAGTTCATCCGCCGAAAGTGAGGGGGACATAAGTGAAGATCGACCAAGTGAGTTTGAATCTGACAAAAACAAAAATCAAAAACTTGGTAAGAAGAAAACGAGACATAAGCGACAACGCTATCGAGCTAATGTATGAACTGCAATAAACAAGGAGAGATCCACTGCAGAATGGCTTAGTTATGTAGGAGCTATTGACGCTCATCGGAAGTTAGCGGATAATTGGGGACAACAGCGTGCTAGGCGCCAATTAGAAACCAACTTGGGAATTACGCAAGTATTTTTCGAGGAGACAGAGAAGGATTCACTGGAATCTGACCTGCCTCTAAGATACCCAATTGAGCTACAGAGTCCTTACGGAGAGGTGCTGTATAATGCACTATTGGATACAGGAGCTCAACACAATTTGCTATCATATGGCGTGTGGTGTCAACTTGGAAAACCACCTTTATCCAAGAGTGCTATCCAAGTTCAAGGAATCAACAAGAAGAAAACCCCTGTCTCAGGAATTCTGCACACTCCGATTGCCTATGACAAGGGGACCGTAATTCAAAGCTTTTTGGTTATGCCTGCTGGTACCATGGAAGGCACTGTAAACTTAGGGCGCAAATGGATGTTGGCCACCAAGTGCAATATCGATTGGGCAACCAGACGAGTCACAACGCAAGAACCAACACTCAGTATGACCGCTCAAAATCCTGCTCCTAAGCCATCGACTCTGGACAAAATGATGGATAACGAAAAATCACCAAGTCCAGTGGCAAAACCATCTTTGATTGTTTGCCATCCCTCTAACGCTTCAACGCCAAGAGTGGAAACATGCAGGGTGGTCTCTAAAGCTCCGCTTACTATGCCAAAAAATACATACAAATGGGTCCCAAAAGCTTCGTTAACAGTTACTTCCCCTGCTCAATCTCGTTCAACCACACCAAGAAGCCTCGTAAAAGGAAAGCAGCTACCCACCCGAGAAAGGGCAATGTAACATCACGATGGATCCCTAAAAAATTATTAGTAGCCCAAGGGTACTACGAGGGGAATGACCAGATTTGGGTCCCTAAACATAAGTTGAATCCCTCTACATCACCTGTAAAACCTTGCAAACCAAATGTTGCCACCCCAACAACAATTCAAGACCATGGTAAGGGAAAGGTAACAGAGTGCTCCGCACCACTTCTTCCAGAGCTAGTTTGGATTCCCAAACGATATCAATCAATACCACCTAGCTCAGGAAGGGGGGAGTCACATGAAGCTTCTAGCTCTTCATGCCAAACACACATTGATATAGAAGTTTCTTCATGCTCTACTCCTACTCTTGTCAACACCCAACAAGAGACCAATGAGTCTATGTCTCCCTTTGTAAAAGTATCGTCGGAAACCATTTCCTCCATTCGTCAATGGGAGTGTACACTACCATCTCTGCAATTGGATGTGGCCACAAGGGTCATAAAAAGCTATCTGCCCACATCACAACCTATGACCGGCTGGACAAATTGGTTCCAAGAAGCTGCAACATCATTACAGAAAATATGATCTACCCAAGGAAAGGGGGAGCATGTACTCACACTCAACATTCTATTGCTTCCTCCCTAACCTTCTCCCCTGACCATGTAATTGCCAAATTCAAGGGGATGTATATATATAGCTTTATACATTTAAAAAAAATAAAAAGAAAAACAAAGAAAAGAAAAACAAAAAATAGTAAAAAGAGCAAGAGCACAAAAAGAGGAGAAATATCTGTATACAATCAAGAACTAGATTGACCTGTCATAAACCTAATGATGCTATATCTGTGTTTGCAGATATGGCAGATGCACGATCATCATACACTTCATCCACTCCTACCTTTGGTGAGAGGTATCATCTGTACCTTTCTCAGATATTTCACATGTGCTATCTTGTAATTGAAATTGAATGGGATCATATAGATGTACTAGCCAGAGAGGAAAATGTTGAGGAATTAGAATGGCTTATTCGCCTATTGACCATGACTGACCCCTACTCCGTAGAGGACATATCCCCGATAGCCCAATGCTTTCCTTTTCCACAAGATGACTATCCTCGCATGGTTACATTCTTGATGAGTTTATGTGGATGGGAAAATGAAAAGGAAATATCTGACAATGATGAATGGACGGATGAAACTCATGGCACTACTGAGGTTGACTTTATTTATTTGGATGATGCGGATAGAGGTTTAGCCTTAGGGCTAGAGCCAGGACTCTACAACATCCTCTTACCGTATTCTCAGTAGTAGTGTGGTGACTGGTAGGTAGGTTAGTGTTTTCAAGTTTTTTCTAGTTTGGATTCCTTAAACAAGTCTTTAATTTTTCACACTGATGTGCCTCTCGAGGTATAGTGCTTGTTAGTTGGTTGTACAGGTGGAAAAGTTTGAGGTGGGTTCGCTTTCAAGTCCTGAAATAGCCGCAATGCTCATATATAAATATCTAATCAAATTGCGGGCATTTCTCTCATCGAATCAAGAAGATCTCCAAAATACAGGTGTAATTCTTCCATACCCACTCTCTTTCGTTTTTACTGTTCAATTAATTGCATAAACTATAATGCATGACCACATGGAAATTGTCAACGTACTACTTAGTTTTTGAAGTTGCTTGCATGCTAGTGTAAATCATTAATGAGCTTAACTTTATTGGAAATATTCCTAGGCAGCATGACGTCTTTAGTTAACCTTGGAATACGATTGTCTTAGGTCTAGGATCAAACCATCTTAATGTTTGACACCTGGCCATGTGTGTGTTGACCTCTAGAACATAGCTATTACCCTTTGTCGAAAGGATGCAAGACAAATTATAGTTCAGGAGCGAAGATCAAAAGAAATAGATTTTTTTTAAAAAAAAACCTACAATAAATGGCAATACAAGTCTATGATGTGCTTTAATGTTGGCCTATCGCCTTATTGATACTTGGTAGGCGAGGAGTATTCTACTCCAGACCGATGCCTTGGTTGGTAGGGGGTAGTCTTGCCTAAGGTGAACTAATAGATTCCTGGATAATGCCTTGTGTTAAACATAGTACTAGGATCGATGTTAGTTTTGCCTTAGGAAGGTCGCCATTGTGTGTAAAAATTGTCACATGCATTTTTTTTAAAAAAAAGGCAAAAGGCTCCTGTAACTCTAATGTTTCTTGTGTCCCTAGACTCGTGGTATTAACTTGTTCTTAGAGTAGACACAGTGTGGTCATCTGTTTATTTATTAAGCTTGGTTATTTTCCTTGACTTAGGCCAGTTATAAACCTTGATTAACCTTTGACACCTTGCTAACTCTTGATTTACTTTCAATAATTTTAAACTCCTGTTAATTTGCTACACTAGCTCATTCATGTGACCCCTTAAACTAAGTTCTCATAGCAACATCCATTGTAATCTAACAGGCTTGAATTTATACACTTTATATCTTTTGAATTCCAGCATACTTTCACTCTACTTCCCTGTTTTGCAGACGGTCTACCACAACAACCCTATCGAGCTTACCATACCATAGCTTCCGGGACGGAATCTACATCAGGAAGGGGGGCATGTTAACCTATGACGGACATTGAGACGTACTATGTTTTACGTCATTAATTTAAATATTCTGAGTCATGGGCCGGGCTTGTCGGCACCATATGTTAAGGATGAAGGGATTGGGTGATCGCCGATGAGAGGCGCACCTTGAATATCAGTAGGATAAGGGTTAGGATCGACCGGCCAGGTATGGGCGCCCAAGTGTGAACGGCCAAGTCACCTATAAGAGTCAAATGTAACCCTAAAATCCTCACATGTGTTGTGAATACAAGAGTGCTCTTGCCTTATCTTCTTGGTTTCCTTCTCGTGCGTGTGAGAGAGAGAGAGAGAGAGAGAGTGAGAGAGCGATCGAGCACTGTGTAGCGGCGAGGCAGTAGAGCGGCGAACGACGGCTCCTCCTTCACTGCTGCAACGCGGGAATCCTTCACGGCGGCGGTTAGAGCGGTGAGTGACACACCATTGCATTCTGTTTGAGCTTGCTTTCCTGGTTGTATGCTTGCAGCCATTCGTGGCTCGCATACGGTGTTCGGTAAGTCCCCAGCTACGACCTGTGCGACAAAAGCGCACAGAGGGCCTTGATATGGGAGGGGTGGAATTGGCATGAGATTGTGTTTGGTTTTCTAAGAGAAAGCTTTATGTGTTAGAGGACCCTTCAGTACCTAGCTCTGAGATCGTTAGTAGACCTCCATTTGTGATTAGTCTGGCACCATACATCATCCCATGTTCTGGTCCCCTTTTGTGCAATTTATGTGCATGTTTGTATAAGTTTGTTGAGATATTATTTTCTACTTCCGTGGAGAACCAGGATGGAATCCAAGTGTAGAATATGTGCATATTTCTTGATTTTGCAATGCAATTTGAGTTCAAGCTTACATCTATTCCAGGCCTGCCATATAGATTTGACAAGAGGGTTTCCCTTCAGTTTGATTTTCATCAAACTGAAGAAGAGCATCATTTTTGGGAGCTTTTTCCATTGATGGAAATGAGCACGCCTGGAATTATCCAAATTTTGATTGAGAAGGACTTCCCAGTCTTCTTGCGGAGCTAGAAAACTTCTAACTATCCATTTAGCAGCCATCCGATCTGTAACATCAATTATGTTTGGTATGCCCAACCCACCATTTCTTTTGGGTCTTGCACATACATTCCATGCCACTTTGGGGATCTTTGATTTGTCTGCATTTCCAGAACAGAGACAATTCCTGCATATTTTCTCTAGCTGTTTAAGATCTACATTTGAAGGGCGCCAGTAGTAGCAAGAGAGAAAGTAGATGGCAGAAGGGAAAAGGATGTGCTTGAGAACCACTATTCTTCCTACAAAACTCTGTTACATACCAAGCCATCGTTTAAACTTGCTTTGCATTTTGTCTAAAATCCATAGCCACCTTTGATGCATAGAAACCCCAAAACCCATCGGGATCCCAAGAAGTCTGAAGATTTGCCCCTCTTTTATGACCTTGCAACCTTGATCTAAGAGCCACTACGGTAGCTTTGACATCATTGTTCTGATTCCAATTTTAGAGTGGTTAATGGATAGACCCTGATGCCAGACAGAACAATTTGAGACATTCCCAAAATGCATGAATAGGTCTATGGTCATTGTGTATAAGACCATTAGTATCATCTGCAAATTGTTGTAGACATGTTTGCCCTTTATTATCTGGGAGGTGGATGCCCTGTGTGTGCCCCTTTTCCATTAACATTCTAAACCAGCCACCCAAGTGCGTCAATAGCTATAGCAAATAGCAAGGGAGCTAGAGGGCATCCCTGTCTAATAGATCTATTCAACGCAAATGATTCAATGAGATTACCATTTATTGTAACTCTGGCCACGGTGTTGCCAAACAACACTTGCACCATTTTTATAAAGTTGGGAACCAACCCCATATCCTCGAGGGACTGCACACTAGTCTAGGTTTTATCAAAGTCAATTTTGAAGAAAATAAAATCTTGTTGAGTCTGTTGGGCATGTTCCACTCCCTCCCACATAGACCTCTGATAGCATCAAGTATATATCTCCCAATGGATGCCCTGTGTGTGCCCCTTTTCCATTAACATTCTAAACCAGCCACCCAAGTGCGTCAATAGCTATAGCAAATAGCAAGGGAGCTAGAGGGCATCCCTGTCTAATAGATCTATTCAACGCAAATGATTCAATGAGATTACCATTTATTGTAACTCTGGCCACGGTGTTGCCAAGCAACACTTGCACCATTTTTATAAAGTTGGGAACCAACCCCATATCCTCGAGGGACTGCACACTAGTCTGTCATAGGTTTTATCAAAGTCAATTTTGAAGAAAATAAAATCTTGTTGAGTCTGTTGGGCATGTTCCACTCCCTCCCACATAGACCTATGATAGCACCAAGTATATATCTCCCAATAATGAATCCTTTCTGCTCAAGTCTTATCCACTCCTCCAGGTGACCGGAAAGTCATGTGGCTAGAGCTTTTGCATATATTTTGTATGCTATGGTAAGCATAGTTATCGGTCACCAGTTAGAGATCTCCTCTAAGTTTAGTGACCCTGCACCATACCTCATTGACTCATTCCAAACCCCAAGTAGGGGTCTGGGAAGGAAATATACAATCCCAAAAGTAAGCATTGGTATATTTATGTACAGTCCTGGAAGTAAGTATTGGTAGGTTGTTGAGTGAGTGGTTAGATACTTATAGGGCATTCAACCCCTTGGCCTATTCTATGCTAAGGGGGGTGATATCCAACTACATGCTTTCAGTGATTTTGATTGGGCAGGATGTTATGATTGAGCAGGATGTTATGATACGTGAGTGTCTACTTGATTAGGCAAGATGTTATGACACATGAGTGTCTACTTGCTTTCATCTTGGTGATTCATATACCTTCATAAGGTCAGAAAAATCTGAACTTACGAATTGAGAGATTTGAGAAAGAAATAATAGTGAAGAAGGACAAAGACAAAAACAAAGTATTTGAAAGATCAAAAATAAATAAACTAACAAACCTAGCTACTACGGAGAGGAAATCAAAAGATAATAGTGGCCACTTCGAGTTGTGAAGCTGAGTACATGGTAACTTTTATAGTGGATGGCTAGACACCTTTTGGCAGATCTTGGTGTTGGACAGTAGTCCCCAACCTCCATCTTCATTGATAGTAGCCAGAGTACGTTGTGAGGAGCCAAGTGTTTCATGCTCACACAAATCACATTGAGCTGCACTATCATTATGACACGGAGAGGGAGAGATTAGTAGATAGTCTCCATCCTCTTGGGAGGGGAATAATGTGAAGCAAGTGCAAGATGTTGTGATTTGCATAGGTACGAAATATCCCATCAAAGGCCTAGGGTTTCGTCCTCAATTGGCTAGGAATTCTGATGATCCATGAGGTACTATTGGTGATTAAACACACAGAGAGAGAGAGAGAGAGAGAGAGAGAGAGAGAGAGAGTTGGCCTCCTCACTTTCCCCCTATTGATAACCTCTCTATTGACCAAAATCTCTCTCTCTCTCTCTCTCTCTTGTGTGTATCCACTAGAAGCTGTGTATGTGTGTGTCTCTCTCCACTAGAAGCACTCTCTCATCTCGTCTCTCTCTCAAACACACACACACACATGAAAATGAGTGTCTCTCTCTCTCGCACACACACACACACATGAAAATGACACATGAAAATGAATGTGAGAGAGAGAGAGAGATGGACCCACATGCATGTATAGGGGACATTTGGCATGGAGATTATGATTTTCGAAATACAAAAGTCAAAAATACCTTAGCCTTTTCCTAAGGTTATAAAAAATAACGGGTGGGACACGTGTGTAAGCATCCAAGTGGTTGGTTGTATCTAAATAAAAACTTCAAGACAAGGTGAAGTTTTATAGCGCGAAGGTGTGAAGGGTCCCTTAAAAGAAAAGGCTACACACACCTTTTTATTTCGCGAAAAAATAATATAATTTAGGTTTTTAAAAAACGAGGAAAAAATAATAATAAAAAACAAATTGGGTTTCCCCTTCCATCCTCTAACCTTGAACACCTCTCTCACAACCATAGCCAACGCGCAGGCTTGCATCCATCATCAAGACTCCATAGACATAATTTTATTACTTGCCCTTCTCTTGCAGTGTAAACCAAATCCTGCACTTTCTCTCTCTCAAAGCCCATCTTGGAAACCGACGAAATTCAATGATTACCCTAGTCACAATTTGAAGCGTTTTTTTTCCCCCTTATGTAAGTTCCTAACATGATCTCTCCATGCAACCTTTGCTTTTTTTTTTTTGCTTTTTTACGTTTTATGATACAAATCCCTCCTTTCTCCCAATTGGGTTCTCTAGGACGCATTAAATGGGTTCTCTAGCATGCAAATTCCAGATGTGGGTTGATCGAAAATCTCACATTGCAGGTGCAGAGTTTTCACCATTAACATCACATGGTGGAAAGCTCAGGCGAGGAGGGCAACATAGACATGGGCGATGAGGAAGGGGGGAAGAATTGGGAGATGGGTCTGCTGAGGGATTCAGAGGCGATGTCCTCTATAGAAGACATGGTTTTGGATACGGATCTGAGAGGGAACTTGCTGCCCATCAATGGAGCTATGGAGTTTGGAGGCAGTGAAGAGAGAGAAGAAATTCAGGATTTTTCTGCCATGGAAACCCACATGAGATTTCTGGACAGCGAGGCCATGGAAGCTGTGGAGCTGGAGGCCTCACAGGGTGGTGGACAAAGTGCAGCAGCGTCAGAGGTGGATGTGGCCGCCCAAAACCTTTGCAATTCCATCAAAATTGAAGAACGCCAGCTCTCTTCTGGCACAGGAGCTGATTCTTCGTTCTTTGCTACCCAGGACTCCCCCACCATGCCACGGGGCATGGAAGAAGGGAGAGTGCCTTTATGGATCAAGGTACTTTGAACCCCCTTTTATACAAGCACTTTCACGTTAGGTGTTATTATAAATAAAACAAAAATATCAATGGTTCCTATGTATCTTAATACACACAAAGGTATAACATAAATATATATTCGTGAAAATCCCCTTTCTTACATCATGAACTATTTAGCTTTGTCCCCTTTGGAAATGGGTAGGCTACAAAAGATCATATTTATGTTTATTGAACCCCCTTTCCAAACCGCTGGTTTGCACACACACACACACACACACACACACACACACATCCATATATAACGGTTCATGAATGCAAATATGTATGTATGTACTTATACATGTGTGTGTGTTCAAGGCATATATATGTAATACATGTATTATGACAGATGTATATGCATGCATTCTTAGATAATGCATAGGCAGTAATTAAGATGTTAGGATTAGAACCTATGACAAATCTTGTGTAGGTGCTCTAGCAATTTTACCCCCCTGAACTTTTATATTTAGATATGAAAGAGTCTTGATGAAGTTTAATTTTGTTTTGTTACAATTAAAACCCACTTGCAAATTTTTCCTTTGCAAAATGCTAAATTGGCAAAATGCTAAATCGTCTTTGTATAATGGAGCCCAAAAATAATGGTTGCTTTGTGGATCATTAGGTTTTTCTGCCCTCAAAAGCCCCCCCCCCCCCTCCCCCCGGCGGGCCGGTGTATGTTCAGGGTCAAAACGGCTTAGGCTTGGTCTTGAGAATGCTCATTTGTATATGCCTAAAAGACTTGATGCTACCAAGGATGCGGTTCTACTTAGACTCATATATATCTTAGAGGAACCATTAGCCTGATGGTAAAGATGTATGTCTTGGCACCATGTCATCCATAGATTCTTGAAAGAACGGAACATCGTGACTACAGCTTTGATATTCTACATACTATTGCACTTCAGATGCACTTGACATGTGGAATCTTTTTGATTGGAATTCGTCATCACTTGCTGTGGTTGCTTTTTTGGTTGCAGTGCCGTATTAAGATCGAGTATTTGCTTGAAAGTGTTAATGGATGCTCTTAGTATGAGCAAATTTCTAGAGCCTTGTTCAAGTTATTACTTTTTATGGATGAAGATGTATGCTACACTGCACACCAGCTACACATGCAGTTTATTGGATATTGTCCTAGCTTGAGGCTTTACCATGTACCAAATATCGGCGTCCGATACAGTTTTTGTTTAATGTTGGGTGGCATGTCCAGGTCTCTTGGTTGGGTTAAGCATAGGCTTGAGCCAGGGCAGCCAGTGTTCATCTGTTGACAGAGGTTCACACAGACTTGGGTTGTAAGTTGGGAGACATCAAGGGCATTCCCCCTCTCAGTACCCCCTTTTTTTTCTAGTTCCCCTAGATCTTCTAGTTCTCTCGATTCCAATTTCCCAGCCCGTCATGGCTCTAATTCTGGACAGAGGCATTGGTCTACCATGAAAGACGAGTGGTCCCAGATGTTGAAGCAGCCCAAGTTCAACAAAGGGTGAGTCAATCACCAATTGTGCTTGGGGAATGTATATGTAAAGGCAATCCTTCTCAAATGCAAGTGTTTAATGGAGATTAAAGAAGAGTGGAAGACTTGGACAAGAAACACAAGCAAGACAGATACCTATATTATATTGCTAAGGATAGCTCTATTTACAAAGCCTGTGCCAAATTGGCTCAAACTGGGAGAAAACCCTAATCTCTACTGAACAAGGTCTTTCTGGTCAAGCCAAGTTGCATCTGAGCAAATGCTGGCTGACAAGAGAGACCAACTTGCTGCCAAAATTGGCTGCATCGGCACGCCTCTGGCAGCCCACAATCTAGAGGAGTGTCACCGGCTTTGGACTCGATCCCCGAGCTTATGGGTTTTGATTTAACTCATATATTTTATGTCACGTGCATCCCACACTTGGATGCCATGTGGCCATACTTGTACATTAGGTGCAAGTCTTAGAGTATTAACTGGCCCTTTGTGAGCCCTCATCCAGCCAAGGATCCACTATGTAGGGTCATGGTTAGTTGTGCATGTCATGCACATGAGGTTAGTGCATGTCTTGCACGGCTGTCACCGTCTGGAATGATGTTGAGGTGTACCGGGCATTTATTAGGCTTCCAACCGGATGCACGTGCATTAGGTTAGGTGAGGAGATGGACTCTGTAGGAGTTTGTCTCCAGGGACGGCCATGGAGGGGCTGTCCAAGAGCCACCTACACCTTAGGCCAGCCCTTAAACACTTGGGACAGCTTTGTGTCAAGCCCAGAATCCTTGTTGGCCAGTAGCAGAAGCTCACACGTATGAAAGGCGCCTCGTTAAATGCAGATGTCATTAGTCGTGAGCAGGCCGACAGCTATAAGGGCAGACTGACTAGCATATGGGGGTTGTCACATGCACCCTGCAGTGTGGTGCTATGTGACTTCAATGTAACATTTTACATCATTAGTACCATTTTTAGGAATCTTTGTCGTATGCCGTGGCCCCATTGTGAGCCCCGGTCTCGGACATGTTGGGCATGAGCTACGTAGGTCAGTCTCTCAAGTCTCTCAGCCTTTGGTGTCAGGGTCAATCCCTTAACCCACTTGGAGAACAAGTATATAAGCCATCGGAGGCTAGGCATGGTTAAGTCAGTCCATTAGAATGCATTAAACCAAGCATATAAAGGCATGTAGAGGTATAGTACATGGGCCAGTCCATGGGATAGCCAAGGCATGTCTTATGCCTTGTTTAGGGTACCAAACACCATAGGCAAGACCTAATGCTCAGTCGGCCAGCTTAAGCAACCCTTAAAACAGCAGTTGGCCAGCACTTATGGCAGCCAACTCACATGTGTGAAAGGTAGCAGCATTTAATGCTTATTATCAGGTCGTGGCTTGTTAAAACAGGGCGATAGCAGTAGATCTCAGCGGACTGCAACATATATCTCATATATGGCGCCCCACGATCCATTGCATAAATCATCTCATTGCAGAGAAGTTCATCAAGTAGATAGTGAATATGTGTGCCTAAAAGCCTTCAGTTTTTCCTAGAGTATACAATCAGCCTTCAAGCACCTTGTGCTTCATTCCCTAGGCAGAATAGAAGATCCTCTCATCTTCAGCCACTATATCTGCATATCCTCAGTAGTTCTGGGACTTGCATAAGTGGCTTCATAGAGTCTATTGGGTTAGCATATGGTTCACCCTGTGTGCAGTCTTCCTCTTCCTTGCGTTTGGCAGTCCACAGTCATCATTCACATCATTGTACAAAGTTCTTCAAAGTAATACAAGCAAATACTCTTTCTTGTAGGGCCCTTTAGTGGGTAATTGGAACGCAATTGTAAGAAATCGGAAGGTCCACGGGCTATGGAGGTTCATACAAGATCATCATGATGTTGATGTGAGTAGGAGATGAGGTTTGAGGGGAAGAGGAGATGGACCTCAAGCCATAGAGTGTGGAAGCATAGACATGGATATGGAAGAGAGAGATGCAATTGAACTCAAGTGAGAGAGATATTGCACATGAACACAATGATTGTATTATGAATGATAATACTCACACCATGTACAATGTATTTATAGGCACTAAGGCCTTATCTTCGAACCCTTACTAAGAGGTGGTTCACACCTAGAGTATTCATACCAAAAGACTCAATAAACCTTTCACACTACTAAGACTTTGATAATTCCAACATCCCTCCTTGGAGCGAAGGTGGTGAGACCCAAATGCAAAAGAAGCAACTGCTACGACCCTGTGTTTTTCCCTTTGGACAACAAGCAGGTGGGCACGGGCACGGGATGGACAGTGTGGATTTATATGGGAACGTAATGATGGAGTCTGTCTTAGAGTCTTATGAATTGGCTGATTTCATTGTGGTTGGAGTTCCACGGCCAGAGTTGGAGGAGAAGGAGCTTTCACTTTCTACTAGGAAAGAGCGGGAGGCTCAGGCACAGTTTTGGGATCTTGTCAATGCGTGTGTGCGTTCTTTCATCTTCCTTAATTGCACACCCCAAGTGATCAACCACATCAAACACACGACGCTGGCCCAAGGGATTTGGCTTCTTTGTACAAGAGGATATCACCCATGAAGAGAATTTCCTTGGAAGTGCAAATGCGAGTGATGAATCTTGGAAAGTCTTCGACGATGCGCGAGCACAGCAACAAACTCTAGGCTCTTTCAGCAGGAGGTTCTTAAGGCTGGGAAGGAGATATCTTCAGAGGATATGGTCATCACTTTGCTGTCTCATCTTACCCCTTAGTACTGAGCTTTCTATTCTTCTTTGATCACGAGTGGGAGGCTCAACACCATTACATGGGAGGAGCTTGTGCTGATGGTTTTGGACCAGGAAGAGCGGTTTACGAACCCTCCATAGGGTGGAGGTTCTGAGGCCTTGCCTGGCCAGCGGTCGAAAGGCCGCAACAACAACAACAACAAGGGCAAAGGAAAGTCTTCACCGGCAAAGTCTTTTGAGAAGAAGCCCGACTGAGAGCGTGATGCTTTGAAGGCCGACCGGACCTGTGACCATTGTGGCTAGAAGGGTCACTATTGGAGGAAGTGTCCTCAGCGGAGTACCTAGAAAGGTGCTGATTCTTGAGTTGCTGCAGTTGCAGCTGCAAAGACTCTAGCTTTTGTGCACTTGAGGATTATGGACACTGGAGCTTCATCTTCTTCGAGCAGGGAGGCAGTTGGTCTCACCGCTAGGGATACTCGGGTGTGGATTCTAGACAGTGGTGCTTCTAGGCACATGACTCCTTCCCGAGAGTTATTACAGGATCTTCGAAGGCAAACAGGTCACATCCTTACAAGTCCACTATCCCGATTCACAGTGAGGTCAAGTTGGAGATCATTCTTGATGGTAGAGGGGGGAAGCATTCCTCCCAGGTTCTTATGTCCCATCTCTTGGTTTTCATCTTTTGTTAGTGCATGAGGTTTGCAAGACTAGCATACGGGTGGAGCATTTTGTTGCTCTCTGGGACAAAGAAACAGGCCAAGTTGTTTGGGAAGGCGGAGTGGAGAATGGGATTTACAAACTCTCAGCACTCTCTTCTTTGATAGGTACTCAGCTAGGTGATTTGTGCCAGTTTCGTTATGGCTACTTGAATGTGGATATGCTAAGGGCTTTCCGGGACCATATGGTGGATGACTTGCCAGATGTTGGTACTAGGCAGGGACATTCTAGTTCTTGCGTTCGTCAGTCAGATGAGCTTTTACAGGTAAATTATGCATTGATGTCTCGTATCATTCGGGACAAAGAGCCTCCTTTAGTTAAGGAAGCTCTTTTCCAGGAGACTTGGAGGAAAGCCATGCAAGTGGAACTTGAAGCTATAGAGAAGAATAACACTTGAGAGTTGGCTCCGACTCCCGAGGCCGTCAAAACGGTCAGTCATTGGTGTCAAGTGGGTCTACAAGACCAAGTATACGTCTGATGGGTCGATGGACAAGCTCAAGGCCAGATTTGTGTTTAAGGGCTATGCTCAATGTCATGTGCACAGTGTGTATCTACCGTGTGCTACATGCACACAAGACTAGCTTCGAGGTTTGGGAAAGCTTGGAGCTAGGCAGGCTGATTGGCGAGTTGAGTTAGGGATAGACTAACGGGCGGGCACCCAGGTATGGACGGGCGGGCGCCTAAGTGTGGACGCCCGATGACCGGCCAAGAGCCTATAAAGGGTGGCCAAGGTTAGTCATTAGTCGTATAGAGTCTTGCGTGTCTTTGTGAGAGCTCTATGGTCAGGAGCCTGGATCTAGTGCAGATGTGCACCTGCTTCATGCAGCCGAGGCCGGCAGTAGTCTCGAGGCCCGCGAGGGTAGCTTCGTGGCGGTACGGGACGCCACGAGGTAGAGATTGGTTGGTATGTCCATCTAGTTAGCTCAACTCATGGCTCGGTGGGGACAGCCAAGACTTGTGGGCGGCTGTCATGGTTGGGAGGTGAGTCAGGCCTGCACCCCCTTCACGTTTGCTTGGTTTTGTTTGCAGGTTTCGAGTCTTGTACCAGGAGCGTTCTACGAGGAGATCCTATGGGGATTTGACAATGGTATCAGAGCAAGCCTCGAGAATGAGTAAGTCGGTAGGTAGAGAAGATGAGGTCTAAGGAAAGGTATGAGTTCGAGAAGATTGCTGTTTTTCTGTTTATACTCTTTTCAATTTTCAGCATGTTGCTTTTGCATCATAGGAACCCGTGATGTAGGTTTGGTCTTGTATGGGTTGTTTGCTTTGTAAAGAAGAAGGGCTAGATGTGTTTCTTGCAACTGTATGAACAGTTGAGAGAGACATGAAATGAAATGAAATGCTATATTAATGTCTTCAAAAGGCCAAAGTGACCTATGAGACCAAAGTTACAACCATGTGACATCTGATACACTCTTTGGAAAAGAAAAGAGATAGCTCCACAATACATCAGTAGGGGGGAAGCTAATGCTACTAGTCAAAATGGGGTACATGAGTACATGGATACATGAATACATGAATATGGGGGAGAGAGAACGAAAAAGCCAGCCGGCTGTTGTTTGTAAGAGAGAGAGAGAGAGAAAGAAAGAAAGAAAGAAAGAGAGATATATTAATGTCTACGAGAGGCCAAAGTCGGCCTATGAGTCAAAAAATAATACAACTGTGTTCTTCCGGTCATCGAAAGAAAAGGAAAAGAAAGAAAAGAAAAAGTGTGCATGTGTCTGGATACAACCATGAATCATCATGGATCGGTGGAGCCCATATACAAACAATCTAAAGGGCGGTGGGGATGTGGATGGAGTGCTAAGGCAAGATGCATCTCTATATGCTGAAGGGGTAGTACAAGCATGCCTTATGTGCATAAAAAAAAAAAGCCACGCGAATCTGTATCTAGTCGCAGTTCTATGGATGTACACGCAAGCAGGTGACTGCTCTTGTGCAGTCAAGTGCAGCGTGGGCCAGGTCCGTAAGAGCTTAGGTTGGCACGTAAAAGCGTAGGCGACGAGGTACGTGTACTCGGCAGGCGGCCAGATATGTTGCAGTCGGTCAGGTATGCACGCATAACCAGACGTAGGCGCCCAGGCGTAGGCGCACATGTATGCGCACAGCCGATTGCAGGCACATGTAAACAGGCGTACGGGTGGCAGGAAATCGGGCGCAACAAAAAAGCGAACAGCAAACGCGTGGCGTGGAGTTTTTAGCTTTTGTTTTTTTAGAGAGAGAAAAAAAATCCCACGTTTATCTTTGCTTTCGTTTTTTGTTGAACCTTAGAGAGGGTTTAAAAAAAACCCACATATTGCTTCTATTGCTTTGTAAAGCGTTTCTTATTATTATAAGAAAAACAGAATATATATATATATATATATATATATATATATATATATATAACAAAAAAAAAAACACAAAAGCAAAAGCTTACTTGGGGAAGCCTATAAATTCTCCTTAAGCGGGCTTCTTGCCACACATCTCTCAAGCTCTCAAGCTCTCTAGCACTCTTCTTTGTGCAAGATAATACTTTTCTCTCATCTTGCCCTCTTCAAGATGTCGACCCAAAAATCCGAGTTGGAGCCCATTCTCGAACGTGAAGACGTGCCAGCTACGGAAGCCACCGATGGCGATCTTTTCGACGATTTTGTTTCAAAATCAGATTTCCAAGAGTTTAAAGTTGCTCTCGAAGCTTCTTCCTCGGAATGTCAAGCACAAATCGCCGCGCAGATGCAGGCTTTATAGAACTCCATCTCTTTGTTGACCACTACCCTTCTCAAGAAAGAGGATGACTATGATGTTGTTGCCCGGTTTGCTACTTTGACCATGACCTCGCAGAACCTCACTTATGAGGTCTATCTCCAATTTAGGAACTTGCAGATGAAAACTACGAAGATGGATTCCACAACTCTCTTGGGTTTCTTTGTAGCCGGTTTATCTGACCCATACCGTTTACAGGTTAAAAACAACAAATGCAAAACTTTGAACGAGGCTATTCATTCCGCTTGTATCTATGATGATACAATGGTCTCTTCCAAGTCTAAACCGGCGATCGAGCAGGAGAACAAGCACAAAAGGAAGTTCTCCGCACCGATGGCTAGCATGACAGAAGAAAAGTCTTCGGACCAACCTTCGAAGAATTCAACTTCGACCTTAGCAAAGAAAAAATGTCTCCTTAAGGCTTTGAAGCTCAAGAAGGAGGGACGTTGTTTCATCTGCGAAGAAAAAGGACATATGCGTAACGAGTGCCCGAAGCAAAAGGGTTCAAAGACCAACGCAGGACCCAAGCCAAAGGTAGCTAACAAGTTGTCTTTAATAGGTACGTCAGTTACTGTACTTTCTCGCCCTAGTTCATGTTCTGATTGTTGTTCAACTCTAAAGTTTTTGGCTTGTATGATCTTCTCCGAGTTTATGGAGAAGTGAATGGCCATAGAATCCACATTCTTCTAGACCCTGGTAGCTCACACAATTTTGTTAATTACAAACTTATGCAGAAATTGGGTCTTGACACAACACCTAGCGATCATACCTATGAGGTACGCCTACCTGCGGGTCGGCAAGTATGGGATCGAAAGGTGGAGACGCTACCGATCCGGATTTAGGACTACGAGGATACTCTGGAATGCTATATTATGCATCTAGAGCATGTAGACTTGTTATTTGGAATTGAGTGGTTTAAGACTCTTCAAGTCCAGATAGATTGGTCTAGTCATACTTTTTCTTTTGAATATAGGAACACCCAGTATTGTATCTTAGGTGATGGTATACATCCCTCTTAGGGACCTCTTGTACATATAGTTGATTTTGGTAATATAATGGATTCTTCTTTGTATATTGCTTTCCATTGTGTCTTGATTCCACTTTCTTCATTTCTCATACTACTATGGATGTCAATGAATTAAGTGTGTTTGAAAGCAAAGAATTAAAGAAGATACTTGATTTTTTTGATGTATTTTCTAAGGAACTGCCATCGGGCTTACCACCTGAAAGGGCAGTAGATCATTGTATTGACCTGGTCCCTGGTGCTCACCCTGTTAGTATTCCACCTTACATGATGAGCCAAGCTGAGGAAGATGAGTTGGCCAAACAACTCATAGATTATTTGAGGATGGGCTAGATCCATCCAAGTAAATCACCTTGGGGTGCACCTGTGTTGCTTAGGAGAAAGAAGGACAACACTTAGAGAATGTGTATAGATTACAAGAGATTGAACAAGCTGACAATTAAGAACCGTCATCCTCTTCCTAGATCAAATGACCTGATTGACCGATTAGCCGGAGCGAAATATTTCACGAAGATAGATTTACGTACTGGTATTGGCTGATCATCAGTCAATCAAGTATGTGTGTGATGCAAATGATTTGAGAGGAAGGAAAGCTCGATGGACTGAATTAATGCAAGATTTTGATTTTGAAATTCGTTATAGAAAAGAGTCCATGAATAGTGTCGCAGATGCGCTTAGTCGAATTAGAGGTGAATACTTTGTCGTTCATCGAGATTTCTACTGATTAATTTCAGTCATTGAGAGGGGTTTGCAGGATTGATAGTTATTTTGGTCCATTTTGGCGGAAGATCCAAGACGGGAGCTCATTGATTGACCAAGACATTGAGCAGTCTACCATTCAGGCTGCAGGAGGTCAGTGGATGATTCGGAATGGTTTACTATTCCGTAATGACAAAATTTGTGTACCACAGATCCCGGACATTAGGTCTAAGATTCTTAAGAAGTGTCACGACGCCCCTTCTGCTAGACACCTTGGGGTACACAGGATATTATCGTTGGTGAAACACACTTTTTATTGGCCAAAGATGAAAGGGTATGTAGAAGATCATGTTCTCAAGTGTATCAGATTTTGGAGGATATGCTTCGAGCATATGTATCCAAAAGACAGAGTTCATGGGAGGATTATCTTCCTATGTTAGAATTTGCATATAACAGCACTAAGCATACGAGTACAGGTTTTAGTCCTTTCATGCTTATGTATGGTTTTCAACCTAGATCACCTGTTGTTACAGTGGGATTCTCAGGACTTCAGCATGATGCAGCACGTAATTTTTTGCAAGATATGCAAGAAATGTTACAAGTTACGAAAGAATCTATTAGAAGTGCTCAAGACAGAGACAGATTTTATTCTAATAGACATCGTTCACCGAGAGTTCTCTGAAAGAGCGATGGTGTATTTGCGAGTTCCGAAAGATTCCGAGACTTTACGGACAGGCCGATCTCCGAAATTATCCCCTAGATATTGTGGACCATTTCGTATTACATGACGGATTGGTTCAGTCGCATATGAATTGGATTTGTCTTCTCATGTGAAAGTTCATCTTGTATTTCATGTCAGTAGACTTAAGGACGTACTGGGTGGAATTGGATTGGTTCAGTCGCATATGAATTGGATTTGTCTTCTCATGTGAAAGTTCAT
This sequence comes from Cibotium barometz, assembly GCF_041138505.1. Lineage (NCBI taxonomy): Eukaryota > Viridiplantae > Streptophyta > Polypodiopsida > Cyatheales > Cibotiaceae > Cibotium > Cibotium barometz. The sequence continues at coordinate 36,051,089 of NC_141065.1, forward strand.
CTTGTATTTCATGTCACTAGACTTAAGGACGTACTGGGTGGAACTGACCAGTTAGTTACTCCTCAAGAAATCATAGATGTCGAGGACATGACATTTGTTCCACACGAACCTGAAAAGATTCTTGGATTTCGTAAAAGACGATTGCGTAATACTCTTATCACGGAATACAAGATCAAGTGGAAGGATCGTGTTGAGGAGGACGCTACATGGGAGACATTGACTACTCTTCAGAGAGATTACCCTGGCTTTTTAGTGAGCTTAGGAGTGAGCTTAGGAGTGAGCTCTTAGAGGAAGGGGAGTATGTCATGTGCACAGTGTGTATCTACCGTGTGCTACACGCACACAAGACTAGCTTCGAGGTTTGGGGAAGCTTGGAGCTAGGCAGGTTGATTGGCGAGCCGAGTTAGGGATAGACTAACGGGCGGGCACCCAGGTATGGACGGGCGGGCGCCCAAGTGTGGACGCCCGATGACCGGCCAAGAGCCTATAAAAGGGTGGCGAAGGTTAGTCATTAGTCTATGCAAAGTCGATGAGAGACTTCTTTTCTGCATGCCATTCTTTCCCTAGCACAACATTAAAACGTGCTAGTCAAGTAATATCAAAGTCGAGCTCCACAAAGTAGGATTGAATGGGGAGACGAAGGCCTACAACCTGTTGGTCCCAAATCTCTGCTCCTTTGCCATCTGCTAGCTCAATTGTGTACTGATATGGCGATGGTTGAGTCTTCAACTTTAAATTCTTGACAATTTGAGAACTAACCACATTATGGCTAGAGCGTGTATCGAAGAGTATCTTCATTGGTTTCCCTTCAATCGTACTTGGTACATGCGGAAGCTTTGAGATGCTTCTTTTAGCCCTAAACACCATCTAGAACATGCTGATGCAAAAATGCAAACAGAAGGGAGAGTAGAGAGAGAGAGAGAGCTGGAAATTCAGTATTTCATATGGTACAAATAGGTACATCTATCTTGCAGCCATAGGCTGCCTCCCATGAAAAGGTAAAATACTTAACCAAGTCCTAGTTCTATGACCCAACTCATGTCACGTGCATCCCGCACTTGGATGCCACGTGGACATTCTGTACAGAAGGTGCAGGACCTGGGATGGTGAACTGGTCCCATGTGAGCCCAGTCCGGGACGAGTCAGCCAGGGATCCATCTCAGTCGTCCGAGGTCAGGTGTGCATTGTCCTGCACATGAGTCCAAGGTCAGGTGTGCATTGTCCTGCACATGAAGCAGTGCCAGTCCGCGCTGTGAGTCTCCCTCTGGAATGATGTCAGATGTGCTGAGTATCTGGTTTGCAACTGGATGCCAGGCCTCTGTAGGCATGTAGGTTGCATGTAGAGATGGGGCCAGCCCATAGGGCTACCCCAGTGTAGGTGTTTGCATTGGCATAATTAGTATGGGCATGGGGGAGGCATAGAACCACCCCCAAGGGGCCAGGAGGGCCCAAGACTATGCCCACCAGCCAAGGCAAGGGCTGGAGGGGCAGTCGGCCAGCTCCAGACCCTCTGGACAGGCAGCCGACAGAGGGTAGAACCCCTAACAGTAGGCGGCCAGGTGTGGGGGGGCAGCCCTACACCTCTACGCATGGTGCCCAGCAGCAGGCTGCTGTCCCAGATCATATGCGCAGGCTGGACAGTACTTGTCAAGTGTGAAAACACTTTTATAAAAGTGTGAACCCAATTTATTATTAAATTCAGTCGTGGAGCTTCATGAGAGCCAGCCGACTGCATGATTTGGGAAGTATAAAAGCCCAAGTCATATTTCATTCATAGCATCTCACAATTCACCAAGAGCCTCAAGCATTCAAGGGCCAGGACAGCCAAGGGTTTGCTAAAGCTAAGGGGTGAAGGACTGAAGGTCAAGGGCAGGTTTTCCAGCCAAGAACAGGTCAAGTACTTTGTATTTGTTTCAGTTTTACATCATTCTAATAAAGCAAATACACCATCCGTGGTGGGGGCCCTACAGAGGGTAATTGGGACCCAATACTGTGTCCTCTCCATCTTCCCCTTCTCTCTCTATTTTCTGCACATTGTCTTACAGTTTGTGCGTTAATTCCGTCGCGAAAAGAGTGCTGTTTTCTGAGTTTTGAAGTACCGATCCTTCTCCGAAGCTTCCGCATATTACAGTGGTATCAGAGCCTACTTCAAGGACGAAGATTCAGCAAAGAAAACCAGAAAATTTTTCGCTCGTGTGGTTGGTTTTTAGACGCCGGTGGACTACCCCTTTCGGAGTGACTCCTGTCCCTCGAAGGACGGTTGGTTTTTAGCCTCCGGAAGCCTCCGGAAGTCTCCCACACAGACAGTGGATGGTCAGATTGCGTTCCGGAAAGGAATTGCAGATTCCCGCTATGGCGAGCTTTGGCGACGAGAGAGAACCAGAACCATGGGACCAGAGTGCACCAGGCAGCCCAGCTAGGGCACCCGGCTTGAGTGTACAAGACATGTTCCAGCAGATGATGCGAGCAATCGCAGACCAGACAACCAAGTTGGACGAGCAGAAGGCACGGATTTTGGCTCTGGAGGAGCGTTCTCGCTCTCCAGTGTCGCGTTTTCCATCTCCTCCTCCCTCTCCTTCCGTACCCCAGATACCAGATCCTCGTCACAGGGACCCTCTCGAGGGGTCACAGCCGCAGTCAAGCTCCTTGCTTGAGAGGCAGATACGGGCATTGGAGATTCGACAACGAGAAGACGAAGCCATGCGACGAGTGGAACGCGAGCGTTACCTCCAAGCTTTGGACGCCAGATTGACACCGGCGGCGCCCTCGAATCATTTTCCCGAGAAAATGAACTTCAGTAAGTATAATGGTAAACTCGATCCCACTACTCTGTATTCATGGTTACATCAATTTGAAGCTTACTTTGCCGCAGTTAGGAAATCAGATATTGCCAAAGTGATCTTAGCCAGTTGGTATTTGGAAGGTGAGGCCATTCCTTGGTGGACTCAGTGGGCTCACGCCCACACCAGATCAGGTATGGCAGCTTATGGGTGGGACGAGTTCGTCCGTGACCTTAAGCAGCGGTTTTTACCGCCCCACTACCTTGAGCGACTCGAAGACGAGTTCAGGGGTGCGCGTCAGAATGCGCAACCAGTCCTTCAGTTTGCCAATAGAATTTCGACCTTGTGTCTACAATTAGGCTTATCTGATGCGGACAAGAAAGGGCAGTTTTTGTATGGCCTGGACACGCACATCCAATGGGAGGTGCGTATGTTTAGACCAGCCACCTTTGAGGACGCACTCTCGCTTGCGCAGAGTGCAGAAATGAAACACAATGGTGGCAAGCCCAAGACTTCCCAGCCGGCTTCCCCCAAGGCTAACACCTCGGGGGGCAAAAGCCAGAACCAGACGGGGTCTTCCCCAGGACAGAGCCCGGGAGCCTCTGGCTCCAAGAACTCGAACAATGCGTCTAAGCTTACTCCAGACCAGAAAGCGGAGGCAGGCAAGACAGGTGGCAAGTTGAGTGCTGAGGAGCTTGCTCAGTACAGGAAGGAGGGTAGATGTTACTTTTGTCACACAAAAGGACATACTTCTCGGGATTGTCCGAAGAAGCCTCCAAAGCCCGCCGCCGCCTCCACAGCTTCCGTGGTGAGCACAGCTCCCACACAGACCCCAGCGGCTACCCCTAGTTCTTCAACCCCCGGTGCTTCAGTTGGAGCAATTATTAGCCGGGAGCTCGAAGATAAGCAGAAGGGCGCCCATGACCAGGAGTATGAGCGCAACGAATTGCTCAAGTCCTTTGGCTACATAGGTGGCCAGAGAGTCGTTGTCTTGTTTGACAGCGGCAGTACGGAGGATGTGATCACGGAAGAGGCCGCTAGGCGTGCCCGTTTCGAGCTGACTCCGGTGGACAAACAAGTTGAGGGATTTAGCACAGGTATGACAACGAGCGTCAAGTATGAAGCTCTAGGTGCTAAGTTAGTCATTCAGGGCATAGAGTTTGTGCGTGACTTTATGGTTGCCCCTCTGGTAGGAGCAGACATAATTTTGGGTATCCAGTGGTTTCACAAGTTCCTTCCTGATGTCAAGTGGGACAAGCACACGTTCCAGATTGATCGGAATGTGTCAAACACCCCTGTGACCATTAAGTGTGAGCCAGGTATTCCAAACTTTCCGCTCATAAGCCACTTGCAGGCTAAGCGAGCAGTCAGGAAAGGCGCACAGTGTGCGATGATTTACATCCAGACCGCCCAGACGGTGGCCAGTGCTTCCGAGAAGTACTCGGCTCTCCACGAAAAGTTCCAGAAGATTTTTCTTCGGGACAGTCTCCCTCCCCAGCTTCCCCCGTCCAGACCGGAGGATCACAAGATTGACCTCCTCCCAGGCTCGGAACCCCCGAGCAAGTTTCCGTATCGCCTTTCTAAGGCAATGGAATCGGAGTTGGACCGCCAACTCCAAGAATTGTTGCAAGCTGGCTTCATCCGCCCCAGCGTGTCGCCGTTTGCAGCACCGATCTTATTTGTCAAGAAGAAAGATGGGTCTTCTCGGTTGTGTGTCGATTATCGTGCACTCAACAAGCTGACTATCAAGAGCAGATTCCCGATGCCTCGAATTGACTATATTCTCGAGAGGCTGAATGGAGCTAAGGTGTTCTCTAAATTGGATTTAAAGAGTGGGTACCACCAGGTTCGGATTGTTGAGGGGGACATCCCCAAGACAGCTTTCCGTACAGAACGGGCCCACTATGAATTTGTGGTTATGCCATTTGGATTGACGAACGCCCCAGCTACATTTAACCGCATGATGATGCGTATTTTCCGGGAGTTGATTGGAGTGTGTGTGTTCATCTTTTTGGACGACATACTCATATTTTCAGCTACAGTTGAGCAGCATGACATTGATGTGGAGAAAGTCCTTAAGTTGCTGGAAAGCAACGAGCTCTATATCAATGAAAAGAAGTCAGAATTTTATCTGTTCCAGGTACATTACTTGGGATATATAATCAGTGCCGACGGCATTCGACTTGATCCGGCTAAAGTGGCCGAGATTGTGAACTGGGAAGTACCTCAGACTGCTTATGACATTAGATCATTTGTGGGTATATGCCAGGCATATTCCACCCACATTGATAAGTTTTCTGATCTCTCGGCAGACCTCACCGATCTGCTAAAGGGAGTGAAAACAAGGAGGCAAAAGATTCGAATGACTCCACGAGCGTTGGAGGCATTCCAGAACCTCAAGGTGGCTTTGTCAGAAGCGCCTTGTTTAGCCCTTGCCTCGTGGGACGAACCATTTCAGGTGATCACCGATGCGAGTAACATCGCAATTGGCGGTGTATTGCAACAGAATGGTCATCCAGTAGCTTACATGTCTCGTAAGTTACTGCCCGCCGAAAAGAATTACTCAGTCTACGATCGTGAACTCCTAGCAGTCATTCAGGCCTTGAAACATTGGAAACATTTCTTGTATGGCCGTGACTTCGAGGTTCGCACTGACCATCAGGCATTGCGCTGGATTCAGACAATGCCCAGTGCACAGTGGAGTGATCGACAGCACCGCTGGAGTCAGATATTCCAGCAGTTTGGTGGCATGATTGAGTACCTTCCAGGAAAGGCCAATCCAGTGGCCGATGCTTTGAGCAGGAAGGGACAAGTATCTGCGATTCAGACCACTAGACTAGACCTTGTTGGTACAGGACTAGAAGACATGAAGCACACGTACGCGGATTCCGAGGAATTCGGTACGCAGTGGGAACAGGCATTGGATGCCACAGGACCATGCCATTTTCTGATACGCGATGGTTGGCTTTACTACAAAGGCCGACTTTGTGTCATGAAATCATTCCGGGCAGCTCTTCTCCATGATGCCCATGACGCCATTACAGGTGGTCATAGGGGCATGAATTCGACTCTGGAGAAGTTAGAACGGCAATACTATTGGCCAAAGATGAGGCGTGATATGTTTACTTATGTACAACGCTGTGACATTTGTCAAAAGGTGAAAGCTCCTCGTGGAAAGAAGATAGGGTTGTTACAGCCTTTGCCAATTCCTGAGGGTCCTTTCCAAGACATTTCGATGGACTTTGTCACAAATCTGCCTCCCAGTCCGAGTAAGCGTAATACACAGTGTTTGACTATTGTTGACAGGTTCAGCAAATTTGTGATGCTTATTCCTTGCAGGGCCAATGTGACCGCCGAGGATGTTGCCCAGCTATTCATTCGGCATTGGTACCCGATTGGTGGGATTCCTAGGACCATAGTGTCAGACCGAGATGCCAAGTTTACCAGTCATTTTTGGAGGGCATTGTTTGATAATTTTGGTACTAAGTTGAATTTTTCCAGTGCATTCCACCCACAGACAGATGGCCAGACAGAGATATACAACCAGTTGGCCTTTGATGTGCTGAAGTGTTACGTCCACGATCAGCAAGGTAAGTGGGAATCGTTTTTGCCTTTAGTTCAAGCTGTTCTGAATGACTCTTTTTCTTCAGCTATTGGCAGGACTCCATATGAGGCAGCGTTTGGAAGGCCTTTCCAGTCGTTGTTAACCAGGACTTCGTCTTCAGTACCGGAGGCGAACAGAGTGACGGAGTCTTACCAGGAGATCCTAGAGTCCGTTAAAGATAGATTGGCTAAAGCGCAAGAGGCCTACACTCGACAGGCCAATAAAGACCGAAGGGACATGAAGTTTTCGGAAGGAGATTGGGTATATCTTCGGATTATGAAGCAAAGATTAAAGCAGGTGGGCAAGTGATGCCCAAAGTTGTCTTTCAGGAGCTTCGGACCATTCCCCATCCGGAAAAAGATTAATGAGGTGTCTATGCAGTTAAAGCTACCTCCGAGTTGGACTATGCACGATGTATTTCATGTCAGTTGGTTAAAGCCATATGCAGGTCCACCCCCTTCAGAGGTCAAAGACGAAGCGGAACCAGACATTATTGATGAAGCAGAGGTAATGGTTCCAGAACAGATCCTTCTGCACCGTTTCAAGCATGGCTCAGGCCGAAGACTACGACAGTTCCTCACGAAGTTTCAGGACCGAGGAACTCATGAAGCGGTATGGCTCGACAAAGAATTTTTCGAAGACTATCCGGCTTTATTGACGGATTATTTGGAGGCTATGCAGCTTCCGTCAAGTTAAGCAGAAGGGGATGTCACGTGCATCCCGCACTTGGATGCCACGTGGACATTCTGTACAGAAGGTGTAGGACCTGGGATGGTGAACTGGTCCCATGTGAGCCCAGTCCGGGACGAGTCAGCCAGGGATCCATCTCAGTCGTCCGAGGTCAGGTGTGCATTGTCCTGCACATGAGTCCAAGGTCAGGTGTGCATTGTCCTGCACATGAAGCAGTGCCAGTCCGCGCTGTGAGTCTCCCTCTGGAATGATGTCAGATGTGCTGAGTATCTGGTTTGCAACTGGATGCCAGGCCTCTGTAGGCATGTAGGTTGCATGTAGAGATGGGGCCAGCCCATAGGGCTACCCCAGTGTAGGTGTTTGCATTGGCATAATTAGTATGGGCATGGGGGAGGCATAGAACCACCCCCAAGGGGCCAGGAGGGCCCAAGACTATGCCCACCAGCCAAGGCAAGGGCTGGAGGGGCAGTCGGCCAGCTCCAGACCCTCTGGACAGGCAGCCGACAGAGGGTAGAACCCCTAACAGTAGGCGGCCAGGTGTGGGGGGGCAGCCCTACACCTCTACGCATGGTGCCCAGCAGCAGGCTGCTGTCCCAGATCATATGCGCAGGCTGGACAGTACTTGTCAAGTGTGAAAACACTTTTATAAAAGTGTGAACCCAATTTATTATTAAATTCAGTCGTGGAGCTTCATGAGAGCCAGCCGACTGCATGATTTGGGAAGTATAAAAGCCCAAGTCATATTTCATTCATAGCATCTCACAATTCACCAAGAGCCTCAAGCATTCAAGGGCCAGGACAGCCAAGGGTTTGCTAAAGCTAAGGGGTGAAGGACTGAAGGTCAAGGGCAGGTTTTCCAGCCAAGAACAGGTCAAGTACTTTGTATTTGTTTCAGTTTTACATCATTCTAATAAAGCAAATACACCATCCGTGGTGGGGGCCCTACAGAGGGTAATTGGGACCCAATACTGTGTCCTCTCCATCTTCCCCTTCTCTCTCTATTTTCTGCACATTGTCTTACAGTTTGTGCGTTAATTCCGTCGCGAAAAGAGTGCTGTTTTCTGAGTTTTGAAGTACCGATCCTTCTCCGAAGCTTCCGCATATTACAACTCAAAAGGGAGTTGAATGAATGAAACAATGAACAAACATGCCTTTTATAGGCCTTGGAGAGCTAGAGCTCTGGCCGATTGCTGGTCGGCCAGCCGCTTGGACACAAACATCGATAATGCAGATCCCGATCTGTCTGATGCAGCCGACACAGCCATATCTTGTTTTCCATGCAGCCGACAGGTCCTTGTGTCCACTCCAGTCGATCCCTTGCCTAAACCTGCACTTCAATGCTTCAAAATATTTGGTTCTAGTGAGTCTTTATCATGTTGCCTCTAGGATTAGCCTTGAGATTAGCATGTACATGTGTGTGCACATGACATCCCCCTCTGCTAAACTTGATGACGGGATTCCAATCTGCTTCTTGGATGACTGTCATCATCCCATTCTATTCCCGGAGTCCCTCTTTCATCCTTCCGACTCTGGCAACCTTTTCACTGAATGCCCGACCTGGTCTCCAAATCCACTCAACTCTGAAAAAGATCTATGCATCTGTTCCATCTAGTCCCCATTCCGTTCCTACCTTGTCTCTGCACATTGTCTTGGTCTTCATTCCTGAGAAATGAGTCTGGCACTCTCACTCCATCCCTTGGAGGATCATCCTCCCTTGGAACGATTGCCCGAAAGCCTTTCCTGGCTCACAGGACTGCCATCCTAAAACCGGTCTATGGACACATAAAGGGGTAATTCATTCACAAATAACCTGGACTTACTCAGACACACAATCACAGAATCCTCGCTCCCTCGCTCAACAACACATTGGCCCCGAAGTCCGGCGCCCCTTGCGGTATTTCTTTATTGTTAAAAGGTTGGAAATTACAAAGCACAAGTGCAACAAAGCACTCTACTTGCATCAGCTGAGTTTTACAAATTCTGGGAGAAATTTGCCAGCATAACTGCACTAAAACTGTTCCATAACATCTCAGAATGAGTCCCAACTGACAGGCTCACTTCCATAGGCATCAGGCTACCCAATGGAGTCCAAAACATCACAATTCAGCTTGCTGTAATTTTCTGCACAGACCTGTTTTCAGCTCTGTTTTCAGCCCAAAATAACCCTTGTACTGTCCTGGAGGACTTAAGCACAGTCCTACTGCATTTTGGCATCAACTGGGCAACATAACAGCCCAAAAACAGCACCTAAACAGTGCTGAAACAGCATTGTATTGAAGAGGTTATTACCCTCTTCCGTCCCTGCTTTGGTGTAGGAACTAACTACACCGGTTCCTGTTCAAGGAGGCAACTAGCCTTTGCATATAAGCATGAAATTCACACAACTGTACCTGATTTTATCTGATGAGAGCATTTCCATAGTCTGCAAGAGAGAGAAAGAGAGAGAGAGGCTGTGGGGAGCAAGCTCAACCCTCAATTCATGAGTTGTAGGGCAAGGGAGTGCACCACAAATGCTGGTTTTCCTGCAACAATCCACCATGATGGCTGCAAATGAGCCTCATTTAGCCCAAATTCCCACGCTTCCCTCTTCTCAATGAGGAAAATGCACATAAATTTAACACTTGGCACATTTTTAAGCCTTTTCCACATGCAATCTTCCAGGCTAAAAATCTCCTGACTGGTTCACATTCTCACAACAGTCCTTTGTCAGCTTTTGGTCCCCTTAACATTCCGCACAAACTGACGCGAACACTTTTCAATTCCGACACTGCCAAAAATAGCAGTTCCCTAGATTTTAGGGATTATGTCATCTGCATTCCTTCTGGTCTCCTGACCATCTTTGACCACTATGGTCACTTCAGAATTTGCTTAGAATTCAAGATACATTCACATTTCGGTGGCGGCCCTTACTAGTGTAAACTGGCCTATACCCTCATTCAGTGGCCATGTCCTGGACACTGTCATTCATCTTTCAGTGCAATTCTTAGGCTTAGCCAACCACTGGTCCAAAGTCCCACTGGTTGACCCATTCTGACATTGCAATGGTCCAAGCCCTTCCAAGAGATCACGGGGGAAAGCAACAGCAACCAAAGAGAAAGAAAAGAAAAATATATATTTATAAAGAAATGTAAATAAGAAAAACAACTGCAAAAAGTTTCACCTCCTGGTGACATATCTCCCTCTTGAAAGAAGCAAGCGACCTCGATTGCAAGTCCACATGCAAACGGATGACACAGGACGATCACCAGATTCCCCAGGTGATTAGTGTCATCGCATGTATCTCCTGCCAACGGATGACACGGGGCGATGATAGGAATTCCCCACTACCATTTGTGCCATCGCAGGTTCAAGCCTTTCAAATACATGTTTCCGGATGCAACACAGGGCGATAGTATATATCTTGTACTATTAGTGTCACAACATGTAAATCATTCATTTGAAGCGTAACAGATACAACTTCAAAGCACTGAAAGTTCATTCATTGATTAAGTCATTGACAACAAATTACAAAACTGTACATTGCCAAACATATAATACAAATGTACAGGTCATTTAGAATTCAGCTTCAAAAAGCATATTAAACCACTGCAGGTTCTAACAAGAAGGCTTCCTTGTAAAGTTGCATCAACTGAGGTGAATCAGCCAGTTCAACCTCATCCATCCATTTAGCATCCATTGGTGAATAATTTCTGAATTTCACCAAGTATCTTCTTGCAACTTGTCCTTTCACTTTTCTGTCTTTATGGGCCAGAATCTGCTCAGGAACCAGAATTTCATCCAATTCCTCCACTTCGTGCTGTTCCTCTGGCACCATATCTTCTGGCACATTGCCAATAAAAGGCCTCAAAAGGCTCACATGAAATGCATTATGTATCTTCCAGGTTTCTGGCAATTTCAGCCTGTACGCTACATCACTTATCTTCTCTGAGACTTGGAAAGGACCATAATATCGCATACTCAGCTTAGGAAACAGACGTTCCTTGCCCTTTCTTTTTCTCAGTCGTGCCTTTTCAAAACGCAATAAGACCCAGTCATTCTCTTTAAACAAGAGCTCTCGACGATGCATGTCAGCAGCTCTTTTCTGCTTAGCTTGTGACTTTTCCAAGGCATATTTGACCTTCTTATACGCTTCTTGCCATCCCTCAACATACCGATCTGCTTCAAATATCTTATCCTTTGTCTGCAGAATGGGAGGTACTTTCTTGCCACCTTCAACAATTTCAAAAGGTGCCTTGCCAATAGAGGAATGCACTGTATTGTTGTAAGCATACTCTACTAATGGCAAATAATGCTCCCAAGCTGCCTTATGTTCTGACACATAACATTTCAGCAGGTCTAAGACAGTAGAGTTAGCCTCTTCAAACTGCCTATCAGTTTGAGGATGAAAAGAAGATGAGAATTTCAAGGTCGTGCCCATATTCTCAAACAATGCTTTCCAAAACAAGCTAGTCATCCTTGGGTCTCTGTCACTGACAATAGACTGTGGCATACCATGGTATTTAAAGATATTCTGCATGAAAATCTTAACCATGTACTCGGGCTTTATCTTCTTTCTAACAGGAATGAAGTGTGCCTGCTTACTGAATCTACATATTATAGTCCAGATTCCATCATTCCCTGTCGTTGTCCTTGGAAGATCAAAAATGAAGTCCATGACAATACTTTCCCATGGTCTCTCTGGAATAGGCAGTGGTTGCAATAACCCAGGTGCCTTCTGTCTATCAAACTTGACCTTCTGGCATACTAGGCAAGATCTGACATAAGCATCAAGATCACGTCTCAAAGCTGGCCAATAAAAGAAAGTCTCAACCGCTTTCACTGTAGCATCAATGCCTCGATGTCCAGCATACGGTGGAGCATGACTTTCTAGCATTACTTTTGGCCTTAACTGCTTAGTCACACATAGCTTTCCATGCATCATGAGAAAGCCGTCTTTCAGAACATAGTGATCATGATGTTGATTATTCATTAGCTGCTCATAGATTCTGGAAAAATCTTCATCACTGGCATACTGCTCTTTCATATCATCCAATTCCTAGTGATAAGAAATAGAAACAGCTGACACTTGTGGTTTGCGAGACAATGCATCTGCAACCACATTCTTCTTGCCTTCCACATGCACTATCTGAAAATGGAACATTGACAAAAAATTTGCCCAGCGCATGTGTTTCTCTGACAACTTTGCCTGTGTGAGAAAGTATCTGAGCGTCTGATGATCCGTTTGCACAACAAAATCAGCACCAAGCAAATAGTGTTTCCAACTGGTAAGTGCATGGATCACAGCTAGCAGCTCTTTCTCATAAATCTGATAGTTCTTCTCAGTGTCAGAGAGTATTCTACTCTCATATGCCACGACTCGGCCATTCTGCATCAAGACAGCACCAATGCTGTTCCCACATGCATCACACTGCACAACAAATGATTTAGACAAATCTGGCAATGTCAACACAAGATCTGTAGTCATTTTCTGTTCAAGGCATCTAAATGCTGATTTCTCTTTATCTGTCCATTGCCATTTAATGGCCTTCTTTTCAAGCGCATGTAACGGTGAAGTAATCTCTGCAAAATGCCTTACAAATCTGCGGTAGTAAGAGCATAGGCCAAGAAAACTGCGAACATCATGCACAGTCTGTAAATCTGGCCATGAAACGATTGCTTCAATCTTAGCAGGATCCATTGTGACACCATCCTTTGATACAATGTGCCCAAGGAAGTGAATTTCTTTCAGAAAGAATTCACTCTTCTTGCCATTAATGAGCAATCTGTTGTGTTTCAGCTCATTAAAGACTGCTGTCAGATGGTCTCTGTGCTCCTCTTCACTCTTTGAATAGACTATCATGTCATCAAAGAATGTGCCCACAAAGCTTCTGTAAGGACGGAAAATTCTGTCCATCATTCTGTTAAATGTGGCAGGAGCATTTGTCAATCCAAAAGGCATGACTAAGAACTCATAGAGACCAAATGTAGTGCGAAATGCGGTCTTGTGCACATCCTCGGGTCTGATTCTAATCTGATGGTACCCACTCGTCAAATCTATCCTGCTAAACATTTCTGCTCCTTGCAAACGGTCAAGAATATCATCTATGCGCGGAATCGGAAATCTATTCTTGATCGTGTTCTTGTTCAAGGCTCTGTAGTCAATACACATTCGCCATGAACCGTCTTTCTTTTGTACTAGTAACACAGGTGAACAAAACGGGGAACTACTGGGCTGAATTAGTCCCTTCTCTAACAGCTCATTAACCTGTGTCATAATCTCTTTCTGCTGGGCTGCACTAACCCTGTACGGTGGCCTATTGGGCGGACCAGACCCTGGAATAAGATCTATGGCATGATCCTCTGGCCTCTCAGGGGGTAACTCTCCTGGTAAAGATTCTGAAAAACAATCTTTGAACATATCCAAGAAAGCTTTTCTACCTTCGTCTAGTGTAGACAAATTAGTTTCAACTTCATTCATTTGCTTTGCAAAAACCAAGTACGCAGAAAGATGATTTTTCATTACTGAAGTTATAGCAGAAGCAGAAATAACTGGGACAGACTCTCCTTTTAGCTTCACATCCAAAACATGAGTCTTGTCCCTATGTACAATTGTGATTTTCCTGTTGAAAGCATCCAACACTGCATGTTTCCTATGACACCATGGAATTCCCAACAGGACATCACATCCTTCCAAGGGCATGATAAGAAACTCCTCTGTGTCCACAACTCTGTATATGCATGTGAAGTTTGCCAAGTATAGGAGTGACAGGAACTGAATGCCCAGGGCATGCCAAATCAGCCTGTCCAACTAGTCCCATCTCTTCAGCACGAATTCCCAACTTGGCTGCCAATGCCGGTGAAATAAAGTTGGCTCGAGCACCAGGGTCAAAGAAAATCAGAAGAGGTTATTACCCTCTTCCGTCCCTGCTTTGGTGTAGGAACTAACTACACCGGTTCCTGTTCAAGGAGGCAACTCATTTTTAAGCCTTTTCCACATGCAATCTTCCAGGCTAAAAATCTCCTGACTGGTTCACATTCTCACAACAGTCCTTTGTCAGCTTTTGGTCCCCTTGACATTCCGCACAAACTGACGCGAACACTTTTCAATTCCGACACTGCCAAAAATAGCAGTTCCCTAGATTTTAGGGATGATATCTGCATTCCTTCTGGTCTCCTGACCATCTTTGACCACTATGGTCACTTCAGAATTTGCTTAGAATTCAAGATACATTCACATTTTGGTGGTGGCCCTTACTAGTGTAAACTGGCCTATACCCTCATTCAGTGGCCATGTCCTGGACACTGTCATTCATCTTTCAGTGCAATTCTTAGGCTTAGCCAACCACTGGTCCAAAGTCCCACTGGTTGACCCATTCTGACATTGCAATGGTCCAAGCCCTTCCAAGAGATCCCGGGGGAAAGCAACAGCAACCAAAGAGAAAGAAAAGAAAAATATATATTTATAAAGAAATGTAAATAAGGAAAACAACTGCAAAAAGTTTCACCTCCTGGTGACACATCCCCTTTGGGCTTTGTGGAACACCACCAACCAACCTCTTGGGAGCTCTTCCCGGTCTTGTGTTCCTTGCCTTGGGCCTCATACTTGTGCACTTTCCTGTACCTTGGACCTGTACATCTTCATATGGGATTGAATTAGTGTTTAGCCTTGCTGAGCCTGATGCTTTGATACCAATGTTACATGCAGAAGCTTTGGGGGAGATTGGTAACTTCAATGCTCAGAAATCAGCACACTTTTCACGATGAGAATAATGCACAAAACTGAATATAGATGTGCAGAAAATAGAGAGAGAGAGAGAGGGAGAAGGGGACACAGTATTGGGTCCCGAATACCCTCTGTAGGGCCCCCACCACGGATGGTGTATTTGCTTTTATTAGAATGATGTAAAATCTGAAATAAAAGACTAAACCTGAACCTTCTTGGCTGAGATAGATCTCTGCCCTTGACCTTCAGTCCTTCACCCTTGCGTTAGCTTCTTCCTTGGCTGTCCTAGCCCTTGAGTAGCTTCAGCACCTTGTGAATTATGAGATGATTGGACTGAATTATGCCTTGGGTATTTATACCCCCTAAAGATGCTGGTCGGCTGTTTTATCAAGGTCGGTTTGCTGAAAAGAGACCCACGACCTGTTTAATAAGCATTAAATGCTTATATTGCCATCGTTTCACACCTATTGCCCTGGCCGCCTGGCTGGGCTGCTATTCAGGCTGTTTGGGCAGCCCCTATGTGCTGGCCGCCTACAGTCCTGGCTGCCCTATGGGCTAGCTGATTGGCTGGATTGGCCCAAAGGCTAGTCGGCTGCCTGGCCAAGCTCTCTTGGGCTGGCCGACAGCCTGCCCAGCCCCTCCTTGGGCTGGTGGGCAAATCCTGGGACTTGTCTGGCCCCTCTGCCCAAACATGGGATATAATACCCCTTTTTGGGGTAGCCCTAAGGGATGCCCCCTTCTACGTGCAACCTACACAGATGTCTGGCATCTGGTCACAGACCAAACACACAAAGTGTCACGTGCATCCCGCACTTGGATGCCACGTAGACATTTCTGTACAGAAGGTGAAGGACCTGGGATGGTGAACTGGTCCCATGTGAGCCCAGTCCGGGACGAGTTAGCCAGGGATCCATCTCAGTCGTCCGAGGTCAGGTGTGCATTGTCCTGCACATGAGTCCAAGGTCAAGTGTGCACTGTCCTGCACATGAAACAGTGCCAGTCCGCGCTGTGAGTCTCCCTCTAGAATGATGTCAGTGATTCTGTGTATCCGGTATGGTACCGGATGCCAGATCACTGAGTAGTTAGTGTTTAGGACAAGGGGCCAGCCCATAGGGCTACCCCGGATCTTAGTGTGGGCATGGAAATGGTGTAGAACCACCCCCATGAGGGCCAGGAAGGCCCAGGCTGAACCCACCAGCCATGGAGGGGCTGTAGGACAGCCCTAGGGCAAGAATAAGACAGATTCCAGGAGTGTTTAGGGCTGAAAGAAGACCCCCAGAGCTTCCGCGTGTTACATTGGTATCAGAGCTTAGGTCATCCTAGGACAGTCCTTAGCTTATGTTTGGTGCATGCTGAATTAGGGTTTGTGTTTTAGGGTTTACGAGCAAGATTAGGGTTTGCGTTTTTGCGTTAAATCTGCGTTTTTGCATCAGCTTTTTGCTCATTTTCAGCATAGTATAGTGCTAGAAAGTCTAGTTTTCAGCCTAGCATGATCCTAGGGAGTTTAGAAAGCATGTAGAACTCTAGAGTTAGGGTTTTTGGGCTGATTACAACAGAAAAAATAGTAAAATAATATCATGAGTTCAGAGGCAATGGACGATGACTTTCTCACGACTTTGCAGAGTCGTCGGAGAACGCTATGCTCAGTATGAACAAATCATCGTTGGGGCCAGGTTTAGGCAACAACTCATAGAAGAGCTTCAAGAAGAGGTGCATCAAGACCCACTTCTATACGAGCAAAGATGGACACAACTCAAGGAGACATGGGCACAATTCATGGCAGCATCAACAAAGGCCAAGAAGGAATCACCTAGGGTTGTAAAGTAGCCCATGACCGAGAGCGTTTACCCAACGAAAAGAGAGCTTCTAAGACGAGTTCTCGGGAGACGTGATCACAGAAAGAGGTGTTTCCGAGGAGGTGCCATTACTCGAGATGCACATGCCAAAACCAGAACCAAAGCCAAAGCCAGAGCCAGAAGCCAAACCAAAACCAGAACCATAGCTCGCGCAAGTGGATCTTTCCAAATCCTATTTGGAGGAGGATGAGGTCAACCCGATAGTTCCCAAGGAGGTGGATCTCTCCAAATCCTATTTGGAGAAGGATGAGGTCATCTCGACAATTTCAGAGGAGTTTTGAGAAGATCTAAAGACCAAGCGAGAGAACTTGAAGACCAAGTTAGAGAGCTTGGGGATTGAGCCGATGGATATGAAGTGCAATCTTCAATTGGATCAGAACGAAATCGAAGCAAAGGTGTATGGATTACCCCAGTGCTCCAAGCTTAGCAAAAGGGGATGTCATGTGCATCTGTTCATCCCAATGCTCATAGACATGTATATTCTCATTAGCAAATATATGGGTAGATTTAGGGGCAGATTTAGAGCAGATTTTGCAACCCTACAAGCTCCCGGAAGTGCCCAAAACATGGCCCAATGGTTGGGACACCTTTTGGGCATAGTTTGGACACAAAATATGACTGTTTGGACAATGTTTTGTGGGAAAAATAGGCAAAACCGACTTGATTACGAATTCATTCCTTTTTCCTATAAATAGGATCATTAGGCATTCATTAGAATCATCATTCAAAGATCAAGAGGATCCATTTGTCAGAGTCTGCAAGGCAGCAAGGACACAATGGTGGATCAGCAGGAGTTGAACAGACATAATTTTGGGTATTCAATGGTTTCACAAGTTTTTTCCTGATGTCAAGTGGGACAAGCACACGTTCCAGATCAATCGGAATGTGTCACACGCCCCGGTGACCATTAAGTGTGAGCCAGGAATTCTGAACTTTCCGCTCATAAGCCACTTGTAGGCTAAGTGAGCAATCAGGAAAGGCGTACAGTGTGCGATGATTTACATCCAGACAGCCCAGACGGTGGCCAATGCTTCTGAGAAGTACTCGGTTCTCCATGAAAAGTTCCAGAAGATTTTTCTTCGGGACAGCCTCCCTCCCCAGCTCCCCTCCGTCCAGACCGGAGGACCGCAGGATTGATCTCCTCCCAGGCTCGGAACCCCCGAGCAAGTTTCCGTATCGCCTTTCCAAGGCAATGGGCTCCCGCCCGTCCAGACCGGAGGACCGTAGGATTGATCTCCTCCCAGGCTCGGAACCCCCGAGCAAGTTTTCGTATCGCCTTTCCAAGGCAATGGAATCGGAGTTGGACCGCCAACTCCAAGAATTGTTGCAAGTTGGCTTCATCCGCCCCAGCGTATCGCCATTTGCAGCACCGATCTTATTTGTCAAGAAAAAGGATGGGTCTTCCCGTTTGTGTGTCGATTATCGTGCACTCAACAAGCTGACTATCAAGAGCAGATTCCCGATGCCTCGAATTGACTATATTCTCGAGAGGCTGAATGGAGCAAAGGTGTTCTCGAAACTGGATTTAAAGAGTGGGTACCACCAGGTGCGGATTGTGGAGGGGGACATCCCCAAGACAGCCTTCCGTACGGAACGGGCCCACTATGAATTTGTGGTCATGCCATTTGGCTTGACGAACGCCCCAGCTACATTTAACCGCATGATGATGCGTGTTTTCCGGGATTTGATTGGAAAGTGTGTGTTCATATTTCTGGACGACATACTCATATTTTCAGCTACGGTTGAGCAGCATGACATTGATGTGGAGAAAGTCCTTAAGTTGTTGGAAAGCAACGAGCTCTATGTCAATGAAAAGAAGTCAGAATTTTATCTGTTCTAGGTGCATTACTTGGGATATGTAATTAGTGCTGAAGGCATTCGACTTGATCCGGCTAAAGTGGCCGAGATTGTCAACTGGGAAGTACCTCAGACAGCCTATGACATTAGATCATTTGTGGGTATATGCCAGGTATATTCCACCCACATCGACAAGTTTTCTGACCTCTCGGCAAATCTCACCAATCTGCTAAAGGGAGTGAAGACAAGAAGGCAAAAGATTCGAATAACTCCACGAGGGTTGGAGGCATTCCAGAACGTCAAGGTGGCTTTGTCAGAAGCGCCTTGTTTAGCACTTGCCTCGTGGGACGACCCATTTCAGGTGATCACCGATGCGAGTAACATCGCAATTGGAGGTGTATTGCAACAGAATGGTCATCCAGTAGCTTACATGTCTCGTAAGTTACTGCCCGCCGAG
This sequence comes from Cibotium barometz, assembly GCF_041138505.1. NCBI lineage: Eukaryota > Viridiplantae > Streptophyta > Polypodiopsida > Cyatheales > Cibotiaceae > Cibotium > Cibotium barometz. The sequence continues at coordinate 36,069,975 of NC_141065.1, forward strand.
AAGAACTACTCAGTCTATGATCGTGAACTCCTAGGAGTTATACAGGCCTTGAAACATTGGAAACATTTTCTGTATGGCCGTGACTTTGAGGTTCGCACTGACCATCAGGCATTACGCTGGATTCAGACGATGCCAAGTGCACAGTGGAGTGATCGACAACACCGTTGGAGTCAGATATTCTAGCAGCTCGGTGGTATGATTGAGTACCTTCCAGGAAAGGCCAATCCAGTGGCTGATGCTTTGAGCAGGAAGGGACAAGTGTCTACGATTCAGACCACTAGACTTGATCTTGTTGGTACAGGACTAGAGGACATGAAGCACACGTACGTGGATTCCGAGGAATTCGGTACACAGTGGGAACAGGCATTGGATGCCACAGGATCATGTCATTTTCTGATACGCGATGGTTGGCTTTTCTACAAAGGCCGACTATGTGTCATGAAGTCATTTAGGGCAGCTCTTCTCCATGATGCCCATGACGCCATTACAGGTGGTCATAGGGGCATGAATTCGACTCTGGAGAAATTAGAACGGCAATACTATTGGCCAAAGATGAGGCATGATGTGTTTACATATGTACAACGCTGTGACATTTGTCAAAAGGTGAAAGCTCCTCGTGGAAAGAAGACAGGGTTGTTACAGCCCTTGCCAATTCCTGAGGGTCCTTTCCAAGACATTTCCATGGACTTTGTCACGAATCTGCCTCCCAGTCCGAGTAAGCGTAATACGCAGTGCTTAACTATTGTTGATAGGTTTAGCAAATTTGTTATGCTTATTCCTTGCAGGGCCAATGTGACCGCCGAGGATGTTGCCCAGTTGTTCATTCGGCATTGGTACCCGATTGGCTGGATTCCTAGAACCATAGTGTCAGACCGAGATGCCAAGTTTACCTGTCATTTTTGGAGGGCATTGTTTGATAATTTTGGTACTAAGTTGAATTTTTTCAGTGCATTCCACCCACAGACGGATGGCCAGACAGAGATATACAACCAGTTGGCCTTTGATGTGCTGAAGTGTTATGTCCACGATCAGCAAGGTAAGTGGGAATCGTATTTGCCTTTAGTTCAAGCTGTTTTGAATGACTCTTTTTCTTCAGCTATTGGCAGGACTCCATATGAGGCAGCGTTTGGAAGACCTTTCCAGTCGTCGTTAACCAGGACTTCGTCTTCAGTACTACCGGAGGCGAACAGAGTGACGGAGTCTTACCAGGAGATCTTAGAGCCAATCTGTCAGTAAAAGACAGATTGGCTAAAGTGCAAGAGGTCTACACTCGACAGGCCAATAAAGACCGAAGGGATATGAAGTTTTCAGAAGGGGATTGGGTTTATCTTCGGATTATGAAGCAAAGATTGAAGCAGGTGGGCAAGCGATCCCCAAAGTTGTCTTTCAGGAGCTTCGGACCTTTTCCCATAAGGAAAAAGATTAATGAGGTGTCTATGCAATTAAAGCTACCTCCGAGTTGGACTATGCACGATGTATTTCATGTCAGTTGGTTAAAGCCATATGCAGGTCCACCCCCTTCAGAGGTCAAAGACGAAGCGGAACTAGACATTGTGGATGAAGCAGAAGTTATTGTTCCAAAGAACAGATCCTTTTGCACCGTTTCAAGCATGGCTCCGGCTGAAGACTACGACAGTTCCTCACGAAGTTTCAGGACCGAGGAACCCATGAAGCGGTATGGCTTGACAAACAGTTTTTCGAAGACTATCCGGCATTATTGACGGATTATTTGGAGGCTATGCAGCTTCCGTCTAGTTAAGCAGAAGGGGTGTCACGTGCATCCTGCACTTGGATGCCATGTAGACATTTTTGTACAGAAGGTGCATGACTTGGGATGGTGAACTGGTCCCATGTGAGCCCAGTTCGGGATGAGTCAGCCAGGGATCCATCTCAGTCGTCCGAGGTCAGGTGTGCATTGTCCTGCACATGAGTCCAAGGTCAGGTGTGCACTGTCCTGCACATGAAACAGTGCCAGTCCGCGTTGTGAGTCTCCCTCTAGAATGATGTCAGTGATTCTGTGTATCTGGTATGGTACCGGATGCCAGATCACTGAGTAGTTAGTGTTTAGGACAAGGGGCCAGCCCATAGGGCTACCCCGGATCTTAGTGTAGGCATGGGAATGGTGTAGAACCACCCCCATGAGGGCCAGGAAGGCCGAGGCTGAACCCACCAGCCATGGAGGGGCTGTAGGACAGCCCTAGGGCAAGAATAAGGCAGATTCCAGGAGTGTTTAGGTTTGAAAGAAGATCCCCAGAGCTTCCGCGTGTTACACAGAGCAACTAACATCATTCCAAAGGGAGACTCACAGTGCGGACTGGCACTGTTTCATGTGTAGGACAATGCACACTTGACCTCGGACGAATGGAGTGGAACCCTGGCTGACTCTGGGACCAGTTTTCCACCCCAGGTCTTGCACCTTCCTGTTCAGATATGTCTACGTGGCATCCAAGTGCGGGATGCACGTGACATCCCTTTCTGCTTAACTTGATGGAAGTTGCATAGCCTCCAAATAATCCGTCAATAAAGCCGGATAGTAGTCGGAGAACTCTTTGTCAAGCCATACCGCTTCGTGGGTCCCTCGGTCCTGAAACTTTGTGAGGAATTGTCTTTGCTTTCGGCGTGAGCCATGCTTGAAGCGGTGCAAAAGGATCTGTTCTGGAACCATCCGTTTAGCTTCATCAATGATATCTGGTTCCGCTTCGTCTTTCACTTCTAAAGGGATCGGACCTGCATATGGTTTTACTAACTGATATGGAATACATCATGTATAGTCCAACTCGGAGGTAGCTTCAACTTCATTGAAACCTCGTTAATCTTTCTCTGGATGGGAAAAGGTCTGAAGCTCTTGAATGACAACTTTGGGCATCGCTTGCCCACCTGTTTCAGCCTTTGCTTCATAATCCGAAGATAAACCCAATAACCTTCCGAAAACTTCATATCCCTTTGATCTTTGTTGGCCTGTCGAGTGTAGGCCTTCTACGCTTTAGCCAACTTGTCTTTTACTGACTCCAAAATCTCTTGGTAAGACTTTGTCAATCTATTCGCTTCAGGCAGCACTGAAGATGAGGTTCTGGTCAATAGCGACTGGAATGGTCTTCCAAACGCTGTCTCATATGGAGTCCTACCAATAGCTGAAGAAAAAGAATCATTCAAAACAGGCATGGAATAAGCATAACAAATTTGCTAAATCTATCAACTATAGTCAAGCACTGAGTATTACGCTTACCCGGACTGGGAGGCAGATTCGTGACAAAATCCATCGAAATATCTTGGAAAGGTCCCTAAGGAATTGGCAAGGGCTGTAACAACCCTATCTTCTTCCCAAGAGGAGCTTTCATCTTTTGACAAATATCACAGTGTTGTATATATGAAAACACATCTCGCCGCATCTTCGGCCAATAATATTGCCATTCTAACTTCTCCAAAGTCGAATTCATGCCCCTATGACCACTAGTAATGGCGTCATGGGCATCATGGACAAGAGCTGCCCTAAATGATTTCATGACACAGTCGGCCTTTGTAGAAAAGCCAACCATCGTGTATCAAAAAGTGGCATGGTCCTGTGGCATCCAATGCCTGTTCCAACTGTGTACCGAATTTCACGGAATCCACGTACGTGTGCTTCATGTCATCTAGTCCCGTACCAACAAGGTCAAGTCTAGTGGTCTGAATCGTCACCTGTCTCTTCCGGCTCAAAGTATTGGCCACTGGATTGGCCTTTCCTGGAAGGTACTCAATCATACCACCAAATTATTGGAATATCTGGCTCCAACGGTGCTGTCGGTCACTCCACTGTGCACTTGGCATTGCGTGAATCCAGCGTAATGCCTGATGGTCAGTGCGAACCTCGAAGTCACAGCCATAAAGATAATGTTTCCAATGTTTCAAGGCTTGTATAACGGCGAGGAGTTCCCGATCGTAGACCGAGTAATTCTTTTCTACGAGCAGTAACTTATGAGACATGTAAGCTACTGGATGACCAATCTGTTGTAATATACCTCCAATTGCGATATTACTCGCATCGGTGATCACCTGGAACGGCTCGTCCCATGAGGCAAGTGCTAGACAAGGCGTTTCTGACAAAGCCACCTTGAGGTTCTTGAATGCCTCCAACGCTCGTGGAGTCATTTGAATCCGTTGCCTTTTTGTCTTGATACCCTTCAGATCAGTGAGGTCCACTGAGAGGTCAGAAAACTTGTCTATGTGGGTGGAGTATGCTTGGCATATACCCACAAAGGATGTGATGTCATAAGCAATCTGAGGTACTTCCCAATTGACAATCTCGGCCACCTTGGCCGGATCAAGCTGAATGCCTTTTGCACTATTTATATATCCAAGGTAATGAACCTCGAACAAATAAAATTTCGACTTCTTCTCATTGACGTAGAGCTCATTGCTTTCCAGCAACTTCAAGATTTTCTCCATATCAATGTCATGCTGCTGAAAATACTAGTATGTCGTCCAGAAATATGAACACACTTTCCAATCAATTCCCGGAACACCTGCATCATCATGCGGTTGTTGAATCTGGCTAGGGCGTTCGTCAAGCCAAAAGGCATGAACACAGTAAACAAATGGTGTTGGATGTTATGCGCGTGCTAGCACCACTATCAAAATACCATACATGAGAATCTGCCACTGACATGCATGCGCATGTAAAGAAGGATCATAGATACATTGAACTTGGAATGCCCATTTGTCATGAGCATAGTTAGCAGATTCCTTCTTTTGAGAACTAGGTGTTGATGCATCAGCCATAGACATAGCAGAGTCTTTCTTCTTTCTCTTTAGCAAGCCTCTTCCTACATTCATTGATATAGTGACCTATTTTGCGACAATAATTGCATTTTCCCTTTTTCTTGGGCTTCTCGTTGTCACTCTTATCTACATCTTTGCTGGAAGAGGTAGTTGATCCACCTTTTGGTTTATAGCCACTAGCACTAGATGCTTTGCCTTGGGCAACAAAAGTCTGATCTCTGATCTTCATGCTAGACCTGTTTGTCGTGTTTTGCTCCTTTTGCAAGATCAAGGAGACAAGCTCATCAAAAGAAAAGGCATTTGCATTGCCTTTCATGAGCAACCTGAGAGTGGTAACAAAGTCCTGTATAGGCTTCTGATTGAGGTGGTTAGTAAGGTTATATAACGAGGGCAAGAAACAATGTGTCTTGAGGCATTTGCCTCCATGGGAGAGAGAATAAGAGAAGACACTTCCGCCTCTCATGATTTTGAAAGAGAAAATAATACATTTTGGGATAACGCAGAAGCACATATGAATCTTAGAGCACATTAATTAATTAGTGCCTGCACTAATTAATTAATTCAGCAGTAGCCTGAATATAATATAATATAATATAATATAATATAATATAATATAATATAAATATAAATATAAATATAAATATAAATATAAATATAAATATAAATATATAAATATAAATATATATATATATATATATATATAAACCCCTCAATCCCAAAAACTTAGCCTCAATGTGTCAAAACCCCCAATTCTTGCACTAGGGTTTGACAATAGGCACATGTGGTGGCAACATTAACACACGTGAACCATATTCCCCCCATTCTTGTTGCCAATGGGTAGGAAACAATCAATGATGTTGGCCAATGTTCAAGAAAGTAGGGTTTCTTGAGGCAAATTAGAGCATATCATTCAAATCCTTATCACAATAATGGTCCATTAGATCGAAATTTCCATCTGATCAGTCCTCCATGGGAATTTTCAATTATACAGATTTTTAATTTGACATCCCTTAACTTGATCCACTCGGTCAAGTGTTAACAATAGCAATTTGTAAGCACAATCCACTAATATATATATATATATATATATATATATATATATATATATATATATATATATATATAATTGACTTTGTCAAGTTTCCATTTCCCTTTTAGCGTGTGCAATGTTTTTCTTTTAGATAAATCAAATGTTAAAAGATTTATGTATAACTTGGAAGGAACTTTTAACAAGTTCCTATGGGAAAAAAAGGGGGAAAAAATAAATTACTAAATAGTAAAAGTGAAAACTAAGAAATGTGAGACACTTACTAGATTGTCTATCTATGAGATGTCTATCTATGAGATTACTATATAGAGAATTTGGAAAAAAATATCTACTATCTAGGAAATTATTTGCTATATTAACAATTTACAATATAGAAAATTAGTTGCAACAAATACTATATAGTAATAGAAAAACGTTGCTATATAGCAAATCAACAAATCAATATATAGTAATCTACATAGGAAAACATTCCTATATGGGAAATAAGCATGCAAAAAATTACTATATAGTAATGTCTATCGAAAATGATCTTCTAGAAGAAAATGTCTATATGGGAAATCCGTATGCACAACATTCCTATATGTGAAATCACTATATAGTAATGTCTACGTAGGAAAACATTCCTATATGGGAAATAAGCATGCAAAAAATTACTATATAGTAGTGTCTAGATATAAAATGATCTTCTAGAAGAAAATGTCTATACGGGAAATTAGCATGCAAAACATTCCTATAGAAATCAAAGAAAATGTCTTGGATGGTGGGTAAATCGAAGAATGAGAATTGAGATTCATCCCAAAAAAAGAAGTTCAAAGGAGGATCTCAAGCAAGGAACGAGCCAAAAGAAAAGAAGAACAAGAATTGAGGATAAACCCCCATTGTACCAAAAGAAGCTCGCAAGCAACTCGAGGAGTATGTTAAAGAAGGTAAATGTTTCCTATGTGGAAAGAAAGGACACATGGCTGCAAAATGTCCTGATAAACCAAATCAAGAAGCCAAACCGCTCCAAAGTAATGCATTACCTAAAGAGCTCCAACATCAAGATGAGACACTACCAGAGAAGAGGCAACTTTTCAAAGCTTGGGGCAAAGTGGCAAACCAACCAGTACTTATTCACTTCGATAGTGGTGCTACCTACCACTCCATCCACGAGTGGTTGAAGCCATGAACCTCCCTCTGGATAGGTTCAGAACTCCTATTACAGCAGGTGTCGCTTTTGAAGGAGTGTCAGCCGAGGTGACTCCTATTTTGGGAAAGCTTCACTTACAGATTGGAGACTATGTGGATCATGAGAACTTTGTTGTTGGCAAAGTTGGACATTGTGATGTGATTTTGGATGGCCGCAGATTACTCTACAAAATGGGTGGAGGCCAAGGCCCTTAGAGACTACAAGGCGTCATCTGTAGCGAAGTTTCTTTATGAAACTATAATGATAGGATTCGGATGCTGACCAATAGAGATATTCAACGACCAAGGGAGCCACTTCATCAATGAAGTGATCAGGAAGCTTATAGAAAAGCACATGATAATACACAAGAAGTCAACAGTCTACTACTCGCCGCCATAAGCCAATAGTCCACCAATAAGATCCTGAAGGGAATCCTGATCAAGACAATAAATGAGAACAGGAACGACTGAGACCTCACTGGGACACAGATGCACTCAGCATTATGGTCTGAATAGCTTATAAGAATGCAACAGGACTTACACCCTTCAGCATGGTGTATGGACTAGAAGCAGTAGTGCCCATGGAGTTCCTTACATAGAGTCTCAAGATAGCAGCAGCAGAAAGGCTCTCTTCGGAAGATCAAAGGTGCACAAGATCGAGCAACTCTTTAAGCTAGATGAAAGGAGACTGCATAGCGCTTGGACAGCAAAAATTGTATAAAAGAGAAGGAAGCTGCAAGTGGAAAGGAACGCAAAGTTTAAGATCTTTGACGAAGAAGATGTTGTCTTGCTGTTCTCATCAAGAATGGGAGCCCACCTAGGAAAATTGAAAATGAGATGGACGGGACTGGAAACTGGGGACGGGAACTTTTGAACTAGTGAGTCTAGATGGTGAAAAACTCTAGAAGTTGGTAAATGGGTACAGGCTGAAGCACTATTATGGAAAGATGCCAAATGAAGGAAAAGGGTGTCCAGAAGGAAATCAGGACCCCGATCTGGAGATATTTTAGGAACCAAAATCTGAGTCTATCCAGGAGCAGGAAGCAGGACAAGATTTCGAAGAAATTAAAAGTGGTAAAGGAAATAGCCCAAAAATAGACTTTCATACGTAAACATGATAATAGTATGTACAGATACCGAGGAGCCAGGTGGTAGCAACAGCATGGTGCAAGCGGGAAAGTTGAGGTTGCTGCCCCAAAAAAAGGTGCAAAGATGTGAAGGGAAACTTGTCACATCACCATCGCCTATTCTCGGCCCGGCCATTAATGACCTTGTAAATAGTGCAATAGGCACTTATGGTCGGATAGCGAGGAGGATCTAGGGCAATCATGAAAATATGGATCAGTTAAGGCCACCCTTGGGAAAGGTGCACCTCACGACAACGACCGAATGCCTCTCCATCAAAGGCTTAGTTTCCAAATCACCTTTCGAAAATTCTCTGCTATCCTTCGCACTTAACCCTCTCTCTGCTAAACTCTGCTCTTTTCCCTGCCTTCTGTTGCTTACCCTAGCATACGTGAAGCAAAAAACATGGTGCTGGAATTCAAGCCCCTATCCTCCACTGTGTACAAGGAGGTGGATAAGTATACTCAATGGTTGGAGAGGATGGGTTTGAAGGAGTTTGCTGAGCTGCCTTGGAAGGAACTTCAGCAGAACTACAAAGCCGCGGAGCAACTAGAGCAGGTGCACAAATCAAACACCATCACACTCCCATCGAGTGAGAAGGGGGTGTTCAATCCCCTCTATGTGGCCGAAGTCTTCAAACTACCAGTTGAAGGGGAAGGCGAGGTCAAGCTAGCGGATGAAAAAGACCTAATAAAAGAGTTAGGCCCTCTGGAAGGTAAGGCAAAAGAGTTTAAAATTACAAGAACGCCAGATGAGGACTGGTAGAAGCGTATGCGCTTCGTGGTGGAGATGATCAATCTCACCCACAAGCCATACTGCATGTCAAGAAAAGCATTTAGATTCGTGAAGGCAAGTAAGACGGGAACAAAGGTGGCTTGGGATGGTGGGCAAATCAAAGAATGAGAATTGAGATTCGTCCCAAAAAAAGAAGTTCAAAGGAGGATATCAAGCAAGGAATGAGTCTCAAGAAAAGAAGAACAAGAATTGAGGATAAACCCCCATTGTACCAAAAGAAGCTATCCGCAAGCAACTCGAGGAGTATGTTAAAGAAGGTAAATGTTTCTTATGTGGAAAGAAAGGACACATGGCTGCAAAATGTCCTGATAAACCAAATCAAGAAGCCAAACTGCCCCAAAGTAATGCATTACCTAAAGAGCTCCAACATCAAGATGACACACCACCCGAGAAGAGGCAACTTTTCAAAGCTTGGGGCAAAGTGGCAAACCAACCAGTACTTATTCACTTCGATAGTGGTGCTACCCACCACTACATCCATCCACGAGTGGTTGAAGCCATGAACCTCCCTTTGGATAGGTTCAGAACTCCTATTATAGCAAGTGCTGCTTTTGAAGGAATGTTAGCCGAGGTGACTCCTATTTTGGGAAAGCTTCACTTACATATTGGAGACTATGTGGATCATGAGAACTTTGTTGTTGGCAAAGTTGGACATCGTGATGTGATTTTGGGTATACCTTGGCATAAGAAGATAGACCCGACGGGTTGGAAATAAGATTAGGTTTCCTTTTAAAGGCAAGAATGTGACTTTTGATGTAGGAGTTGAGGGGAATTCTATTCCACTCATTAGTCATGTACAAGTTCCTAAAGAAATAAAGCAATCTATTTCCTCGGACTTGTAAGAGATCCTAAGGAATTTGAGAGTGATGAGTCACTCTCAACTCTTGATCATGAAAGGAAAGATTTCCTAAAGAAGTATGAAGATTGTTTTGCATATACTCTTCTAGGAGAGCTACCTCCAAAGAGACCGGAAGATCATAAGATTGACATCATGCCAGGAAGCTCACCTCCTAACAGACCTCCTTATCGAGTGAGTCAGGCTTAACAAGAGGAGATTATGAAGCAAGTGACCGAGCTTTTGGAAAAGGGTTTGATTCGACCTAGCTCATCACCTTTTGGCTCCCTTGTCTTATTGGTTCAGAAAAAGGATGATTCTTGGCGTATGTGTATTGGTTACAGGACTCTTAACAAGATCATTGTAAAGAACAGGTTTCCTATTTCTAGGATTGATGATATCCTGGATAGATTGGACGGAGCCACTATCTTTAGCAAGATCGACTTGAAGAGTGGTTACCATCAAGTCAGGATTGTTCTAGAGGACATTCACAAAACCGCATTCAAGACTACCTTTGGACTCTATGAGTATTTGGTGATTCCTTTTGGTCTTACCAATGTCTCGGCTACCTTCAACTGAATGATGGAAAGAATATTTTGAGCACATAGAAAGTTTGCACAGCAGCTACTTTCTTTGATGACATTATTGTGCATTCAAAGAACGAAGAAGAGCCTCGAAAGAACTTGGATATGGTATTTTAGGAATTGTGGAAGCACAAGTTGTATGTGAATGGCAAGAAGAGTGAGTTCTTTTTGTTAGAGATTCACTACTTGGGCCATATAGTGTATAAGGAAGGGGTCAAGATGGACCCAGATAAAGTCGAGGCTATCGTGGAATGGCCAGAGTTGACTAGTGTGCATGTAGTTCGAAGTTTCCTTGGCTTATGCTCTTATTACAAGAAGTTCATCAAGTGGTTTGCTGTGGTAACAAGTCCACTACATGATTTGACAAAGAAAGCCGTGGGATTTCGGTGGGCCAAAGCTGAAAAAGAATCCTTTGAAGCATTGAAGTGTTATGCTAGCAAGGACCGGTATTGATTATTCCTGATTTATCAAAACTATTCATGGTAGAGTGTGATTCTTTAGGAGATTGCATTGGAGCAGTCTTGAACCAAGAGGGCCATGCTGTGGTCTATGAGAGTCGAAGACTTCAAGGAGCCGGAAAGACCGCACCTACCTACGAGAAAGAATTGATGGCTATCATTCACGTTTTAAAGATTTGGAAGCACTATCTTATGGGTGTTGAATTTGTTATCAAGACAGATCAAAAGTCTTAGGTATTTTATGTCTTAACCTAAGATATCAGAAAAGCATATAAGATGGGCTAGCTATTTGGCCCAATTTCATGGCAAACCATTGTTGTTACCTATTTTGAAGACCAAGGAAGAGATCTTCCATGTGGCCTTTGCACAAGTTCGGAAGGCTATTGAGACATCTCAAGCCAAGCAAAAGAAAGCTGCAGATAAGCACAAAAGGAAGGTCACTTTTGAAGAAGGGGATTGGGTGTTATTGCGATTTGAAAAAGCAAGACTTAAGAAAGTCAAAAGTTAAGGAGCTCAAGGAACCCAAGCTTGCTTCTAGATATTATGGACCTTTTTAGGTTACCAAGAAGATCAACGATGTATGTTATCGTTTGGACCTTCCAGATCATTGGAGGATACATAATACCTTCCATGTCAGTTTATTGAAGCCATATACAGGACTACCCCCAGAGGAGCCTGTATTGGAGGATTCACCAGAAGTGGAAGAGCAATAAGAAATCCTACAGCTGGAACAGATTGTGTTCCGTTCCGTGAGAAAAAGAGGAAGCACAGTGGTCAGGAAATTCCTCTTGAAGTTTAAGAACTATTTGTCTATGGATGCGAACTGGATGCCAGAAGAGTACTTCAAGGACAACCCAGATATTCTTCGAGCTTATGAAGAAGCAGTTGGTCCATATGTATTTGAAGTACAAGCTTGAAACGTAAGAGGGAGGGATTGTATCTCTAGCCCTCTTCATTGTATATATTTTTATTGAACTGGAATCGATCATTATCTTGCTTATGTAATGGTCTTGATTGGATATGCTCTAGTTTGGGTAGCAACGATGCCCAAAACCCGAAGGAGCAAGATTTGTATATGGGAGGCAACGATGCCAAAAGACCCATTGGACGACAACGATCCCATATATATTGGACATTCGCAGTCGGGCGGTCATTGCGACCAGATGGCCCATACGATTGTATTGGATTTCGTAGTTGGGTGGTCATTGCGACCAGATGGCCCAGATGACTGTATTGGATTTCGCAGTCGGGTGGTCATTGCGACCAGATGGCCCAGATAAATGTATTGGATTTCATAGTCGGGCGGTCAATGTGACCAGATGGCCCAGGTGACTATTGATGAACTCTCGGGCGGTCACTAGCTCTCGGGCGGTCCTAGTGACCCGATGGCTCAAGACAGTTTTGATGAAACCAGATAGGACAATCCATGAACAGGAGGATCATTACTTGTGCATTGCATATTGAATTTCTTTGACTTTGTGTGCTGTTTTTGATGTGTGGACAATGCTTGGATTTACGGCACGTGATAGTCCACTGGGCTCCAGACTACCTGGAATACCGTGCACGCGCGAATGATGCATACTTGTTTGTTGACTAGCTTATGTCTAGTTTTTGCAGAAGGTGAGTTTCCATTTATTATATCTAACAAATATGACAGGCTATGAAGAACATGTACCATCATGAACAAGTACATCGGTCAGAGAAAGGCATAAAGATGTTGCCAGAGGAGCAGAAGGCACCACATATATGAGGAAAGACCAGATGCACAAGACCACTCGATGGGGCTAGTACCATGATCATATGCATGCCACAGTTGAGGACAACTGTGATGTAAGAGGGAGGGAATGTAACTATTTGGTCCTCCAAGCTCTTTTCACATGAAAGAACTCATGACCGGACACATGGGTAGGATAATGGACACATGAAAACAGGGTTCGTAATGCTGGCATTGGAAAAAGCACCCGTCTTGGTCAAAAAGCAGGAAAAAGCAAAAGTCAAAATTTTTTGACCAAAAGGCGGAGGGCACTCGTGGAAAGAGGACATCGAATTGGATCAAAAAGCTAAAAGAGCCGCTTTTTCAAAAAGCTGCTCCAGGGCCAAAAAGTAAGGCCCCAAAGATTGTAAAAGCACAATTAAGAACTTTGACTATTATTAAAATAATATTTAAAAGAAAAGCAAAAGCAAAGTGTGGCAAAAGCATGGTCCCCCATCAAGTATATAAGGAGCTTCTATCCTATAGGGGAGGCATGGAAAAATACTCGTGGTGATTCTTGAAAGAGATCTTGTGAGAATTCATCATCAACTTCTTCTCTCCACACATCACCCATCTCAGCCAGCGGCTTGCGCCGCCATCTGCACTGCAGCGATCATCTGCGCCACCTCACCTGTCTCTGCTCTGTGCATAGCCTGGAGTGCTCGTATTAGCCCTGTGCATCACCTGTGCGCCGGTGCCATCAGATGCTGCTTGCTGCCCAGTCAGCAAACAGCCGCCTGCGTTGCTTCTGCCTGCATTACTGCCAGTGCTCTGACCACCGCTTTTCTGCCATTGTTTGAGCATCACCTCCATCCTGAGCGCCGTTGTTCTACCTCTGCCCAGTAAACAGCCTTTGTATACTGTTTGTTGCCTTCTGAAGACACTGGTGTCAGTGCCAGCCACCAGTGCCAACACCATTTAAGAGTACCACCGCTGCCAGTTTCTTTGAACCCCTAAGAAGAAGGGGATTACTTTGTGGAGACACTTATTTATCATATTGGTGTGAAGCCTCTTGGAATTGCCTTTGTCCGGACTGAAGTGTAGAGAGCTTTGTGGATACTTGGGAACATCAGTCTGATTCAAACATTGGATTTAAGTCTCTTGTGGGTCATCCTCGTGGTGAGCTTGGCATCAGCTATCTTGTGCCTCGACACCGACTCGGCCCCATCTTGACATCGGCACTTTTGTTTGATATTGTATTCATTTGTTGTATTGATCTTGGCTTGATAAAGCCCGTGGATTGTTCCTGAAATAAATTCCTAAAAAGAGGGAGTGGGGCATGTTCCCCGCTCAGCGTGGTGTACTGTGTGAAACTCCTATTTTCCATCTCTCTCTCTCTCTCTCTCTCGCCCTTCTCATCTCTATCTCTATCTCTTGTACACGTGGTTTAATATGTCACTGCACGCTCCGTTGGGCTTAACACTCTTCCTTTGGCAGTTAGCCCACCGCAGCCTCACTGTCGGCACTTGGTTGGCCATTAGAGGATGGCTGTGCTGGCACAGTGTGTGTGTTGCAAAACGACCCTCTGGAGTCGCAGCGGCACTGCCTTTGGGACTGTCCCAAAACACAACAGGTTTGGCAGAGGATTCTGCAGTCGCTCTACACATTCACTTGGGTAGCAGCAGCCTGGGTGATAAGAGGGTGGCCCTGCCCTCTTCTACGAGGAGGCAGCGAGAGGGCAGGCTCTGCAACTGTCTTATTGTAGGATAAATGCAATTCCTGTCTCCGACCTGTCTTCAAAGACCTCGTCTCTCTAGGTGCCTGTCAGAGATGGGAGATCATCAACAACATTACTGCAGGGCATTTATGGCGGGTCCGTTGCATGGTTCCTTGATTTTCAACTAATGGATGGATCTTTTTTTTGGGGAAAAAATGCTAGGGAATCTTCAAGAACTCACACCTGACGTCCAAACGCCAGAAAGCTGCCCTATTTATAGAACGCTGCTTGGGGAAGGTGTGTCACATTACACACGAAAGCTGAAGGAGAAAGAAGGCGGAGAGTATGTCGGGAGGTTGATCAGAGAGGAGTAAGGTGAGGGCTTAGCAAAACATGTGGACTGGAAAATTAAGAATATTTTAAAGGTATTTATGGATTGTTTATTGTGGCCAAGGTGGCTAGGCTAAACAAGTGTGTTTTTAATGTGGCTTGGTTCGCCTGTTTTGTTAGTGTTAGATGCTCCTACATCACAAGATTGCGTATGGCTGGTTTATGCTCTCTTTTTGGTAAGTGGATGGGCTAGAATGTTAGCTACCAGCCAATTATGCCAATTACACAGGACTTTGGTCTGCTGGCCACAATGTATGGGCCCATCCGGAACCATCTGGGTGCCCATTTGGGCCCACAATCTCACAACAGGTGTCCAAGGATAAAGTCTACTAACTCCATGTGTGGACCATATGGCCAAGTCAAGCATGTAGCCACTGTGGCATTATGCCACATCTATCTGTGCCATCTCTACGCCATCTGGCCTCCTAGGCTGGCTAGCCATTCCTTACTTGCTTGTGTCCTCGCGCTGATGCTTTTTTGATAATTTTGTGATTGCAGTGGCGGGGGAGGTGGCAGGCAGGTATACAATGCAGCCTGGAAGACTGCCCTGCCCAAACTGCAAAAGCTATGCCAACATATGGAAGAAAGTCGTACATTGTGGTGTTTTTCCCGAATAGTCGGTCTTTTGTGTGGACTGATTGGCAGCTGGTTTGCCCCATTTCTGAAAACCCTGAGCCATTGGCTTTGGGCTCGCATGAAAGTGGACGGAATTTGGTTGCTGATTTAAATGCAGCAAGACGGTACATGCTACGAAAAATTACGACAGCAATGCTGGATATTAGTGACCGGCTTCCAGTACAGGTTCAAAGCTTAATTATTTTTTAATGATTTTTTTCAAGCTCTCTTCCTTTGGTCATTGCATGACGCCAGAAATTTTGAATGCCAAACCTTATGAATAGCTGATTTATCTGTTTGCGTAGGCTGTGGTGGACTGTGCCCGGGATGTAAGCTTTTGGAAGGACTTTGCAAAGGATGCGGCAAAAGCTGGCACTTACCAAGAACTCGGAGCCATGTTGATGAAACTTAAAAGTGTAAGCATGCTTTATGTGAGGATTTCAGTTTGGAAGTCAAGGGACATTCATGTCTATCTGAATTGTGTTTTTCAAACTATCTATTCAAATGCATGCTTGCTTTTGTTGGTTAGTCAAGACAACAGGAAAATAGCATTTTGTAAGACTCTAACATGTCCTTGAGCAATTTATATGTATGTATATTTAAATGTGTGTAGTATGTATGCATGTATGTATTTGATGTAGTTTTCTAATTTATAAAATGTAGGTCTAAGTGAAAGGACATTCGTGTCTATCTGAATTGTGTTTTTTGAACTGTCTATTCAAACATATGCTTGCTTTTGTTGTTAGTGAAGACGACAGGGGAGTAGTATTTTGTGACTTTAACATGGCCTTGAGCAACTTGTATGCATGTATGCTTATGTACGTACGCATTTGACGTAGTTTATTGAAGGTAGGTCTAAGCAATTTTTATTTTTACCTTTGGCTTATAGAAAAAGCACATAAAGACTCTCTCTCTCTCTCTCTCTCTCTCTCTCTCTCTCTCTGTGGCTCCGCTGATTGTACATGTGTTTAATCGTGCCATTTGTGAGGGTTTCCTGGCAAGCTGGACAGAGCATACCATTGTACCACTCTTTAAGAGTGGGGACCTCATGGTACCAGGCGACTACAGGATGATCATGATTGGTCATTACTTGGCCAAACTATGGCTCTATATTGGAGTCAGAGCTGAGCCGTTGGGCAAAGAGGCATGGTCACCGAGGACAGGGACAAGCCGACTTCAGGAGAGGATTTACTACCTTGGATCACATACTTACACTTCGGGCACTTATTGAAGAGGGCAAGGCACAGAAGAGAAGGATATATTGTTGCTTTGTGGACTTACGCAAAGCCTTCGATACCGTATCAGGTGCCAGGCTTATGCACAGATTGCAAGACATTGAGGTACCTGAGGATATCCAGTGGGGGATACATGCTTTGTATGAGTTTGTGATAGGCAGAGTCCGAGCTCCAGGTGGACTATCCGATATGGTGATCAGCACGATAGGGGTGAAGCAGGAATGCCTGCTATCACCCACCCTCTTTGGGCTGTACATGGATGTGGTATCCGATTATGTAGACAGATTGGGAGGCCCAGGGGCATGCCTGGCAGGGGTGTTGATACCCATCTTGTTATATGCAGATGATATTGTTCTAATCTCAGACTCTCCAGAGGGATTACAGAGACATTTGGATGCATTACAGGCATTCTGTGCAGATAGAGATTTGACAGTGAACCTTGGGAAAACCAAGGTTATGGTGTTTAACAAACACCACACAGGCATGGGTAACGAGATCAGAGTATCAATTCACTTTCCAAGGGGAGGCGGTTGAGTACGTTAGGTCATATGTCTATTTGGGAGTTACTTTCACAGGATCGCGTTTCTCCTTGAAGGAGGCAGCAGTAGCTAGATTAGCTCGAGGGCATGTAGCCTTGGGGGTACTTGAGAGGCAGTGTGCACACATACAGTTTCAGGAGCCGCGCACCAAATTGTGGCTATTTGATACACTTGTCACACCGACCCTCCTATACGGAGCTCCAATTTGGGAGCCCAGCATACATCATAGATCTTAGAGAGGGACGGATGAGGGATGGAGGCATATGGAGAGACCATTGATTATGATGATTGCCCGCATGATTCGGAGCAAATCATCGGTACCACATGAGATTGTTCGGGCTAAGTTGGGTGCCGCACCAGTAGTGATCGAGGCCCTATTCCAAACAGTTACCTTTTTACAGCGGCTATGGGAGCTCCCTCAGCAGAGGTACTCACGATTGGCATTGACCTCATCCATACAGTTGGCAGAGGATGAAGATACTCATTGCTGGTATGTTCAGATGAGATCATGGTTTGACCTACATGGTTTGTGGATAGAGACACTCCCACCCTTTCAGTACAGCTTGGATTGCCCATTTTTGGATCTCACTCGCTTAGAGCAGAACCACGTGATTAGGATGGATATCGTCAGAGTGGACATAGAGAGGACATGGACTAGTCCCCTTGAGCCCTTAGGCACGAAAATGGCTCATTACAAGAGCCATTTTGTAACCACCTCTCACTAGATGGTTTTATCACCCGCCCGGCATACATGGATGTACACCTATCACATGGGATGCGTTGTGCCATTGGACAGGTCTGGACCTCATCATACCAGCTGCGGATTGAGACAGGGCGATATGTGCATCAGATCTCAGATAACCGCATTTGTTAGCTATGCTACTAGGAGGTAGAGACAGAGGAGCACTACATTTGCCGATGTACAATCTATTATGATACGCAGGGTCATGGAGTTTGAGGATCAGAGATGCGTGGGATTGTTCCTACTTGAGCTGCTCAGCAGACACAGAGAGACTCTCTTGGCAGACAGGAGACCGAGCCATGATGTACCTAGACAGAGGATCGTAATAAATTTCTTTAGCACCAGTGCCAGCAGCCCAGCCCACACACCTCCTGATACCTCCTCCATTGGGCCATCAGGACACCAGCCACGCTCCCAGGGAGTCACCATTGATAGAGCAGTCGTCTTATGTCGTGCCGCTCGTCAGCCACGCCCACCAGGATCCCGACCATGGCATCCTCACCATCGCCAGATCAGAGCCATTATTGCTCGGCATTGGAGGTGCCTACCTCGCTTCTACGACCTCTCCATTCTAGATAGCCCCATGGTGGAGATATTTGATCTCAGGAGAGGGAAGCACTTCAAGTGATCAGCATATATGGATCTACTTGATATACATTTTACAATATTTTATACTTAGTATCATCTAGGAGTCTTACTTACAATTCTTATAACTGTAAGATAGTTTATTGTACTTTTCAATTTCATTTGGTTGTTCTCTTTGATGAGACACCAACTTCAGATGTACTCTCAGTTTTGGTCTCATAGGCCATTATGGCCTCTTAGAGACGTTAATACATCATTTCATATCATTTTTCTCTCTCTCAGCTTCAGTTACTATGTTTCCAGTTTCAGTTTTCCATGATGATGATATTCCATGGATACTTGTAATCATCTTTTGTCTCATAGGCCCATTTGGCCTTTGTAAGACGTAAATATAACTTTCTTTCTCAGCCATCAGCAGCTGAGGAGGGCATCATTATAGTTGATCATGGCTAGTTTCTCCCGTACAGGGTCACATGCTGACAACACATCTGTATACATAGTGATAGTTGTTTTTTCTTTATTTTTTCATGGCTCAGTATATCCATGGTATCATTGTATCACTTATGGTCTCATAGACCCTTTGGGTCTTTTGTAGATGTTAATATACTCTCTCTTACACATGCACACTTTTTCTTTTCTTTCTTTTTCTTTTCTTCCGATCACCAGAAGAACACAGTTGTATTATTTTTTGTCTCATAGGCCGACTTTGGCCTCTCGTAGACGTTAATATATCTTTCTTTCTTTCTTTCTTTCTTTCTCTCTCTCAAGGTGAGCTTTGACTCTCTTTTTTGTATACTACGTGGGCACGTTTTATTTCGTAGATGTTCATTTTTCATGCTAGTTATTCATGGATCATATGTACTCATTTCAGTCTCATAGACCTTATGGGTCTTTCGTAGACATTTAATACATCTCTCTAAACGTCTCAGACCCATTGGGTCTTTAGGAGGCGTTTAATGTAACTCTCTCTCTTACGCACGCACTCTCACGCGCACACGCACGCACGTGCACAAATAAAATGAAAGATTCATATAAAAAATTTCAAGTAAAGACTCTGTATTTTATTGATTAATCTACGTGTTAACAATTTCTCTCACGTTATAAGATTGTAATTAATTTTTCATGGATGAGTTTATGTTAGCTAATAAATAAATAAATAATTTATTGACATGTCTTCTTATTCAAGTCATTGTTATGATTATTAATATAAAATTATCAACAGTGAAGTAGATTGTTAAATGTCATTCAATTATGTTTCTTTAAAAACAAAGGCAAGCCTTTTGAGAACCCTTCTCTTGTTTCACTTGACGAATGAGAACTTGACTGTCTGGAGTTTTTCTTCCAGATGATTTTATCAACCTTTCTGAAAGAGGCTAGGATGCTTAGCTGCATTGATGAATGGAAACACCAATGTGAGACTGTAGAGACAGCAGGATCTATGGAGAAGCTTGTGAAGGTAAGAACTCTAAAGGGTCTTTTTTTTGCATAATAAATTGAGAAAAATCCGTGACATACTCAAAGTGTTATGTGATGCATGGTTGTTTTGTTGACAATAGGAGTTGAAAAATGCAGTATGTTGGGATGAAGTAGGCAAGCTTTGGGATGAGTTGGAGCAAACAAACTTGGATTCGGAGTGGAAAACATGGAAGGAGGATGCCCATCGCGACAATCCCAATCAATCAAAGCCACGGTATTCTTCTGTTAGTGTTACTGGCCATCGGAGAACCTTTGACGCAACAGATTGTACTCCTGAGGGGAGTGATGGGCATGCCAGGTCAATTGATGCAGGTAATCTAGACTCTGAACAAGGTTGCAAGCGATTGAAATCAGAGGAACAAGAATTAATGTCCAACTCACCCGAACCATGGGAAGGCACTTCAACGCAACAACTTGGAATCGGGAGAAACACCTATGTTTTATCCTTGTCAGCAGTGGTCGATAACCCTCGAAACTTAGGTTTGAAGTCAAATAGTGGAGCTGCTGTTGCACAGGTTGAAAACAAGACACAAACCAAATCGGCTCGTTGCTCGGCTTTCTCTGATAAAAAGGGCAGGCAGTGCAACAAGTATACCAGTGATGGAGCTTTGTACTGTTGCAAGCATGACCCAGCAGGTCGTATTGAGGAACAAAAGAAAGGTAAACACGCGATGCCGAATGCAGGGGGGGACGATTCAAATGCAATGATCTGTGGTGGAATGACAAAGTATGGCAGAAGGTGCACTCACAAAGCAAGGGATGGTTCAGTGTTTTGTTTGAAACATATGCTGCAAGACTCTACAGACCCTGGCAAAAGGATGGCTCTTGGAAATTCTGTATCAGAGTCCAACCTAGGTACACCTGAGCGACATGGTGTTTCCAACCGCAACAAGAGGAAACTTGAACAGACTCGCACAGGTCAGCCTAGTTCAAATGATTTAAAGGTACAGGAGGCCTCGAAATCCGCATCCAGGATGGCAGCTCGAACTGCTAACTGGACTCGGTGCATCGGCTGGTGTCGAGGGAGCGGCAGCCAGTGTTCACACCGTGCAAAACCGGGATGCTCACACTGCGAGAAACACCTGCCTGGCTCACTTGGGTACGGGGCAAAAGGTCAGCAAAAATCTTATTCAAAGGATGCTTCTGCAAAAACTCCAAATGGTGAAGATGAAAGGAATATATCACGATTGAAAGACCTGGTTCATGAGTATATGAGGGCCCGCTTGGCAGATGATGGAGCTCGAAACAGCCAGCGTCCAAAAGCCTGGCAGAGAATTATTGACTGGGTTCTTTCGGAAGTTGCTGGAAATCTAAAAGCATCAGAGTCATTGTATGATTTAATAACTGCAGAAATGGAGAACTTGAAAAAGTACTTCGAGCAGGAAGATGTCGTGGATGTGCAGAAGTCTCTGGTCCCGTTCTTTGCCAGCCCTGTAGACCATGTTAGTTGCTCTATGACAATTCCAGGAGGAGAAAAGTCCATAGAACACCTCTCCAATGTGGAGTTGTTAAAACAGGTCAGTTCAACATCTACCGGACACATTCCAAGGTTCAGATGCAAACTTTGTGCCCAAGAATTTGTTGAGCTGATTGTTTTAGGTCAGCATTGGCGAGGTTGCCACAAGAAAGAAGCACAGCAGTATTTCAGAGGGTACACTTGCCAGTATTGTAATCTTTCCTTTACAAATAAGAAAGGGCTGTATAGGCACCGAAACGCACACCATCCTGGCATCTCATCTCAAACCAAGTCTTCACTTCTGGCGCTCTGTATCATCTGCAGTGGACAGTTTATGAATTTTGAAGACCTCTGGCAGCATGTGATTTGCTCTCATCCTGATCAGCTATGTGCCTTCTGGCCTGTGACAGATCCTTGTGCAGCTTTGGGGTCTGCTTCTGATCAATGGCAACCATCAGGATTGGAAATTGTTGAAGCAGGCAAGTGCTCCAATTGTGATCAAAGGTTTGCTACGTATACTGCGCTTCAACAACATAGAGAGATTGCTCATGGAGACCATGGGCACACCTCTCTTGTAGAAAACTTAAGAAAATCTTTTGACACTACAGATGAGCTTAAGTACAAGTGCAAAATTTGTGGCCTTAAATTTCGCCTTCTTCCGGACTTGGGACGGCATCATCAAGCTGAACACAAGCCTGTGCAAGCTATGCGATTGAAGAATGTCAAGGAAGATACATTAATAACAGGGCCGCTTGAGGAGCTGAATTCAATCATAGGGGCTGAGAAGGAAAAGAAAAAGCTTCAGAAACTCGATGTGCGTAGAGCTCCAGGTGGACAGGTCAAAGCTGAAGTGCACACTGCCACCACCCAGCAGAATGTGGGGCCTGAAGACCCAACCATTGCAGAGATAGAAGGCTACAGTGGCCCAAAGCTTGAAGGCTGCCCAAGTAGCAATGACATTCTTGCTGTTGCAAGGTCTGCCTGTTGCAAAAATAAGCTCTATAGTGTTCTGCTGAAAAAGTACGTAGTGTTGCCCGATCGCTTGGCTCTGAAAGCAGCCAAACTTTGCAGTGAGGCAAACGTAAGGCTGCAGTTTTATCATGAGGGATATGTTTGTCCCAATAGCTGCAAGGAGGTTTCCTTCTCCTCAACTGATACAAAACCTAAAGTTGAAACCTCCTCAAATATCAGTTGTTTCCCTCTACTACCACAGTTTAACCAAGCTTTATTAGATTACAAAGCTATTCTTGAAAGCAAAGACATTGTATTGGATGAAAGCCATGTAGTGCTCACTGCATTCTCAGGTGTAGGAGAAAATCATGGCAATAAAACTGTACTTTGTGAGGATCTAAGCTTTGGGCGGGAGAGGGTACCTATTCCATGTGTGGTAGATAGAGATGCCATGGGGGCATGCAATTGTCCCGTGTGTGTTGATAATCCGAGCAGCCATTCGGAGTCACTCATGCCTTGGGCACATTTTTATTATGTTACAAAAAGGACACTGGATCCTTCCTTGGGCCTCGACACGGAGGTATGCAAATACTATAATACAGTATTATCTCTGCATTAACCAAGATTGACAACTGATTAAGAATGCTCTTAACCTATGCAGAGCTCGCGCTTGGGATGTAGCTGCCAAGGACATCACTGTTTGCCTGCAAAGTGCGAGCATGTTTATCTGTTCGACAATGACAATACCGATGCACAGGACATTTATGGACGACCCATGGCTGGGAGGTTCCCTTATGATAGTCAAGGCTGCATTATTTTGGAGGTGAGTGGAAGGTTTTCTGATCCACGGTAACGATGTTTGGTCTACTCTTGATCTCCAGAACAATGCCGTCGGATTGTAATCCAATGACTAAAGAAGTTAGTGTATTCTGATACAGGAAGGCTATCTGGTCTATGAATGCAATTCTATATGCAGTTGTAATGAGGATTGCCAAAACCGAGTCTTACAGAAGGGTGTGCAAGTGAAATTGGAAGTTTACAAGACTAGGCACAAGGTTACACGAGCTCCTTTATCCATCTCTGCAAATCAATGTTGTTATTTTTTTTCTCCGATGAGTAGATAATTTGGCAGTTGCAAGGTCTGTACTTGCCTGGATTCAGCTTGGTCTTTCTGCCTCTTTCTGCCTGAAGGTGTAAGAACTTGTGGTTCAAATCTGGCCACAATACTAATGGGTGCCTGTGGGGATTTGAACTTGGGACCTCTCCTCCCTGGGTCACAAACCCTCACTGCTGGGCTACACGCCCATTGGCTGCAAATCAATATGCTTTTTGAGATTGAGGTTATAAATGAGCAATTTTTTTTTTTTTTTTGGGGGAATGCCAACAAACAGTTTTTTGCATGCTGATTCCAGGGATGGGCAGTGAGGGCTGCTCAGCGCATTGCTCGTGGAACATTTGTTTGTGAATACATTGGTGAAGTTCTTGATGATTGCGAGGCAAACAAAAGAGGCGAGAGGTACATCCCAGCACCTAAAATTATGTTTCTTGTGTGGTGGGAGACAAAGCTAACCATGTAGGCAACTGGGCCATTTGTAAATTGTGGTACTTTTTTTCCTCTTCTAGCTCGAGCCAAAGGTTTTAGAAGAGGAAAGGAAAGGGATGGAGGGGGTCTTTTGGCAAAGGGAGGGTGGGGATGTGTCTGTAATGTGCGGATTTGAGAGCCCAAAGTCATGATTAATTAACCATAAAAAAGACTAATTTTAGGACAACAATTAACCCTCCACTTAACACAAATTAGACAGTACACCACACTAGGGCCGGAACGCCACCTCCCCCCTCTTTCCCCCTTCTGGAATAACTTTATTCTAGTAGAGAAATTGGAGATACAAGAGCGAGGGTGCTGCCAAGCACCAGATTTCCAAGAACAATATGAAAACCCAATAAAATAGATGCTCCAAGCCCAAGCCACTAAACAAGAGGAAAGAGCCCTCTGCCCCCAAGCCACTATGCAAGGAGAGACCATTGCCCAAGTCCAAGACAAGGTCTTCCTGGGCACTCTTCAAGCATGAGGGGTGGCTGTCCACAGCAGCAGCAGCAGCAGGTTCTACAATAAGTCCATGACAAGGTCTTCCTGGGCACTCTTCAAGCATGAGGGGTGGCTGTCCACACAGCAGCAGCAGCAGCAGGTTCTTCTTCAATACGTCCACCAATGGAATCGCTAGCAGCTGGGACATGGGAAAACTGGCCGTACAGCAGTAGGTACAGGCTGTACACCAGTTTGCATGTGCTGTTCAGGTTCTTGTCGACGGTAGAAGGCAGCAGAGCTGGCCATACAGGTGACTGTACACCTGCTGTCGTACAGCTCTACAGCAGGTGGGTGCAGGGCTGGCCGTACAGAATGTGCCGCGGAGAGAAAGAAAGAAAGATATAAGTGTCTACTAAAGACCCAATGGACCTATGAGACCAAAGTGATGCAATAATTTCCATTGCATATCTCATCATGGAACGGAAAGTAAAATAGAAACAAAACAATCTCAGTGGGGTGATACAAAACTGTCCATGGAATATCATCATGGAATACCAGGAACATGGAACATGAGAGGAGCATCAGTCCCCAATAGATGGTATACCACTCTGCAAAATATCAAGAATGGAGCTAATGAGTATGGCCAAGAGGTCTCTCTCAGCTACGCCACGTGGAAAGGTAGCTTGATTATGGCAGTGGAGCATATCCTGGATCTGGAGCTGATGAGGGGATTGTGGCCAACGTCTAGGGGTCTAGGGGCATCTGGCACACTGAAATGCGGAGGCCTGGTGCGAGGTAACTCCTCTTGGGTGAGGTGGGTCTGGAACAGCTCGAGGTGGGTCCACAGGATCGGTGTCCTCCACCTCCTAGGTCCGGAAGAAGATAGTGATGGTTGACTGGCAAGGGAGGGGTCGGGGTGGCTGGGGCCGAAGCTCTCCCAAGAAAGTGTCCCTGTGTCTACGGAGCTCAAGCAGGAAGAGCCCTAGGCAACGTTGGTCCGGGAAGTCGGTGATCTTGGAGAGTGGACCAAATCCCTCATGAATGAGATAGTGAAACCTCCCACGGATCTCATAGTATATTGGGCCATAACATATGTAATGCTCCTTTGTCTCAACCTCTGTGTGGCATATTCGGCAGATCCTCTCCTCGTTGGGTCTCCGTATGAGCTCCACGGCTTTGAAGACACGCTCAACTCTGTGTCTTCACTTTGAGGTGGTGGGATGAAACCCGTAATTGGCCAATCGCAATCCGCATGGCATGGGACGTGTGAACACTAAGGAAGCGCCGCTGTTGGATGAATCCATCCTTAGTGAGCGTGAGGAAGTGATCTCTGTAGAAGTGCATCTTCGTTGGGAGCTCCAAAGGTGTAATCCATGTGCAATGGGTGTAGAGGCTGAGAAGATCTAATTGGATAAGCCGATTGGTGTGCTCATGAGAGAGCTGGAGAAAATGGGAGTCCAAACTGTACTGAAGGGGTGGGAGGCGGTCCATGCGGAGTCCATATACTGAGAACCAAGTGCAAACTAAGGCATAGCATACTCCAGGGCGGCCCTCGAGTGCTAGCTATCTCGAGGACTTCAAGGGAAGCCTCTGGTACCTACAGGGATCCGTGTGACTAATGCGATGGAGGTATGTGACCGTCTGGAAGAGTGCATCCACCACCATCGGGGCTGCAACAAACTCTGCTTGGATAATTTGGTGTGGGATTGATGGTTTGCTTCAGAGCATATGGGAGAACATCATGACCTGGGGCCTCTCAACTTGTTGCCAATCCTCATCTTATAAATTTGGCCCCCAGAAGGCTGCCCCATACATCAAGGCTGGTTTGAGGGTGTCAAAAGCCAACCCTCCGTCCAGAGCTCGTGGAAATGTGCCTGGAAGCACTGTTGCTCAAGTAAGCTCAAGGTTGCATATCCCTGTGTCACTCTGGCATGTGCTGCGGAAAGCATGGTGAAGCGTGGGCCACTGAAAGTGACACCAAGGCAGACATAGGATGAGACAATCTCCACAGGATCCCCTCCGTATGTGAAGCTCAATCTGGATGTGAAGGGGCGGGAGGTATTGAAGACCATTATCTTGGTTTTACCAAGGTTAACAGAGAGGTCTTGTTGAGTGCAGAAGTCCTGTAAGGTATCCAACTCTCTGAAGCCCCTCGGGTGAATCTAAAAGGACGACGATGTCATCTCCATAAAGTAGTAGGGGGATCAAAATGCCTGCCAGTGTGGGACCAGCCTTGCCTAATCGGTCAATGAAGCTCGAGATCTCATCAATGTAGAGACCAAAAAGAGTGGGTCCATGTTAGATGGGACTTCCATCTCCTCTAGACAGTGTAGGGGGCAGGTTCGGGGTACAATATCAAAAGATGAACCATCAAGAACAAGGACAGCGGTCAAGGAAAAGGCATAAAGATGCTACTAGATGAGCAGAAGGCACCACATTTATTAGGAAAGACCAGATGCACAAGAGCACCAGATGGGGTTAGTACCAAAAACATATGGAATATTTGTATCCCACAGTCGAGGACAACTGTGATATAAGAGGGAGGGAATGTAACTATTTGGCCCTCCGAGCTCTTTTCACATGATGGAACTCATGCCCGGACACATGGATAGGTTGATGGACACATGGGAATAGGGTTCCTAAAGCTGGAAAAAGCACCAGTTTTGGTCAAAAAGCAAGAAAAAAGCAAAAAGTCAAACTCTGTTGACCGAGAGCCGAGGGCACCATTGGAATGAGGACATTGAACTGGATCAAAAAGCTAAAAGCCACTTTTTCAAAAAGCAGCTCCAAGGCCAAAAAGCAAGGCCCTGAAGCTACAAAAGCACAAATCAAGAACTTTGGCTATTTTTGACTATTATTAAAATATTTACAAGAGAAAAGCAAAAAGGCAAAGCAAAAGCTAGGCATGGCGAAAAACAAGGGAACGCACCCCCCCCCCCCCAATTATATAGGAAGCTTGTACCCTCTTGAAGAGATCATCATCATCACTTGTGGAGGGCCATTGTGGAAGAATTCACCTTGTGAGAGCAAGAAAGCTTCGTCATCATCGTCATCACTTGTGGAGGGCCATCGTGGAAGAATTCACCTTGGGAGAGCAAGAAAGCTCCACCTCCTCCTGCTCCTCCATTTTTGCTAAGTGCCACCTTAGCAGCGCCGCCGCCTCGGAGCCTCCGCCGCCGGCTGAGTAGCCACCGCCACCGCACCTGCCCCAGAGACACCTCCGTCGGCTGAAACCGCCACCTCTGCCGCCACCGCCCAAAAAAAATCCGCCGCCCAGAAAATCCATTCTCCGCCAACCGAGCTGCCGCCATTGCCACTTGTTCTTGAGCAGCAGCCTCTCCGAAAATTTCAGCATAGGGGAATTGCTTTTCAGGGCTACATAACCACTACCTTGGTGTTAGCCCTACTTTTCAAGATTCTCTTTCTAGATTGGGTATTGAAGGTCTCTTGGATATCTGTGAGGTTCAGGATTTTATTCAGACTTTGGACAGTGGTACTAGCCCAGTGTAAGACTCATGGGTCTTCCTAGTGGTGAGCTCAGGCATCAGAGATCTTGTGCCTTGACGTCGACTCCACCACCGACCTCGTCATCGGCATATTTTGTTTGATATTGTACTCATTTGTTGTATTGGTCCTGACTTGGAAAAGCCTGTGTGTCCCAAACGTCGCTTAGGTAGAGCCCTCTTTTGGAGCACAGTCTGGCAGGCCCTTCCCCAGGCAGACTTTTGGTGCATGGGTGGAGATTTTAACAAGATAGAGGCAGCAGAGGTCAGACTTGGGGGAGGCACGGCCATAGTCGTAGGAGTAGAGTACTCTGCCTGGGAGGAGATGATACTGGCACTTAAGGGACAGGACCCTTGGCATGTTTGGGCGCAGCCATGGGAGCCTTAGCTTCTTGCGATCGGATAGGAGGAGCACCGGCCCCAACCTCTCCAGACTAGACAGGTTTTATGTTGATGAGTGGGCTTGTGGCCGTGGGGGCGCGATCGGTATCTTGGCAGGCACCACTTTTTCAAATCATGCCCCAGTTATTCTGTCCTTGGAGGACCCCTGGAGACAGGACAAGCATGTGAGCTCTAGGATTCCGGACAGCCTCATTCAGGACCCTGAGATTTGCAGCAGGATAGAGCAGATATGGCCGGGACTGGACTTTATTTTAGGCTCTGCTGCGTGCATAGTGGATGTGGGCCTGGAGGAGATTAGTAGTTTCTTATAGGAGGCAGCCCAGAGCAGATTGGAGGGATTTCGGGAGCAGGAGAGGAGTCTGAGGAGGGGTATGGCTTCTTTACAGCAGTTTCAAGAGAGTTCCCCAGATAGCCTGTAGATTGAGAGTCAGATAGCTGCCACCCGCACGGAGATTAGATCCATAGAGGAGAGGAGGGTGGAGTTCAAGTATCATGCCAGAGCTTCCTTCTGGACCTAGGCCAACGATAGAGTCACAGGGGATTTCTTCGAGATAGCCAGCCCCCACAGGAGGAGAGACCGCATTTGCTGGTTGCGTGGCCAGGATGGAGCTATTGTTTCTGATCCCCCCCATGTGAGAGTCATCGCCACGGATTTCTTCCGGTTTCTTCTCACTGGTGCCCCATTATCCCCACAGGTGATGGACCGAAGAGGGGGGAACCACCTCTCTCATGTGCCCCATTATCCTCACAGGTGATGGACGCGCGCGAGAGAGTTTGGGGGCACATGAGAGAGGTGGTTCCCCCCTCTTCGGTCCTTCTTATTGACTCCATTTATTGCTGAGGAGCTGGCAGAGGCATTGACGACACTTCCTAGGGGCAAATGCCTGGGGGCGGACGGGCTTCCAGTCTCTTTCTTTCTTCGTCATTGGGACCTCATGGAAGGCGACCTTCGAGTTACCTTCAATGAGATTATGCTCATAGGTGCCATGTCGCCAGGGAGGCTCTCAGAGGGCTTGATACACTTGATTCCCAAGGAGGATGGTGACAGATTGGAGATCCGACAGTGGAGACCCATCACTCTTCTAGGGACCGCCTATAAGATCTTGGCCAAGGCCATCAGCAGGCGACTTAAGCCGTTCCTCCCCGACTTGATTCATGGCACTCAGACAGGATTTGTTCAAGGTCGGAATTCTACACAACATCTTCACTTTCTGGGAGGCGAGTGCGTCGGCCAGGATGAGAGGGCTTGATACACTTGATTCCCAAGGAGGATGGTGACAGATTGGAGATCTGACAGTGGAGACCCATCACTCTTCTAGGGAGGACCGTCTATAAGATCTTGGCCAAGGCCATCAGCAGGCGACTTCAGCCGTTCCTCCCCGACTTGATTCATGACACTCAGACAGGATTTGTTCAGAGTCGGAGCATTCTACTACACATCTTCGCTTTCTGGGAGGCGAGCGCTTCGGCCAGGATGCGGCAGTAGGACCTCATAGTGCTTCTCTTAGACTTTTAGAAAGCCTATGATAGGGTGGTTGGAGCTTTCTTGAGGGCACAATGAGCGGGATGGGATTCCCTGTGGAGTGGCATCGTGGGGCGTCAGGACTTTACTCAGCCTCGCACAACGAGGCTCTCATTCAGGGAGCCCATGGCGACAGATCCCCCCTTTCTCGCTCGGTACGGCAGGGCTGTCCCCTGGCACCTTACCTCTTCCTATTTGTCGCCGAGGCCATGAGTTGTTTTCTCTTAGCCCAGGGGACCGGGCTTCACGGATTGTGTCTCCCCCTTTGCACTCGGGAGGAGCTGCTTGATTCAGTGTTTGCAAATGACACAATAGCTTACCTCTCGGGGGATGTGGGGAATCTCCAGAGATTCGCGGAGGTGATCGAGATCTTTTGTCGCGCATTTGGAGCACAGATCAACTGGCACAAGTTGTGGTTTTTTGGGTAGGCCCTGCACCCGCCCGACTTGGCGCCTAGTTGAGGCTTTCTAGTGGATCTCGTGGGGCACTCCTGTTCGTTATCTTGGATGCAAGTGGGCATTGATATCACTCCTGAGCAACAGCTCGCCCCTCTTCTTCTGAGTATTCGGAAGAAGCTTTTATATTGGAGTTCCGCGAGGCTCTCCTTAGTAGGTAGAGTGGTGGTGGCAGAGGGGAGCTTGGCATCATCGACCTTGCTATTCAGAGTTGTGCTCTACTGGGCAAGCTGATTGTTAGAGGACTCCTTCCCAGTGGTGAGCCTTGGAAGGAATTCCTCTTGGCTCGGATTTCAGCCCGCACCCCGAGTCTAGGGGGCCCTTGGCCTTAGAGTACCAAATGGATCTTCACAGAGATGCGGGCCCGCAGTTTTAGCCTAGCTTTAGAGGACAGATTTGCAGCCAATTTACTTCGAGCTTGGGATCACCTCAAGCCGGCCCTTAGATAGATTGCTCCGATAGCCTCAGAGGAGCGGCTTCGGCAGCCTTTGGTCTGGAACCCCTTGATTTGTTTACGCAGTGGCCACATGTTGGGGGCCCGGTCTCATGTATCATGGGGAGCGTTGAGCACAAGAGCTGCCAGGTCCCTTGGAGACTGGATTGCACACAGATAGTTACCCCAGGAGGTGTAGGAGAGAGACCTGACAAGGATCCGGGGTAGAGACATGCTCAGCATTGACATCGACTTAGCTATTCCGTAGGAGTGGCTGACTACTATCCTAGACCCGATTCCCCTAGTATGGCTCGGCGTGTTTACTAGGCATGATATTCTTGTGGCTGTCCATGGAGCGGATGAGGGTAGTGGTCTGCTCACCTTTTCTACTGGATCACATGGCAGGTTAGAGAGATCCGAGCTCCTTTTAGAGGATTTCAGTGGGCCTCACCTTACACAGTGAGGGTGATTGGATTTCAGGCACGAGAGTGGCACATAGACCTACCACCGGCCAAGGTGGCCAGGGAGAGATTCTGGTGACTATGGATATGGGAGTGCCGACCTCTCACGCGCGTTTAGTGGGACCCAGGGGAGTGGACTTGGCATGACCCGCCGTTGATCGGGAGGAGACTCTTGATGCCCCTTTCTTTCATATACAGCGCGGCTAGGCCAGAGGATCCAGATGCCAGAGGGTGATGGCACCCCGAGTGCATCAGCTCACTGGGTCGCACAGGGCCTCTCACAACATTTCCTCTCAGATTTTTGGAAGGGAAGAGGCTCTGGGACAGTTTTCGGCCTAGAAAGATCACCCTCTTTCTTTGGCTGTTGGCACACAGGAGCTTGGCGGTCGGCACTTGGAGGTCGGCTAGCTGCTTGCCCGAGGTGTGGCTACCCCCAGGAGTCTCAGCGACATTGTCTTTGGGATTGTCTGAAGGTACATCAGGTTTCGCGGCAGATTCCCCACATCTTCACTATGGACAGGGCCTCGACCTGGATCATCACATGGGGCACCGTCTCTTGGGCCATAGAGGCAGGGCTTACGAGGAGTATGGTGGGGGGTTAGCTTTTCAGGTCTCTCACCACTGCATTTCAGCGGTATGAGTCACTGCCCCACCTACAGATCACTGGCGACCAGGTTCATGCTAGAGATGGGAGATTTACAGCAACATTGCAGCTTGGCATATATGGCGGGCTCGATGCAACGAAGCCATTGAGGGCAACCACACTCCGCCAACAGAGTCTATTAGGAGCATTTGGCTCGATATCATACATACCCTCTGCGTCCAGTGGGAGAAGTTGCACAGGGTGATCCGACCGCATGTGGAAGCGGCGGGAAGCTTTCTTGAGGCTTTGGCGGCCTAGCACGTTTCTCACTGATAGAGGTGGTGACCCTACTTGGCATTACAGACCACTGGTGTGGTTGTTCCTCCCCCCTCCCCCTGTATGAGATTGCTTTCTCCTCATAGAGCGGCTGGCCGGAGGAGAAGCGTCTCTTTCCCCTCCTTTGATTACTTGATTCCCGCCTTGTACATCAGGCAAGTTTATATATAGCCCTTCGTGGTTGTTGATAGCCCTTCGTGGCTGTTTTTTTAGTAACTAATAGAAGGATCTTTTCCCCCCAAAAAAGAAAAAAGCTTTTGCCCCAGTTCTCGTATGACCACTATCAGATTTGTTACTGCTTTGGCAACCCACCATGGATGGAAAGTACACCAATTGGCATCAAAATAACAGCAGAGGGGAGTTTATGTGAGTCAACCAACCAGGTCAAGTACAAAAGGTATGCAAGCTTAAGAAATCTTTATATGGTTTGAAATCAACCTCCAGGGCTTGGTACCAGAAGATTAATGCCTATTTGACTGGACAAGGCAAAATAGTCCTACAAAAGTACTCTATATGTCAAAAAGGACAAGCAAGATTTGCTCGTCATCATTCTCTATGTTGATGACATGCTGTTGACAGGAACCAATGAGGATTTGATTACAGCTTTCAAAGTTGACCTCGCCTCAAATTTTGAGACGCCAGATCTTGCCCTTTTGCACTACCACTTGGGTATGCAGTTTATACAACAAGATGATGGTATAGTCATTAAGCAGTCTAAGTATGCCAATGCACTGCTCAAAAGGTTCAATATGGAAAGTTGCAAACCAATCTGCAAAGCGCAGTCTGCAAGATGGCGGAGAACCATTCGACATAACCATTTATGATCAAGCTGTTGAATGCCTTATATATTTGTGCAACTGATGACCAAACATTCGGTTTGGTGTCTCATAGCTTTCAAAGTTTATGCATTACCCAGGCACGAAGCATTGGCAGTCTTTAGATACTTACAAGGCACTCAAGACCTTGGATTGTTCAATGCCAAGGGGGGTGATTTACAATTGCAGGCCTTCTTTGATTCAGACTGGGTAGGTGAGTATGATATACGACAATCCATATCTGGAAATTGCTTCTTCCTTGGACACTCATGCATCTCCTGGCTAAGCAAGAAGCAACCGACTGTGGCAATCTCGTCTCGTGAAGTAGAATACAAAGCAACATTCACTGTGACAGTTGAATGTGTATGGTTGAGAAGATTGATGGAGGATCTTTGTCTCAACAGACACCCCTACTCCAATTCTCATTTATAGTCAGAGTGCAATGGCAGTAGCAAAGAATCCTGTCTTTCATACCAAGACCAAGCGCATGTCAGAGGGAGACTCCGTGCAAGTGAGATCAATGTGGTCTATTGCAGTACACAAGTGGCAGATCTTTTCACTAAAGCGTTATGATGTGAAAAGTTTTGAGGCCTTCCACAAAGCTTTGGGCCTCATCCCTTTCAGAGACTAATCTGCAATCTTTGTAAACCTCACATTTGTAATATAGGGAGGTTTGCTAGATATTTATGGTAGTACCATAGTGAGGCCATGTATTGATGCAATGGGCACTTTTTTCCCACCAGGTTTTTCCCCATGGCCATCTAGGTGTGAACGGGCACCTTAGGGTTAGCTAATATATAAGCAACCACATCCATTGTTTAGGGTGCTCATTTGTACTTGCAAAAGACTTCATCTCTCTCCCCTTTAAGCTAGCTCTACACCCTTGTGTTCTTCAGAGTTCAGCTCCATTGTGAGCTAACAGTTGCAACCTTTGGTAAATTTTCGAGGGTTATTTGAAGCCTCAAAGCCCAAAATGGGCTTCAAATTTCAGCACTAGTGGATGGTAGTTTCACACAGTTTGCTCTGATGCAGCTGTAAATAGGGTAGATCATGTTCACACAATTGATTGATTGATAATATTCAAATTTCAATTGGGATTCAAAGGAAAGAGTGTGCTTATCTTTCTTCAGAGAAGGAAATGGAAGCATGAATCTCCCCCTTCATTCTCATGAAAACAACATAGATAAATTCTAAAATGTCCTACTCCTCCATGCCAGTGAGGCATAAGAGGACGAAGAGAGGCTTGCCAGTTGCTTCTATATAGACAAAATTGATGATAAAATCTGAAGACAGGAGTACCCTTGGCTTCTTTATGGCCTCCATGACATAGGTTCTAGCTTTGTCAAAGAGCGTGAAACTTTAGAGCTACTCAATGAATCATGGAACAACTATAAGACTGAAAAACTCCCTTTTCTAGGTAAAATTCCTTTTCAGATGATTGTGTACTATCGTGAAAAATTCTAATGATGGGTTTGTTTAAAACAAGGTATGACAAGGAAGGATGCAGCTATTTGTATGACATCGATGCCCATATTGACATCGGACGTCGGGGAAGGCCCAAACCATTTGTTATCGATGCAACAAAGTTTGGCAATGTCGCTAGATTTATCAACCACAGGTAATGGCACTCTTAGTGGCTTATGCACAGAAAGTAATGGCCATGGCAAAGATCTGGAGGTAGATCATGCACCCGAATTGTTAGTTTGAACTGTGTTCATGCATTTTTTCCCTTTTTTCAGCTGCTCTCCAAATCTGGTGAATTATCAAGTGTTAGTGGAGAGCATGGATTGTCAACTTGCCCACATTGGTCTATATGCGACTCGGGATGTAAGTGATGTCATTAATGTGCTCTCTAATATTGACACAAATGTGTATAGGTAGCTATGCATATGTTGAAATGATAGAAACTTAGCATGGTGGTTTATCCCGATTCCTACATTCATGTAAAAACTGAGCACTAAGGTCGACAGACTATACAGAAGCATGGGGTGATCAGGAAGGATACTCCTTTTTTCTGATCCATTATTAGGCTTAAAAAAGGCCTGTGCAATGTAGATTACAATCCTCAAGAGAAGAAACAAGGTACAATGGACCCTCATAAGAGAACACAAGGAGTGTAATGTAGACTACAATCCTCAAGAGAGAAAACAAGGTACAATGGACCCTCATGAAGAGGTCTGAAAAACAAAGAACACAAGGAGGGGGGAGCTTCCTCTCTGGCTGGCCGCTCTTGGACGGAGGCTACATTGGGGAGGGGGAGGAAACAGCCACACAGGGGGCCTATATTGCCAAACGTGTCCCCCACCGCACCACACCACACCACACCCCACCCACCCCCAAAACACCACTCATCCTTCATGGGCAATGTGAGTCGCTCCCATTGCTGATGAAGGGTGTGGACGATGTCCCTGAAATTGAAGCAAATAGACTTCGCCGACGGGTGACAGATCTATCAACGGCCTTGTTGCATTGCACGTGCCGAAATGTGCCAGACGGCGATGATGTTGATAGGCTTCCATCTCTGGCTCACACACGTCTTTGTGGTCCACTGGGGCATTAGGATGGAGGAGACAGGGACGAAGGGCGAGACTTGTGCGATCCTCTTTGTAGAGTAGAGCTGCGCCCACCTCTGTGCCCAAGAAAATGTGCCCCACGTAATGAAGCAGAGAATGCTGTGTTTGGAAGTGAGCAAACGGAGGATCCTCCACCAAACCTGCTGTGCCTTCGGGCAATCCCAAAGGGAGTATGGGAAAGCAGCCAAAGGAATAGGGTAATCTTCCACAAAAACTATCCTACAGCCGATGCGAGAAGTCTGAGAGGAAGCTGGGAGGGAGGCTGTCAGTGAGCGGAAGCTCTGTGTTTCTTCTCTCAGCCTAAGTAACAATCTTTGGCCAATAAAATAAACGCTTCAACTTCACCAATGTAGTGTTGATACGATGATGGCCTTTGACAAGAGGGTCATGGGCATTGTGAAGAAGTGCTTGTCGCCTTTCCCTTATTATGCATAGCCGATTCTCGTAGAACAAGCAGCCATCTTGGATGGTATGGTGACTCAGTTCTGATTGAAGGGCCAATCTATATAGTCCTGAATTTCAAAGAATCCTCGTATTGTGCCTTCATATTGTCTAAACCCTTTCCCTGTATCTCGAGCATAGTGGACTCCTACAAATTGTACCGGGGGTATTTTTGCGAGGGATCTATTTAATCATACCTCCAAATTGCCGAAAAATATGACTCCAATTGCCTTGATTGTCACTCCATTGGGCACTAAGCATGATTTGCATCCATTTAAGTGCCTGATGATCTGTCTTAACTGTGAATTCCCTCCCATAAAGGAAATGCTTAAGAGCCTCCATCACCCCCAATGACTCTTTGTCATATATTGAATAGTTCTTTTGTGTGTCATTCAATTTCCAGCTATAAAAAGTCACTGAGCGCTCTTTTTGCTGGAGGACCGCTCCTATGGCTAAATTACTAACATCAATAATTACCTCAAAAGGATCATTCCATGAAGCCAACTTGAGAACTGGAGACTCGGAGGCAATGTTCTTCGTTGCATGGAATGCCTCGAGGCTTTGCCCATAACAGACACCTTTTGACGACATGTCTTCATGCCCTTGAGTAAGTCTGTAAGAGGTGCTGCAAGGTCGGAAAATTTGTCCATGTGGGGATTGCTTGCTTGATAGCAAAGACCTACAAAAGAGCGGATCTCCTGGGGATTCGTATTTGAGAATTGCCCGTACCTATTTAAGGTCAAGGCTAATCCCGTTTGCAATGATGACATATCCGAGATAGTGGATTTCCACTACTCCAAAATCACTCTTCTTTGCATTGATAAAGAGGTCCTTGTCCCGCCAATAATTGCAAGGCCTTTTCAATACCACACTCATGCTGCTCTATAGTGACGAAAAAGATGAGTATATTATCTAAAAAGATGAACACACACTTTCCTATGAGCTCCACAAAGACCCGAGACATCATCTTGTTGAACATCACAGGTGCATTCGTGAGTCCAAATGGCATCACCACAAACTCGTAGTGGCCTCGTTCAATTGTAAAGGCTGTTTTTGGAATGTCAGCCGTAAAGATCCGAACCTGGTGATAGCCACGTTTGAGATCTATCTTTGAAAAGGACTTAGCACCATTAAGTCGCTTAAGTATATACTCAATCTTGAACATTGGGAACCTATTTTTAACTGTGAGCTTATTGAGTGCCCTGTAGTCCACGTATAATCATGTGGACTTGTCTTTCTTTTTTTGTATAAATAGATGCAGCAAAGGGCGAGAATGAAGGCTGGAGTTCGCCCGCCAATGCGGAGAATTTACTGGTTGCGGAGAGCAACTCAATGCGATGATCCTCAGGACGACTGGGTGGGAGCTAGGGCGGGAGATCATCCTTTAACATAATATCCAGATACTATGCGAGGAGAGATTCCATCCTTTGCTTCAAAGGAGTTGTTGGTTGAACAACAAACTTGTGGTACAAACATATCAAAGCTACATTCGACCCCTTTTTTGATGGCTCTTTGGGCTTGGATATGGAAGATGAGTGGGATTCTGTGACTGCTCCTATCCCCACGAATCAGGATAGACTCAAGAACATCATCAACAATTGTAAAAGTGTCCTGCCTCCAATCAGGAATGGGTGCGTACTCCCTAAACCACCGAATGCGAGAATCATATCACACCCCAAAAGAGGTGAGACAATGAAGTCGCGCTGAAATGTGGCCTTTTGAACCTTGGATTCAAACCGCTGAGCCTTATGGGAAATATGAGTGTGAACTTTGAAGACCACATGTGAACCTATCTACGTCCTGATGATGGGGTAAAAGTGTACAACTCATCTTGTCAGCCAATTGAGGAGAAATGACATCCTCAAAGCTGCCCATATCGAAGAGGACAATAAATCGTTGCCCCTTCACTGTGCCATAAGTATGGATAAGGACTTTCTTTTTCCCCTCAACCTCACCCTCTTGCTTATCCTCAAATACTACAGTTGGCATTGAGTTTAGAGTTGTACGGCATTAGTGGCCGATAGTGGAGGTGTGGATGAAGCTGTAGCTGTGGCTACTGTGGAGGCCTTTGTCTTGGAGGCTTGTGCAACCTGCCACTTGGTACAATCTTTCTTACCATGCCCCACGGTGTGGCAAAAGAAATATCGATTCTCCTTCTTGTACCGTGTTTGCTCGTCTGGTTGGATATCCACTGGTAATGCCCCCCTTGGCCTTTTCCTCAGGTGTCGTTCCTTATATTTCTTGCCTCTTGAGGTGCGCTTGGAATCTTTCTTTGTATCCTTGCTATTCTAAGCTCCCTTCTCCGTCTCGGATGATGACTACTCGATGGTGGATGACCCCTGTGGTGTTTGGAGCTAGGCTAGATCTGCTTGGGCTTACCTCCCTTCAGCATCATCTCTTGATTCTGAGAGCCAGAGTAAGATCCTTGTCATACGACTGTCTCAAAGTTACGCATGGTGAACCTAATGTTCATATGCAATTCCCTAATGAAGTGTTTCAACTTGTCCTCCGCGGATATCCCCAACTGTTTTGCTGACATGATAACTTTGTTAGAGTATGTCAGTACTAGAGACCTGTTGGAATTAGGGTGGATGGAGAGACACCATGATTATAACCATGATAATTGCATAAAACAAACTAGATAAGATGAATATTAATGCTAATCACATCATTAACAGCATAATGACACAAGAGATGGGATAATGGAGGTTGTGTACCCTTGCATTAGATGAGAGCCTCTTATATAGGTTGGAGTACAATGGATTAGGGTGTGATTAATCCCTAAGCAAAACCCTAATAATATCTTTAAGGGAGGACCCCAAATCCTAGATTGGTGTGCAAGAGAGATCTCCTTCCACTTGCTCTAGGCGCCTAGCATATGCTCATAAGATTCTATTAGATACTCTAAACCATAGTCTACTAAGGTTAAGGTGACCTTTGGACCATATGCCCTTATCCCCATTGTCACATGGATAGATTGGTGTATTGTTTAACATCCAAAATATCCATGGCTACTAAGATGACAATGCTAGATCTAGTTACTGTTTACAACTTTGGTTATGATGACCATCCAAGTGCCTGTAGGTCTTACTCATGGTGGTTTACAATGCTAGAAGTTAATGACAGATGCTAGGATTCTAGTTATGTTTACATTTCGCTTAGGATAGAGAGGTGACTACCGGTAGGCAGGCCCTAGATGGTCTAAAAGGCCCAATCACCGTCGAATGTAGTTAGCCTCTACTGAGGCTCCTTCATTGTCGTCCTTTTCGTCTTCGCATGAGCTGTCAATTGTTCATGTAAGTAGAGCTTTTTGAGCCTTGTTTCTAAAGAAAGTCTTTTTCTTCATGCCCTGGCTTTCCACAAAAGTTGCATGACTTCTTGGGGAAGTCTTTCTTTGGATTTGATCCTTTGGAGAATCCTTTGCTGGACTTATTGTAGCTGCCTTTGTTGAAAAAGGCACCATCTGTATTACCTTGCCTCTGCTTAACTTTTGCATCTTCGTCTAAGAGGGATGCTTTCACATCCATAAGCTTTGGTAATGGCAAGTTAGTGAGAGTGGTAACTATGTTACCATACTCCTATTGAGGTAAACTTTTCAAGAGGATGGCTATGATTACATCTTCTTCGATAGTCTTCTTGATCCCAGCCAGCTGTGTGAGAATACTTTTCATGTAGTTCAAAT
The DNA here is from genome assembly GCF_041138505.1 of Cibotium barometz. Taxonomy (NCBI): domain Eukaryota; kingdom Viridiplantae; phylum Streptophyta; class Polypodiopsida; order Cyatheales; family Cibotiaceae; genus Cibotium; species Cibotium barometz. The sequence goes on from NC_141065.1 coordinate 36,109,376, forward strand.
GAGTCGGGAGTGACTCTCTTGAATTCAATTTTAGATCAAAAATTTTAATTAGGAGGTTGATTTTAGAGTTCTTTGATTGAGCTCCAAAAAGAGAGTCTAAGGTGTTTCAAACCTCATTGGATGAGTCCATTCCATCTATGTATGGATAGAAGTATCACTTAGTCCCAACTTCCAAGGCTATGATGGCCAAAGCCTTCTCATCCTTGCCAATCCATAAAGCTTTCTCATCCCTGGTGTTTGGCATTTTTTCCTTCCCATTTACTACACCCCATAGCCCTTTTCTCATGAGAGTGAACTTAATCTTTGTCTGCCATGTATGAAAGCTGTATCCTTCAAACTTATCTACTTTAGATGTACTAGCCATTATGTTGGGTAGGTCTTACCTCTTGGCACTAGAAACCAAAGGGCAGTGTCTAAATCCTTACACTGATTTGAGATGCAAAGCTAGAAACTAAAGACCCCCATCACCATAGAGATGCATGTTGGAAGACAAAAACTATGAAAAACCCTGACTTTTTGGAAGATGATAGTACCATGGCTTTTTAGCTGTGGGTTTTGTTGTTTTTGACTTCTTCCTTTTCTTCTTTGGCTTCAAATGTTTTACATTGGAGGATTCATGCATAGTCACAAGGGACGGGAACGGGGACGGCACTTAAAAATTAGTTTGTCAGTATCACCCACTTGCCTATACGGGCAAAGCTTGCATGTCCATGGCTGTGCAGTGTGCACCACCTCCATGAGGGGATGGGGTGTGATTGACCTCATCCCACCATGTCCATCCCGTCGTCCTTCTACGGGTAGTTGGAACTTGAAGAGCCACTACCATGAGGAGGATGCCATGGATGATGGATGCCTCCTTGTCACTTGATAGCTTGAGAGAGAGAGAGAGAGCGTGAGTGAGGCTTGAGCCTTGAAAGTTGAGGGAGAACTTGAGAAGTTGAGTGTGAGGGTGTGTGTGTGTGTGTGTGTGAAGCTTGAGAGAGTGTGTGTGAGGGAGAGAGAGTGTCTTGAGAGGCTAGAGCTTGCTTGTGTGAGAGCTTGAAACTTGAGACCTTGGCCCTTGAGGCTTGCCACTTGAGGGAGAGAGAGAGTGTGTGTGTGTGAAGCTAATGCTTGAAGTGTGAGAGGGAGTGTGTGTCTTCTTATAGGGAGGGAGGCAAGAGAGAGGCCAAGGCCCAAAGCCTCAAAGGCTCAAGGCCTATGGGCCAAGGCTAAAGGCCCATGAAAAGCCCCTTTCAAACGGCCAAAAAAAAGGTAAAAAATGTGACCATTGCCCAAACAGTAACCTACGGTGTTCCCATGCAGCCGTCCCTTACAACCGTCCCCTCCTAGATCCGTCCCCGGAACGCTGTCCCTTGTGAGGGACGCCCAGTTGGGGATGTCCGTCCGTCCCCATCCGTCCCCGTCCCCCAGTGTTCCCGGGATGGCGTCCCCCCGTTCCAAGGGTCCGTCCCCTCCGTCCCCTCTGACTAAAGATTCATGTGATGAGGGCATGATTAACAAGGTTAATCAAAGAGTAATCCTTCAATGATAGTAATTTAGTGAAAAAATTCACTGTTTTGGGACATCCAGTATGCAGAATATTGGTGGATAAAATTGACGTGCTTCCACCAACCATGAGACCAAGGGGTTAAACCACAGGCATTAGCAATGCATTAAAAAGAGTTTCAGCCAAAAAAAACTCTGGATTAGCCATAATAAACAGAGATTAATCTCTGCTTAAGTGAAGAAGCTTTTCGAAGGTGCACAGAGCCGGCCCGTGTTCTACAGTTGATATTTTGAAATTCTGAGACCACCACTCGCTTCGCAGCGGTTGAAAACCCTCAGGGGTGACTGAATTTACGCAATGCCAGCCTGTGAGAGTTGAATTTCTCTTTTTCCCCAAAATTGTTGCTGCCGGTTTCACTGCAGGTTTCTAGCGGTTGCGAGCTCCATTGTAGCCATTGAAGGCATCCGCCTCTTCGCCTTTGAGTTGGGAAGAAGCCTGGAGAGGCAATGGGGTCTTTGGTTGAGACTGTGGAGTAGATTCTACCCTCCACTAGCGAGAGGACGTGGAAGTGATTTCCACAAGAAGGTTTCCATAGCTAAATTAGAGAAGACTAATCCTACTTTGGAAGAAGGTGATTAGAAATAGCTAATATAAGATTAGGATGATAACCTAGCTCTTGATACCATGTTGGAATTAGGTTGGATGGAGAGAGACCATGATTATAACCATGATAATTGCATAAGACAAACTAGATAAGATGAAGATTAATGCTAATCACATCATAACTAAATGGGCAGCATAATGACACAAGAGATGGGATAATGGAGGTTGTGTACCCTTGCATTAGATGAGAGCCTCTTATATAGGCTGGAGTACAATGGATTAGGGTGTGATTAATCCCTAAGCAAAACCCTAATAATATCTTTAAGGGAGGACCCAAAATCCTAGATTGGTGTGCAAGAGAGATCTCCTTCCACTTGCTCTAGGCGCCTAGCATATGCTCATAAGATTCTATTAGATACTCTAAACCATAGTCTACTAAGGTTAAGGTGACCTTTGGACCATATGCCCTTATCCCCATTGTCACATGGATAGATTGGTGTATTGTTATATTTTGGGATGAGGATTTGTTTCCCTTATACTTAATAAAAGTCCTTTCTTCCGGTCGATGTCCTTCTCTCCCCGGTCACTCGCTGAAGCTCCCGCCTTCACCCCTGCTCGCGCTGCCTGCTCGCCCCTCGCCTTCTCTCCCTCGCGCCCTCCCCCCCCCTGCCTGCCATCGCTTATGCGCCCCCCCTTCATCTCGCCATCGCGCCCCCCCCTTCATCTCGCCTTCTCGCCCTCTCTCGCGCTGAAGCGCCCGCCCCCCTTCAGCTCGCCATCGCGCCCCCCTCCCCTCGTCAGCCCTCTCTCTCCCCGCGCCTCTCCTTTCGTGTTGCTCCCGCCCCCCCCCCTCTAGGAGATTTTTATTCTTTGCCGCATTATCCCAACCCCCGCCCTCAGCCCACAGAGACCTCGGAGTGGCAGCCTGGACAGGGGCGCCGCCGAGGGAGATAGCCCCAGCAGCACGCCCAGAGACCGATGCAGCAGCAGCCACAGACTCAGCATCACTGGGTTCCCGTGAGGAACAGCTTTGCTCCCCTCCAAGAGGAGACCCCAGCGCCGCGATTGAGGACCAGGAGATGCCAGCACCCCCTCCTTCGCCCCCTCCCCCCCCTCCCGCCTCGCTTCCTCCTTCGCCTCCTCCCGTCCCCGTTCCGGTTTCGGCAGCGGCTCCTTCCCCACCCCCCTCTCCCCCCCCTCCTCCCCCCCCCCCCGCTCGCCTCAGCTCCTCGGGAGGCCCTGGCAGTCCCCTGGCGTTCACCTGCAGTCCGGAGGGCTCTAAGCACCGCAGAGGAGACTTACCATGCCGATTCGGGCTTCACGGATATCCTCTATCCGCAGTCGGCTGAGTCGTCTCGACACTAGACAGCGCTCGGAGGCTTTTGATTACTCCTTCACACGGCTTTTTGGAGCAGAGGGCCCCCATGAGCCAGCACCCATCCGAGTTCATGTAGTGATACCTCCGGCCCGCGGGGAGGAGGCACTTGATTCAGCGGTGGCCTTCTCATTCCCTCTCTGTGGCCCTTGCGACTGGGAGTGGACCCTGGAGCTCGCTCTTAGCACTTTGAAGACTCAGGCAGTTGAGTTTTCTCACCATGTGAGCGATCTGGAGGTGAGAGATGTGATAGGCCGACTATGGGAGTTGGCTCATTTTTTCATTGATCCCGGGAGTGTGGATGCCTCAGGGATTCGACATTTGGTCGTTTGCATTGTGGCAGACTTAGCACGCGACCCTGGATATGTATGTATACACGAGGGTGCTTTGTCTGAGCGGGAGGCAGTCGCCATGGGACACAGCCACCACTGGCGCATGATCCGAGATTCTTGCAGTACACCGGGTGGACAGATTCGTAGACGCTCGGATGGGGACTATTCTCCATCCAAGCCGCTTGCGAAGGCGCGCCGTACGGCTGAGACAGCATCCACCTCAGCAGGTCATCCATGAGGATCATCTCATGGAATGTACAGGGCCTTGGCAGCGCACATTATATACGTTGTCGTGGTTGCTTGAGGCAGGAGCTTCAGAGATGCCTGGTTGGGGGCAGTATTGATATTCTGTTGATGCAGGAGCACCATTTGGGTGAGAGCAGGATCCGGAGATATGGTTCGGTGATGCCTGGTAGATGGGACACCTTTTGGTCTGCAGGATTTGGCCCTTTGGGTGGGCAGGGAGGAGTATGTATGGTCATTGCGGATGTATGGCGGCGGCAGGCCATTGTGGATCGCGGGATCAGTGTGCCTGGTAGAGCACAGTATGTCATTCTGAGGACGCATGATGAGCTCTTTGGCGTGCTCAATGTCTATGCGCCCAACCATGCTAGTGCCAGAGCAGAGTTCTGGACCCAGGTTACGGATGCATTGCCAGAGGCCGCACATTGGTGTGTCGGGGGAGACTTCAACATGCTTGAGGACCCGGCCGATAGGGTGGGAGGCAGTCATGTTACAGTGCACGGTACGGAGCTTGCAGCTTGGGAGCGATTTTGCATGACACTGAGGATCACTGATGCATGGCAGCATGAGGTCTTCTCCCGCTCTTAGGACAGTCTTAGTTTCTCTCGGTCGGATCGCCGGCAGGGAGGGACTAATCTATCACAGATTGATCGCTTTTATGTGGGCGACAGGTTAAGGGAGTGAGGGGGCTCCGTTGGCATTCTCGCTGGCACCTCTTTTTCAGACCATGCGCCAGTTATTTTGACTCTTGAGGAGAGGACACGGGAGACTAGCTTGCAGTTGAGGATCCCAGAGAGGGTACTTACAGATCCTAGTCTCGTTGAGGACATTGAGAGGATATGGCATGATAGTCAAAGCTCTGACCAGGATGCAGCAGGCCAGTGTGCCCAGGGACTCATCGAGCTCAGCTCTTTTTTGCACGTTGCAGCCTTGACACGGCTGGGAGAGGCCCGCAAGAGGGAGCGTCGGCTGAGACGTAGCCTTGCTTCGCTTCAGCGCCTTCAGGAGCAGCAGCCTACATGTGAGTGGGTGGCGTCCCAGCTGAGCCAGGCACGCCAGGAGGTTAGAGAGGCAGAGGAGCAGAGACATGAGTTTTACTATCGTCGCCAAGCCTCTCAGTGGACGCAGCTTGGTGATAGAGTGACTGGGGAGTTTTTTGAGATTACTGGGCCCCGCCATGCTCGAGCAGGAGTCCACCAGCTTGGGAGGCCGGACGGCTCGGTAGCTACTGAGCCAGAGGAGATCATAGCCATAGCCACTGGGTTCTATAGAGACCTGCTCTCAGCGGAGCCAGCCATTGAGGCTCGGGATGCTTGCAGACAGACTGTGTGGGCCCATGTGCAGAGGTGAGGCCTTGAGGGTCCTTCCGCGCCATAGTTGCCCAGGGGAGGACGGATTGACGCCTGCCTTTTTTATGCGCTATTGGGACCTTTTGGGGCCAGGCCTCCGCAGGGGCTTTCAGTATGTTTTGGACACTGGGGTGATGCCACAGAGCTTTATAGAGGGCTTGATCTTTCTTATCCCCAAGGGGGAGGGAGTATCAGATGATATTCGGCATTGGAGGCCTATTACGATCCTCAATACTGTCTACAAGGTCTTGGCAAAGGCCTTGAGTTTGAGGATCCAGCCCTTCCTGGGGGAGTTGATTCATGCTACCCAGACAGGATTCGTCAAGGAGCGTAGTATCCTTGACAACATTTTCACCTTCTGGGAGGCGACGGCCCGAGCTAGATTTCTTGGTGAGGACTTGGTCGTGATGCTTCTCGATTTTGAGAAGGCATACGATAGAGTCGATTGGGGTTTCTTAGAGGGCACTATGCTTCGCCTGGGCTTTGAGCCAGGTTGGATTCGAGGGGTGGCGGCTCTATATTCCACAACTCATAGCCAGGTGCTGATTGCAGGAGGAAGGGGGCCGAGTTTTGAGTTGACCAGATCAGTCCGTTAGGGGTGTCCTCTCGCCCCGTTTCTTTTTCTCTTCTTTGCGGAGGCTATGAGCATGTATCTAACGGCAGAGGAGGTTGGTTTGAGAGGACTCCAGCTCCCAGTCAGGGGGGAGGACGTGCTCGATGCTGAGTTTGCTGATGACACGGGTTTATTTTTGCTTGGCCAGGAGGCCAATCTTCAGCGGGCAGAGCAGTCGCTCCAGGTTTTTAGTGCAGCTTCGGGAGCATTGATCAATTGGCGCAAGACAGTGGCCTTTTGGATCAGTAGCGCTCCCACTCCGGCATGGAGCCCAGACCCGGGTTTTAGATGGATTCCTCCTGGCACAGCAGTGCGATATTTGGGATGCCAGATTGGACTAGATTTGTCACCTGAGCAGTAGATTGCCCCGCTTCTTCTGAGCATTCGGAGGAAGCTTTTGTATTGGAGTACAGCTCGGCTATCCTTGGCTGGGAGGGTGGTGGTGGCAAATCAGGTGCTTTTAGCGACCATGTGGTACATTACGTCTTGCTGGATCTTCTCGAGCTCTTGTATCAGCCAGGTACAGAGGCTGATCAGGAACTTTCTTTGGTCTGGGCGGGATGGTCAGCCAGCCAGGGCAAAGGTTGCTTGGGCAGTTATCACACTTCTGTTGGCCCAGGGAGGCTTGGGCATTATAGATCCAGTCGATCAGAGTAGAGCCTTATTGGGGAAGCTTATTGTTCGGGGGCTGCTTCCAGGCGCTGAGCCTTGGAAAGAGTTTCTTTTGCAGTGGCTGCAGGCTCGAGCTCCCCCAGCAGGGGGCACTTGGGCACCAGAGATACGATGGATCTTCACAGAGATGAGGAGGACAGGCCTTAGTAGAGGATGGGAGGACAGATTTGCCTTGAGCATCCTGAGAGCTTGGGAGCTGCTGAGACCGGGGCTCTCTCAGAGACCTCCTTCTTGTGATGAGGAGCGGGCCAGACAGCCGCTCATCTGGAGCCCAGCGGTTCGCACAGAGCAGGGTCATATGCTCGGTTCTCGGTCCCGTCTAGCCTGGGGACCACTGGCGGCAGGCCCAGCACGCAGTTTTGGAGACTGGCAGGCCTTCTGCAGTCTCCAAGAGGAGATCCAGGTGGAGAGGCTGGGTCACTTCAGAGGGGGGTTGATTATGAGGGATGACATTCAAGAGGTACTCACAGCGGAGTGGTTCACGCCTCTCGAGCCCGTGGCCCCACGGTGGATGGGAGCCTTTACTCAGTTGGAGATCCTGATTGCTGTCAGAGCTTGCACTGAGGATGGCAGATGCCTCTACTATGAGATCGAGGATGAGGGCAGACTTCAGAGAGTGGAGGTGGAGTCGCCTTTGGTTGCAGTGTGCATCTTTCAGAGGATACGGGTGGTGGCCGCCGCTTCTCGGAAGTGGCATATTGACCCAGACCCTGTAGATGTGGACTCTGATTGGTGTATATGGGCATATGCAGCGCGCCCCTTGGCCCGGCTCCAGTGGGACCCTGGCGAGCACGAGTGGCATGATCCTTATGCATCCCTTGAGGCCACAGAGATCACCTTTTTCCAGTATACTGTTCGGTTGGGGCGACATATTTTGACGGCGAGGAGGATGGTCTCTCCAGCTGCATCGGGGCACTGGCGGCTTCAGGGACTCTCGCCGGAGTTCCTGGAGGACTTTTGGACCAGGCTCTGGGCTAGTCGACAGGCACGCAGGATCTCGACTTTCCAGTGGCTGGTCGCCCACAGGGGTTCTGCAGTTGGCACCTGGCTTGTCTACAGCGGTCTTCCGGCGGCCTGCGTCCGATGCGGCCACCCTATGGAGACACAGAGACATTGCCTATGGGACTGCCCTCAGGCGCAGCAGATTTGGCTGCGGATGCTGCGCATTCTAGTCCCCCTCGCTCCAGAGGGGATGTATACGTGGGGTGCCGCTGCTTGGTCGACTTCGTCAGGGCCTGCTATGGGCTATGAGACGGAGCAAGACAGCCAGGCCATCAGATTCATTAGGGGCCAGCCTCGCCTTGTTCCTTCACCGGACTTCTCGTCCGCCGGCTGGACACAGGAGAGGGATCTACGATGGGAGCTCCTCAGCAACCTCACCATATGGTTCACCTGGAGGGCCCAGTGTTTCAGGGCCTTTGAGGGGAGACTGGAGCCACCAGCAGAGACTGTTCGAGGGATCTGGCAGGAGCTCATCCACACCCTGCGAGGACAGTACGACCGCATCCGCCCGGGGCGACTCGGATGAGGCGATCTTGCGGCGCCAAGCCTTTCACACCACTTGGCGCAGCGGCCCCTTCTATACCCTACACGTGGGGTCCCCCCGTTGGCACTACAGGCCACCTGTTTGGCTTTTCCCTCCTCCTATTGTATGATATAGCCTCTTAGTTCTTTGTACTGATTCTTGTATTTTTCAGCACCTAGGGAGAGTCTCCCTGGCTGCCTTGCTTTGTTCTCTGCTCTGGTTTTCTTATGAGCAGAGAGGATCTTTTGTAGCCCTACGGGCGTTTTTATATAACTAATGAAAGGATCTTTTCTCGGAAAAAAAACAGAAAAAAGGAAAAAAAGATTGGTGTATTGTTTTCAACAAGATCCATTTTGGGAGAGAGTGTAAAACTCATCCTCAAGGTTGGTCATGTATTGGGGAGGAAGGAACCTTTTTTTGAGATTGGACACAAAGGTGTCCCATATATACCGAGTAGTCCCTATGCTCGGGTGTACATGTAGATTGGACCAATGTTGCCACCATGTAATTGCTTCGCCAGATAGGTGAGGTGCTCCGAGGTGGGCTCTCTTGAGGATCTGAAAGCTTAGCCAAAGGAAAGTATGCCACAAATTGATGAATAAATTGCAAAACTGTGACACAATCACACTTACTATCATACTTAACTAAAATTTGGTTGAGCTCGAATGATGACAGTGGTTGGGGCAGTGGAGGAACTTAGCCCTTGTTGTGCCATTGTAGGGAGAATCGACAACATATTTGCTTGCATAGTTGCTATTAACTACTGATGCTGGAGCTGCATAACGTCTCGTTCAAGCCTTTGCTGGTGTTCTCGGGGTGCTTAGTCTGCCCGTCGTTGGCCTTCATCACCCCTGTGTTGGGCATCCTCGGCCCTTCGTTCATCATCACGTCAGGCTTCTTTGGCCCTTCGTTCTTTAGCTCATTTGAACTTTGGCTTCTTCTTTGTCTTTGTTGTTCCATGATGAGGAATGCTCTGAAAGTTCTTTAGGCTTTTCATTTTCTTTGATTGTTTCCTTGGCTTTTTTCACTTCCTCTTTGGCTTTTTTTGCTTTGTCTTCGGCTTTTTTTGCTACTTCTTCTTGAGCCTCAATTGGGAGCTTGAGCAATTTGTTTTACTCCAAAATTGCGTGGACGAAGTCATCACTGAAGTGCGGAAGTGTTTCTTTGGTGGTATCTTCTTTGTTGATCTCTCCTTCCATGTCTTCTTTGAAGCTTTTTGAAGAAGTCTCTCATGACATTGTGTAGGTCTATGTGGTTTTTCCTGACCGCAATTTTACCATCCATGGGGTGTCATCATTTGGTCCCTTAACCAGTCTTGACCAGTGTTTCACACTCTGAATGGAACCAAGGTGTGACCGCGGATTTTCCACAGAAGAAAGCTACAACATTTTACTGGCATGGTTTGGCTTGAAAGATGGCCATACAGCATGAGCAGCATGGGATTAATTCATCAAAGTGACTTATAATATTTATAAGTCACATATCATTAATGACGGGTTGGACATATTATTATTTTGGGCATGGATAGCTGGACAAAAGGAGGCGCCTAGATGAAACTTGGGTATCAAGCCAGGAAAACTATAGAAGTTGATATTTTTGGCCTAAAACTTGGAGTACAAGCCAAGGAAAGCATAAAGTTGATATTTTTGGGCAAGCTTAGCAATTTTGGGCAAAAAGGGAAAAGTGCTGCAAATATAGCAACTTGGCTTTATAAAAGAAGGCTTTGGGGTAGTTTTGAGGCAGGCGCATCTCTTTGGAGCTTTCTCTCTCTCCTTTGCTGGCTGACTTGCTCCCTACCTCCTACAGGGCTGGCCGACTTGCTCCTTACCCCCTACAGGACTGGCTGACTTGTTCCTTGCCTCCTATAGAGGTGGTCGATTTCTTCCAGTGCTGCCTTAGAGCTGGTTGACCGCTTCCAGAGCAGCCACATGGTTGGCCGCCTTCTCCCAGAGCTTGATGGGGCTGGTCGACTTGTTTATGGGCTGACGTATGGACTGTTTTTGGGGATGATTTGAGGCTCCTTTGGGGCTGATTTATTGCTCAGTTTTGGGGCTGATTTGGCATGGAATTCAGGGCTGTTTTGGGCTCCGTATCGGGCTGTTTTATGGACAGCTGATTATGAGCTGATTATGGGACTGTTTTGAGAGAGTTTATCGGATGGCTTTTTGGAGCTATGTTTGTACAATTTATGGGCTGTTTTATGGACAGCTGATTATGAGCTGATTATGGGACTGTTTTGAGACAGTTTATTGGATGGCTTTTTGGAGCTATGTTTGTATCTTGGCTCTAGACTGAGATCTGGGCAAGAGATTTGTGATGATGCTTTGTGGAAAATCCGGTGCTGTATGCACCCACACCTTGGTTTATTGTAAAAGCTTCTATCTGAATAAAGAAGTTTCTACGAGGGGCCGGCCATTCCGGCTCAGGGCGGTGTATTTGTATTTTATATGGTTCTTCCACTGTGTTATCATGCTGTCTGGTATTTGAAGTGTTGGTCTGGTATTTGAAGTGTTGGTCTGTATTATCGTTCCAGGTGTCCCCTTCCCTACTTGTGACATGGGGTGCTCTCACTTTTGGGTAGCTAAGTTGGGTCACACTTGAAGCTCTGATACTAACATAGCATGCAATAGGTTGACCGTTGTGACATGCAACAAAGCCTTCTTTAAACCTGTGAGTTTATACAATCCACTTTACTTAAGAGAGAAGATAAGAGTCGACACTAGATTTGGTCCCAATTACCCACTTAAGCCCCCCACCCCCCCCCCCCCCCTCCTCTCAAGCAGGAGTATTTGCTTGTATTACTTTGAAAAACTTGTACAATGATGTGAATGATGATAGCGGACTGCAAATGCAAGGACGTGGAAGACCGTACGCTGGTTGAACTATATGCTGACACAATAGCACTGTAGAAGACTCTATGAAGCCATGTATGCAAGTCCAGTTCTGCTGAGGATATGCACGTATGCTGGCTTAAGTTGGGAGGATCTTCTATGCTGCCTAGGGGATGAAGCATGGGGTGCTTGAAGGCTGAATTGTATGATCTAGAAAACCCAAAGGCTTTTAGGCACACATGCTCACTAAGATGCTCGATGAACTCTTTAGGAAGGGGATGATTTATGCAAGGGAGTGTGGGGCTCCTTGTATAATGACACCTGATGCTGTTCGTCCGAGATCTAATGCTGTCTGCCTGTTTTTAATGCCCATGACGTAAATGTCATCCATGCCGAGCGAATAGGTTAAGAATGCTTTGACTGTTTACATGACTAGTGGTAGGCCTTACATGTAGACTATCAAGTAGGAAAGCATCTCATCGCTGCTGGTGTGCTGAGCCTCAATGCAGTAGTTTAGGTGTCTGATTATGTGCGGGTTTGGTTTAATTCTTCATTGCAGTCTCGTCTGTTAAAACCTGCATTCTAGAAAGATGGTTCTTATGCTTGGATTAGGTATGGGACCCACATTTGGCATCACCTTTCTTGCATTTTGACAATGTTTGTCTGCTGCTTCACTTTCAGAACTGTGATTGCCTGCTTTAAAGTTTAAGCAAGAAACTGGCTTTTTTTTTCCCAGATTGACGTTGGAGAAGAGTTGGCATATGACTATCGGTATAAATTATTACCTGGGAAAGGCTGTCCATGCCACTGTGGTGCAAGAGATTGTAGAGGGAGGCTTTACTGAGCCCTGTTGCAAGAAAATACCCTCACCGTCTTGAGATGGGTTCATGTAGGGGTTGCAGTATCCCTTCAGCTGTCAAATGTAGATCACAAGAGGATCTTCTCAATGTTAATGCGGCAAGTTGGTTCACACGTGTTTTGGTAGTGGTGACAATCCTGTGTGGGCAAGCTGGTTCACATGGGTTATGGCTGTGTGTGTGTGTGTGTGTGTGTGTGTGTGTGTGACCCTCTGCTGACAGGGGGCCGTGTCACCACCGACCCCCCCCCCCCCAAGGACTGACCCAAGTTTATTACACAATGTAGTAACTCTACACGTTTATATCCTGTGGACTTCTAGGGAGGTTTTCTAGCCACCACCTTATTTTTGGAAATATTACCAATATGTCTAATCTTTATGACATTGCATTTATCCCTTTTCTTCAGTTTGGCTTCTATCAAAGTGGATCTTACAAATTCTTTCAACCTACCTAAGGTGCTGTTGCTTGATGTCGCCATTGGAAACTCCCTTTCAAGTGCACACAACTTTATTATATTCACAATCATCAAATCTTGAAATGTGGAGTGAGGTTTTGAAAGGTAGGAAACTTGATATGCACGAGTACTTCTGCATTTTGAAGGGAAGCTTTGCAAGCAAATTTGGTGTTGGTTATGCACAAAACTCCAACATTTGCACATCTACGCTCTCAGATTTGATTGATGGGCACAACGCCTATACACGAGATAATATTGGAAAGTGTTAAGTCTAGTTTGTTGCCATGCCTTGTCCAAAATGGTGTTTGGTGGGTGTAGATGATCACTGGCCCTATCAATTTCTTTTTTACCTACAACATGAATTGGCTAATTGATGGGCATTGGCTTAGTTTTTAATAATATTTTTGTAGTACTTTTGTATGTAAAAATTTTGAGATCTCTAGATTGTAGCTAGGAAAAAGTACACTAAAGTTTGAACTCATTTATCGAAGGTGGTATGGTGATGGCTCTTTGTATCCAGCAAATGGAATGTTGGATAACTTTGACAATTTTTCTTTTGCTTTGAAGCTCAGTATATCAATGACAGATATAAGCAAAAAAAATGTTCAGTGTTTTCTTTAAATAAGTCATTGACCCATAACTAAAATCATTCTTCAAAGCTAGCAGTTATATCTCATTTCATCAACGGAGATTTCGCATAGAGATTCAATGGTACTAAAAAAAAGGAAAATCCATTGAAAAACAACTAAAAGGTAAGACTCCTTGAAGGTAATTCAACATCAAATTATAATAGTCATAGTTATACTGCATGTCTACAAGATGAAGACAAGGTCAACATAAGCAACACTACAATGGGCACTAGATTGGGGCTACACCAAATAATCTTCAATGGGCACTAGATTGGGGCTACACCAAATAATCTTCAATTGGGATGCGGTACTAATTGTAGCATTTATGTGGTAGTGGTGTGTGGACATAGGCTAATAATGAGTCGAGACATTTTCTCTCTTTAGGAGGTTTTTTTCTTTGAGTATGTGTATGCACTTTTATGAAGGTGTAAGTGACCTTATCATGTCACTTTACTTGTATTTCACTTATTCCCATCAATCTACTTTGAGTGTTGTGCTTTCATCTCTTTCTCCTTGCTGCTTGTATTTGTGTGTTGTATTGGTATCAGAGTAGGTTCTTGTGGCTCTTACCTCCTTATCATCTTCATCTCGAGTTGCTCTTTTGATTGTCTTAGATTGAGCTATGCTCTTAAGTGGAGAAGGTATACCATAAAGTGTGTTGTTAGCTATTCTAAACCGAGTTTTTACGCATTTCGGAGCGTTTTGAGGTGTAAGGTTTTCGTAGGCATTCGAGGGGAGTGTTAGTTCGAACCGTTTTTGTTTGATTTTGGGTTTTTTACACAATATCAACATCATTTGGTGTGCAAAAAGTGACATCATCTTTGACATCACATCTACGAGCTCCTCTTCAACAACTTCAACATCGTTAACATTATCATTGATTTTTGCATTCTTGCTATGTATCATTTTCACACTCTATATTCTGTAATTTTTCATACACTGTATGAATCCATCGTCATCAGTGATCTATTGGCATTCATGGACATTGATAGTACCTATAAGTAGAATGGATATTTGCATTTTGTATTAGAGATTAGTTATTTGTAGGCAGTAATGTATTTTGGATGCTTTTACAGAGGATAAGCTTGACGGGATCAACTATCCATTGTGGTCCTATGTGATGCAAAATGTATTGGTCGCTAAAGGGCTTTGGAATGCTTTGGAATGTTGTTATTAACAGAGGCATGTCATGTCGCCAGCACAACATAGTATAGGTACTTTGGATGGTGATACAAGTTCTGATGTAACTGTGGCATCTGCATCTCCCATAGCAAAACAAGCCACCAGGTGGGATGGCAGGGATGCACAAGCACATGCATAAGTGGCACTTTTAGTGAAAATGACCATTAATTCTCATATTCGCTCATGTAAAATTACGAAACATGCTTGGGATGTGCTTTTCCAAGTGTATAAGGGGGCATGAGTGGTCTACTTGCGCAAGCAGTTAGAGTCCGATTATATGAATGAGAGAAAATTTAGTGGATGAGTTCCTCACAAGGATTAAAGATCTCAAGGAACAACATATATTGATGAGACCTATCTGGACATTTCTTTGGTATCTAATTTTCTTAACAGCTCTACCGACGATTAATACTAGAGTTTGCATCTACACTTTGCGGATCATGATGAAGGGTAACCACAATGCCCTTACTTTTGATGAATTGATTACAGTGCTCTTACAAGAAGATAAATCTAGGTAAAATCGTCTAGTATATGTGTGGGAGGTCAGGCATTTGCTCTGCTAGTCAAAAATATAAAGGAAAAATCTTTTCTCAAGGCAACTATAAGCCAGAGCCTGGTAGACTCACTCGAGTCTTCTGGAAAGGATGGCAAGAAGAGGGGTGATAAGCCAAAGAAGAAAGGCAAATGCAACTACTGTCGAAAGCTAGGCCATTACATCAATGAATGCAGAAAAAGGAGAAGGAGAAGAAGAAAGATTCAGACATGGCTATGGATGATACATCAACACTAGGTGCTGAAAAGAAAGAGGTAGCTAACTATACACATGATGATTGGGCATTCATGTGCACTGCAGTTATGATCCTTCTGTCCATGACTATGCATGTCAATGATAGATTAAGATGTCTTGTACTTTGATAGTGGTGGTAGCAAGCATATTATTTCTCAACACGATTTATTTTCCTCACTTAAGACTGCTTCTCAAGGAGGAATAGTCACATGCACAAAAAACTTGTAAAAGGAGTTGGTAAGGTTATTCTCATTGCTACAAATATTGGGATAATCACTCTCTCAGAAGTTTTGTTTATGCTAGGCATCAAAAAGAACTTGTTGTCAGTCTCTGTCATCATTGCCAGGACATGTCTAATGGTCAGATTTGTCGATGAAAGGTGGTACTCTAAGCCATGGGCTTTATGGGTTAGACACATATGAGAGATTGTCACATAATGCTTATTCAGTTACTATGACACATGCTATGACTGACATGGAGCTATGGCATGCCCGCTTTGGTCACTTGAATTTTGGTAGTTTGTTGTACACCTGGGTGTATCCATTAAAAGTAAAATCAGAGGTTTTTACATGCTTTAGATACTTTGTTTCTATAGCTAAAAATGTATCTGCACATGTAAAGTTGGCATCCTTCTTATAGATCGAGGAGGGGAGTATATATCAAAAGAGTTTCATGTATATATGGTTGAAACATCAATGCACACTACCTTATACACACCTCAGCAAAATGGTATGGCTGAGAGAAAGAACAGATCTCTCATGGAGATGGCACATTGCATGGTCAAAGGCCGAGATTTACCTCACATTCTTTGGTTGGAGGTAATTATGTGTACCACTTATGTGCTAAACATATGTGTGCCACCAAGCCCTTGTAGGAAAATTATCCTTATGAAGCTTGGAATGGCAGCATGTGAATTGTGTTCGATATTCTCAAAAAAGAAGTCCTATTTCTAAAGAGAGTAAATGTGATTTCTTTAAGTGCAAGAGCTAACAACTAGGACACATTATTACCATTAACAATGTGGCATTGCTTATGAAAAATTCAAGAAGGTATGTGTGGCTAATTTTAAGGATCATCACCCACATCAATTTTTTAAAAAAGATTTATAAAGTTGTTCTAGACATTTATCTGGAATTATGTAAAGATATTTACTTTTAAGAGTAAAATAATGAGTGACCCACATTGTAAGAATTCCTCCCTCCAGCTTTTGAGGTGTGCAGGTGTAAGAACCTCCCCTTCTGATCTTATAACTATTCTCCTCTCTGAAATAAAAGAAAGATCATGTTTTACCCTGTTTTGGCCTGGAGGGAGAAAATGTCTAGAGAGAGATAATTTAAAATTGAGATATTTTTGGATATAAAAATCCTCCTAGTGTCTAAAATGGTTTCCCCTGAAACAAAAATTCAAAAAAAACTTTCCAATGTGCAATTTTAGCCTAAGGGTCCAGATTTTCAGAAATTTTTGGATTATGGTCCAGTTAAGGTTCCTATGGACCAATAGGATCAATCCAAGTGTAGCCGAGGAGATAAATTGAAGAATAAAAGAAAACCCCCCAAAAATGAGTAAATGCTCACATAAGATGAAGAGTGGACTAAGGACCAAAGAAAAGAATTAAAAAATTAAAATTTGACACCTCAGTGTGAGGATCTCTCCTCATGGAGTAGGCACCTTTTTCTCATCATTATCCCCAATTCTTAATCAATAAAATGAAAAAAAAAATTTATCTCTCCTCTCTCCTATTTCAAAACTAGATCCAAAAAGTAAGCTGAACTGACCAAAAAATGGTCAAAAATTGACCAAACTGATCTAAAAAATTCTAGAATCAGTTTGCTTGGTTAGAGGCTCACTTTTTCCTATAAATAGAAGCCTTTCCCTTTGTAAAAGCTTAATGGTGTTTATGCAATGTTACTCTACTTATGTCCTGAGCCATCTACATTGAATTTTTTAATAATTCAATTATTTTTGGCCTAATTCTCTCCAAAGTGAATTGGTGGCCACTATTGCTTCAAACAATAGTAGAACCCTCAATCCCTCAAGCCAAAGGAGAGCTTACAAGCTCCATGTAAGCTAATTTTCTTACTTTGTTTATAAATTTTAATAAAAAATCTATGGTTTTCTTGAATTTTATGAATTGCAGATGATTGAATTAAATTCAAATGCTATGCCTTTGATGAAAAGGCCAACCCCTTCTCTTCTTTACATTCCAACATTTCTTAATCCTATTAACTAAGTGATTAATTAAACTCTTCTTATTGTTACTCTCTTGAATTTAGAAAATTATATAGATTAGAGTTCTATAATTCTAAATTGGATTAATTTAGTTAGTTGTAGAAAGATAAAAATGAGAAATGGTCAGCCATACAAAGGAGGTTATGGTAAAATTTTCCAGAATTTTGTGAAAAAGAAGATTTGTTTTTATGTTATTCCAAAAGAGTAATTCCCACCATTTTTGCATCTAAAAGAAATATTCTAATTACTCCATATACATATTCACCTACGAATATGCATGGATATCACTGATATTAATTATTAAAATTGATTTATATGCATAAAAAGATGCATAAAGAATTTTTTTAAAATTACAAAAGTGTTATTCTTATTAAATTTGATTTCTATGCATAGAAAGATGCATAATGAAAAATTTTTTTATTACAAAAGTGTTATTCTTACTAAATTTGATTTCTATGCATAGAAAGATGCATAATGGAATTTTTTTTATTACAAAAGTGTTTTTCTTATTAAATTTGATTTCTATGCATAGAAAGATGCAGAAAGGAAATTTTTTTATTACAAAAGTATTATTCTTACTAAATTTGATTTCTATGCATAGAAAGATCCATAATGAATTTTTTTTAATTACAAAAGTGTTATTCTTATTAAATTTGATTTTTATGCATAGAAAGATGCATAAAGGAATTTTTTTATTATAAAAGCGTTCTTCTTATAAAAATTGATTTTTATGCATAAATAGATGCATAAAGAAATTCTTTTTATTTTAAAAGTGTTATTCTTATTAAATTTGATTTTATGCATAAATAGATGCATAAAAGTATTTTTTAAATATAAAAGTGTTATTCCCATTGAAGTTGATTTTTATGCATAAATAGATGCATAAAGAATTTTTATATCAAAATTAGAATTCTCTTAAATTTTATGTTTAAAATTCTATGAGTATTTGACAAATGAATAATTGAATACTCTAAGAGAGAAATTTCTATCGTTTTATATTCACATGAATTGTAAAAAGAAACTTCAGAAAATCTATCGAGATCGAAATATTCAGATAAATGATTAATTTATTCCTCATTGAAATTTGTAACTAATTTAAAAATCAGTTAAGTGAATATTCAAAGAAAGAAATTTAGTAAAATAGTAACTGAATTATCAAACCTTTTCGAGAAAGATAGTTCAGGAAAAATCTTATCCGACTCGAACCTTAAATCAGATTATGACCAAGACCAAACTCTTTCGTCAGTTTCGAGGAAAGAAGGAGTGACTAGTTTAGAAAAATACACTCAAAACTCCCGCCAAATCTGAAACTAAGTTTGAGACCCTTCGAATTGATCTGTGGATCAAGGTTATAAAATTCGAGGAATTCTGGTATGAAATTCAGGATTTCAATCAAGAAGTTTTGAGGATACTAATTCAAGAAAAACTCCTTGTATTCAAAAGAAAATCAAACTGAAAACTTGCATAGAAACCCTGTTTTCTTAAAGGACTGTCTTACGCCAGAATGGTGGAGGGGGGGCAGAGGGGTCTCACAGCTCATCTCCGAGCCACTAGACTCTCCATCAACAAGGGAATACCCTATAAAAATATCAGGCATATCAAGGGGCTCAACCACTTTCTGTTTACCTTTATGTGATGTCATATGAATCGGGATGTAAATGAATGATATGGGATGTGGATGGATGGGATGTGATGAGATATGATGTGAATAGATGTGATGAGATGTGATGTGAATGAATGAGATGTGATGACATGTGAATCAGATAGATGTGAATGAATGGATGAGATGTGATGTCATGGAAATCGGGATGTCAATGAATGATATGGGATGTGGATGGATGGGATATGATGAGATGTGATGTGAATAGATGTGATGAGATGTGATGTGAATGAATGAGATGTGTGAAAAATGATGATTCTTGAATTTTGGTTGAAAAGCGATAAGCTGAGTAAAACCATAATGAGGATGAATGGGACGAGTTCCTGTGTGATGATGTTCGTAACTGGAATGATGATAATGACTTCAGAAAATCACTATGAGATTAGTATATTGTGTTGACAGATTGCTACTGTTAACACTTGACCTAGTGGATCAAGTTAAGGGATGACAAATTAAAAATCTGTATAATTGAAATTCCCATGGAGGACTGTTCAGATGGAAATTTCGGTCTAATGGACCATTATTGTGTTAAGGATATGAATGATATGATCTGAATGAATTGTTATATCTGATGATGAGTTCTATATAAGGGATCTTTATCCCAGGATTCTGTTGGGTTGACCAGACTATAAGGAACCCCAGAATCAATTGGATCTTAAGGGAAAGAGTTGTCCTCTAGTTTGCGAGATGAGGACATCTCGCGTTTTTTAAGTGGGATAGAATGTAAGATTCCTCCCTCTAGCTTTTGAGGTGTGCAGGTGTAAGAATCTCCCCTTCTGATCTTATAACTATTCCCCTCTTTGAAATAAAAGAAAGATCCTATTTTGGCCTAGAGAGAGAAAATATCTAGAGAGAGGTAATTTAAAATTAAGATATTTTTGGATATAAAAATCCTCCTAGTGTCTAAAATGGTTTTCCTTGAAACAAAAATTCAAAAAGAACTTTTCAATGTGCAATTGGAATTAATTGAAAATAGGTATAAAGGACCTTAGCCTAAGGGTCCAGATTTTTTTAAAAAATTTAGATTATGGTCCAATTAAGGTTCCTATGGGCCAATAGGATCAATCCAAGTGTAGGGATGAGATAAATTGAAGAATAAAAGAAAAACCCCCCAAAAATGAGTAAATGCTCACATAAGATGAAGAGTGGACTAAGGACCAAAGAAAATTAAAAAAACTGAATTTTGACACAGTGTGGGGATCTCCCCTCATGAAGTAGGCACCTTTTTCTCATCATTACCCCCAATTCTTAATCATCAATAAAATGAGATATTTTCATCTCTCTCCTCTCCTATTTCAAAACTAGATTCAAAAAGTAAGCTGAACTGACCCAAAAATGGTTAAAAATTGACAAACTGATCTGGAAAATCCTAGAATCAGTTTGCTTGGTTAGAGGCTCACTTTTTCCTATAAATAGAAGCCTCCCCCTTTGTAAAATCTTAATGGTGTTTTTGCACTGTTACTCTACTCATGTCCTGAGCCATCTATATTGACTTTTTTAATAATTCAATTGTTTTTGGCCTAATCCTCTCCAAAGTGAATTGGTGGCCACTATTGCTTCAAACAATAGTAGAACCCTCAATCCCTCAAGCCAAAGGAGAGCTTACAAGCTCCATGTAAGCTAATTTTCTTACTTTGTTTATAAATTTTAATGAAAAATCTATGGTTTTCTTGAATTTTATGAATTGCAGATGATTGAATTAAATTCAAATGCTATGCCTTTGATGAAAAGGCCACCCCCTTCTCTTCTTTACATTCCAACCTTTCTTAATCCTAAAAAGATTAACTAAGTGATTAATTAAACTCTTCTTATTATTTACTCTCTTGAATTTAGAAAATTGTATAGATTAGAGTCTTATAATTCTAAATTGGGTTAATTAAGTTAATTGTAGAAAGATAAAAATGAGAAATGGTCAGCCATACAAAGGAGGTTATGGTAAAATTTACCAGAATTTTGTGAAAAAGAAAGTTTGTTTTTATGTTATTCCAAAAGAGTAATTCCCACCATTTTTGCATCTAAAAGAAATATTATAGCCTAGTTCATGCTAAGGACTGAGTGGTAAGTAAGAGAAGCATAAGAAGCGGTACGAGAGTAAGAGCTTCATCTACTCTTCCCCCTTTGTGTTGGCTACTACACCCTTGTTGGGAGCTCTTCGGGAGGCACCGGCAAACAAACTCCAATTGAGAAGCTTTCTTCGCGGGAGCAGAGCTATAGGGAAACTATATTGTCTCTTGGAATTCAAGGATTGGAATCAAGGAGCAAGGAAAGTCATGTATTGTCTTTCTATCAGCATATAGGACACTATGATTGGGCATATACAGAATGCCAAGTCACCTAAGGAGGCTTGGGACACCTTAGTGAAGCTGTATGAAACTAACACCAAGGCACGAAAGATTCAGTTGAAGAATGAGCTTCATACTGTGGAGAAGAAAAATATGTTTGTGAATGATTATGCCTTAAAGATCAAGAGCATTGTGGAATCCCTTGCATCAATTGGTGTTTGTGTTAATGATGATGATAAGGTGGAATTGTGTCTACATGGTCTCGGGCCACAATATAAGGTGTTCAAGATGTCTATTCAGACTTGGGAGAACATTCCCAACTTCACAGATTTGGTGTCATGCTGATCATTGAAGAGAAGAATTTGGGTGAAGATCAACAGTCTTCACAAAACAAAAAGAGTTCAGAGCAGCAGGCCTTCTACACAAGTGCAGCAGGCCTTCTACACAAGTGCAGGTAGAGGACGAGGTAGAGGTCATGGACGTGGCCAAGGTGGGGGGCTGAACAGGTAATCAGAATTATAGTCAGTACAACAACAGTTCCAGGATTGGCAACAACAATACACAGGTGGAAGAGGCTAGTTTAGAGGCAAGGGGAGTCAATGAGGTCGTCGTAATTGGCAAAGGCAGCATAATGATACACGAGACTGTTTTTACTATGGTAAGCCTAGACATGTGCAATGTAGATTACTATAAGAAACAGACATGCGAAATGGAAAAGTGTAGCAAAATAACTATGCATCCTCTAGCAGAAATAATGAGGATAATGAGAGGTTGTTTGTTATGCAACATGTAGTTAATGCTATGTCTGGAAATGATGTAGCAGCATGTAAGGATGATGTATGGTATGTTGATTCAGGTGCTTCAAACCACATGACAAGTCATGGTGAGTGGTTCAAGGAAATGAAGAGTCTTGAAAGACCAGGTTTTGTTGAAATAGGGGATGACACTGCTTATCCGATTACACATGTTGGAGATGTGCCATTGTCTAGAGGATGGTAAGGTGAAGTACCTTGCAGATGTACTTCATGTTCCGAACATTACACAGAATCTAGTTTTAATTGGCCAAATGATTGAGCAGGGTTTGCAGGTCCAGTTTAACCTTGATGGCTATTATGTAGAAGACTTTAAAGATAAGTGCAGGTTGGTTGCAAAAGGCAATAGAGTGGGAAAAATGTTTACATTGAATGTAAATATGCATGAAGTGAGTGCTGCAATGTTTGTAAACGGTTCAGAAGTTGTTGCAGATATAGACATTTGGCATAAGAGAATTGGGCATGTAAATGTGCAAAGAATGAAGTCTATGCAAACTAAAGAAATTGTGACAGGGCTTTCTAAGTTTAAGGTTGAAGGTATGCAAAAAGTATGTTAAGCATGTCAATTTGGAAAGAAAACAAAGCATGTCTTTCCACATGACAGAAATGTGAGCAGAAATGTACTAGATGTTGTGCATTCAGATGTATGGGGTCCTACTACGAAGACTATGTCTATGGGTGGCTGCATATGTAACATTCATTGATGACCACACGAGGAAAGTATGGGTGTATTTCATGAAGGAGAAGAGTGAAGTGTTCACTCCTTTTCAAAATTTTAGAGTGATGGCTGAAAAACAGACAGGAAAGCATGTGAAGTGCTTAGAGGGGGAGAATACTTCTCCAATGAGTTCTCTAAATTCTTGTGAAAGAATGGCATTTAGAGACAATTTACATGTAGATACACTCTGGAGAAAAATGGAGTTGTTGAGTGGAAAAAGAGGCACATTGCAGAGATAGCACGAGCATTGATGGTAGAGAAGAATATGTCGCATAGCTATTGGATTGAGGCTGTGTCTACAGTAGTTTATATTATGATATCATGAACAAGACTTGTACTACAGCCATACATGATGTAATGCCAGAGGAGAAGTTTATTGACAAGAAACCTAATTTATCTCACTTTAAAGTTTTTGGATATATTGCATATGTGCATGTGCCAGATGAGTTGCGTACTAAGCTGGATCCAAAGGTAAAAAAAATGTGTGTTTATTGGGTATTCCCTTGAGGAAAAGGGATATAGATGCTATAATCCTACTACACGTGAATTGAGGGTAAGCAGGCATTAGGAGTTTTTTTGGACTATTGGAGGGCCTTGTAAGGATTTCTAATCTTAAGGGATTAAAGCTAAAAATGTGGATGCTTAAGGAGACAAGTGCAATGAATAGGCCTAGATTTTGGGGCCCTTCATAGACTTTCCACCTCTAAAAGTAGGGGGACCCCTACTCCTCTTCACTTTCTCTCTCTACCTTTTTGAAAGTAGTGGGCAAGGCCTCATAACTCCTCTTCTTTCCACCTCAGCAATCTCGTGGGTAAGGTGGACCCAAAAAAGACTTTTTTTTCATTTTTTTCTTTTTATGAGCCTTAAACTTGCCCCTAACCTATATATATACATAAAACCCATTTTTAGCCTCATTTTCCCTCATTATTTCCCCAAAATCTCACTTTCCTTTCACTTTTCCCCAAAATCTCACTTTCCCTCCACTTTTTTCCCGAAATCCTCATAACTTCTCTACTTTCCACATCAGCAATCCCATGGGTAAGGTTGACCCAAAATATGACTTCTTTTTTTCCCTTTTCCTTGTTTTAAGCCTCAAACTT
This sequence comes from Cibotium barometz, assembly GCF_041138505.1. NCBI lineage: Eukaryota > Viridiplantae > Streptophyta > Polypodiopsida > Cyatheales > Cibotiaceae > Cibotium > Cibotium barometz. The sequence goes on from NC_141065.1 coordinate 36,133,118, forward strand.
GCCCCCAACCTATATACATACAAAAAATCCTATTTTTTGCCTCATTTACCTTCTCATTTACCCAAAATCTCACTTTCCCTCCACTTTTCCCCAAAATCTCACTTTCCCTCTACTTTTCCCCAAAATCTTCTCTTTTTCACCACTTTGAAATTATCCACCTAGTTTCCCCCCTAATTTTCTGCACTACTCTTCTTCACTACTGTAGCATCCATGGAAAGCTTGGTATCTCTCTCTCCCTGTCCTACACTTTGGGGCTAATTTCTCTCCAAAACACTCATTTTTCTCTCCATTTCTCTCCTAATCATCTCTATTCAGTCCTCTTCTCTTATCTTCACTAAGTCTCATCACTAATTTATGGAAAGAGGGGAGCATGGTTTATTGGGTTACTGCAAAAGATTATCGACACAAGAAAACGGCAAGTTACAAGAGCTTTGCAAGCACTTTCATGCTTTGAACTCCACCATATATCATTTTTCAGCATAAATCTCAAGATTTAGATCAGTTGGTAGGGGAGCTCAAGGAATTGATATCAAAAAAGGATGTAGAGATTTCTAAGCTGAAAGATAGCATATCTAATTTGAAGAGTACCCCTCTTGGCCCAAGAGAGCGTAAAAGGGGCCTCTCCTCAATAGAGACACTTGCACCTAAAGGCGGCGCCCGTAAGAGAAGAGTAATGGCAACCAGGTATGTTATTTCATAAAAACTTTCACTTTGGTTTCACTACTGCAAATAGCCAAAATGCCATCTCGACTTAATTTGTCCATTTGTTGTTTTTCTGTTTTAGAAATTTTCTACTTGCTGCATGTGGTAGTACCTCCAATGAGGATCGCATAACATTACTGGTAGTTTACTTAACAAAGAAGATGTGCTATCTATTATTCGTGCACCAAAATCAAAGTTGATTCGAGAGGCAGTCACTAATGAGGTATTGAAAACATTTTCTAACTTTGTATCAGATATTGATATTCAGAGTGCTTATGATGAAGCTGGTATTACCACAAGGGGCTATGAAGCCATACATCAACTCCTTAGGGATGCCCTGCGGAAGAATGGAATTATTGAAAATCTATTTCCAGCTCCTCAAGTGGTAAGATTTTCAAAGAAGGTTAGTGATGCCGATATTATAGTGAAATTAGGCTCATACCAATATGTAGAAGACATAATGGTAATTCCTAGTCTGAAGAAGAAAGGGGGTCAAAAGAAACAAGCATGCGGGAAAAAAATCTCCCATGGTGAGTGATTGAGGACAAAGGTTTTGCATACACAAGGTTCAACAATATATTTGTTGATTTGAAAAAGCTACAACAAGCAATGATTTCCTTCTACAAATTACCTCAAGGGGGTAAGTACATTAGTTTATGCTTTTGCTTGTTTACTTTACCACCATGAAATTGTTGATAACTAAGTTTATGCTTTTTCTTGTTTAATTTACCATCATGAAACTGTTAATAAATGAGTTTTTCTTATGTCTACATTATGTTGTTTTATAGTACTTGGGAGCAAAGTCACTTTTATACTAAAGCTTGACGAATGTCAAATAGCAAAGGGCCATCGGTTAGAGCGACTCAGCATAACACTGATGAATGATTCCATGCACAATGCTAAGGTCACAAGGCTAGATGTCCAATTGAGAGCACCATCTTTCAGTGTTCAATTAGAGAAAGAGATATGGTGGTTGGGTGCATTTGAAGTGCCCAAAGAGACCCATGAAGTTCTTGCATGGATGTTTAGTAGGATTCCTTTCATCAGTGAGGTCATTAAGGCTCAAATTGCAGGTGAGAAGCTTGATGTTCAGGGTATAGGGACATTTGATGTGGATTGGCACTTGGGTGGGGACTTAAAAACTATTAAGTGTATGTTGGGGTGCAAGCAAGGGGAAAACTCTCTATATCCTTTCCCATTCTACATAAGGGGCTACAAAAAAAAGGGTAACCAGAAAGGGAAGAAACGGGCACAAGCTGCCGAGGTTAAGGACGAGGATATGAGCGAAGATTTCAAGGATTAGCACAACCAAGTCAAAGATAGAGAATGGGATGGAGGCATCTTGCAATGCCCCATGCTTGAAGAGCCAAATCGTGCAACAAAGGACAAAAGATGGAATCCAATAATTTCTTTTCCACTTGACAACGTGCACTTTTGCACCTTGCATGCATCTATGTGAATATTTAATCGCTTGCTCAAGCTTCACATCGACTACGCCTTCACCACATGAAACCAACTTAGCAATCAAAAGAGGCATTGGGTAAAGTAGAGGAGCTAATCAACTCCTTGGGATGTCATGGGGGAAATGTTCAGATAGTAGTTAAGGACGCAGGAAATAACCATGAGGTTGTTCAAGCACCGTATGGTTAGCACCCTCTAGGATCCTTCGAAGGTCACCTAGCGCTTCACTCCTCATAGGCCGCTTCCTTGGTCTCTCATCCACCGTACTGGAAGCTCACCATTTAAATCGAGCGCTTCACTCATAGGCCGCTTCCTTGGACTCTCATCCACCGTACTGGAGGCTGGTCAAGACCTCAGCCGAGACCTTGCTATGCAAGACGTCCTCCGTTGACTCTCCGTCAGTTGTTGCAACTTTAACAATTAGGTCTCCACGACCTCATTCACAAGACGGTCAAAATGCTTCCCCAACATTATTGACATAAAACAGTCATTTAAAAACAGGTCATAAATACAGTTTCTATAACGAACTCTCGTCTTTCCACATTGTTCCACATCAATCCACATCCAATTCATAAGTATTCCCATTCTCTTCCAATCACATCATTTTCCATCTCATCACATCTTTCCTCATTTATCCTCATCGCATCTTTCCATCTCATCACATCTTTCCTCATTTATCCTCATCACATCTCATCCACTCGCATCTACCCATATTCACATCTACCCATATTCACATCTTATCACACCTCATCCATTCACATCACATCTCATTCATTCACATCTATCCTGTTTCACATCACATCACATTCATTCACATCACATATCATCCATTCACATCCCATATCATTCATTTACATCTCGATTCACACGACATCACATCTCATTCCTTCACATCCCGATTCACATAGCATTACATCTCATCCATTCATTCACATCTATCTGATTCACATGTCATCTCTCATTCATTCACATCCCGATTCACATCACATTACATCTCATCCATTCATTCACATCTATCTGATTCACATCACATCTCATCACATCTATTCACATCACATCTCATCACATCTATTCACATCACATCCCATCCATCCATTCACATCACATTACATCTCATCCATTCATTCACATCTATCTGATTCACATCACATCTCATCACATCTATTCACATCACATCCCATTCATCCATTCACATCCATTACATTCATTTACATCACATCCATCACATCACATTCATTCTCATTACCATCCCATCACATACATTCTATCCACATTACATCACATCACATCTATCCACATCATATTTCATTCATCCCATCCACGTCACATCCACATCATATCTCATTCATACACATATCTCATTCATCCACATCCATCCAATCATTCACATGTACGACTACATCTATCCATACATTCACATTTATCACTTCACATCCACATACATTTAACATCACATCACATCTCTTTACATCACACCACATCTACATGACATTCACATCCACATCCCCTTACATCACATCACATCTCATTCACATCCACATCCATTCTTTCACATATACATCCACATCCATTCTTTCACAAACACATCCACATCCATTCTTTCACATCCACATCCATTCTTTCACATACACATCCACATTCATTTACATCCCATCACATTCTTTCACATACACATCTACATCCATTCTTTCACATACACATGCACATCCATTCTTTCACATATACATCCACATCCACATCCATGTACTTCCCATCTCACCCTTTCACATATCCTCTCATCTCATTCTCATCTCATCATTCACATCCTCATCCATTTTCATTACATCACATCTTATCACATCCCATTTACATCTTATCACATCCATTCACATCCTATCGCATCCCATTTACATCTTATCATATCCATTCACATCCTATCACATCCCATTTACATCTTATCACATCCCAATTACATCTTATCAAATCCCATTTACATCTTATCACATCCATTTCACATTCTCTTCCCATTTAGTAGTTTTTACTACCTTGATACCGATAATGGGACTTTTTCTAAATTTCTGCCAATTACTTGGCCTAGATAAAGGTTCTTTTTCTCGACGACTATTTCCATATTCTTTCTCAATTGAATTATATTCAGTATTCCTCTTTTGGAGTAGAAGAATTCATGGGATTTACAAAAATCAATTCTACCCATATTTACACTTTTGATAAATAATCATAAATTGAATTATACAAAAAATTTCTCTTCTTTTCCCATTTAATTTCTTGGACTTCAAATATCATGGGAATTCCTCTTTTTGCATTTGATTATTTGCATTCCAATGTCATGGGAATTCCTCTTTTATCATCAAATATTTCTCATAAAATAATTCATCTAAAATAAAATATCCATTATTTCAATATGCTAGGAATTTCTCTTTTCCCATCTAAATGATTGAATTCCAAATGTCATAGGAATTTCTCTTTTATCATTTAAATATTTCTCATAGATAAAATAAATTTATCTAAAATAAAATATCCATTATTCCAATATGCTAGGAATTTCTCTTTTCCCATCTAAATGATTGAATTCCAAATGTCATAGGAATTCCTCTTTTACCATTTAAATATTTCTCATAGATAAAATAAATTTATCTAAAATTCATCTTCGAATTTAAATAAAATATGCAATAATTTCAATATGCTAGGAATTTCTCTTTTTCCATCTAAATGATTGAATTCCAAATGTCATAGGAATTCCTCTTTTACCATTTAAATATTTCTCATAGATAAAATAAATTTATCTAAAATTTATCTTTGAATTTAAATAAAATATCCAATAATTTCAATATGCTAGGAATTTCTGTTTTCCCATCTAAATGATTGAATTCCAAATGTCATAGGAATTCCTCTTTTACCATTTAAATATTTCTCATAGATAAAATAAATTTATCTAAAATTCATCTTTGAATTTAAATAAAATATCCAATAATTCCAATATGTAGGAATTTCTACCTAGTTTGGCTCCCTTTTGATTTGGTTTGATCCAAGAGAGAGGAGAGATAAAAATATCTTATTATTTTTGAGTTTAAAACTCCTCCACACATGTGAAATAGGTGCCTCCTTAAAGAGCCACCTTCTTCTTACCAAGGTGTCAAAAATGTATCATTATACCCAAAATATCTCATTTTTTTAGTAATATTCATAGTTTTTACTAATAAACCTTGTGCTCAGTCAACTCTTCATCTTATGTGGGCATTTACTCATTTTCGGGTATTTTTCTTTTATAAATTGGATTTATCTCCTCCCCACACTTGGATTGATCCTATTGGCCCATAGGAACCTTAATTGGACCATAATTTAAAAACTTCTCAAAACCTAGACCCTTAGACTAAGGTTCTTTATACCTTTTTTCAATTAATTCCAATTGCACATTGGAAAGTTCTTTTTGAATTTCTGTTTCAAGGGAAACAATTTTAGACACTAGGAGGATTTTTATATCAAAAAATATCTCAATTTTGGATTACCTCCCTCTAGACATTTTCTCTCTCCAGGCCAAAACAGGGTAAAGCAGGATCTTTCTTTTATTTTAGAGAGGGGAATAATTATAAGATCAGAAGGGAAGGTTCTTACACCTGTACACCTCAAAAGCTGGAGGGAGGAATCTTACATCCTACCCCACTTAAAAAACGCGAGATGTCCTCATCTTGCAAACTAGAGGACAACTCTTTCCCTTAAGATCCAACTGATTCTGGGATTCCTTATAGTCTGGTCAACCCAACAGAATCCTGGTATAAAGATCCCTTATATAGAACTCATCATCAGATAACAATTCATTCAGATCATATCATTCATATCTTTAACACAATAATGGTCCATTAGACCGAAATTTCCATCTGAACAGTCCTCCATGGGAATTTCAATTATACAGATTTTTAATTTGTCACCCTTAACTTGATCCACTGGGTCAAGTGTTAACAATAGCAATCTATCAGCACAATCTACTAATCTCATAGTGATTTGTTGAAGTCATTATCGTCATTCCAGTTACGAACATCATCACAAGGACTTGTCCCATTCATCCTCATTGTGGTTTTGCTCAGCCTATCGCTTTTCAACCAAAATTCAAGAATCATCATTTTTCAATCAGAATCCAAATCAATTAATTCCAATTGCACATTGGAAAGTTCTTTTTGAATTTCTGTTTCAAGGAAAACCATTTTAGACACTAGGAGGATTTTTATATCTTTTTTCAATTAATTCCAATTGCATATTGGAAAGTTCTTTTTGAATTTCTGTTTCAAGGGAAACCATTTTAGACACTAGGAGGATTTTTATACCTTTTTTCAATCAATTCCAATTGCACATTGGAAAGTTCTTTTTAAATTTCTGTTTCAAGGGAAACCATTTTAGACACTAGGAGGATTTTTATATCAAAAAATATCTCAATTTTGGATTACCTCCCTCTAGACATTTTCTCTCTCCAGGCCAAAACAGGGTAAAGCAGGATCTTTCTTTTATTTTAGAGAGGGGAATAATTATAAGATCAGAAGGGAAGGTTCTTACACCTGTACACCTCAAAAGTTGGAGGGAGGAATCTTACATCCTACCCCACTTAAAAAACGCGAGATGTCCTCATCTTGCAAACTAGAGGACAACTCTTTCCCTTAAGATCCAACTGATTCTGGGATTCCTTATAGTCTGGTCAACCCAACAGGATCCTAGTATAAAGATCCCTTATATAGAACTCATCATCAGATAACAATTCATTCAGATCATATCATTCATATCTTTAACACAATAATGGTCCATTAGACCGAAATTTCCATCTGAACAGTCCTCCATGGGAATTTCAATTATACAGATTTTTAATTTGTCACCCTTAACTTGATCCACTGGGTCAAGTGTTAACAGTAGCAATCTGTCAGCACAATCTACTAATCTCATAGTGATTTGTTGAAGTCATTATCGTCATTCCAGTTACGAACATCATCACAAGGACTTGTCCCATTCATCCTCATTGTGGTTTTGCTCAGCTTATCGCTTTTCAACCAAAATTCAAGAATCATCATTTTTCAATCAGAATCCAAATCAATTAATTCCAATTGCACATTGGAAAGTTCTTTTTGAATTTCTGTTTCAAGGAAAACCATTTTAGACACTAGGAGAATTTTTATATCTTTTTTCAATTAATTCCAATTGCACATTGGAAAGTTCTTTTTGAATTTCTGTTTCAAGGGAAACCATTTTAGACACTAGGAGGATTTTTATACCTTTTTTCAATTAATTCCAATTGCACATTGGAAAGTTCTTTTTGAATTTCTGTTTCAAGGGAAACCATTTTAGACACTAGGAGGATTTTTATATCAAAAAATATCTCAATTTTGGATTACCTCCCTCTAGACATTTTCTCTCTCCAGGCCAAAACAGGGTAAAGCAGGATCTTTCTTTTATTTTAGAGAGGGGAATAATATAAGATCAGAAGGGAAGGTTCTTACACCTGTACACCTCAAAAGCTGGAGGGAGGAATCTTACATCCTACCCCACTTAAAAAACGCGAGATGTCCTCATCTTGCAAACTAGAGGACAACTCTTTCCCTTAAGATCCAACTGATTCTGGGATTCCTTATAGTCTGGTCAACCCAACAGAATCCTGGTATAAAGATCCCTTATATAGAACTCATCATCAGATAACAATTCATTCAGATCATATCATTCATATCTTTAACACAATAATGGTCCATTAGACCGAAATTTTCATCTGAACAGTCCTCCATGGGAATTTCAATTATACAGATTTTTAATTTGTCACCCTTAACTTGATCCACTGGGTCAAGTGTTAACAGTAGCAATCTGTCAGCACAATCTACTAATCTCATAGTGATTTGTTGAAGTCATTATCGTCATTCCAGTTACGAACATCATCACAAGGACTTGTCCCATTCATCCTCATTGTGGTTTTGCTCAGCTTATCGCTTTTCAACCAAAATTCAAGAATCATCATTTTTCAATCAGAATCCAAATCAATTAATTCCAATTGCACATTGGAAAGTTCTTTTTGAATTTCTGTTTCAAGGAAAACCATTTTAGACACTAGGAGGATTTTTATATCTTTTTTCAATTAATTCCAATTGCACATTGGAAAGTTCTTTTTGAATTTCTGTTTCAAGGGAAACCATTTTAGACACTAGGAGGATTTTTATACCTTTTTTCAATTAATTCCAATTGCACATTGGAAAGTTCTTTTTGGATTTCTGTTTCAAGGGAAACCATTTTAGACACTAGGAGGATTTTTATATCAAAAAATATCTCAATTTTGGATTACCTCCCTCTAGACATTTTCTCTCTCCAGGCCAAAACAGGGTAAAGCAGGATCTTTCTTTTATTTTAGAGAGGGGAATAATTATAAGATCAGAAGGGAAGGTTCTTACACCTGTACACCTCAAAAGCTGGAGGGAGGAATCTTACATCCTACCCCACTTAAAAAACGCGAGATGTCCTCATCTTGCAAACTAGAGGATAACTCTTTCCCTTAAGATCCAACTGATTCTGGGATTCCTTATAGTCTGGTCAACCCAACAGAATCCTGGTATAAAGATCCCTTATATAGAACTCATCATCAGATAACAATTCATTCAGATCATATCATTCATATCTTTAACACAATAATGGTCCATTAGACCGAAATTTCCATCTGAACAGTCCTCCATGGGAATTTCAATTATACAGATTTTTAATTTGTCACCCTTAACTTGATCCACTGGGTCAAGTGTTAACAGTAGCAATCTATCAGCACAATCTACTAATCTCATAGTGATTTGTTGAAGTCATTATCGTCATTCCAGTTACGAACATCATCACAAGGACTTATCCCATTCATCCTCATTGTGGTTTTGCTCAGCTTATCGCTTTTCAACCAAAATTCAAGAATCATCATTTTTCAATCAGAATCCAAATCAACTCATCAGTTCTCAACCAGAGTTTTAAAATCATATCAACCACATTCGAATTCATCATCTGGATAGCATTTTCGCTTATAATTTCAAGGTCTTAGATTTATTCGTATATACTGCCAATAAAAAGCTGCAGTTATACCCTTGGTATATATGGGTAGTCACGGTCCTTGGAATTATAAGGTAAATAAGATCATGTCTAGGCCTCAAGCAAGTCAGGGATTCCATGTAATTGCGGTACTTCCATATGAAGACCCAATTACTAATTTATGAATTTCAGTCTGAATATCAATTTGTATGAATTTCATCACACATTTCTAACTTTTTATTGTTACTTCATAAATTTTTGACATTTTTGGATTCTCGATTAATCCACTTTAGCCAATTCACTCTGATACCAATTGGAAGATCCCTATCCCCTCCGCGTAACGAATTCTGGGGTGCTAGCAGTGGAAGTAGCACTTCTTGCGCGGGGCAGGGTCCCTCACTCGGGGACTTGTCCACGGATATCCAGACAAGAGACTAATCCCTTGGTACTTCCAAAACCGAAACGGGAAAAACTTCCCTCACCCGGAAAGCACGGGCGATTCCTCCAGGATATTTTTACTCTTACGTAGTCAAGGTCATTACTAACCAAACTGATCCGACTGAACTTGTAAAGACACTCGGTCAAATCAAGGAAGATACTTGCACTTAGATCATAGAGACCAACGCTTTTTTCCTCATTGAGAGGCACAGCCATTGATTCTTTTCCATAGAACAATTTTTATCCGGGATTTACTTCATCTATCGTACCATAACAGAATTGAGTCTCATTTTAGGGATCCATCAGTCCAGCCTAACCCCATCCAGTCCCATGGGTTAGCCAATCGCCCAACCACTGTAGTAATGGGATCCAATTAGGAATTTGGTTAGGTTTTGCCCCGGGTACCAAGGAAAAGAGTTCCTAGGCCCCCTAGCCGGATATTCATGCAAACTTAAAACTAGTCACACCACTTACACACCCAATATGAAATTGCCTTTTTCACAGATTCAGCTGTCTTTAAAACAATCATTTAATGAAACCATAGTGTCACTGATCATAATCCTCCCCCAAAAGAGTTTCTAGGCCCCTAGCTGGATATTCATGCAAACTTAAAACTAGTCACACCACTTACACACACCCAATATGAAACTGCCTTTTTCACAGATTCAGCTATCTTTAAAACAATCATTTAATGAAACCATAGTGTCACTGATCATAATCCTCCAAAATATCCGGTTGAATCCTAATTTCTAATCGAATATTCCTTCATCGGTGTACCTATGGCATCATTGGCAACTAGAACGCTCACCACCTGTCCACTTAGGGGCCTTTTCGATAGTTCCTAGCTCATAGTACCCGGCAATATATTCACTTATAAAAATCAAAATGGAATCTCCGTTGAAGATCAGCAAGATCAACCAACAGATCCATATAAAAGATCCATGGACTCATCCGTTGAGGACTAGGAAGGTCAATCAACCAGATCCATGCTCGAATTCAAAAAACAACTCTTACTCCTTGTTCCAATATCTTCCCCGATGCACGTGTGGGTATCTTCGGTGACCCAGAGCCCGAGCACCGTATGGTTAGCACCCTCTAGGATCCTTCGCAGGTCTCCTAGCGCTTCACTCATAGGCCGCTTCCTTGGTCCCTCATCCACCGTATTGGAAGCTCACCATTTAAATCGAACCGAGAGGCTGGTCAAGACCTCGGCTGACCTTGCTACGCGAGACGTCCTCTGTTGACTCTCCGTCAGCTGTTGCAACTTTAAGAGTTAGGACTCCACGACCTCATTCACAAGACAGTCAAAAAAATTCCCCAACATTATTGACATAAACCAGTAATTTAAAAACAAGTCATAAATACAGTTTCTATAACGAACTCTCGTCTTTCCACATTGTTCCACATCAATCCACATTACTTAATACACATCCAATTCATAAGTATTCCCATTCTCTTCTAATCACATCATTTTCCATCTCATCACATCTTTCCTCATTTATCCTCATCACATCTCATCCACTCGCATCTACCCATATTCACATCTCATCACATCTTTCCTCATTTATCCTCATCACATCTCATCCACTCGCATCTACCCATATTCACATCTCATCACACCTCATCCATTCACATCACATCTCATTCATTCGCATCTATCCTGTTTCACATCACATCATATTCATTCACATCTATCCTATTTCATTCACATCACATATCATCCATTCACATCCCATATCATTAACTTACATCCCGATTCACATGACATCACATCTCATTCAATCACATCCCGATTCACATCGCATTACATCTCATCCATTCGTTCACATCTATCTGATTCACATGTCATCACATCTCATTCATTCACATCCCGATTCACATCACATTACATCTCATCCATTTATTCACATCTATCTGATTCACATCACATCTCATCACATCTATTCACATCACATCCCATCCATCCATTCACATCCATTATATTCATTACATCACATCCATTTACATCACATCCATTTACATCCATCACATCACATTCATTCATGTCCATCACATTCATTCTCATTACCATCCCATCACATACACTCTATCCACATTACATCACATCACATCTATCCACATCATATTTCATTCATCCCATCCACGTTACATCACATCCACATCATATCTCATTCATACACATCTCATCTCATTCATCCACATCCATCCAATCATTCACATGTACGACTACCCACATCTATCCATACATTCACATTTATCACTTCACATCCACATATATTTCACATCACATCACACCACATCTACATCACATTCACATCCACATCCCCTTACATCACATCACATCTCATTCACATCCATATCCATTCTTTTACATATACATCCACATCCATTCTTTCACAAACACATCCACATCCATTCTTTCACATACACATCCACATTCATTTACATCCCATCACATTCTTTCACATACACATCTACATCCATTCTTTCATATACACATGCACATCCATTCTTTCACATATACATCCACATCCACATCCATGTACTTCTCATCTCACCCTTTCACATATCCTCTCATCTCATTCTCATCTCATCATTCACATCCTCATCCATTTTCATAACATCACATCTTATCACATCCCATTTACATCCATTCACATCCTATCGCATCCCATTTATATCTTATCACATCCATTCACATCCTATCACATCCCATTTACATCTTATCACATCCCAATTACATCTTATCATATCCCATTTACATCTTATCACATCCGTTCCACATTCTCTTCCCATTTAGTAGTTTTTACTGCCTTAATACCGATAATGGGACTTTTTCTAAATTTCTGCCAATTACTTGGCCTAGCTAAAGGTTCTTTTTCTCGACGAATATTTCCATTTTCTTTCTCAATTGAATTATATTCAATATTCCTCTTTTGGAATAGAAGAATTCATGGGATTTACAAAAATCAATTCTACCCATATTTTCACTTTTGATAAATAATCATAAATTGAATTATACAAAAAATTCCTATTCTTCCCATTTAGTTTCTTGGACTTCAAATATCATGGGAATTCCTCTTTTTGCATTTGATTATTTGCATTCCAATGTCATGGGAATTCCTCTTTTATCATCAAATATTTCTCATAAAATAAATTCATCTAAAATAAAACATCCATTATTTTAATATGCTAGGAATTTCTCTTTTTCCATCTAAATGATTGAATTCCAAATGTCATAGGAATTTCTCTTTTATCATTTAAATATTTCTCATAGATGAAATAAATTTATCTAAAATAAAATATCCATTATTCCAATATGCTAGAAATTTCTCTGTTCCCATCTAAATGATTGAATTCCAAATGTCATAGGAATTCCTCTTTTACCATTTAAATATTTCTCATAGATAAAATAAATTTATCTAAATTTATCTTTGAATTTAAATAAAATATCCAATAATTTCAATATGCTAGGAATTTCTCTTTTCCCATCTAAATGATTGAATTCTAAATGTCATAGGAATTCTTCTTTTACCATTTAAATATTTCTCATAGATAAAATAAATTTATCTAAAATTTATCTTTGAATTTAAATAAAATATCCAATAATTTCAATATGCTAGGAATTTCTCTTTTCCCATCTAAATGATTGAATTCCAAATGTCATAGGAATTTCTCTTTTACCATTTAAATATTTCTCATAAATAAAATAAATTTATCTAAAATTCATTTTTGAACTTAAATAAAATATCCAATAATTCCAATATGCTAGGAATTTCTCTTTTTCCATCTAAATGATTGAATTCCAAATATCATAAGAATTCCTCTTTTATCATTACATATAATTACCATAATTTTCTCATTGCTTAATTATTTAATTACACATAAACTTAAAAATTAGTTTTCCATTGAATGTGACAAAAACCATTCTTTTAACCTAGGATATTCAATCCTAGAATATGATAGGAAGTCCTCTTTTCATGTTATGCATAAGAATGAATTATGCATCAATTTCTTAAAATTTTACCATAGGTCCGCTGCTATTACTCTGGCAATTTTTAAATTTTACAAAAAGAATAAGACATAGTAAAATAATTATGATAGTATAACTATCTTTTAGCATTAAATCTAATTTATGGATTTATCCCATAATATTACCATATTTTTCAAGCATATAAGTATAAAAACCATTTTCTTAAACCTCTAGCTTCACAAGCCTAGAGTTTGATTTGTGAATAAAGAATTTCTCCATGAGAAGCATTAATTGAATATAGAATAGGTCATAGGAATGACCATTCTTTGGGGGGGGAGAGATATGCTTTTAAAAAAAATTAGCAGAAATGAAAACTGTATGTGTTTAATCACTAAAATCCATTAGAGAGCTTCAATTGCATTAAAGAGCCATTCAATTGAGTACTTCTCAAGCTTGAGAGGGGTTGAGAAGTGAGAAACATTTAGAGATTAAGAAAAAGACCATAAATCATACTTTACTTCTTATTTTGCTTGATTCTTTAGTCTAAGGAGAGGCCCCCAACCAATCAATTGGTTTAGTATGTTGATGAAGACTCCAAACAAGGTTGAAGAGAGAGAGAAACTTCATTCTCTCCAAATTGTAGAGGATTTTTAGAGGATAATAGAAAATATCATTATTTCAATATAATACTGGCATGGTATAGTTCACATATATTTTTACAAAGGGCTAAGGATCTATTAATAGGTGAGGGAGGCCTCTAACTAAGTCTAACTAGGTTCTAGAATTTTCCAGGTTCAGTTTGGCTAAATTTGGACAAGATTTGGACCTAGTTTGGCTCCCTTTTGATTTGGTTTGATCCAGGAGAGATAAAAATATCTTATTATTTTTGAGTTTAAAACTCCTCCACACATGTGAAATAGGTGCCTCCTTGAAGAGTCTCCTTCTCCTTACCAAAGTGTCAAAAATGTATCATTATACCCAAAATATCTCATTTTTTTAGTAATATTCATAGTTTTTTACTAATAAACCTTGTACTCAGTCAACTCTTTATCTTATGTGGGCATTTACTCATTTTTGGGTATTTTTCTTTTATAAATTGGATTTATCTCCTCCCCACACTTGGATTGATCCTATTGGCCCATAGGAACCTTAATTGGACCATAATCCAAAAATTTCTGAAAATCTAGACCCTTAGGCTAAGGTCCTTTATACCTATTTTCTATTAGTTCCAATTGCACATTGGAAAGTTCTTTTTGAATTTCTGTTTCAAGGGAACCATTTTAGACACTAGGAGGATTTTTATATCCAAAAATATCTCAATTTTGGATTACCTCCCTCTAGACATTTTCTCTCTCCAGGCCAAAATAGGATAAAACAGGATCTTTCTTTTATTTCAGAGAGGGGAATAATTATAAGATCACAAGGGAAGGTTCTTACACCTGTACACCTCAAAAGCTGGAGGGAGGAATCTTACATCCTACCCCACTTAAAAAATGCGAGATGTCCTCATCTCGCAAACTAGAGGACAACTCTTTCCCTTAAGATCCAACTGATTCTGGGGTTCCTTATAGTTTGGTCAACCCAACAGAATCCTGGGATAAAGATCCCTTATATAGAACTTATCATCAGATAACAATTCATTCAGATCATATCATTCATATCTTTAACACAATAATGGTCCATTAGACCGAAATTTCCATCTGAACAGTCCTCCATGGGAATTTCAATTATACAGATTTTTAATTTGTCATCCCTTAACTTGATCCACTGGGTCAAGTGTTAACAGTAGCAATCTGTCAGCACAATCCACTAATCTCATAGAGTGATTTGTTAAAGTCATTATTGTCATTCCAGTTACGAACATCATCACAGGGACTTGTCCCATTCATCCTCATTGTGGTTTTACTCAGCTTATCGCTTTTCAACCAAAATTCAAGAATTATCATTTTTCAATCAAAATCCAAATCAACTCATCAGTTCTCAACCAGAGTTTTAAAATCATATCAACCACATTCGAATTCATCATCTGGATAGCATTTTTGCTTATAATTACTCGTATATACTGCCAGTAAAGAGCTACAGTTATACTCTCGGTATATATGGGTAGTCACGGTCCTTGGATTTATAAGGTAAATAATATCATGTCTAGGCCTCAAGCAAGTTAGGGATTCCATACAATTGCGGTACTTCCATCTGAAGACCCAATTACTAATTTATGAATTTCAGTCTGAATATCAATTTGTATGAATTTCATCACACATTTCTAACTTTTTACTATTACTTCATAAAATTTTGACATTTTTGGCTTCTCGGTTGATCCACTTTAGCCAATTCGCTCTAATACCATAGCTGGAAGATCCCTTTCCCCTCCGCGCAACCAATTCTGGGGTGCTAGCAGTGGAAGTAGCACTTCTTGCACGGGGTAGGGTCCCTCACTCGGGGCCTTGCCCACGGATATTCGGACAAGAGACTAATCTCTCGGTTCTTCCAAAACCGAACCCAGAAAAACTTCCCTCGCCCGGAAAGCACGGGCGATTCCTCCAGGATATTTTTACTCTAACGTAGTCAAGGTCATTACTAACCAAATTGATCTTACTGAACCTGTAAAGACACTCGATCAAATCAAGGAAGAGACTTACACTTGGATCATAGAGACCAACGCTTCTTTCCTCATTGAGAGGCACACCCATTGATTCTTTTCCATAGAACAATTTTTATCCGGGATTTACTTCATCTATCATACCATAACAGAATTGAGTCTCATTTTAGGGATCCATCAGTCCAGCCTAACCCCATCCACAGTCCCATGGGTTAGCCAACCACCCAACCACTGTAGTGATGGGATCCAATTAGGAATTTTGTTAGGTTTTGTCCCGGGTACCAAGGAAAAGATTTCCTAGGTCCCCTAGCCGGATATTCATGCAAACTTAAAACTAGTCACACCACTTACACACCCAATATGAAATTGCCTTTTTCACAGATTCAGCTATCTTTAAAACAATCATTTAATGAAACCATAGTGTCACTGATCATAATCCTCCAAAATATCCGGTTGAATCCTAATTTCCAATCATTCCTTCATCGGTGTACCTATGGCATCATTGGCAACCAGAACGCTCACCACCTATCCACTCAGGGGCCTTTTCGATAGTTCCTAGCTCATAGTACCCGGTAATAACTCATCCGTTTTGAGGACCAGCAAGGTCAATCAACCAAATCCATGCCCGAATTCAGAAAACAACTCTTACTCCTTGTTCCAATATCTTCCTTGATGCACGTGTGGGTATCTTCGATGACCCAGAGCCCGAGCACCGTATGGTTAGCACCCTCTAGGATCCTTCGCAAGTCACTTAACGCTTCACTCATAGGCCGCTTCCTTGGTCCCTCACGTGAGACGTCCTCCGTTGACTGTCCGTCAGCTGTTGCAACTTTAAGAGTTAGGTCTCCCATGACCTCATTCACAAGACGGTCAAAATGCTTCACCAACATTATTGACATAAAATAGTCATTTAAAAAAGGTCATAAATACAGTTTCTATAACGAACTCTCGTCTTTCCACATTGTTCCAACCTCATTCACAAGACGGTCAAAATGCTTCACTAGCATTATTGACATAAAACAATCATTTAAAGATAGGTCATAAATACAGTTTCTATAATGAACTCTCGTCTTTCCACATTGTTCCACATCAATCCACATTACTTAGTCCACATCCAATTCATAAGTATTCCCATTCTCTTCCAATCACATCATTTTCCATCTCATCACATCTTTCCTCATTTATCCTCATCACATCTCATCTCCACTCGCATCTACCCATATTCACATCTCATCACACCTCATCCATTCACATCACATCTCATTCATTCACATCTATCCTGTTTCACATCACATCACATTCATTCACATCACATATCATCCATTCACATCCCATATCATTCATTTACATCCCGATTCACATGACATCACATCTCATTCATTCACATCCTGATTCACATCGCATTACATCTCATCCATTCATTCACATCTATCTGATTCACATGTCATCACATCTCATCTCATTCACATCTATCTGATTCACATGTCATTCACATCTCATCCATTCATTCACATCTATCTGATTCACATCACATCTGATTCATTCACATCTATCTGATTCACATGTCATCACATCTCATTCATTCACATCCCGATTCATATCACATTACATCTCATCCATTCATTCACATCTATCTGATTTACATCACATCTCATCACATCACATCTCATCACATCTCATCACATCACATCCCATCCTCCATTCACATCCATTACATTCATTTACATCACATCCATTTACATCCATCGCATCACATTCATTCATGTCCATCACATTCATTCTCATTACCATCCCATCACATACATTCTATCCACATTACATCACATCACATCTATCCACATCATATTTCATTCATCCCATCCATGTTACATCACATCCACATCATATCTCATTTATACACATCTCATCTCATTCATCCACATCCATCCAATCATTCACATGTACGACTACCCACATCTATCCATTCACATCTATCACTTCACTTCCACATATATTTCACATCACATCACATCTCTTTACACCACATTCACATCCACACCCCCTTACATCACATCACATCTCATTCACATCCACATCCATTCTTTCACATATACATCCACATCCATTCTTTCACAAACACATCCACATCCATTCTTTCACATACACATCCACATTCATTTACATCCCATCACATTCTTTCACATACACATCTACATCCATTCTTTCACATACACATGCACATCCATTCTTTCACATATACATCCACATCCACATCCATGTACTTCTCATCTCACCCTTTCACATCCACATCCATGTACTTCTCATCTCACCCTTTCACATATCCTCTCATCTCATTCTTATCTCATCATTCACATCCTCATCCATTTTCATTACATCACATCTTATCACATCCCATTTACATCTTATCACATCCATTCATATGCTATCGCATCCCATTTACATCTTATCACATCCATTCACATCCTATCATATCCCATTTACATCTTATCACATCGCATTTACATCTTATCTCGGGGGAGTCACTTGTATAAATATGTAAGTATCACGTGGGTTCAATAGGACATTTTAAATATTTAAAACTTACAGAAATATGTTTAGAGAGGGGATTTATTTATTATATTTTAAAATTTTTTTACAGATTTGAATAGGAAAGGATACATTATATTCACTAAAAAATTCACAGATAAGGGACTTTTTAAATAGGCCTTGAACGCACGTGATATAGAGGATTTACATATAGTGACCCCCCCGAGCATCTTATCACATCCCAATTACATCTTATCATATCCCATTTACATCTTATCACATCCGTTCCACATTCTCTTCCCATTTAGTAGTTTTTACTACCTTGATATCGATAATAGGACTTTTTCTAAATTTTTGCCAATTACATGGCCTAGATAAAGGTTCTTTTTCTTGACGACTATTTCCATATTCTTTCTCAATTTCTCAATTGAATTATATTCAATATTCCTCTTTTGGAATAGAAGAATTCATGGGATTTACAAAAATTAATTCTACCCATATTTCCACTTTTGATAAATAATCATAAACTGAACTATACAAAAAATTCCTCTTCTTCCCATTTAATTTCTTGGACTTCAAATATCGTGGGAATTCCTCTTTTTGCATTTGATTATTTGCATTCCAATGTCATGGGAATTCCTCTTTTATCATCAAATATTTCTCATAAAATAAATTCATCTAAAATAAAATATCCATTATTTCAATATGCTAGGAATTTCTCTTTTTCCATCTAAATGATTGAATTGCAAATGTCATAGGAATTTCTCTTTTATCATTTAAATATTTCTCATATATGAAATAAATTTATCTAAAATAAAATATCCATTATTCCAATATGCTAGGAATTTCTCTTTTCCCATCTAAATGATTGAATTCCAAATGTCATAGGAATTCCTCTTTTACCATTTAAATATTTCTCATAGATAAAATAAATTTATCTAAAATTCATCTTTGAATTTAAATAAAATATCCAATAATTCCAATATGCTAGGAATTTCTCTTTTCCCATCTAAATGATTGAATTCCAAATGTCATAAGTTTATGTGGGAACAACAAACACGATGCACGCATACACCATTTTCCTTTGCAACATTAACCACACAACGATTCCTAAACACGCTATCTCTGCAGGAGCTTTCTCTTCCGCTTCCTCTTGCCATACAACATGGAGTTTGCCATCACCGTGACTCCTTGCTTAACCTGCTATAGCAACACTTGAGCAGCCAGATAAAGTCCCAATACACTCAATGTTTGTCCTTGGGACTTATTTATTGATATACCAAAAGCTAACCTTACAGGAAATTATCTCCTTCTCATGTCAAAAGGCAATTGCAGCATAGTAGGTATGAATGTTATCCTGGGAGTAAAGACCCTGTCTCCAATGTTTGTACCTATAATGATTTTTGCTTCTATCACCTTTGAGTGAAATTGCTTGCATATCAATCTGGTACCATTACAAAGTCCCTGAAGCGATGAGGAGGGTAACCACCACCCAAGTTCAAACTGTTAAAGTACTCAATTGGATACAATATTGCGTCATTCTCGGAAGAAGCAACCGAATCAGCATTGAGGCAATCTCTTTCAAGACTGGGCAATGCACTTAAGGCTAGTTCATTAACCTCATCAACCTCTAGATTTCATGGTGCAAGTATAGCATGGTCTTTAAAGAAGCATACATAATCCTCCACTCTCTTAAGATCTTTGTATACCCATTCTACCAAACTCAAAATGGAGTTCCCATGGATCAACATTCATGGTGGTATTACCACTCTGCCTTCATTGTTTGGATGGCCTATAGAGCCATCTCCAATTTGTAATGTCCATTCAACAAATTCTTGTTCTGTGTACAATCATAAAGCACTCTGTCTAGCCTGCATTTTTTGGGTGAGCTTTAAAACATTCACATATCTCCAAATATGTGACCGGCATAATGTTGCATCAACAATATCCTCACGACGCGATCCCTTTGGCACAACCGGTAAGATTTGCCTGAAGTCACCACCAAAGAGCATAACTTTCCCACCAAACACTGTATCACTTTGCATAATGTCTTTCAATGTCCTATCCTGTGCTTCATATATGTACCGATGCATCATTGGAGCCTCATCCCAAATGATTAACCTTGAAAGCTTCAACACCTCAGCCAATGGGCTATTAGCTTTGATACCACATGTGCTAGAAGCATTGAGCACCAATGGGATTTTAAAACGTGAGTGCGTTGTACGACCATTTGAAAGTAACAACGCAGCTATTCCAGACAATGCACATGCCAATGCAACTTGATTCTCTCCACGTAATCGTGATAGCAAGGTATTATAAA
This sequence comes from Cibotium barometz, assembly GCF_041138505.1. Taxonomy (NCBI): domain Eukaryota; kingdom Viridiplantae; phylum Streptophyta; class Polypodiopsida; order Cyatheales; family Cibotiaceae; genus Cibotium; species Cibotium barometz. The sequence continues at coordinate 36,154,157 of NC_141065.1, forward strand.
GATAGGTTTTACCTGATCCACCTGGTCTATCAAGGAAAAAAACATAATCTTGGTTCAAAGAAACAGCCTCAAGGATAGTAACAAATGCTCTTGATTGACAACTATTTAGACTCCTTTCCATGGAAATGGAAAGGAGTCTAAATAGTTGATTTGTCCATGAAAATGGACAAATCAGCCTGTTGAATAGAATCAAACATCATCTCTTCCATCAGAAACCATTGTTGACACTGGTAACACTTGATCTATTAGGAACATGCAACCCTTCAAAATCATGCAGCCTCTTTTCATAATGTTGTAAGAGGTTTTGCATTTGCAATAGAGCTTGATTCTTTGCTATAGAATGATAAACACCAACATCTACACACCCTCTCTGCTGCAAGGAATGGAAAAAATCATCTGAAAGTTCAGTGGCGAATTTATTCCAAAGGTGTCCATGGCATATAGGCTCACAAAAAACCATTATAATGACAAAGAATTGATGCAGCTGGAATCCTGTTTTCTGAAATGCAGCTTCTTGGAGACACATGTACCACTCCTCATCACTCTCTAGCATTCCTCTGGATTCACATGCAGCCTTAAAAAAATAGGGATACAAATGTCCATTCACTGTTCGTAAATCCTCAAAAGATTTACAACCTTTGCACACTGTAAGTAACATGCGTAAGTAATATTGCTCACCTGCACACTCGGACTAACATTATACATATGCCTGATCATATTTTCCCTTTTCCTTTTAGTCCATGATCGAAGAGCTAAATTCCAAGGGAAATCAACATATTGCAGGCTACTTGCATCCATATACAATTGATTAGCTTTGAACCATTCGAACATCATTACTCTCACAAAAACTCTAGGCAACTACCCGGGCTTCTAATATACAGCTCATCTTTTTCATAACAGCATTGAGTCGATTAACAGATATCTTAAGACTCAATACCTCCAAGCCTAAAGTACGTACTTGCTCTTTTAGAGAATCCACTTGTTCTTTACATTGCCCATTACATCCGCCTAGATGTTCCCCAATTTCAACATGCATATTCTCCATGAAAGAAATCATGTCTAGTTGGTTAGCCTCTATCCAACCATTACTATCAAGGACGCAATGGAGATGATGAGAAAACTCGTCTCTTAGCGTATCTTCCCTTTACCAATATGATTTGCATCATGAAAAGCCTGATATACAAAGGTTGTATGTCCATCTCCTGATGCACAATAATGTGATATTCAATGATCAAGATGATTTGCAGCCGATCATGCATACCTGAGTTTCACACTAGTAGGTAGATCCCCGAGATATGGGCTAGCCACTCATCTACCTAGGTACCCGAGCCTCTCAGTTTACACGTGAGATGGTTGGGTTTACCGAGATGCAGTATCTAATGGCTTGTTTGCTTTAGACCTGCATAGCCCTCTGGACGAGATCACGAGAGGATTGGCAGCTGTACTACATGCATCTGCCTCTCATATGCGTTTCCCTGCACTATGATCCCTTCCACCCCCCCTGTTGCCCCACAGAACAGTTAGTATGATGATGAGTGCTGTGAGACATGAGCACAGCTACAGCTATAGCATGAGATTGCCATTGGGACTCACACGCATAGACAAGCCAGGATGATCTTGCGACGCCTTGGGAGGAAGAAACGAGCCTACCTGGCTAAGCTAGAGGAGAGGCGATCTACCAACTCTTCAAGTAGCTTTGTCTACGCCGCTGAGTTGATGAATGTTCGATCTGCAAAACACCTTTGCTCGGTCAAGGTCTCCATCTGAACAAACAAGCTCTAAATATCTACAAACTATTGCGGATATATGCGAGCGCACTGAGAAAACTTTGGTTGCTTGCAAGGAGTACTTAGATGCTCTTTGGGATGAGATTCGTGGAAGTGGCAGCCAAAGGGGAGATATGTTAAGAGATGAGTTGACTCATCATCTCCATCGCGTCAATGACAGTAGTGGTCGCATGGAGGCAAAACAACTACACATGATTTCTTCCATGGAGAACATGCATGTTGAAATTGGGGAATGTCTACGTGGATGTAATGGGAAATGTGAAGAACATGTAGATTCTCTAAAAGATCAAGTGTGTACATTAGGCGCGGAGGTATTGAGTCTAAAGATATCTGTTAATCGACTCAATGCAATTATGAAAAAGATGTGCCGTGTTTTAGAAACCAGGGTAGTTTCCTAGAGACTTTGTAAGAGGAATGATGTTTTTTGATCAAGGGACAGATTGTGTTGCAACTTTTAGATTTGGCTCTCCATTTTGGAGATATATATGAAATTTCTATTTTCTCAAATTTAATATTGATCTCTTCTATTTGTTCTCGGCTCTTATTTTTCGTCTCTCAACATGTTTCAACTCTGCCTCTCTTTATCTCTCTCTCTCTCTCTCTCTCTCTCTCTCTCTATATATATATATATATATATATATATATTTTTTTTTTTTCACTGTTTATCTGTCATTGTCTCTCTCTATGTCTATCTCAAGTGTTGTGTTATTTTTTGAAGTTAAGGAAAATAGTATTTATTATTTTGTGTTTCGAAGGAGATTGAAGATGGTTAGGAGATGTACATACTTGAGTTCGAACCAAGTTTGTCGGCTTTGCATTTTGGATGTAACACATGACTCGCCGTAAACGATCATGGACAAGGGCTTGCATTCGAAAACAAAATGTTGCTAATCTTACGGATTACTTTAACCTAGATGGAATTGAAACATTTGGAAGGGTTGAAAATGAGCAGCATATAGAACTCCATGGTGGAATCCACTTGGATTCAAGTGACAGATCAATTCTCAATCCACTTGAATCCACTTGGATTCACTTGGATTCAAGTGACAGATCAATTCTCAATCCACTTGGATTCAAGTGATAGATAAATTCTCAATCCACTTGGATCTGTCACTTGGATTCAAGTGACAGATCAATTCTCAATCCACTTGGATCTGTCACTTGGATTCAAGTGACAGATCAATTCTCAATCCACTTAGATTCAAGTGGATTCAAGTGAGACAGATCAATTCTCAATGCTATGGTTCTTCAATGAACATCACAATGCTCAAACACATAGAGATATGGCACGAGGCCCTTTGTCATTTGATTTAAATGAGCTACCTATGAATGATAATTTTCATTCTATAACGTTTGTTGTTGGTAATGTGAAAGATATTAAATTTGAATGCCACTCTATAAGGTGGGTGTTTTCTTTGCCTCGGAATGTTAAGCACCCAGCAACTATGGTGGTATACTCTTCACTCATTAGGAGCCCTTTCTCATAAGTGCCATTTTTGTGGTGCAATAATTTGGAAGTGTGAGGCGTCAAGAAAGCTTGGAGAATATGTGGGCAAACACTGTTGTGGAAGTGGGAAGGTCTCTTTACTACCTACCATTGGAATATCCACCTCCTTCATTGGTGGAGTTGTTACCGTGGTAATGATAATACAAGCAAGGAATACAAAAAGTATATACGCTCTTGTATAATAATGCCTTGGCATTCATTTCATTGGGTGCTCACTTGGATAGTCAGTTCACTAGGGGGGGAGGAGTATTCAATTTTCAAATCCATGGCACCACTTATCATCGTGTTGGTTCTCTCATATACCTGATGAAACACAAGATGCAGCTCCTTGATTTGCTCAGCTTTATGTGTATGATACAGAGCATGAATTAGAGAATAGACTTCATGGGATGCCCTCTTTAAATCATATCATTCTTGAAAGGTTGCAAACAATGATGTATGGACATAATCCGTACGCCCGTGCACTTCGTTCAATGAGAGAAATGTTGTTGTCAAGTCCACCTGTAGATTTGAGAATGGTCATCATTGAAGCGCGATCAACCTCAAGGCAATACTTGGTCCCTACAGGAAGTGAGGTAGCAGCTATTATGCCGAGTCAAGGAGATGATTTTCATGTGGGGCATAGAGACATTCAAATAATGTCGCGCACAAGTGCTATAAAAAAAATATCTAACTTGCATCGCTCATATATGCCTTTATTATATGTTCTTTTATTTCCTCGAAGAGAGGATGGTTGGCATGTTGGAATTCCACTTAATGGTAGGAATAGAGAAGGCTCAAATGAGGAGACAAAGATCGTAACTTAACGACAATATTATGCATATAGACTACAAATTAGGGAAGATACAAATGCATGCCTTCTACGCGGTGGTCGTCTTTTGCAACAATACATTGTTGATGCATATAGTAGCATGGAAGAATTTAGATTAATATGGATACGCAATAACCAGAAAGTAATGTATGCTAAAGTATACCAACGTCTTGCAGATATGGTAAATTTAAGCGATGGGGTTAATAGAGTCTCTGCAAGCATTGCTGTTCACAGGGTAGTACTGCCATCTACATATACTAGGGGGCCTAGATATATGCATCAATTATACCAGGATTCAATGGCTATTGTTAGGAAGATAGGTAAACCTGACCTGTTTATCACCTTTACTTGCAATCCCAAGTGGGACGAAATAACCAATGCTTTATTGCCGGGTCAGGTTGCTCAGGATTGACTGCCCGGGTCTTTTATGAGAAGCATAAGGATATGACGCACTTATTGGTGAAAAAATCAATATTTGGAAGGGTATTGGGATTTGTTTCTGTTATTGAATTTTAAAAAAGAGGCTTGCCACATGCACATATATTATTGATATTGGAAAGTGAAAGTAAACCGATTGAGATCCCTCACTATGATATGTTGGTGTGTGCTGAACTTCTTGGGATAAGGTGATGTTTCTAGAGTTGCACAACATAATTAGTCATTGTAATGTCCATGGACCATGTGGTAAACTAAATATGCGCTCTCCTTGCATGGTTAACGGAAGTTGCAAACATCAGTATGCTCGGAATTTTTGTGAGACTACTATCGTTGATGATAATGGGTATCCAACTTACATGTGATGATGAGACGATGGTGGTTTCATCCAGGTAAAGGATCATATCTCCTTGCATGGTTAATGGAAGTTGCAAACATCGGTATGCTCAGAATTTTTGTGAGACTACTATCGTTGATGACAATGGGTATCCAACTTACATGCGATGATGAGACGATGGTGGTTTCATCCAGGTAAAGGATCATAGGGTGGATAGTCGATGGGTTATTCCACCCTTTTCTCTCTTTGAGGTACAAAGCCCATATTAACATAGAAGTATGCCCTACCATTACAGCTGTAAAGTATTTGTATAAGTATGTATACAAAGGACATGATAGAGCTACTATAGAATTGCAAGACAGAAATGGGGTTATTGATGAGGTTAGTCAATATCTCGATTCACGGTACGTTTAAGCTTCAGAGGCATGCTCGTGCATATATCAATATGATTTGCACGATGAAAAGCTTGATATACAAAGGTTACATGATTATCTCCCGATGCACAATAATGTGCTTTTCAATTCCACCACAAATGTTGATCCATGGCAACTCTGTTTTGAGTTTGGTAAAATGGGTATACAAAGATCTTCAATAGAGTGGAGGATTATGCATGCTTCTTCAAAGACCATGCTATTCTTGCGCCACGAAATCTAGAGGTTGATGAGATCAATGAACTAGCCTTGAGTTCGTTGCCCGGTCTTGAAAAAGAATACCTTAGTGCAGATTCTGTTGTTTCTTGCGAGAATGACGTAATACTATATCCAATTGAGTTTTTGAACAGTTTGAACTTAGGTGGTGGTTGCTCTCCTCACAGCTTACTTCTAAGGATTAATGTCCCTATCATGCTGCTCAGCAATTTGGACCCTCGAGACGGGGGACTTTGTAATGGTACCGGATTGATATGCAAGCAATTTAACTCAAAGGTGATAAAAGCAAAAATCATTACAGGTACAAACATTAGAGACAGAGTCTTTATTCCCAGGATAACATTTATGCCAACTATGCTTCAATTGCCTTTTGACATGAGAAGGAGACAATTTCCTATCAGCTTAGCTTTTGGTATATCAATAAATAAGTCCCAAGGACAAACATTGAGTGTATTGGGACCTTATCTGGCCACACAAGTATTCATACATGGATAATTGTACGTTGCTATGTCACGTGTTAGATCATCCGATGCAGTGAAAGTGTGTGTAAAGCATATTGTGGAATATAAAAGTGGCATAGAAGGTTCAAATGAAGTCTTCACAACCAATGTTGTCTACAAGGAGGTATTGCAAATGGCATGCCGAAGAATGTAAATGTAAATGGTAGCTTACAAATGTGAGAGACTACATTTATACATATCTTTGTACAATGAAGTAAGCATTTGAATGGGGAATGTTTGCAAAGATATGCCATGTGCAGTCTTTGTTTGCTTTTGGATTGCTTTTATATACAGTGCCATTATATTATCCCTTGCTTGGCTCAAGCTATTGAGCACGCACACACACACACACACACACACACACACACATAGAGAAAGAGAGAGTGTGTTATATTTGATATCAAGGGTATATTGCTTAGGATGGATGTGGCAAGGAGGTCATTTTCGTTCATCTATGGTGATAGACAAGATATTGAAGGTAATTTTTTTGGACGTTTGCTATAATATGGGTATTATTATTTTCCAAGATCTATTTAATATTCATGGCTGAATTGTAGACTCTCCATTTTGGGAAGGACAAGCAACAACATCTCTAATTATCGAACTATTAGAGAGCATTGGTGTTTTACGGTATATATATATATATATATATATATATATATATATATATATATATATATATATATAGAAACTTCCTTTTTATGTAGCTTCTAGTTTTATTTGATTAATTCATATTTTTATTAAAACATTCTTTTTGCAATAGGGAATATCTTTATTTTTTAGAACCCAGATTATTGTTCGGTTTGTATGGTCGAGACACTTACAACGAGAGCTTTGGGCTCCTAGGAATTTACAATCTAAGATTGCGTAAGATTGCAGATCAACTTCATGTACGTGTAATGTTTGTGGACTATGAAAAGCCTGATAAGTTAGATTTTTGGTGCATAGGCACTGGACAATAAATAATTTTTCGATTTGCTGTTTACAATCCTATTCAAATGCCGTTCGTCTCAAATATTGATCCGCCAAATGAGTTTTGTAAGGTTCTTTTCTTATCCTTCTTTTTTTCAACGAAAATTATATATTCAATGCTAATGTTTTTATCTTGCATTTATTTTGCCAGATGGAGGTGAGGAGTATAGGCTTCCAAGGAGAGATAATCCAGTTGTTCGAAGATTGTTTTGAAGCCGTGTTCATCAAGTGTGTTAAGATTGTCATCATCTTATTGGGTTGTAATGCTAGATGTATTTTTATATGGAAAGGAAGGGTGACTTTACTACATGCAAAATGCTACCTTGAAAAAGTTATCTTTTTTAATGGTGTCTAGCTCCTACCCGTCGGAGACATAGACGGAGATATGTCGCGACACTAGTATAGAGAAGAGATAGTAAGAATAAGAAAGATAAAGATAAGAAGAAGAAAGATAAAGATAAGAAGAAGTATTCATTGCTCAATACTCACGTTGATAAACAACCTGTTTGACTTCAACAATTAGTAATCATCTACCTTGTTGACTACAATACGTCCGTTTGTTTTTTTTGTTTGTTTGGTGTAGCGTCCTATAACGGTCGGATTATCGGATAGCATGAACATTAAACGTGTTACCAAACACAGTGGTACCTCTCTCGGGGTCCGTTGTAAAATCGCCCGCTACCCATTTTCTCTCCGTTGTAGGGTTCTTCCCATCTCCCTTTCCAATCAAGCTTTTGAGCTTTCTCAGTGTCTAGTACTACTGTCTACGCCGGGTTTCCGCCAGTAGGGCCCTTCGGCTGCACAGCAGTCATCGTCTGTGCAAGCAAATTTTAGTCCTTGCAGCAGTGGTAGCAGCAGCAACTTGCCAGCAATAGTCTTTTACTGTGCACCAGATTTTTCGTGTTTTTTAATCTTCACAAGTAATTGCTACGCAGATTCTTATTGTAAATCGGTGATTGGTGATGGTGGTGGACCGGTGGTGCTGCTTGGTAGTATGTCCCTTTTCTTCATCTCTGTGCAGTGGATTGTAGCTGCCAATCACACTCCCTTATCGCGTTTTGCTCTCTCTCTCTCTGCAATCGTGCTACAATTTAGGGTTTGCAAAAAGCAGTCACGGGTGACCGGTCTACGTCCCAACCGCAGAGTCTTTTCCTGTGTACAGGTGCGTTTCTTCTCTCTGTAGGCCCTTGCTGTGCATTAAATTTTAGGGTGCCGTGTGATCTCTCTCTCTCTCTCACAGTGCGCACTGCGCACACACACATAGAGTGACACGCACACAACAACAACATGGAGCGCCGCGCGGTACGCACTCCTTTAATTTTCCCCCCCAAATAGCCGTGTAAGCGGTGGATCGGATCAAGCGAAGGCCGGCATTTATGAGCTTTTGACCTTCATGCAGCTAACCCAGTTTTAGTGCTCGGTTAGGAGTGTGCACTGTGAGGCTGTTTTACCCTACTAGCGACCCATGTGATGAGCAGCAAAAGCTTGCAGCGTGAAAGGCAATTTGCTTGTGCTATTTTAAGGGAAGATGATAGATCGCACGTAGAGACATCCTCTGGCACAGCTACCGATCGGCATCATCGCCCACGGGTGCACAGGATCTTTTAGAAGAAAGCTGGAACGAGAGAGAGAGAGAGAGAGAGAGAGAGGTCGCAACAGTACTAAGTAGATTTCATCATCTTTTTGCTTGCTTGCTTTGCACCTTATCATCTATCCGTCTCTTTCTTCTTGCAGAAATCTACTAAGTAGATTTCTGCAGTCATTTTCCTTCGTTGTTGCATTTTCTTTCTTTCATCACATACACACAGGGGCTCAGCTCTCTCCCTCGCCTTTGCCATTCCTTTCAGACTCCCTCCCCCACCTACATATGCACTCCCCCACCTACATATGCATTCATATCCCAAGCCCTTCGTTGCATTTTTTATTTCTTTCATAACATCAGGGGCCAGGGAAAAATTCTAATCTGGTTGGCCTCCCACCTCTTTTCTGCCACTTCTCTCAGGCCTAATTGTGCACTGCAATCCCGCCCTCTTTTGCATTCGTATCATGTAGACTGGTGAAGACATCCTTTCATGCTTGCTACTTATTAAGTGAGACTGCAAAACCAACTCGAAGTGGTCCTGAACCTGTATGTATTACGAATTTTGCAGGTAAATTAAAAGAATAACAATGTGGATTTAATTTCACTCTGCCTTTCACAGGAAGCAATCGATCTTTTTGCTCTTCTGTGGGAGATCTGTTTCTGATCACATTATAAGAAAAATTTGAGTTGGGTTTATCCTGCAAGGGAAGCACGTATATCCTTTGACCAAACTGCGAGATCTGTTTGTGGCACACCATTTTGTCTTTCTTTAAACACTGTTAGGCAATATCAGAAAGTGCTTCTGCATGTTGCTGCTGCCTGCTGTTGTTTTTGAGGCTGTTGAGTTTATTCCTGAGGTTGCAGAAAGGGAATTGTCTGTTAGAGCTCTACGTAAATAGGATTTATGATAGCCCTTTGTTGTTGGTGCTGCACCATGCTGATAGCCTGCTTGGACACTTCTTGTACTCAAGGGAACTGTTGTAAAAGGATCTTGACCAACTGAATTGTCTATCCTCCACCAGTATCAAAACGGTGTTGCCAAGAAGCCACAGTAAGCTCTGCCTCTGCTCAAGGGGTCTTGCCTCTAATAGCAATGAAAATGTATCTCCAAGCTAGTTTGATGGCAACCATACCATGTAGGATGTGAACTTTTTTTATTTGGTCAAGAGGTATTGCCTGTCTACTTAATGCAGATGCCTGTGAGGGAGTTATCTGCTTTGTCTATGCTTTACTTTTTAAGGAGTACTTCTAAATCTTCTATGTCAGCGGATTATACATGAAGGACTGGCTTATGTATTACACGAAAGATTTGTTTCTGTCATGGTCCAAAAGGTCACAATTGTTTGGTGGTGCTCTCCCATGATTTCTTATAGCAAGAAGGACTGGCTTATGTAGTACATGAAATATTTTGTTCTGTTTGTTTCTATCATGGCTCACAATTGTGGTGGTGCAAGAAGGAAGTCCTTACAAGTATCCATCTGGTCCCTACTTGCGTTGAACAGATCTCCCATGGCACACGAAGGAGGGGAAAGAAAGTCAGATGGGGAGCGGGACACTGACGATGAAAGGAGGGGCAAGACAAAAATTGGGGCTCTTAAGGCGATGGCAGTGATCAATTCTAAGAAGTTGAGGAATTCACTGAAACGGAGGCGGAGAAAACAATATGGTATTTTTGCTATCAAGGATTTTCGGGATGAGCAGGAACAGATAGCAGTTGATGCATTTAGGCAGGTGCTTATTGCAGAGAATCTACTTCCAGCTAGACATGACGATTACCACATTCTTCTCAGGTTAGATGTTCACCTCAAGGTTTTCTTAGATGGATGCATAGTATGTAGGCACTAGACTATGAAGTTGTGAGTAGGGCTTAACAACCCATAGTCTTTATGGTGTATGCATCTGTACGAGTAGGCATCATGGATTGACAACAAACCTGATCTTCTCTTCCCTCAGGAAGGGCATTGTGGCTTGTTGAGTCGCATTCTTTCCCTTTTTGATGCTTTTTAGTTTTTGTTTGCAGGTTTTTTAAAGCCCGCAAGTTTGACATTGAAAAGACCAAAAGTATGTGGGCTGACAATCTCCAGTGGAGGAAAGAATTTGGTGCTGATACGATTGAGGAGGTAGGCTGCATTCCTTTATATATATTCCTTACAGATCGAAGCGTATGGTGTCTGATACAACTGGGGAGGTAGGCCAATACAGGTAAAAATTTGTATGGTGTGTAAAACATGGATGTTCTTTGCATTTGTACAGGACTTTGATTATGCAGAGCTGGATGAAGTACGAAAATACTATCCACAAGGTCATCATGGGCTAGATAAGGAGGGAAGACCCGTATATATTGAAAGACTAGGAAAGGTGGAACCCAACAAACTGATGCAAGTCACTACTGTGGAGAGGTACTTGAAATACCATGTGCTGGAGTTTGAGAGGTCCTTAAACAAGAAGTTTCCTGCATGTTCAGTTGCAGCAAAAAAGCACATAGATTCTACTACGACTATACTTGATGTTGCTGGACTGGTATACCCTTCAGAACCCTTCATCCTGATTTTGTTGAACTTTTAATTGCAAGAGCAATCATTATTGGCCTTGATAATGATGCTTAGAACCTGATGCAGGGCCTTAAGAATGTCAGCAAGAGTGCCCGGGAGCTTGTGTTACGGATCCATAAAATTGATGCAGACAATTATCCAGAGGTAAGGAGTTTTTTGTGTGTTGCTTGCTCTCTATTGCTCAGTATTGAATGCTCATCTTTCTTTGGATTACTGTGCTGTTTTTTCAGACCTTGCACCGGATGTTCATAATAAATGCTGGTCCAGGCTTCAGACTTCTGTGGAATTCAATAAAAGGGTTCTTAGACCCCAAAACTACATCAAAAATTAGTGTAAGAGTCTTTTGCATCCCTGCCCACATTTCCCCGCCCCCCCCCTTTTCTCCCCCCTCCCTTTTATCAATTTCCTCCCTCCGCTTGCAGCTGAATGGCTGACACAATCCTGAAAAAACAGGTTTTGGGAAATAAGTACCAAAGCAAGTTGTTGGAGGTAGTTGACGCGAGGTAGGTACCGGTACCTTTCATCTTTTTCGTGCTTATTATCAATCATAAAAATTGCATAGTTCTCACCTCTTTACATTAATTTGAATATAACATGTCATTGTCTTGACAGTCAGCTGCCAGATTTTCTTGGAGGAGATTGTACGTGTGCTGAAGAAGGAGGATGCCTTTACTCTGACAAGGGTCCTTGGAACGATCCAATGATTATTCAGGTCTTATTCAGAATCTGATCAGTCTCAGTTTTTGATGTTTTGTTTGTCGGTACACTCAATGGTAATACCCCTATGTTTCTTAGAAGGCGGTGCTAATTTGCATTGGTATATTTGTTAACATGGATAAACTCTCTTGAGCCATGACATCAACTGGTGTAGACTTAATGGTAATACCTCATTGGTATATTTGTTAACATGGATGAAACCTGTAGCCATAACATCAACTGGTACATTGCATAGCCTTAACTCTGAAGGATGGGAAGCCATTCAGCTTATATTTGCGGAAAGCAATTATTGCCTGTGAACGCAATTATTGCCTGTGTTTTTTAATTGTTGAGGGAGGCTAATTAGCACTCCTCCAACTGGATCTGAAGCGCTTCTTTATTGCAGGCAGTTATGGACGGGGAAGTGAAGAATGCCAGGCAGATTGTTACGATTTCAAGTTCTGATGGCAAAGTTTCTTCTCCTTGCAAGCCAGGTTCTACAAAGGTTATATATTTTTACATTCTTTGCAATCAGAGGTGCTTCTTTGTATTTTTACTTCATTAGTTTGTGTTTTTTCAGTGATCAATTCTCATTCTCGTTGCCACGCGTCATTCTTAATTTGAGTACTTGTTTACCCCTCAGACTCAGAGTAAGGAGTTGTATCTATCCACTGCCGAGTCTGGGTCAGATGTGGATGATGGTTTTTCACCACAAGGCAGTATGGTCTATCGACATCCAAAGTTGGCACCTGTGCGTGAAGAGGTATGTTCCATTCCCCCTTTACATTATCTGACAAACTATATGTATGTATGTTGTGGACTATGCCTGGTCTGACCACAGTAAACCCATTTGATGCTTCGTTTTAGATGTTTGTCATAGGGAGCCTTTTTAGGCATTACAAAAAAAATATAGTGTCTATTTGTTAGTTTGTGGGTCATTGTGTATAGACTCAGTCGTCCTAGAAACGATGGTGTGGAAGAGTTGTGTTAAACCTTAAGTGATTTTTTTTCAAGTTATCAGTGGAGGTTGCTCATGCTGTTCTTGATTTATACTGTTTTGACAGGGTAAAATGAGCATGTCAGCGTATGGTGATTCCCCTGAGCTGTCTGGAGTGGGCTCTGTTCCTGTTGTTGACAAGGCCATTGACAATGGATGGGGAGGCAAGGCAACAGTCAGAAAGCTGGATCGTGCAAAAGGTTCTCTCTCTCTCTCTCTCTCTCTCTCTCTCTCTCATGGTTATCAGGCATCTCAAAAAACACGTTTCAAATATGGTTATCAAGCACAACCCCCCACCCCCGTCCCCTCCTTTTTGTTTCCAAACGTTTGAAAATCTCTCTCTCTCTCTCTCTCTCTCTCTCTCTCTCTCTCAGATATGCACTGCACTTTTATAGAAATTCCAGGCCATTTGTGTCGCTCTGAATTTTGAAGTCCCATATGTTAAGTATTTAGAGTACTAACCTGTTGCTAACAAGCGTCATTTTGCAGGAGGCATCAAGGTATCTGGCTTGATGCTGCCCATCAGGAAAGTCTTCTATGGGATTGTGGCGATGATTATAGCTGTTGTCTTGGGCATCTTGTCAGCAGCCCGCCATATCTTTCGTGCATGTTGTTGCAGTGGAAAACACACAGCAAGTAACGAACAAAAACCTTTCATCAAACCAGTCCGCTACAAGGAGATGCCAGGTCTGGCCAGCGTAGAACCTCAGTATGCTTTCTATCCATCATTATATTTGGATGCCTCCCCAGCAGTTCGAAAGAGACTAGACAGATTAGAAGAGAAGGTCACTTCATTGAGCAAGGCTCAAGAGCCACATGCTCCAAAAGAAGCGGTGAGAGTTGCATCTTTACAACGAATTAGGTCACTGGAAACAGAGCTGTCAGAGACACGGAAGGTAGATCATTTTTCAGGAGTTTGGTTTCTAGAAATCCTGCATTTACAATGTGTTTAAGTGGCTTTTGGTTACCATGTTCTCATCTGTTCTTCTGTGTGTTGTTCGCTTGATGACAGACTCTCTGGGCTGTACTTGAAAAGCAGACAGAATTGTTTAACTGTCTTGAACACTTCAAAGAGCAAAAATGGAAGGTAACCACTGAAATTGTTGAATGTTGAGTTTTATCTTAGCACTTTGAGTCTAGTATAGTAACTCGTAAGCTTTGGATGTTTGCAGAGGAGAGCAAGCTGCTGGTAAACAAGGCATTTAGTCGGGACCCAAGGCTTTGAAGATCTGGTTACCTATAATAAATGCAAACTGATTGTTACATAATTGAAAAAATAAGAGTGCAGCATGTGTGCATAAGGTTGATGTAACAATTCCTCCGAAAGTTACTTGCAGTGTAGATTGTGTTGAACAGGATTACAGCTTGTTCTGCCTCAATTGATGTTACTAATATATACACATCTAGCAATCTCAATGCATAAATTGACTATGCAAAGGCATAGTAACACATTCAAGATGTATCACCTTCACACCTGAAAGGCCACATGGATATTCATTTACACCCTAAAACCGTTAGTGGAAAAGGGCCTACCCTTCACAGCATTTGTCAACACTTTATTCTGGTAATTCATGCAAAGATCATGGTTATTTCCATTGATTTTGCAAGAAAGGGGCACAGCATTTGTCAACATTTTATTCTGGTAAATCATACAAAGATCATGGTTATTTCCTTTGATTTTGCAAGAAAGGGCTTGGCCTTTGGTTATATTCTCTCTCTCTTCTCTCTCTCTCTCTCTCTCCCTTCAACGAGCGGGGCCACGCGGCCGTGTGAGGCATGTCTGCTTGGCAAAACGTGAATGTGAGTGGATGAATTGCGGAGGTGATCCAGATCTTCATTGATTTGTGTGAAAAGACCCAAAAGATTGAGGCTAGGCCCATTTCGTGATCATTGAGATGTGAAAAGGTTTATTTTAATCAACAATGTAAATGAAAATAGTGCAAGTGGCTCCTCCTTGGGGTGGGGTAGCAGAACCGGAGGGGGGAGGGTAAGGAGGAGAAAAGAGGCAGCAGAGAGTAGGAGAAAATTGGGTTTACTGAGTGTGATGCCATGAGTTCTTGCAAACTTGTGTGTAATATGGAGTAGCCTTCATGTGTGCGTTCTTGGAAATTGGTGCATGCGCAATTTAGAGAAAGAGGAAGATTATTTTTTTGTGATCGAGAGCTCGTTGGAATTTGCGCTACAGACAGAGACAGGTGATCCAGACGTTCTTTGTTCAATAAAAATGGACTGTATGTGATGTAGCAGTGTGTTGTTCATTACGATAGTGATTCTGAGGCACTTATGGAAAACGAGCTGTTGACATTCTGCAACGAAGATGGTGCGGCATATTTTGAAGTTCACAGTTGAAGTTAATAAAGTAAAGAAAGGTTTGAATAAATCAAGGTTTAGAACCTTAAAGCCTCACACCAAAGTGCCAGGACAGAGAATGTCTCAATTGCCTGTGAAAAGGCACACGAGCAAATTGGACCGGGACAAAAGTTAAGGACAGGTTCACGCACAGGGAAAAGGAAAGGTTGAACAAAAACACTCATCGATGCTCGCTTGGGGGTGGAATGACCCGGGGCTTCAGGACTATGTGACACGATGTGTCAGCAAAGATCTATGGTTAGAAAGAGCCGTCGCGATCGGCATTGAATCGGCACCGTGAAATCAGGATGTTGCAAGCGGGATTGCAGGAGCACCGGATTCCTTGAAATTCTTCTCCATTTTTGAAAAAAAATAAAATTTTCAGTAGCCCGGCCGCCCGCAATTAGTTGAGAATCTAACGCCTCCTTTTTATATCCGTTTCTCAAGGCGAATCTAACGGTGGGAGAAATATATGCCCTTGATCCCGCACCATTTAATTAGTTGAGAATCTCACGCCTCCTTTTTATATCCCTCTTTCTCAAGGCGAATCCAACGGTGGGAGCGGAGGGTCATGCTACCCAAGCGAGCATTGATGAGAGTGTGTGGTTGGGGGGGGTCATGCCACCTCGGCACACGCAAGCGAGCATTGATGAGTGTGGGGGTCATGCCACCTCGGCACACGCAAGTGAGCATTGATGAGTGTGTGTGTGGTTGGGGGGGGTCATGCCACCTCGGCACACGCAAGCGAGCATTGATGAGTGTGTGTGTGGTGGGGGGGTCTTGCCTTAGGACTATATGACTGACACAACACGGGGGGTCATGCCACCTCGGCACACGCAAGCGGCGAGCATTGATGAGTGTGTGTGGTGGGGGGGGTCTTGCCTCACTGACACAACACGTCTTGGAGGGATCAAGGGCATATCTTTCTCCCACTGTTAGATTCGCCTTGAGAATCTTTATTCTCGAGGGCCGGGCTACTGATTTTTTTTTTCAAAAATGGAGAAAAATTCCAAGGAATCCGCTTGCAACATCCTGAGTTCACGTGCTGCTCCGCCTTGCGCGTCCCTGCAACATCCAGAGACGAGCAAGGCGGCCTTCGTTGGTAGAGCGCGCAGCACATAGGCAACATAGAGCATCCTTGCGAACCAGTTGCATCCCTGCAACATATAGGCAACACGGAGAGCAGAGTAGAGCAAGCAACATATAGGCAACACGGAGAGCAGAGTAGAGCAAGCAACATAGGCAACACGGAGGTGGAGTTCGTTGGCAGAGCGCGCAGCGCATAGGCGGCACGGAGGTGACACTACTCTGGAGCAAAGTTCGGTAAGTGCTCTGTAAGCTGGTTCCATTATACAATGTTTTCCATATTTCCATTATACAATGTTTTCATTATACAGTGTTTCCATTACCAAACCAATGATGTCTGTCCTCTTGTATAATGATTTCGTAATGTCTCTTTTTCATTACAATGATTTGGTAATGGAAAATGGAAAATGTATGTCCTCTTGTATATTACAAAAACATGGTAATGGAAAATGTTTATTACATGGATATCCTATATCAAGGCTTGACTAAAGGAATTAAAGGATTACATACTTAATCAACGTGGCCGATATCGCATCGGATTCCATTCATCAAACTTCTTGATTTTTTCTAGCTTTAGTTCACTCGGGGTGCACCTATGGCCGATGTGACTCCGTATGAAGATGTCAGGCTTACCGACGGTAGAGTAACTAGGCGATGTTTAGCTAGTGACTGCCGTGCAAAAAACATTTGCTACGAGAGGAGGACAGACATGATGGACCACCTTAATGAGGTCTATCACATTGTGGGTTGCCCCTCGGGTTTGCTCGTGCATGGTGCTTCAAGATCATCAAGGTACGAGAAGTAAACTCGAGCTTGCTTCACAAATGTGGAGTATAAGTTTGAGAGAAACAATAAGAATTTCGAAAGAGAGCAAAAGAAAGCGAAATGCAAGGCGTGGGATGCTATGACCGATGTCAAAAAGCAAGCAAAGGGGCCTTGTGATGTGTTTCTTGAAAGGGAACTAATGAGAGCTTTGGATGCATATATGGACACAAAAGAAGAGCGCATGATGCGAGACATTCAAAGAAGGATTGATGAAGGCTACGAAATGCACATGTAAGTGAAACTCCACAAACTTCATTTTATCTTATCTCTTTCATGTCTGAGTTACTTTTCCCCCCCATAATGTTCTCTTTGTTTAGAAGCGCTGTACCATAAAAAGGGAGCAATCACAAGAAGTCGAAGTGATGGAATATAGTAAAGATAATGTAGATAATCAATCCTACACTCCGATATGTAAATGCTATAGCCTTCTTCTCAAACATAATCTTTCTTGGTCATGAAATTCTTCAAATAGTTGACCTCTCTAATGTTGTAGAAGAACCGTCGTACAAGAGATGAACATGGTTCTTTCCCACAAAGAAAGAAAAATGAATAAGGTATGCTGAGGAAAAACTACCATCAAAACCGCTCTAGAATCAAGAAAGGAAGAGGCAACTCTCTCAACTCAAATGCGCAAAATAACTAAGGTTTGGTGTTAATTTGTTTTTTAAAACTTTGATGAGACTTATACCTTTTTTTATATTGGGTGTATCTTACTGGCATCTTTGTTCTTTTTATCTTTAGATACGATGGGCTATTGGCTCTCAACCTCATGTGACGATTACGGACTCTCCTTCCTTGAGTGTTACCATACCACTCACATTGATAATCTCTAACGGTGGGATTCACTTGGAACCTTCTAAATATTGAAAATGATGTTGGGGTTATATGAGAAAGATTAGTGTTAGCAACTTAGTTTCTATCTCATCTAATTTTAAGCTATTACTACTTGTGATTGTTTACATTGTAATGATGTATTCAACTTCTCTCTTGTTGTAGATTTAAAAGTGGATTATCTATACACTTTAGATCTCAAAGATCTAATTTGGTTTTTGAGGTTGATGTGATCGTGCTTGATGCAATCATGAATGGAAAGGCCTCGACAAGGACCATGAATTTATTCATGCTGTGAGTTTATTTTCACATCATTCTATGTGCTTAATAGATTAGGGATGTTCTTTAGACTCTACATAACCATTGGTTGTTTTGAGCCTTGTAGGTGGCTTGAAAACACATTGCAGAAAGAGGTGCTTGATAGGGTCTGGTTCCTTGATAGTTTGTGGTATGATTATTGATGCCATCATGTCTCCACGAGGATAGCATTGGAGTCAAAAACTTTTTTGGCGGTATAGATATGTCTACAAAATTGTTTCTCTTCTTACCGATAGTTGATAGGTATGGTTATATGATTCTTGTTTCTACTATGAGTATTTTATGTTTTGGTTATTTCTTATGCATGGTTTTGGTTCTCTTTTGAAGGGACCACTAGGTTCTTTTTGTGATGTACAATAACCACCACATGAAAAAATTTGTACGTTTATCATGGGAAGATCATGGCGTTATGTACTTCAATTCATTGCCTGGATCCAACCCTCAACATCACCTTCCTATTGTTTTCCAATAAGACAAGTACTTGTGCTTGAGACTTTGTATATGCAAAATACAAAGTACGTTTCTCTAATGTTTTACGCCACTTTTACTTTAGGGCACTTCAATTCATATCTCAAAATTGCTCAAACACCCATCTAAAAACTTTATGGTGGAGAGGCCAAGAAAGACATTAGATCCACAGGAGATCCCAGAGGTATATCAAAGGAAGATTCAATATTGCTAGGTGTCTTGCAAGCTCACATGTTCATTTTGAAGATAATGTTGATTCTCTAGGTTCCATGTCAACCGAATGCTGTCGATTGTGGCTCTACGTCATGGCATACATAAAGTATCTCATTGATGGTGCTTATGGGAAGAGATCTAAGAGTTGGGTGAGTTGAAAGATATACTCCTTTTATTCCGAAATGAAAGATCTACTTCTTTTATCTCACATTAAGTTCTCCTTTATTGTGTATAGCTAACAAAGACATGGTTCAAGCACGAGAATGTGTTGGGATTGAAGGAAGGACTTGTCGTTTGGACTAGGAGTGCTTTGGAAGGTGGAAAACAAGTGAAGCTCACATTTGGGATGCAACTCCATTCTTTTCTATGTATTGAACATTTTGGATTAATGGAGGCAAATCCACCCTTTTCTATGTAGTGAACATTTTTGGAGGAATGGATGTAACTCCACCCTTTTCTATGTATTAAACATTTTGGATGAATGGAGGCAAATCCACCCTTTTCTATGTATTGAACATTTTGGATGAATGGATGCAAATCCACCCTTTCCTATGTAGTGAACATTTTGGATGAATGGATGAATGGATGCAACTCCACCCTTTCCTATGTATTGATGAACATTTTGGATGAATGGATGCAACTCCACCCTTTCCTATGTGCAGTGAACATTTTGGATGTGTTTTGATAAACCCATAAGTGATCTAAGGGTGAAGTGAACTAAGGGTGAACTAGGGTAAGCTTGGTGAGGGGGATGGCATTGAGGGAGAGATAAACCCATAAGTGAACTAAGGGTGCTAAGATAAGCCTGGGAATATACACTGACCGAAAGGTAGGATTAAAGGGGGGATAGTGGTGGGGTAGATAAACCCAGAAGTGAACTAAGGGTAAACTAGACGTGAACTAAAGGTGAACCAAGATAAACCCAGAAGTGAACTAAGGGTAAACTAGACGTGAACTAAGGGTGAACCAAGATAAGCCTGGGAATATACAGTGATCGAAATGCAGGCTTGAAGGGGGGATAGTGGGGTAGATAAACCCAGAAGTAAACTAAGGGTGAAAGGGTAAACTAGACGTGAACGAAGGGCGAACTAAGATAAGCTTAGGAATATACACTGACCGAGAGGTAGGATTAAAGGGGGGATAGTGGTGGGGTAGATAAACCAAGAAGTGAACTAAGGGTGAAATAAGAGTAAACTAGACGTGAACTAGGGTGAACTAAGATAAGCCTGGGA
Organism: Cibotium barometz; assembly: GCF_041138505.1. NCBI lineage: Eukaryota > Viridiplantae > Streptophyta > Polypodiopsida > Cyatheales > Cibotiaceae > Cibotium > Cibotium barometz. The sequence goes on from NC_141065.1 coordinate 36,174,302, forward strand.
ATATACACTAACTGGAAGGTAGGCTTGAAGGGTTGAAAGTGCGGTAGATAGACCTAGAAGTGAACTAAGGGTGAACTAAGGGTAAACTAGAAGTGAACTAAGAGTGAACTAGAGTAAGCCTGGGAATATACACTGCTAGAGAAGTAGGCTTCACGGGGGGGGACAGAGAGTATGAATGACAATCAATACAGCTCAAGGTTTGGAGGGAGGGAGGGAGAGAGAGAGAGAGAGAGAGAGAGAGAGAGAGAGAGAGAGAGTGACAATTAATTCGTACATTAACAGTGGCATTGCAAAAAAACCATTACAAGAGTACAAGCCTCCATTCGGATGCAAAACATTACAAAGGACTCTACCATCTTCTTGAACTAATGTGAAGCACCTCTCATCATTTGGGGATTCCCCGTACTTGCATGTTGAAATTTTGCATGATGTTTTAGTTGCGATATCACATATTTTCATATGCTTATTAAGTAGAAATCACTCTACACCAATTGGAGCATGCCTTGCTGCTAGGGGCAATAGTGCATGGCATGTGGTGCATGTGATGGTAACTCTAGGGTCTACCATAAAAGTTTTGGTACAACAATGTGGACACCAAATCCGTGGTTTCTCTTGAAATCTGACGCAATCTCGGCCATGTTGATGCTTCCTTCGTAATACACTAGTTTTATAAAAGCACTCTTCATGGGCTGGGAAGACCCTATCACAATTTGCTCTTCCGATGTAGCACACAACTTTAGCTTCTTTCCATGTCCAAGCCTTGTTTGAGTCACATTTGCTTGTATTTGGTGAATGCTTCCTCTCATAGGCATTTCTTTCACTTTGGGTGCAAGAGTTCTCATCAGAATTTCCTTGTTGCAAGTGATGAGTTGATGCATGAAGGTAATTTTTTGAGAAGAATCAGTGTGCTCTAGTTCTCCTTTAATCTTGAAAAGGATGTCTCTCACTTCGTTGGACACAAACCATGACTTTACTATTATCCACACTGCTGCACCTTGAGGTTGCCACATTGTTCTCCATAGCACTTTCCATCTTGTACATGATCTGCATTTGTGTCATGTATGTCCTTGCCATGTGCATTATCCACAATTGGAAGAATGGGAAGCAAGTGTGGAAAGTGCTTCTCTATGTTTAGACGTAGCGTATAGAGGTGTTTGCAAGCACTTGTCAAATCTGGGCAATCACAATAATTGCATTGCATGCTCACATAATACCAATGACTTGGAGTAGAAACACTTTGGATCTTGAACAATAATCTCATGGCATTTATAATCTGCAAAGAAGATGGATCATTCTCATATCGTTGTCATATGTTCTCGCCTTCTTGTAGTCTTGCGGTGTGGTTCTTTGACGATCCATGGATATTAACGCACCCCGAGTCAACTAGAACATTAACCCACGTGTTATAAGAAGCAATCAATCCAAAACAATTGACACATTGGAAAATTTAGTTACGTATTTCTTGTTTTTGCTTAAAAAACTTCAACAAAGTTCCACCCATGTGAGTGTCACTAGTAGAATCACCCACAATAGCATGTAGAAGATCTAGGATAGACCTATTGATTTGTGCATCCAATAGAGTGTACTTTACATATTGCCATAATCTCTCAAGCAAGTTTGTTGTGTCCACATTTCCATAACTGAGTAGATGCCCGTACTTGGGCCATCTCTTGCACCAAGAACAATCATGCCCACACCACCGATTTGTCACATATCTTTGCACATTCCCATACGACGCAGCGTAGTATTGCAGAAGCCCTTGATAGTTTTGCTCAAAATCAAATTCAGTGACACTGTACATAAGCCTCATCATTTAAGAGTAGAGATGATCTTGCAACTCTTTTGGAACCTACATTTGCAAGGTTTTTGAATTAAATGATACTTGTGCAACAAAAAGAAAGGGCACATATATTCAAACCATGCTAAATAAGGAACCTAATAGGAGTACGGGAATATGGAGTATGGAATCCCAGATTACTAAGTGTTTACCCCTAGTTTACTTTAAAGCCAGGTAACTCCTAGTTCACTCTTAGATCACCCTTAGTTTTCTTAATATGCAATTATTGCCAGAAATCACTTAGTTCACTCTTAGTTTACCTAGTTTATCCTAATTTCACTTTATCTCCTAGTTCATTACCCGTAGTTTAGTCACATGGTTTACCCTAAGTTTACTATAATACTTATCATGGGACCGAGTGCAAACATTAGTGCAACCGGAATCTTATTCTAGGAATTGATTGTGGAAGAGTAGAGAATTCATAAGAATTCATTCAACCATAAAAACCATTGCTTTGTAAGCTTCAACTAAATCAAATCAATTGAAATTTAAAACACTTAACAAAATTAAAAATACTTAGCTCAATAGACCATATTGGGTGCAATCTTCCCCCCTCTTGTGCGTGGCCTCTCCCCACACAAGAGTATTTCTTTATTAGCTTTCTTTTTCACCAAAATTAGGCCATAGCCCCCAAAATATACAAGATGTGCTTTTTAGAGAGCATGGCACTCTTCTTTAACAAAAATAGAGTGTCAAATATTGGGACTAGAGTAAAGCCATAGGCTTTAATAAATTCCACATAAATAAATGTATCTTTCCTAAAGTTCAAAATGAAAAAATCATTTGCTAAGGTTACAAGCTACTATGCTTGCCAAAAATGAAATGTGATGAACCAAGACATTTCTTCCAAAGTAAACTCTTCATTTTCCATAGTCTTCATCACCTGAAAATATAAGCCCAATTAATTATTAAATTAATCCCACAAATATTAAACAGGCACAAATCATCACCAACTCATGACTACCACGCGTAAGTACCCCAGGAATCACCCTGCCATACAAACCTAACTGAAATAATCATAGATGGCCTCAAACATACGTCATATACCGCACGTATTAATATTTATAGTGGTATCACCCACGATATTAACCTAGCCGGCATGATGCAAGAGTAATCTAGGCGTCCCCAAATTACTCAAGAGGCGATAAATAATATTTTTCTAGAGGACTTAAAATATATTCTCATGACATCCCTCTTGCTTGAGTTTGCAATTGTCCTCAATTACGGATTTGCTGGATTTGAAAAGAATGAAGAATTTCAAGGTAAACTCGGAAAAATTTCTCAGGCATCCATTTAGCATCTTCTTGAGGATGATTCTTGAAAGTCAAAAGATACTTGAAGTATTGATTACCTGTTCTTGTTGTTGTTATTTCTTGGTCAATGATAGCATCAGGAACTAGTACTTCTTCCTCTCCTTCAATAAGAGGTGGTTCCTCATATGTTGGATGAGTAGGAAGTGTTCCTCGAAAAGGTTTCAAGAGATGGATATGAAAAGAATTGTGGATATTCCAATTAGATGGAAGCTCTAGTCTATAGACCACATCATTAATCTTTTGAAGGATTTTAAATGGGCCATAATCTCTAGGTGCTAGCTTCACTGCAGGGAATTTTTCCACACTCTTTAATCGACGTTTTTCAATTCTCAAAAGTACATAATCACCTTCTTGAAATGAAAAATCTTTACGCTTCCTATTTGCTTGAGATGTATACTTCTCTTGAGCTTTTGCAATACAATCACGCACTTCAGATAAAATGCGATCAAAGTCTCTAACGTATTGGTCGGCGGCTTCAATCTTATGAGAGAGTCTAGTAGCCGGAATAGGCAAAGCTCTACCATAGATTATCTCAAATGGTGCTCGACCAGTAGCAGTATGAGAAGTATTATTATAAGCAAATTGGAGTAGGTGTATGTACTTATCCCATGCACTAGGTTGCTGGGAAACATAGGCTCTAAGCATATCTAAGATAGTGCTATTTGTAACTGCGGTTTGTCCATTCGATTCCGGATGGAAAGCTGTGGAAAAATCTAACTTAGTGCCTAAGTTTGAGAAAAGAGCAACCCAAAAGTGACTACAAAATTTAGAATCTCTATCAGAAGCTATCACTTTGGGTAGTCCATGATGAACAAAAATTTGCTTAACAAATATGTTCGTGGCTTGCTGAGAAGTTAGTGTCTTTTTACATGGAATGAAATAGGCTTGCTTACTAAATCTGTCCACTATTGTCCAAATCATGTCATGGTGACTGGAAGTAGTAGGAAAGCCAGTAATGAAGTCCATAGACACTTGTTCCCATGGTCTATCAGGAATAGGTAGAGGCATAAGCAATCCTAAAGCTTTGCCTTTGTAGCTTTTAATTGTTTGGCAAATGTTACATTCAGCTACAAATTTAGCTACATCATTCTTCAAATGAGGCCAATAGAATTCTCGAGAAACTACTTGAAGTGTTGCGGAAACTCCTCTATGTCCCACAAATGGTGGTTGGTGCATCTCTTCCAAGACAAGTTGTCTATAAGGTTGAGTAACACACAATCTTTTCTCAAAGAAAAGATAGCCATCATTATGAGAATAACTTCCTTGAGGTGTCCAATTGTTTTCACGCAATTTGATCCATATTTGAGAAAAATCTGGATCAACTTCATAAGTTTCTTTCATAAGTACAAATGGTTCACTTTCAATAATGGAAATGTTCTTGATATTTGGTCTTCGACTCAAAGCATCGGCAACAACATTTTCTTTTTCACGTTGATATTGAATCATAGGTTGGAAACTTTGAATGAAAGCTGCCCATTTGATATGCCTATCTGAAATAAGAGGTTGCGTAAGCAAATGCCTAATGCTTTGTTGGTCTGTCTTGATGAGAAATTCAGAACCCATTAGGTAATGCTTCCAGATTTTCAAAGCATGCACTACTGCTGCTAATTCCTTATCATATGTGCTATAATTTTGCTCTACAGGCTTAAGCTTTCTACTTTGATAAGCAATAGGATGGTTGTCTTGCATAAGAACAGCTCCAAATCCTTTGCCACTAGCATTAGTCACTACTATAAAGAATGGTCTTTGAAAATCAGGTAGTGTAAGAATTGGTGCTTGTGTTAAAGCATTCTTGAGTGTTGCAAAAGATTTATCTTGCTTTTCAGTCCAATTGAAATTTGTAGCTTTCTTAAGGAGTTCAGTCAAAGGATGAGCAATACAAGCAAAATTCTTGACGAACTTCCTATAATAACTACATAGGCCAAGAAAAGATCTAAGATCATGTATGTTTCTAGGCGTAGGCCAAGAAGCAATACACTCAATTTTCTTAGGATCTACACGAATCCCTTCAGCTGACACTATATGGCCTAAGTATTCAATCTCTTCTTGAAAGAACTCTTTTCAGGATTGAAATATAATTCATTTTCTCTCAAAAGGTTGAACACTTGTTCCAAGGGTTGTTCATGCTCTTATCGATCCTTGCTGAAAACAAGAATGTCATCAACGAACACTATAACAAAACTTTGAAACTTAAGGAATATGCGATTCATCATACAGCTGAAAGTAGCTGGAGCATTGGTCAAACCAAATGGCATAACCAAAAACTCATAATGACCAGTTTGGGTTCTGAAAGCTGTCTTGAAAATGTCAGATTGAGTCATACGAACTTGATGATACCCAGACTTTAGGTCAATCTTGCTAAAGACCTTTGATCCTCTAAGCTTGTCAAGAAGATCATCCACCCTAGGAATAGGATATTTGTTCTTGACAGTAATCTTATTCAATGCACGATAGTCTACACACATTCGGTAAGTTCCGTTCTTCTTCTTAACAAGAAGTACTGGAGCTCCAAAAGGTGAACTACTAGGTCGAATAAGGCCTCTCTCTAGCAAGTCTTCTATTTGGCTTTGGATTTCTTTTTGCTCTGTTGACTCTATAGGGAGCTTTACAAGGGGGGGAATTTCCAGGCAATAAGTCAATACTATGATCCTCAGGCCTAGACTTAGGTAATCCTGGAGGTAGATCTTCCATGAAACAATCACTAAATTTGGAGATAAAAAGATCAAACTTTGAACTTTTGGATGTGTCAGACTCAGCATCAAGCTGGTTAACCCATACCATATAAGTCTTGTCTCTTTTTCTTAGAGCTCTCTTTGCTTGAGTGTGACTCAACAAAGGACTCATTTCTCCTTTGACTTGACACTGGAGGATAATATTTTCATTGTCCTTCCTTAGAGAAATGCTATGAGTGTCGTAGTCTATAATAGGATTGTATTTGTGTCTCCAAGGCATACCCAAAATTATATCTACCCCTTGTAAAGGTGCAACTAAGAGATCCCTTTTTTCTGTTAAAGGTTTGATGCATAAATCCAAACTTTTCACCTCTTGCATGCAATTATACTTTGTTCCAGTAAATGCTGCTTTGACTTTATAGTGCATAGGTGAAGAATGAAGATTTAATGCTCTAAGTGCCTTTTCAGAAATGAAATCATGTGTACTACCATCATCATGCAAAATAAGAACTTCATGTCCATTTATCGTTCCTTTTATTTTAAGCAAAGAATGAACATGAGGTTTACCTTCTTGTTCTGAGTAATCTGGATCGGAATTACCCTCTTGCTTGAATGATTCTTCTTCATTGTCGTCTTCTTCAATCATATTGACTCGAGCTGCTGCTGCTGCTGGTGTCGAATTCTTGGTATGCTCCGGGCAATTCGGTGCTATGTGTCCTTCTTTGTGGCACTTGAAACATTTGATAGTAGATGTCTTCGGTTTGCCACCATTGACTTTCTTATTGGTACTCATGTTGCCTTTAGCCTCGTCCTTGCCTTTGTCATCATAACCTGGTTTATACATCTTCTTTGAAGCATAAAAAGATTTAGTAAATGGTTTAGAAGAAGTACCCTCATGTGCTTTAATCTCTTTAGGAAAACCATTTTTACGTTCTGAATTAGTTTGCCAAAGATATTGCAGAAGATAGTGAAGGAGGTCGAAACATATTCACATCGGCCCTAATGGTAGATCTAAGGCCCGATATGAACTTCCTCTTTTGATCCTTCTCGCTGACTCTATCCACAACCTGCACCTGTAATAAAGTATTCCAGAACTTTTCTACATATTGTGACATAGTTTCCTTTTCCAATTGATGCAAAGTGTCCCATTGGTGCCTAACTTTGGACTTGAATTGTGAGGGTAAAAAGTGCTTTTTAACCAGCCGTTGAAATCTTTTTCAAGATTCTGGCTTGTCACGACCTTGCTTTATTACACTCCACCATAAAGCTGCACTGTCTACCAAATGATTGACTGCACATTTAATCTTATCACTTTCTGAAATTTTTTCTCCAGAAAAATAGTCATCTAGTTGACCAAGCCAAGCTAAAATGACCCTAGCATCCTTCTTTCCATCATAATTTTGAAATGTGAAAGCTTTCCGACTAATCTTGGATTCTTTTTGTGACCTTTGTGCTTGCAATGTAGCATTTACAGCCCTTTGAATAGTGTCATCTTCGTCATCAAAAGATAGCGAAGAGTCACGCTTGCGTCTACGACTCGTGAGCTGTCTTTCTAATTCAATACGCTTCTCTCTTTCTTCTACAATTTGATGTTGTAAAGAAAGGAGTTGCTCTTGAATTGATGGCGAGATAGGCAAATCTGCCATAGTGCTTGTGCAAATGATGTAGATAACTAAAATTTTACTTTATTTGATGTAAATAAATAAAGCAAAAATAAGTACTTATCTTGTTTTTCTCCCGCAATTTGATCTTGGTTAAAGCTGAACAAAGACGCTGTTCAATGGCTGAATTGAATTCTCGTCGCCTCAAACAAATCCCGAACGATTCCACGTGATTCAAGAGACTTGGGCTAGTCGAATTGTTGATGAAATAATTTTTCTGCACTTTGAAACCTACTGAAACAGTCCTGTAAACCTTGCCCAATCTCTGTAATATTTTCTGAAATTTTTCAGAATTTTTCAGAAGCGATTTCGGAATTTTCTGGCCTTTTCTAGGCAATTTGCAAGCCTTTTAAAACCTGTAAATCACTTTTCTGCACCCAGAAATTTTCAGAATTGGAAACCTTTGAATTTCTCTTCAAATTTGATAATAGGAAAAGTAAAGGCTAAAAAAAGTGATGTGACTTGCATAGGGATTGAGAAAAGTAAGAGTAGATTAAGAAGTGATTAAGCTTGATTAGGCTTGTGGGTTTAAGCACTTGGATTTTTTTTAAAATCAACTCCCAAGCGCCGTTTTGTGCCGGCAGGCTGCCGCCGTGCGCTTCTCCTTGGGTTTTCTTTTGATGATTTTTTTGATGGCTTTTACACTGATTTACCTCCTCCGTCCATTATGGATTTACTCATGCTTGAAGCTTTCTGATTTCTGAGAGACTCCCGTGAGGTTTTTGGCTATGAAGATTTCATCCATACGGTCAGGTTTTGATTTCACTGAGTATTTGGAAAAACCACTTTTTGATAGAGAGGGATGGTTTTGCAAGGTGGTGAGTGGGTTTGAGAGTAGATCTAGTTTTGAATCTTTGACCTTTGGGTAAAGACCTACAAAACACCCTTCTGTCCACTGGATAAATTCTTGCACTTTCTTGATTTTTGAAAAGTTGAAGCCCTTTCCTACCTTCTCCACAAATCTCCTAGCCCAAGCTCTGATACCACTGCAATCGGAATCTTATTCTAGGAATTGATTGTGGAAGAGTAGAGAATTTATAAGAATTAATTCAACCATAAAAACCATTGCTTTGTAAGCTTCAACTAAATCAAATCAATTGAAATTTAAAACACTTAACAAAATTAAAAATACTTAGCTCAATAGACCATATTGGGTGCAATCTTCCCCCCTCTTGTGCGTGGCCTCTCCCCACACAAGAGTATTTCTTTATTAGCTTTCTTTTTCACCAAAATTAGGCCATAGCTGCAAACGAGACGAGCGCACGGCCAGAGCAAGTTACCACCATTCCACGACATTTAGAGGAGTCATCTTTCGCTGTGCTGGCAAGATGAGATGGAACAACAAAACTCCAGCAGTCACCAGCATTGGTCGAATAGAGGGAGCGTTTAGGACGAGGCATGATGGCACACGAATAGACGAGCGAGGGATAGCAAACGAGCAGACAACAAACATGGCAAACGAAGAGACGAGCATGGCGACCGAGACGAGTGCACTCCATGCCAAAAAGACAACGCCACACACAGAAGACAAAGACAACTTAACTCTGCATGTGTTGACGCGTTGTCGTGACGTGTGCGGTCTAGCCGGGAACACACTGGGTGTCTGGCTGTGAGAGTTACGTTGATTTGCATTCACTTGATTTGATTATTCAGAGAAAATAAATCCCGCCAAACCCCCTCCCTCCTCTCTCAGAGACGCATGTACAAGGGGGAAAAGGTATCTCTCTTGGCTAAACACCAAACCATCATGATCATCAAGTCTTCAATTAAAGCAAGAACATGGCCCAAACACCGTCAGCACCCATTACACATAGCTTCATGAGCAATAAGACACCAAAATCTCTACAACAACACGATCATATAATGATAATACCTCAGACATACCAGCAGCATGCCCACACTGTCAACAAAGCTGCACTGTAAGGCTGTCGCCATCAACTCCAGCAACAAGAATCATCAAGGAGTTTGCCACCTCCACAAGCTTAAGCTTCCAGCGCTGAGATCACCAGTCTCTCTCTCTCTCTCTAGCGCCTCCGCCCTCTGCTCATCAACCCCCCCCTCGATGCTGGCTCTCTACGCCCACCCCAGCTGCCTTCAGAGCCCCGTCGTCCTCTTCTCAACGAACCGGCACTCCGTGTATACCTGCAGCTGCGCACGGCTTCAGCTGCTCCAAGGGTAGCCTTCACCTCTCTGCTCCTCTTCTGTACAAATACCCAGCCCTCTCATCGTCGCTAGCAGCTGTGCCAGTCGCCACCTCCCTCTCCCTTTGCTTACTTCAGTGACTGCGTGCTACCAGCTCCCTTGCTTCGCTACCAACTTCCCTGCAGCAAAACAGCGTGCTTATTCCTTCTCTTCCACAATTAGCCTTCCTTCTCTATTTACAAGCGCCTTACTCCACACGTCGGCACCGCTTGTCTCCGTCACCACTAGCCTTTTCTGGCGTCAAGGCTTCTTGCCCTCCACTTTTTTGCTACCAGCTTTTCCCGACTCTTCATCTCTATCTATCACCGCTGCACCTTCCCACCTGCTCACCGGCTTTTCTTCTCTCTGTCGCCAGTCACCACAGCGACCACCTGGCGCCTTGCTTGCTTCCTTTTCCTTTTGGTTGCCAGAGGTGGCTCTCTAGCCTAGCCACAGTCTGCAATCGACTACAGCACCTCCCCGGCCACCTCCCCAGCAAGTCGCCTCCTTTTCTTTTTTTACCCCTCGGGTCCTCTGTTTCCCCAGAAGCATCGCCCACGCCAATCTTCTGGAGGCCCTTTGCTGGCTATCGCGCAAACAGCCATGTGGCCCCTTTATATGTTGGCCACCTTATATATATATATATATATATATATATTATTTGGCTACACAATGCTTTCACACCAAATCTTTTGGCCATTACCTTCCTAATTGCCCATGCCTCAGAATACTGACTCACGAGTGCCCATTGTATTTAGACACGCCCACAAATTCAGACGACCAAGCAGCTGATCTCACCTCCAGTGAACCCTACTCCAGACAGGCTTGTAACAAGCTCAATACCGTCAACCCTTAACACCTGGCGACGCCCTTAAAAGCAAAACCCTCCACACGCCATACATCCCATATGTACACAGGCACTTAATCCATGCATCTGGATTTGCATTTAATAGCCTCACATGCATGGTTTCACACCATAGACGTGCTGTGGCACGACATCCACCCCCTCTAAACCTGCACATCCTCTGGTATGTGCCACACAGGTCCTGAAATTCAGTGTCCATTCATTATTTGCACACCAACATTGGTATATGTACAAGCATCCAACTAGGCGTCTTAAACCCTGTCAAACCCGACCCAGTTGGTATCACCCTAGTAAACATGAAACAGTAGAAGAATATACATAGTGCCACTCACAAGGGGTTATCCTTTGTTGAAACATAGCATGACATCTTAGCCTACCCCCTTAGCCTGCAAGATATTTATATCTTAGCAATCACATCTGAATGGTTCTGCTTTCCCACCTGGATCAAATACCAATCGCTTTTGGCATATGTGCCATATCCTTTGCTCATATGAAGCCCTATCCTCACTTAGATTCTCTGCATATGCATAATTACCCTCATCATTCAAAGTGGGATGCTCTTCAAAATGATTTGCTTCAAAATTTTCCTCAGGCCATGTTTGAAGCCTTTGCACCACATATTGTATGGCCACACCAAGTAACAACTGCATTAACAGCATGAAACACACACTTGGTAACATCCCATCCAAATCTACCGTGCCCGGATCCAGCTCACCCACTGACAAACATTCATTCTTCTCATCCAAAGACGGAAAAGCATCAACACATACAAAGTCCAACAAGGCATCATCGAGAATAGCCTCCAGCTCTGAATCAATCTCATCACAATCATTTGGCTTACATAACACATGCACATCCTCACTTGCAACCAACAGTTGACTAGCATCAAGCATAGAAGAGCCCAAAGTTGATGGGGATCTATTATATACCATGAAATCATCCAATGCATCATCTAAGATAGCATCCAATCCAGGATCAATCACATTGAAGCCATTATCATCTTGCAATCCCACATGTTGATTACCATGAACATTCATAACCCCATAACTATATCCATTTGGTTGCTCATATGCAGCCTCTTGAGGCTCTGTGACCACACTTTGCATATCCTGCATGTTATCTCCCAGTATTTCTTGATACCTGTCTGCAGATGGGCTTAGAATTATGGGTCCCTCACCCGAGTACCCTTGAATCTGTATGTCATTGAACCCTGCATGATCCAAAAAGACAGATTCAATTTCCCTCTCCAAATCATCATCATAAACAGGCTTCCAAGCTCGAGATTGTTGCTCACAAATGTGGTTGCAAGGTAACCCTGACACTGATGACATAGCATCACCCTGTTTATTGTTGGAACACCCTGTTAGCATTCCAGAATAACCCAAATCCAAAGAACCTTGGCAACCAGCTTCAGAAACAACATCACTGTTGGAATCACCCATATCACTCACCCCCTCTAAATCAATCACACATACTTGTGGCCCATCTGCATATTCATGTACATCATCCTGCTTATAAGCATCATAACCAGATAAGAATGCAGTAATGATAACATCTTCTTCTTGTCTTAGATCTTCAAACTCTGCAATCATGCTTTCAGCAAGAAGCATTGATTCCTGCTGTTCTTCACACATATGATACGACACCTGAGGAATACCCTTCAAATGAGCACTTTCGTCATGAGAATCCTCAAGTTTACACAGCTTACATGCTTCACAGCCCAAGAGGAAACTATTAGTGATGTCCTCTTCCTCGTGTATTGGGTCTTGAGCACCTGTCCTAAAGCTCTCTGAATCAAGTGTCTCCTCAAGCATAGGCATACACACATCATTTGGTATGATCATAGGACCCTGTATGTCTGCACCCTCGAACAAGGAAGACAGATTATACTTGCAGAGTTCACCCATTGCATCTTTATGAGGCTGTAGCAAAGCATCGCTTTTGGCACTGTGAAGGCCTTGTTGCTCACTAATGGCTTTTTGTAGTCCCAATTTAGCATAAACAGCCTCCACAATCTCTGTATCAGCCTTGAATAGCAGTTGATTGTCCTCCATAAGACATGCATCGACAACCGCTTCTAAATTGGCTCGGATTGTTGCTGGAACACTATCACAGCTCACATTATACCTGGAACTCGCATAAACAAGTGCATCTGCAAAATCACTCCATCGTTTGGAGTGATACTCTGCTAGTTCCAGCACTTCATCTTTTAAATCAGGACTTACAAGGTATGCAAAAGATGCAATCATCATGTTTTCAGGAACCCCTTGATTCTTCATCTCTGTCTCATAACACCTTAGATAGCTTTCTGGATCGTAACCATCAAATATATTGACCCTGTCATATACCAATTGCACCACAATTTCCACCGCTTCCTGAATTCGCTTTTCTTCTTCAATCTTCCTGAACCGCTCTTCAAGCTCTTTCATCTCTGCATATAAATGCTCCATTTTGCTAGCCATCTCTACGTACTCTCACCCCAGCGGTTTCACATCGGGTTCACCAAAGCTATCGTGACGTGTGCGGTCTAGCCGGGAACACACTGGGTGTCTGGCTGTGAGAGTTACGTTGATTTGCATTCACTTGATTTGATTATTCAGAGAAAATAAATCCCGCCAAACCCCCTCCCTCCTCTCTCAGAGACGCATGTACAAGGGGGAAAAGGTATCTCTCTTGGCTAAACACCAAACCATCATGATCATCAAGTCTTCAATTAAAGCAAGAACATGGCCCAAACACCGTCAGCACCCATTACACATAGCTTCATGAGCAATAAGACACCAAAATCTCTACAACAACACGATCATATAATGATAATACCTCAGACATACCAGCAGCATGCCCACACTGTCAACAAAGCTGCACTGTAAGGCTGTCGCCATCAACTCCAGCAACAAGAATCATCAAGGAGTTTGCCACCTCCACAAGCTTAAGCTTCCAGCGCTGAGATCACCAGTCTCTCTCTCTCTCTCTAGCGCCTCCGCCCTCTGCTCATCAACCCCCCCCTCGATGCTGGCTCTCTACGCCCACCCCAGCTGCCTTCAGAGCCCCGTCGTCCTCTTCTCAACGAACCGGCACTCCGTGTATACCTGCAGCTGCGCACGGCTTCAGCTGCTCCAAGGGTAGCCTTCACCTCTCTGCTCCTCTTCTGTACAAATACCCAGCCCTCTCATCGTCGCCAGCAGCTGTGCCAGTCGCCACCTCCCTCTCCCTTTGCTTACTTCAGTGACTGCGTGCTACCAGCTCCCTTGCTTCGCTACCAACTTCCCTGCAGCAAAACAGCGTGCTTATTCCTTCTCTTCCACAATCAGCCTTCCTTCTCTATTTACAGGCGCCTTACTCCACACGTCGGCACCGCTTGTCTCCGTCACCACTAGCCTTTTCTGGCGTCAAGGCTTCTTGCCCTCCACTTTTTTGCTACCAGCTTTTCCCGACTCTTCATCTCTATCTATCACCGCTGCACCTTCCCACCTGCTCACTGGCTTTTCTTCTCTCTGTCGCCAGTCACCACAGCGACCACCTGGCGCCTTGCTTGCTTCCTTTTCCTTTTGGTTGCCAGAGGTGGCTCTCTAGCCTAGCCACAGTCTGCAATCGACTACAGCACCTCCCCGGCCACCTCCCCAGCAAGTCGCCTCCTTTTCTTTTTTTACCCCTCGGGTCCTCTGTTTCCCCAGAAGCATCGCCCACGCCAATCTTCTGGAGGCCCTTTGCTGGCTATCGCGCAAACAGCCATGTGGCCCCTTTATATGTTGGCCACCTTATATATATATATATATATATATATATATATATTATTTGGCTACACAATGCTTTCACACCAAATCTTTTGGCCATTACCTTCCTAATTGCCCATGCCTCAGAATACTGACTCACGAGTGCCCATTGTATTTAGACACGCCCACAAATTCAGACGACCAAGCAGCTGATCTCACCTCCAGTGAACCCTACTCCAGACAGGCTTGTAACAAGCTCAATACCGTCAACCCTTAACACCTGGCGACGCCCTTAAAAGCAAAACCCTCCACACGCCATACATCCCATATGTACACAGGCACTTAATCCATGCATCTGGATTTGCATTTAATAGCCTCACATGCATGGTTTCACACCATAGACGTGCTGTGGCACGACAGCGTGCGAGCACGTGAATCATCACATGCAATCACACGACATGTGTTAGGTGGCCTTACAAAAAAAAAGCAAGCGACACGTGTAGCATTAGCCGTGTTGAGAAATTAATTAGCCGTGCGTCCAAAAATTTATTTTGGGTGCATATTAACCTCTTTGGAAAGGCCTCCATTCTTCTAATCTAGGTTGACCATAGTAGATAGGGCGTACTTCATTAGGTCCCAAAAATGCCAGCAGAATTCAATGCCAAACCATCTTGGCCTGAGTGTCTTTTGTTCTTGGTTACTTCTGGTGCTTGTTGGGGATTTGTGTGTGTGTGTGTGTGTGTGTGTGTGTGTGTGCGTGTGTGTGGTGGGGGGTCATCCTCAGGACTATGTGACACACCATGTGTCAGCAAGGATCTATGCTAGAAAGAGGCATCGCGATCGACATTGAATCGACACCATCGGATTTGAAGTGAATTAGGAGTAAGGGTGAAGTAGGGATACCGAATGGTGAACTTTATCCGACAAAAAAGTGAACTAGGGATTGCACAAACTTTTAGGAAGATTGCAAGGGAATAATTTGAGAGGAGATTTTTCAGAGGAGCCTTAAATTTTGTAACTAACATAGGGTCTTTATAAAGGGTTTGGGGCATGCCTATGTTTCACACAATCAAGAGACACTAAGTGTCATGAGAATATATTTTAAGTCCTCTAGAAAAATATTATTTATCCCCTCTTGAGTAATTTGGGGATGCCTAGATTACTCTTGCATCATGCCGGCTAGGTTAATATCGTGGGTGATACCACTATAAATATTAATACGTGCAGTATATGACGTATGTTTGAGGCCACCTATGATTATTTCAGTTAGGTTTGTATGGCAGGGTGATTCCTGGGGTACTTACGCCTGGTAGTCATGAGTTGGTGATTATTTGTGCCTGTTTAATATTTGTGGGATTAATTTAATAATTAATTAGACTTATATTTTCAGGTGATGAAGACTATGGGAATTGAAGAGTTTACTTTGGAAGAAATGTCTTGGTTCATCACATTTCATTTTTGGCAAGCATAGTAGCTTGTAACCTTAGCAAATGATTTTTCCATTTTGAACTTTAGGAAAGATACATTTATTTATGTGGAATTTATTAAAGCCTATGGCTTTACCCTAGTCCCAATATTTGACACTCTATTTTTGTTAAAGAAGAGTGCCATGCTCTCTAAAAAGCACATCTTGTATATTTTGGGCATGCTCGCCGTCTACTTGTTTGCTATCCCTCGCTCGTCTGTTCGTGTGCCATCATGCCTCGTCCTAACCCTCCCTCTGTTTGACCAATGCTGGTGACTGCAGTTTTGTTGTTCCATCTCATCTTGCTAGCAGCGAAAGACGGCTCCTTTGAATGCATCTGTCGTGGAATGGTGGTAACTTGCTCTGGCCGTTTGCTCGTTTGTCATCCCTCCCAGTTCGAGCAGAGCGCTCGTCTGTTCGTGTGCCATCATCCCTCGTCCTAAACCCTCCCTTTGTTTGACCAATGCTAGTGACTGCTGGAGTTTTGTTGTTCCATCTCATCTTGTCCCAGCGGCGAAAGACTGCTCTTCTAAACGCATCTGTCGTGGAATGGTGGTAACTCGTTGTGGTGTTTTTTATTATTTAATTGTGGTAATTTTCCTATCAATTAAACTGTGGCAATTTCTGTAGTCATGAACTTTCTACCGCTAGAGTTGTGTTGTTCCATCTCATCATGCCACCATCAGCCAAAGACGATGGGCTGCTCTTCTAAACACATGTGCCGTATCAACGGTGGTAATTTTGTTGACTCCTGAACTGTGGTAAATTTTTTAATTTATTTTATTTCACCTTAAAATCAATTAAAAACCTTTCTGGATACGTAGTAAATCATGGTGGTGAGGCTACATCATATGCATGCAACCATGATAGCATATGCAAGCATCCAAAATGACACATGCTATTTCTTACTGGTGCTAACTGTACTGCCTTCTAAACTGTTCTGCCTTCTAGATTCTATGCACATGCAACGGACACATGTCTATAGATACTTTAAAGCTTCGCCACGTGCATACGACACATGTTATTTCTTACTGCTGCTAACTGTACTGCCTTCTAACTATTCTACCTTCTGGATTCTATGAACATTCTATGCACATGCAACGGACACATGTCTATAGATACTTTAAAGCTTGGACAAGTGCATGTACTTTTGTCTCCACGATGTTTCTTCTTTTGTTCTTGTTTTTTCTGGAAGTATAGATTTCTTCTTTTGGTATGCTGTACGAATCATTCAGCCCATAATGTGTTGGTTTCTTATTCTAGACATAGCATTGCTTATTTAAGAACTTTGACCATAATAATGTCTTAATTTTTTTGATTTCTACCCTGCTTCTGCTCTGTAACCGTGATGCCTTCCAGAAGAAAGCCCTTCAATAACATTAGTAATATAATGAAGATAAATCGAGGCCCTTGCTCTTCGTCTATGTTATGTCAATGCATGGACCTTAGTCCATCTTGTACACCGTTACTGTGTGATGAGGCTCAACCCTCTGCATCGACTGTTCCAAGAGCTGAGTGCATTCCTGCAGTGTCCAAAATCATGATGCCACCAGAAGGCTCCTTCGTTGTTCGCAATTTGCGTGCGGTGAAGCAGAAAGCCCGGCCCCTCAGGTATGGAAGTTGCCCATGAAGTAGTGTACTACTATCTTTTTTTCATGTCACTTGATAGTTTATTACTACATTTTCACCCTCTGAAGCTCCAAAAAAAGGGAAAAAGCCAATGACACCTTATGTTGCCCCTCTGCCCAATGATAAGAATATAGAGTCTGAACCTTCTGTTCAGAAAATCCCTAAATTTCCATCTGAGAAAAAAACTAAATTGTTCGAAGTCTCTGTAACAGTTGCTATAGGGAATAGAGATATTAATGTTCGCTCCTGGGAACCACTAGAAGGATTTGTTAGGATGGAATGCCTCAAGGGTTTGTTTGCCCTTGAAAGAGGAGGTACTCTAAATCACTTCCATTTCCAGATGGTGATAACGATCATGGCTCCTTCACTCATTAGTATTGGTAAAACCATCAGACGATACCTAGGATGGGAGTTCTGTAAACCAGAAGGAGCCATAGTCATGTGCAGAGGGCTACGACGACAGATTCGAATGCACACATTCAAAGGTCTTCACAAGGCACACTTCAAATTCTTCTCACACAATGTATCAACAGAAGAAATAACTAGAGGCAGACAGCTTTACGCACTGTACAGACATGCAGATCTTAAAACTAAAGTTTGTTTGTCTCCTGTTCATCTTTTTGAGAGAGCCTATGTTTTTATGGACAACTATGTATCTAACAAGCTAGGTGCATCGCTTGAAAGCACACTTCTGAAAATGGTACGCGCACAGGTAAGTACTACCTTGCTGCATCCTGAATAATTCCAAAGACAGGAAACGGGATGAGCAGGAGGAGGTCAGCAACGATTTGGAAGGTAATGAAATTGCCTCACCTAACACAATGTATGGAAATTGATGAGATTTTCTTTGCAGAGAACCCAGGGGGTAGAGGGAGATATTTTGATCCAACATACCAACATCCAGACAGTGATGAAGATGAAAATCCCAGGAATGATGAAACAGATGCTGACATGCAGCTCGGGAGTCAGAACAACCCTATTATTGTAGATGCTAATGATGGAGGTTCCCAAGCAGAGCCAAATTACAGTCAATCTTATCTCTCTGTTTATAAGAAAACATATAACTTCAAAAAAGCTATCGTTGATGGTGATGAGTTTGTCTGGTTATCACCTTCAGTTTGTAAATATGTTGGGCTTACAGAGGAAGAGGGATGTTTTCTCTAGTTAAATTTATCTTCTGACTTTAAAAATTTCATGCACTGTAATAGTCTGGTTTTGCTTTGGAGTTCGTTTGTAACATACTCTGCTTTTCACAAGGAAGATGGTTACTATTTGTATATTGCTTTTACTATGGTGTCCTCATGAATATGATCAGCAATTTTCCAACAATTTTACTATGGTGTCCTCATGAATATGATCAGCAATTTTCCAACAATGTATTTCTCAAAATTTTCTTGTATTTTTCCTTGTCGATATAATATAATATGCAGTTCTTCGTAATTGCTTTATTTCTTCTTTGTAATTTGCTTGATAAATTTGTAACTTATCTTTCAGCCTTGATGTCATGAGTTTTTAAACCTTTGTTTTTAATGAATGTTCAGTAAATTTATAATTTACCTTTCGGTCTTAATGTGATGAGTTTCGAAGCCTTTTTCAAAAAAAGGGGCTCGTATATTAGAGAAGAAAGAGAGAATCCAAGAAACAGATGCCACTTGTCCAACATGCAGTGGACAAGTGGCTGGCTACACGTGTCATCACATGCTAGATGATCAACTACTGGCTATCTGTCACTTCCACTCGAATGAGGCAGCTCCATCCTGCATGCAATATTTCTCGTTTGATTCTGCACCTGGGGGTGGC
This sequence comes from Cibotium barometz, assembly GCF_041138505.1. Lineage (NCBI taxonomy): Eukaryota > Viridiplantae > Streptophyta > Polypodiopsida > Cyatheales > Cibotiaceae > Cibotium > Cibotium barometz. Next base: position 36,193,438 of record NC_141065.1, read on the forward strand.
TTGTTGAGGCTCATCTCTTCGCCCTTTCTGGCGTGCATCTTCCTCAGCTCGCAGGGATCTATCTTCATCACGAGTTTCCTCCCGACGCGGTCATGGTATGCTTTGAGAGGGTGCTCCTGGTGATGTGTCGGAGGCAAGCTCTCAGGCGATTTCCTGGTTGTTCTGTTTTATTCATTTTGCTGCCGCTTCGAGGGAAGGGAGGCGTCCAGAGACCGTCTCCTTTGAAAGGCGATCTCCTCGGGCAGCCTGGAACCTCTGATTCTTCTACAACGAAATGCTGGTGGGGTGCTGAGATGTCCGCTGATCTGGAATGCTTTCCTCCTCCTTACTAGTGCCGATCGATCTTCTCTCTCTTCTTCTCCTTGCAAAGGATCTGCAGGGTCCTTCTTGCTCACCATTCTGGGCGCCGGATGAGGCTTGTTGGGGAGCATCTTCTTGTTTTGTACTGGCTTCCTCTCCCTTTTAATCTATTTCTATTTCAATCCATGTGCAGGAGCCCTTAAAGGGGTCGAAGGGGGATCGCCCTTGGTATGGCTGTCTTCTTTCCACTTGGCTCGCTTCACGGCGAGAGGCAGGCAGGCATCTTCTCTCAGGTATCAGATGAGCAGGTTCAGGGTACCTCTGCTCTGATTCTTTCTTTTTCCTCTTGCAGGTGCATCAAAGGACTGAGGGGCTTTACCTGGTGTACGAGTCCCTCGCTTTTGCAGGCTCTCCCAAGGGGTCGCTGGCGGATTTTCTGACTGAGTATTTCCTTCTTCTTTCTTGATCCAGATCCACGAGTTCGACTTGCGGAGGAATAGACCGACTGGAAGAGAAGCACATGTCCTACAGGTCACTTGCCGAGGCTTATACCTCGTTGTCTCTGCCTCCTTGCAGGGATCTGGTTGACAATTGTATTGAACTTTGATAGCATCCTGACTCAGATGTCTATTGATTTCTGCTGTGTGGGTTCGCATTGATTATTCTGATTAGAGACATGATAGCTGCATGTAGATCGTCTTTACAGGCTACAGATTAATTCAATTAGTGCTCTGTCTTTGGTCATGACTAGATTGATTTTTTCTCTGATTGAGTCCAGTTTGGACTTGGTATAGTCTGAGGCTTTCTTGTTGAATTTGATTTCTAGCTTTTTCTCAGAGATGATTAAAGAAGGCAATCTTTTAGACCAGTATCTGCTGCATGATGAGTTTAGACTAACTGAAAGCGGTGGTTCTTTGATTTCTGGATTGTTGAACGTTGCTGCTATTCTCAGCATCCATGCATGCCATAGATATTCGCTTCTAATGACGTTCCACAGAGTATCTGAATATCCTAAGGCTTCTCCCAGTAAAATCTGTTTCCAGGTTAAAGCTTTGCCCCATTTAGATACTATGCTTTGAAGTAGATTGAAAGAATGAGAGATGTGTTGGCACTGAAGGAAAATGTGAATATCATCTTCTGGGAGTCCACATCTTGCACATTGATTAGATGTCACATTGAATTTAGCTGCCTTGGCTTGGGTCCATAGGGCTCTATAAGCAATAAGCCATGCTAGGCATGACTTCTTAGGATCAGTGTGGGGGTTCCAGAGGTTCTTGAGGATATTGTACCATTTTTTTCGGTCCCACTGAGTGTTCCATCTACGGTTGAGGGTTAGGTGGGTGGGTGGAGCTTTAGACATCTTAGGGATGGGGAGAAGAGGTTTATTGCCTGTCCATTTGGTAAGCACAGATGTTGAAGGCAGAGGGGTTGTTTAGCTTCCAGGTCTCCTGCTGATCCCATTTCGAGGTTCTGCTTTGCACAAGGTCCAACTCAGGGGTCCTGCAGTCGAATCTAGCCACAAGTTCAGCTCTTGAAAGCCAGGTTCCTAGATGTTGATTCTTGAGATCTGCCCAGGTTACAATGCCTCTCTTGTGAAGGTTTAGCGCTATTTGAGCTTCCTCTGGCTGGAGGGGGGGGGGGAAGGGAGACTGGACCACCAACAGGAGTCCCAGGCCAGAGCGCCTTTTGAAATGCGGGGGTTTGGGGCTGGGTTTAGGTAAGATTTGATGTTATTCCAAGCTTTCCATATTGAGGATACTAGTTGACTGCCTTTGGGAGAGATGGGGAACTTGGAAACAACTATGGTTGAGAGGGGTAGGTTGTTCCATTTATTGAAGCCAGTGATGACAAACCTGGGGGTGTCCTTGAGGAGAAGTTGGGCCCAGTCTTCAGAAGGGTTAGCACATGCTCTTATGATCCACTTAGCTGCCATTCTATTGGCAGTGATCCTGATATCCTGAATACCTAGTCCTCCCTTTGCTTTAGGGGTGGTGCAGATGTCCCACTTTACTTTGGGTATGCTCTTGTTCCAAGGGTCGCCGCCCCAAAGAAAGTTCCTGCATAGCTTGGTAAAGTTGTTCAGGTCAGAATCTGGTGGCCTCCAGCAGCTGATAAAATAGATGGTATAGGGCAGAATGAAGTGGTTGAGGACCATGATCCTCCCTGCCAAAGTAAGCTGTCTTCTTTTCCATCTCAGGAGCTTGTTGTCTATTTTTTCCATGACCCACTGCCATCTTTGTCTTAGAGTGACCTTAAAGCCCATAGGTATTCCTAGTAGCCTGAAGATCTCACCGTCCTGGAGGAGATTGCAGCCTGCTTCCTTAAGCCAGTCAGGCGGAGGATCTATGAGTGTTTTGATGCCTGTTTTATAATGGTTGATTGAAGAACCTGAGGCCATGCAATAGATTTGTAAGCATTCCCAGAGAGCCTTTATACTTCCTTCTTCATTGGCTATCAAGCAATTGGTGTCGTCAGCGAACATCTGTGTACACATCTGGTCTCCATTAGGAGCTTTATTCCCTCTCTCTCTCCTTTTTTCATCTTGTCCTTGATGAGCCAGTTGAGGCCGTCTGAGGCTATGGCGTATAAGAGGGGGGCTAACGGGCAGCCTTGTCTGATGGTCTTCTGAAGCGGGAAGGGGGCACCCAAAATAATTAATTTGGTACTGATCCAAAAAAACCTGAATATGCACCCAAAATAATTAATTTGGTACTGATCCAAAGCGGGCGGATAGACTACCACTAACTACGCTCGGTACCTCTTACAAAATTATGACAAAAGCCATAGTTCTGCGTATATTATGCATTGTCTCAGAATACCTCTTATGTGCTGCTAACTCTTTGAACAGCTTGCATGAGGTGGTAGCGCCCCCTTCACAGAGGAGAACAGGAGGAATGTCATGGAAACACAATCTCAAGTGGATATGGGCTCTGGCCAAATCATACGGCTTCTTGGCTGTCCAATTGAAGTTGACATCATGGATGAACTACGTTTTGACTGGTTTGATGATGAAGCTTCATGACCCAGCTGAGCCCCTTTGCAGGAAGAATCACTGTAGCAAAACGTGTGCTCACGACATGCCCAATAGTATTTGTGCCGATGGGGCTAGCGTGGAGTAGCTATTTTGAGACCTCTTATGGGCCTTTGAAACATACAATCTTGAACATCCTCTCATACATGAAATCTATCTTTGATGTGTCAAATAGCATCTCAGAGAGATATTAAGCTTTTCCGTACAAGATGCTTGTCCAATGAACATTCTATTCCATTTTCTTCTTCTCAGTCTTCCTTGTTGCACATTCTAACCCATTTCTTGAACTCAACAACCCATTGCCTTTCCAAAGAGACTGATCAAACTTACCCCAAGCAGTTGGATAGACCACCACTAACTATGCTCAATACCTCTTGCCCTTTCTTCTCTAGCTTGACACTACATGGATAATTCCATAAAGCTTGCCTAAGGTCTAAATCCCCTTAGTATATAGGATAAAATACCCTTGGACCTCATCTCCCAGCCTTTATGTACATGGATAATCCCATAAACCTTGCCTAAGGTCTAAACCCCTTTAGTATATAGGGTAAAATACCCTTGGACCTCCCCTCATCCCCCAGCCTTTATGGTTGGACGTCAGGATTGGGAAAGTGGGGGCCGGCGTGCTGTGGCCGCCTACGCATGTTGCGCTTGCCCGTGCTAAAACTCTAACAGGGTATCAGAGCAGGTTCCAGCTCCTGCCTGCCTGTTGTGGGCCGGCCTGCTGGTGCTAAAACTCTAACAGCTCTGTGTATCAAATACAATAAGCCCCACTCAGATAGCATGGGTAGGTCAAATGACTGCGGCCACGTCAATCCACCGCTAGCAATTGTCTAGCTTCTATTACCAACTAAAACCCCTACCGGTGCTAAAACTCTAACAGCTCTGTGTATCAAATACAATAAGCCCCACTCAGATAGCATGGGTAGGTCAAATGACTGCGGCCACGTCAATCCACCGCTAGCAATTGTCTAGCTTCTATTACCAACTAAAACCCCTACCGGTTTCATTGGGCCGGGCCGTCTTCTGAATCAATTTGGATTTGTGCAGTAACATATGCACACATTACAATGTTGAACATCCTATGTGGTATCCATTATGCATTGTCTCAGAATACCTCTTATGTGCTGCTAACTCTTTGAGCGGAAGCCCCCCCTTCTTTCACAGAGGAGAACAGGAGGAATGTCATGGAAGTACAATCTTAAATAGATACGGGCTGGCCAAGTCATAAGGCTTCTTCGCTGCCCTGTCGCGGTTGACATCATGGATAAACAATGCTTTTGACCGGTTCTATGAAAGAAGGTTGCTTATTGGAACACAACCCAGCTCTCCTTTGCAGGAAGAATCACTGAATTGAACAAGGTGCTCATCACGACATTCTCATAGTATTCGTGGCATCTGTATGCACCTTTAGCAAAGGCCAATGGGGCTAGCGTGGAGAAGCTATTTAGAGACCTTTTATGGGCCTTTGATCAAAGAAGTTGGTGTTCAATTTTACAGACACAACTGTGTTTCCCTAAAGAGCAAGGAGGGTTGGGATTGCCAAGTATTCAAGTGAAGGCCTAAGGTCTTATTTGCAAATTGATTATCTGCATTGAGAACAAAGAACCTTAGAGGAGCTGCATAGTCAGACGATGGATGGCTATATCTGGTGGACTTACTGGCAAATAGGAAGGGCTCACTTGGAGGGACACAATGTTCTCATTGGATCCATGCAAAATAAAACTCAGAGAAACTTAGTCAACCAAATTTCTAGCCAAAGCGTTCAGGTTGATCATGAACTCCTTGTCTAGTACCTCTATGGCATTGTTAATGAAATGTGTACCATGGTTTGTGCTCCACCACAACCCAGCTTGCAAAATTTTTATTATTATGAGCAACTTTGAATACCATGCCAAGGGATTCTCGCTCGATTATGATATAGGCTAGTTCTCTCATGTTGAGAACTTTTGGCTTACTATGTACACAATGAAGTCTACATTTTCCCCTTGGATTGGGTGAGTGCTACACTAATGGTTGAATCTTTTGAGGTGTCTACATGTACATGAAAGATCACAACCCGCCTTGGTTGTGTTACGATGGGGGAATTGATTGCAAGGTCTTTCAAGTCTAAAATGACTCCTTAGTCCTTCCGCATGTGAATTATGTCATATGCTCATTCGGTTCATACACTTATCTCATCATTGTATGTTGATCCTTTTTCATACAGGTTTACACATCATTGTCACATAGAATTTTCCTTCTCCTTTTGCACATTAACTCTTATTTTTACCTATGGTGTTATTGAATTTAAAGAAGGTATGGCTATTGAATCTGAAATATATCCTACACTTATATAAACCTTGAGTTTAGATTTTAGTAGTAGCCATAGATTCATTTATCCCAATGTTAATGCTATGAGATAGCTTCAAGGGAACCACTCACCTCAATGTATTGTGGGGATCTTTTCGATGGCCTAACTCATAACCCTTGAGGTCTCGAAGCTCAACACCACCATAGGTAACTTACCATTTACCTTCTCTTGTGTGAGCATTGTCACACCATCGTGTTGACTATGGGCACTACTCCCTCCTCTCACTGCAAACCACTCATACACACTCACTAGCATGCATTAGAGAGAAGATTAGAAAGAGGTTGTAGCAAAAGGGAAAGCTTAATTGCACAATGGGAGAGTGTTCTTGCATTACGAGAGAAATTATCTTATGTACATGGCCACTAAGTGTTCACACACACTTAGACTGTGGTCGCGCAGGCGCTCGAACCTTCTATTTGGCTTATTGCTTATACATTGCTTCATCTCACAATACATTGATGCATTCCAACACTAGGGCACACATCCTAGCTCACAAACACGTGCTCTTAGAGCGGAAAATGCCATTAATTATTCATCGAACCTTTATGGGCGCTCGTCCAAGTTTGAGATTTGGGCACCATTGCTTCATGGCTTGTTTGTATATGAGTTTAGTGTGTCCATCCTTGAAATTTGATGTAGATTACTCATGATTTGGCATATAATTAGGTGTGAAAAACCTTGTTAACCCTAAAATGGGTTAACATCCCCCCTTCTTGATGTCAATCACATCCTCATGATTAGATTGAAGACTTTGTTGAGGGGTAGATGTATGCTTGGTGTGCTGATAAGTAGATGTTGCATGTTGTTCACTCACGGGAACACGGATTATGGAAGGAGGCCGGAAGCAATTAATGCGAGAGAGCGGGATTGTAGCCATGGGAACATAAAGACGCACATAATTTTTTCATATTTTTGTGCCGAAGTGCAATGTAAATCGTTTTAGGCCAATGTGGGTTCTAAATGAGAGTTCTAAGTGTATTAAGCAAGGCTCACTTATGCGGTTGTCCGCCCATGTGTGAAAGAGGCCTAGGGTTAGGGTTAGTGACATCTCTATAAAAGAGATGTTAGCTAAAGAAAGTGGACGTTTTTGGCCATTCTCATAAGCAGCTATTGAGTGAAGCTCTTGAGCTCTCAAGCTATGGCAACTCTCTAACTCTCTCTCTATTGTACTACTCTAATGAGCATCAAGCTCCAATGAGTATAGCTCCACTTCATTCTCTTAATCTGTTTTAGCATCATTGAAGTAATTAATCTATGATTAGTTGAATGCTTCTTTCTTTCTCTTATGTATGCTACATGCTTGTAGTGTGTGTGTGTGTGTAGTCTCCATTGATGCAAGCTCTTGCCCACTTCATTGGCAATGAGTTATTCATGGATAGACTCTCTCTATGAGCTTGTGGGTTTGTGAATGTTACATTCTATGCTTGCTTAAGCTTGTGGATTAGTAGATGCACGCTTATGGGTTTGCTGGCATTAGGCATGAGGGGAAGGTTGAGGTCTATAGGGGCCCTTTAAGCTGCCATATTATGATTTTAATGACTTTTTGTTAAAATGTTAAGTTTCTTTGACTTTAGATACCTTCTTAAATTGAGTGGGCAAAACCATATCATGTGACATATCTATGGAAAGAGCTCAGCGAGTAGATTCTGGATCTCTAATCTCCGACAAATTTTGAGCTCATATGTAGAAGTTATGGATGTTCGAAATTTCACAAACTTTCCCCTCACTTTTTGGGAATGAAAAGTACAAAAGGCATCTTCTAGAGAATCTTTTGACCACCTTTAATCACCCAACATTTTTGTATACATGGCATCACATGATTGGCCCTTTTCCTTAATAACCTTTTAATCACATGGCAACTTAAAGGGCCCCTATAGACCTCAACCTTCCCCTAATGGAAAGCTAAGATTTAATCAATGTTTGAATGGGATTAAGAGATTGCCATGCATTGCTTGTTCTCTTGATTAGTGTAGTGGGTTTAAGGGATTGAGAGATTGATTGAGGTGATTGAATGGTTGAATCGTTAAGTGGTGGTTCGTGTATGTGAGCTCTCCCGCAAGGGATAAGCCTTCATGCACTAATCAGGTCGAGTCCTCGGATTGACATTGTGTTTCTCAATACATTTGTTGATCGGTAGTACTCTATGAGCACTATATTGCACGGTAGAGAGAACCGCTCTACAATGGCGCCGCTGCCGGGGAGCGAGTACCTACATTACTTGAGCACCATACACACACTACCACTCCTTGTTCGGTTGCAAAACTGGATAGGAGAGCAGGCTTTGGGACTAATTTTGATACTTATTTAAGACTAATCTGTTGTTAAATTCTCTTTATTTGTCTTGCAATTTGAGTGCGATTGGCTAGCTACGCTTCTCCCTTGAGGTCAGGACAAGGATTCAACACACGGGAAGGATTGGAGGTAGGCGCTAAACTTGCCAATTTCAATTTGTGTGCGAAAGAGAGAGGCCTGTTTTTGCATTTCTGTCATTCTGTTTGAGGATAATTTTTACAGTTTCAATTTTCTGCATGTTTGTTTTATTTTCTGTTCTTAGCTTAGTTTAGTTTTCTGCATCTTTAATTTTGTGCATTTTAGTTCTCTGTTAAACCTGCACCTGTAGAGAAACTGAAATCTATACACACATGAATATTGAAATCTATACACACACATGAAGATTGAACATTTCGAATTTGCCACAAATCTCACAGCTGCACACGCATTTAGTTCACTGCACACGCATTGAATTCGCTGCAAATCTCACAGCTGCACACGCATTTAGTTCACTGCACACGCACTTCAAAAAAGAAAAAATAATAATAATAAAAGAAGACGGTTGTGTGCGAACAGCGCACCGCGCGGAGAGACCCACTCACCGCACCATAAAGACCGCCACCACACCGGATAAGGGGGTGAAAAAAAAAAGTCTAGAAAATTTTTCATTTTTTGCGCAAAAAATTGAGAGGTTATCTAACTTTTCGAGAGGAGTTAGAAAACACCCATCGTCAAAATTTCGGTCCCGGAACCATTTTTCCATAGTGAGTTCAATATGGGAAACTGGTAAATTTTAGGCGATTTTTGATCTTGAAAAATACGCTACTTTTTTGGCCTAATGTGTTCGAGGGGGTTCAAAATGGGTTCTGGCAAAGTTTGAGCCAACTTGAAAATTTTTGGATTTTAAAAAAAAATTAATTAAAAAAAAACAACCTTAAAATTTGACCTTATGCACTTGTGGTCGGGACGTCATATAGACACTGCCATAGGGTCTAGGGCACCTTCTAGAGTGCCTACGCAGGAAAGTGGGACCCAATCGGTAGGAAATTTGGCAGATATTGCTGAAACCTTTTTCGAATCCCAATCTGATACCCTTTCCAGGACAACTACCTCATTGTCTATGGACAATCTAGGGCCGTCAAATAGTCATCCCTTAGCCCCAAATAGGACACCCACAAGATCTTTTAATCCATTTGAAGCCGACATCATGGGATTACTACTCAATGTGAGACTTCAATATGTCTACACGAATGCTCAAGGAGCTGAGATCTTTAGGGATCCACAGCAGCGGTATCTCGTTAAGATTGCAGACTTTTTCTCAGAGCTTGATAGAGCACCTCTAGTCAATGACCAGGGTAACATGTACATAGGCGGAGATGGTGTTCGCTACGAAGTCACCTATCATCCAAAGAATGTAGACAAATTAGGAGGACTCTCTAAGAGTGAGGTCCTAGACTTATCGAAGCCTTCCGGAGCAAGGGAGTCTAGAGATGATTGGCTCATTGAGCCGGACATGCCTGGACCATCCAATGCCCAGTCCTCAAAGCCATTCATAGATGATTTACTTTTTGAAGACCTAAATTTGGAAAGGGACAGGAAAGGCAAGAGCAAAATGGATCAGGGGGCTGAGAACCAATGGGAGTTTGTACGACAAATTCCAGTGACAAAGGTCTTTCAGGATGACTCACTTCAAGAGGTCTATAAGGACTCTTTAGAAGGATATTATGCCACAACTAGATTGCCAGAGCTAGATCTTCCTCTAGCACTTGTGGTGGTAGTCAAGAAGCTTGCAGGATACAAGAACCGAACCATTGATAAATGGGCCAATGAATACTGAACCTTAGATTGGAAGGAGATTCGTGAGCTCACGTGGAGAGGACAACCATTATTCATGGAAGTGTTCTCTACTAATATAGCTAAACTAGGAGAGACAGCCTTTCTTGGAGAAACTGTTGCTCCTCCCCTATGAGAGTTCACTAGAGAGGGACCATCAACATCAAAGTGGACCACTGCAAGTAGCCCAACTCTAGCACCAAGATATTATCCTACACCAAAAGTGCGACCACAGATCACACCACAACAGCGTTTCTCTCACTATGACAATCGGAGGAGGGTAGGGGAGCCAACTCGGCCTCCCATAAATGCACCTCCTGAAATGCGGGTAACAAGATCTTTGGAGAGGGTTGGTAAGGCAGGTAATAGGGGACCCACATCAATTCGGAATGCATATGGACCACCTTACCAAAGAGAGGAACCACTGAGAGAGAGGCCGTAGGCCTGATGTGATGAGTATTCAAGACGAGTAAGGCCATCAACTCTTTAGAAACTGGTAAAGAAGTAAGAAGGGTCGGGAGATCCATATGACCATGTAGCAGCATTTAGGCAAGTAGTTCGAGCTGAGCAAGTGACTGACAAGCATACGCAAATTGAAGGGTTTGGGCTCACTCTTGAGGGAAAGGCCCTTGCTTGGTTTCAGGCACTAGAGGCTTCAGACAAATCTTCTTTACGAGTTTTGGAAGAGAGATTCATTGCTGCTTTTTCCTTGATGGGGATTCAGCATGACACAGTAGCAAACATCTACTCTTTCAAGCAAGGCGAGACTGAGAGTGTTAGAGACTGTGTAAATAGGATGAAGCAGTACATTAATCGTTGCCCAGAAGATGAGAAGCCCACCCAGAGTCGATTAATTTCTCTCTTCTTAAAAGGACTCAAAAATTCAACACTGCACACACATCTCTATGCAAAGAAGCATACATATTTCGATGAGTGTTGCCATGATGCTATGGATTTCACAGATAACTTCAAATTCGAAGATGGTACTGGCCCTGAGGTGCAACTTAGAGATCAGTGGGGTGATGATCAAAGTTCAGGGTCTAGCGCACTAGTAAATCCAGACCAGATAGCTAACCTAGTACTAAGGAGATTGGGACAAACCTATCGCCCACCCATGCAACCACAGCAGCAGCAGCAGCAGCGAATGAGGAGTGTACTACCTACAGGTCCTCATCTTTGTGGAGCATGTGGCGGTAACCATAAAACCGAAGAATGTAATACCTTTTCTCCTCTAGTCACAAACCAACCCACAAAGAAGTGGTGCCAGGCCTGTGCTTGGAATTATACCCACACCACACAGGAATGTACTCGCATTGCAAGAATGAGACAAGAGCATGAGCAGCAAAGGGGTGCAGGGGCTCCACAAATGCATCAACAGTATACTAATTTTGAACGTAAGCCACCGATGGCACAAGAGCAAGCACGACCTGTACTTGGAGCTCAACCTCCTGCTCCTGGGACTGCTCCTGTGAGGTTTGTTGACTACGACAATTTAAATATGTGTAGAGACTTGGTAAACCCAAGCTATGTGGAGGAGGAATATGCATCATATTCATCCAGGGAAAATGTCGTTGAAAGTCCCGCATATCCAAGCCAAGCACTGGAGCCTCAACCGGGGGAACAAAATTCTTTGATGTTGCTAGGCGGCTACAAACCTAGGACTCCAGGCCCCTCGGGTCAATGGCAGCAAAGGAAAGTAGAAGCCAAACTAATGGGCCCTTGTTATGAGTGCGGAGAACCCCATTGGGCTCGTGATTGTCCACATTGCCCAAGGCAAGCAGCTCGATCCAATATAACAGTACCACAGTTTCTACCAATTGAAAGATATTGTCTAGGGTGTTGTGTAGAACACTTTCCAAAGGATTGTTTGCTGAAACCACATGAGGAAGGCACCTCTCAACCAAAGGTCTCACTCAACTTTGTAGAGGCAGTTCCATCGCCACCTTCATCAGAGAATGAGGATGTCGTGCCACTTAGAGTCATGACTAGATCACAGACACGAAATGCCGAAATGCAAACTGATGAGACACCTCGAACTAGGGATGCAAAGGCAAATCTAGTGGACAAGTCACAAGACCCTACATTCCAATAGAAAAAGGACCACTAGGAGGAAAAAGAACCGCAACAAGCAAACTAAGAGTGCATCCACTAGTTCTCAAACAAAACATGAAGGATCAAGCTTTTACATCCCAAGAAGTGCATGAGGAGCATCAACCTCAACCTGGGCCTAGTGCTAAACAAGATGAGGCTAGTACAACCGAGGATAGTTCTGGGGGTTCTGTTTTTGTGGATAAGGTGAATGAGACTCTAGATGCCATCATTGATGCTCATAGAAGTCACATTGCAGCTTTATCTAAGCTACCCAAGAAGCTTCAAGAATACCCAAACCCTCGTGATGAGGAGAAGATCAATCTAGCTGTACATCAGCAACTCATTAGGGAAGCTCAATCAATACTTGAGGGCCCACCTCCACCTATCCCTCGGGGCCCCACCTCTCTTAAGCCAACATTAGAAACCATACCAGAAGTGGGAAATGAAAAGTGAGCTGATCTCACAAGCTCATAGCGAGAAGTCTGCACCAATTGACACCCCATTGAAAGAAGGCATTCTGCCACCATTGAAAGAAGTCTGCACCAATTGACACCCCATTGAAAGAAGGCATTCTGCCACCACCTAGTCTTGCCTTCCCATGCAATGATGAAGTTATTGATGCTAACGAGGACATGGCAAATGAGATGTGGGCAGTAGTTCATGAGAAAGATAATGAGAATATGTCCTCTATTATTTCACCTCCATTCTCTGAAGTGGATTTTACCAGGGGCACAAAAAACAACTTTAGACGCCCAAGCACCCAGGAGGAAGTTCAAACAATTGTTTCTTCTAGAAGTAAGCATACAATGAAAACCTTACCATCTTATTTGAGAGAATATGAGAACTATTCTCAAACCTTGAGGATACCCTCCATGCATAGAAGGTTGACAAAGGAGATGGATATGGGTATCGTGCAAGCTATTTTGTCAGCACCAGTGGCTTGTACCTTACCTTTGCTTGATTTGATAAAGCTTCGACCAGAGTTGTGGAATGATATTGCCACATGTTTGTCAGAGCAGGTATTGCTACAAAAGGGTCACCATCAATGTACCCTGAGACAAAGCATGTTATGCCAGTTCCTATCAACAAAGTAAGAAAATTTTGTAAGGACGATCAGGGAAATGCTACCCTCCCATTAGAAGTGCGAAAAGTAGCTTCAACTGCAATACTTGATAGTGGTGCAGGAGTGGGCATTGTGACAAGGTCCATTTGGGAAAAGTGGGGCAAACCAGCTATTAGGAGTACAAGGATGCGCTTGCAGCTAGCAGATGGAAGCTTAGAACATCCCATTGGGCTGCTAGAGAACATATTGGTCACCACATGTGGGATTGAATATGAGCACACATTTGCAGTAGTGGATTTTGGAAAGCATCCAAACTCTGAAGTGATATTGGGTAGACCATTCATGCGACAATTTCAAATGATTCAGGATTGGGGATACAATTATTTGTACCTCCGACATGATTCTGTCATCACAAGGGTCAACCTAAAGAATCACTCATATCGTGATGTAACGCGGTCTCCATAGATGAGTTTGATTCTGCTTCATCTGAGGGCTCAAGAGTTACATTGTCAGATGGGCGAGAAGATATGTGGATGTGTGGAGCCTCATGTAAGGATTTCAACACTGAGAGACTTAAGGGTAATCGAAGTATATCAGATGAGGCATACATTCCACAACCCTTCCCTGAGCACTTAATTGATCCCCTAGAATGGAGTCATGTCCTTGCAACATTATCGACATGGGCTTTACCTAAGCCAATTCAATTTTGTGACTCAGATGGATATGACATTATTCCTATACGAATGGTACAACCACGTGACCTTCTAGATGATTTGTACTATGGGGTTGCATCCACAGCACTGCATGTAGAGGAAGTCTCAGTGGAGGATTTAACACTCGAATCGGCTAATGATGCTGATAAGGAAGACGGATGGGACTTTGATTTTGATGATGATGTGATAATCCCCGAGGAAGAGTTAGGAAAGGCACGCCTACTCTTGAGAGAGGAAGGGAGGTTCAAATAGAGATCCCTCGAAGCCGACCCAAACGTAAATGCTGTAAGAGCCATAAGAGAATTCGTAAACAAGATGAGAGGGAAGGACGTGAGAGAATACAAAAAGAAAACGAGGAGTTTAAGAATGAACACTCTCGACCACCACCTCACTTCTCAGGAAAGAATGGATATCTATACTATGTCCAAGCACAAGATAGTATCAAAGACCAAGTAAAACGATCAAATGGATTCCAACCAGGAGAAAAGCTAAAAACTGTTAGCAAAAATCGCAAAAAAACAAAGAGACCAAAACAAAAACTCAAGTCTCAAACCGATTCAAAAGAGAGTGTGGGAACTGCAAAGATAACGACGGCAGGTTGAACAAAAAACTCTGATGCAAGATTGCAAAAGAGAGCTCAAAACCGCATGGTCTTCAATTAGTGATGACTCAAGTGGACAAGACCAAGGTCTCAATGTTCCCCCCAACTTCACATAGTACACTCTTCAAGATCGGAAGATTGTTCTTTAACAGCCCATGCGACAAAAGCCAAGCATGCCAGGGGTTTCATATGATGGTCTAGAAGATGCAAAAAAAATTGATATCGCTGAGCCAGGAAAAGAGCCTCGCTATGTGTGGATTGCCACAGACTTGTCCTTAGATGAGGAGAAGTTATTAATTCAAACAATAAAAGGAGTATCGTGATGTTTTTGCTTGGAGTTATAAAGACCTCAAAGGAGTTGATCCAAGCATATGTCAACATACAATTCCATTGCGAGAGGATGCAAAGCCTTCCAAGCCATGTCCTTATACTTACAATGAGAATTTTGCACGAAAGATAAAAGAAGAAATAGACAAGCTCTTAGAGGCAAAATTTATCTATGAGATTGAACACATTGAATGGGTCTCCCCTATTGTAGTGGTGCCCAAAAAAAATGGAAAACTTCAAGTATGTGTAAACCTCAAGAAGGTAAATGCAGCTACTGTACGTGATCATTACCCACTTCCAATCTCACGGATCATGTTTTGGAACATGGTGCAGGGAAAAAGGCATATAGTTTCTTGGATGGATTCTCCGGTTACAATCAAGTGTCAATTGATCCGAAGGATCAACACAAGATAGCCTTTGCCAACTGAAGATGGCATCTTTGCCTATCGTGTTATGCCATTTGGTCTAACAAATGCACCTGCAACCTTTCATGAGTCATGTATTCAAGGAGTACCTTAGGCTATTTCTTGAGATCTTCATGGATGATTTATGTGTTCACTCACAAGAGCGTGATGATCATATAGAACACCTCAGACTTGTGTTTCAAAAGTGTCAAGTTTATCGTATATTCTTGAATCCTGACAAGTGCAAATTTATGGTAAGACAAGGAAAGATTTTGGGCCATATCGTTTCTCGCAATAGTATTTCAACAGATATGGATAAAATTGATGTCATTGTCTCATTACCTCGGCCTATCAACCCTAAAGGAGTACAAATATTCATGGGACATTGCGGCTATTATCGTCGATTCATCTACATGTACGCTGTCCTAGCCAGACCATTGTATGCTCTTCTTGTAAAGTTTAATCGGACTGACGAGTGTGAGGAATCCTTTGAAAAGTTGAAGCAAGCATTAGTGTCTGCACCCATCTTACGGGCACCAGATTGGAACCAAATCTTTCATGTCCATATTGATGCTTCAAACTTTGCAATTGGATGTATTTTGGCTCAATCGGGAGAACATAATAAGGATTTCCCAATCTCATATGCTAGTCGACAGTTGAACAATGCTGAGAAGAATTATACCACAACAGAAAGAGAAGGTTTGTCCATGATATATGCAGTGAAAAAGTTTCGCCATTACCTTTTGGCAAACAAATTTATATTTTTTGTGGACCATCAAGCACTGCTATATTTGGTGAATAAGCCTTGTGCAACTAGAAGGATTGTGAGGTGGTTTGTCATCCTTCTTGAGTTTGATTTTGAAGTGGCAGTCCGAAAAGGAACAACTCATCTTAGGGCAGATCATTTGTCTCGAATCACCTCTGGCAAAGCTCCTATGTGGGTGTGGATGATGATATGTTAGATTCAACACTTTTCCTTGTAGAGACAGCTCCTAAAAGGTCTGAACCCATCTTAGAAATTTTAACAAGTGGGCAGATACAACTAGCGGGTCCTAATGTGGACCTATGGCGACCATTCAAGTTAATCTCAGGGAGATTATATCGTCAGGGTAATGATGGAGTGTTGCGGCTTATACCTAACCCTGACTAATATGAGGAGATCTTGGAATGGGCACATGAGGGTATTGGTGGAATCCATGCATCAGCTGTGTGCGACGTATAACTCAGGATGGGCAATGGTGGCCTACCATGCATGCGGATGCTGAAAAATTTATTCGTAACTGTGCTTCATGTCATATTCAACAATCAATTCATAATGTCACATTATTCCAAATTTCAACTACACCAAGTTAGAGTAAGTATATTGTGGACTATCTTCAGCATGGTCATACTGATCGAACAATTCCTAAATATCGAAAGCATGCTATTGAAGTTGAAGCGGCCAACTATATGCTGATAGAGGGCCAACTCTACAAGAGGGGCACGGATGGCAACTTGCGCATGTGTGTATGTGAAGCTGACTACTTGAAAATCTTGACTCATGCACATGCAGGTGTTGGGGGTGGACACTTTTCGGGCAATACCACAGCTAAGTTGATTAGGTGGTCTGGGCTTTGGTGGCCAACCTTACAAATGGATGCCGAAGAATATGTGAAACGTTGTGACGATTGTCAAAGGACCAAACCTCCCATCACAAAGGACAATATGCCATTGCGGCCTATGTTAAGCACACGTGCGTTTGCCAAATGGGGTATTGATTTTGTCGGTCCCATTTAATCTCCAGCTCGTCACACGCATGCTGAATATATTATAGTCGCAACTGACTATTTGACCAAATGGGTAGAAGCAAAGGCTACAGTAAAAAATGATGCCAGAACCACAACTAAGTTCTTGTATGAGTACGTGTTTACACGCTATGGCTTACCTATTGAATATGCATCTTTCTATGCATAGAGTTTAAATCTAATGAAAATCACTCTTTTATAAATAAAAAAATAATCAATATCCATCTTTCTATGCATAGAAATTAAATCTAATGAAAATCACTCTTTTATAATTAAAAAAATCAATATGCATCTTTCTATGCATAGAATTTAAATCTAATGAAAATCACTCTTTAAAAAAAAATCAATATGCATCTTTCTATGCATAGAATTTAATTTTAATGGAAATAACTCTTTTATAATAAAAATATTTCTACTATGCATTTTTCTATGCCTAGAATGAAAATAACACTTTTAGAATACACAAACGATGGGGATTACTCTTTTTGAATAATAAAAGATAAAACTTATTTCACAAAATTTAATAAAATTGTGCCATAACCTCCTTTGTATGGCTGATAATTTTTTAATTTTTTCTAACCTTAAATTACTTAAAAATTATCCCGAAATGGTTTAAAGCATTCTAAACTAATCAAATTTCACTTTTAAAAGAGAAACAATATGAAAAGTTTAATTCTAACAATTTGATTACTTAACTACGATAAAGAAAGGCTGAATTTAAGAATGAAGAGAGGGGAAAGCCTTTCCAAGAAGGCATAGCATCAATTTATCATTTTAAGATAACAAAAATTAGAAAATCATTAAAAGAATAAAGAAAAAGTAGGATTTCTAACTTACATGAATATCTGGGAGCTTTCCTTTGGCTTGATGGTTTGAGGGATCTACTCTTGTTTGCAGCAAGAGTGGCCACCAATTCTTTAGAAGAGGGAATGGTCAAAAACTAATGAATTATTAATAAATTCACAGTTTTTGGCTCTGGGGAGGAATAGAGTAACAGTGCATAAAACACTATTAAGCTTCAACAAAAGGGGGAGGCTTCTATTTATAGGAAAAAGTGAGCTTCTAACCAAGCAAACTGATTCTAGAATTTTGGTCAATTTTTGACCATTTTTGGATCAGTTTAGCTTACTTTTTGGAACTAGACTTGAATTAGGAGAGAGGAGAGATGAAATATCTCAATTTTTAGGAATTTAAAACTCCACCACACATGTGAAATAGGCACCTCCTTCATGAGGGGGAATCCCCACTCTGAGGTGTCAAAAATTCATTTTTTTAGTATTTCCTTTGGTCCTTAGTCCACTCTTCATCTTAGGTGAGTATTTACTCATTTTTGGGGGGATTTTCTTTATTTCTTCTATTTATCTCCTCCACATATTTGGATGAATCTGATTGGCTCCTCAAAACCTTAATTTAAAATTTTAAGAAAATCTGGACCCCTAGGATAAGGCCTTTTGAACAGATTATAATTGATTTCTAATGCACCTTCTGAAAATCTTTTTGAACTTCTATTTTGGGAGAATTTATTTTAATAAGAAGAGATATTTTTCCTCTGAAAATATCTAAAATCTGAATATCCTCTCTCTAGAATATTTTCTCTCTCTAAGCTAAAATAGGTAGAAACAAGATCTTTTATATTTCTGAAGAGAAATTTGATTACAAGGGAAGATACTGGATATCTTGAGAGGTTGGGGAGGAATATTACATTCTCTCCCACTTGAAAAACGCGAGATGTCTTCATCTTACAAACTGGGGGTAATCTCGTAACAGTTCGGCTTCTTTCTCCCAGGTGGCATCTTCAAAAGGATAGAACTTCCATTTGACCAATAATTCTCTCAGAATTTTGTTCCTGAGAACCTTTTCTCGAATATCAAGGATTTCTTCAGGTTGAAGTTCCATCTGTCCTTGGGTTGAAGAAGTTAAGATTTCATCTCATCAAGCACATGATTTGGGCTTGGTATATACTTTTTAAGAAGGCTGACATGAAATACATTATGTACTTTGAGATGAGGAGATAGAAGAAGCTCGTAGGCTAAGTCACCTACTTTCTTTGTAATCAAATATGGTCCACAATATCTGAGGGATAGCTTCTTGTACTTCCTAAGAGATAGAGAACTTCTTTTGGGGCGTACTCGAATGAAGACCATATCTGCTTCTTTGAATTTTCTGTCTGACCTCTTCTTATCTGCATACTGCTTCTGTCTATCCTGGGCAGCTGTTATATCTTTGCGAATTGATTGCATCTACTGCTCCATGTCATCAAGCATCTGTCTGGACATCTCCACCCTAATCAATGGGTCAGACCAAGTTAATGGAGTTAAGCAATCTTGTCCATCATACAAAGTTTTGAAAGGGCTCATCCAAATACTTCTGTGATAAGAAGCATTGTAGGCAAACTCGACTAGTGCAGATAGCTTAGCCACTTCTTGGGTTCCCTGCCCCCACAGCATGACCGAAGTATATCTTCGATTACTTGGTTCACCCTTTTAGTTTGTCCATCGGTCTCGGGGTTGTAAGCTATGCTGAGATCCAAGAAAGTTCCTATTGCTTCAAAAAATGCAGTCCAGAATCTTGACGTGAATTTGGGATCTCGATCACTTACTATTCTTCTGGGTAGGCCATGCAATCTGAAGATTGCTTTGAGGAACACTCTGGCCACATCCACTACAGTGTAGGTTTCTTTTACTAGAATCAGATGGGCAACTTTGGTTAGTCTATCAACTACCACGAAGATGGAGTTGTAACCTGATTGCACTGAGGGTAATCCAGTAATAACATCCATACTGATACATTTCCACTTCATCTGGGGGATGTCTAAGGGATACAACTTTCCATGCATTTTTACTCTCTCGGCCTTGACTTTCTGACAGGTCAGACATTGACGTACATGATTAAGTACATTCTTTTTTAGACCAGGCCAAAAGAAGCTTTTCTTCACAGACATGTAGGTTTTGATGAAACCTAGATGTCCTGTAAACAATAAGGCTATCATGGGATTTATTCAGAATTTGACCCTTAGTTTCCTCATCATTGGGAATGCATAGCCTACGATTATAATACATAATTCCATCATCCAAGTTGTACCCTTGAACTCGGTTCAACTCTTGTGGAGTTTTGCTTTCTTGCATAAGTAGGGTAGAAATAGGGCCAAAGAATCTATCCTGCATGATCTTCTAACTTGCTTCAATAATCAATGGATTTGACACTACAGTAATTGCAAGCAAGGAGGCTTTTCTGCTGAGGGCATCTGCTACCACATTTTCTTTGCTTGGGGGGTACTTGATTTCAAAATCAAATTCCTGCAGGATTTGCATCCACCGTCTTTGGCGCATGAGATCTTTCTGAGTGAAGATCCACTTTAAGCTCTCATGATTTGTCATTAAAATGAATCTTTGACCCAGTAGGTAATGTCTCCACAACTTCAGGGCATATACTACTGAAAGTAGTTCCAGGTCATAGACAGCATAATTCTTCTCATGCGATCTGAGTTTTTGGGATTCATAGGCCACTGCATGACCTTCGTGCATGAGTGCACCTCCCAGGGCAAAACCACTGGCAGCATCAGACACTACCTCAAAGGGTAGAGAGAAATCTGGTAGCTTTAGAGCGGAATTGGTTACCAAGGCGGTCTTTAGCTTATCAAAAGCACTCTGGCACCTGGTAGACCATTGAAACGGAATATTCTTCTTGAGAAGATTAGCTAGGGGGGAAGCTATGAGAGCATACTTTGGTATAAAAATTCTATACCAACCAGTCAATCCCAAGAATCCTCTGACTTCTTTCACTATCTTTGGTTCAGGCCAAAGACTATGACTACTTGGACTTTAGCGAAATCTGGAGAAATTCCATCTTTGGATACCAGAAAGCCCAAGTATTCAACATGGTTGGTAGAGAAAGTGCATTTGCTCTTTTTGCAAAGAGTTGGTGCTTCCTTAGGATCTCAAGAACTCTTCTGACATGAGCTTCATGGTGAGCTGCATTCTTTGAGTAAATCAGAATATCATCAAAGAAAACAAGAACAAAATCATCCAAGTATTCTCTGAGAATGTCCTGCATTAATCGATTGAATGTAGCTGGGGCATTTGTCAATCCAAACGGCATGACAGTGAATTCATAATGCCCATACCGAGTATTGATGGCTGTCTTCGGGATATCTTGCACATTAGTCCTGATCTCATAATACCTTGATTTAAGATCTATCTTTGTGAAGATCTGGGCTCCACTTAGCCTGTCCAAAAGCTCATCAATTCTCGGCATAGGATACATATTCTTAACTGTCAGCTCATTGAGACCTCTGTAGTCCACATAGAGTCTTAGCATTCCATCTTTCTTTTTCTGAAAGAGAACTGGCGCACCCCAAGGTGAAACACTGGGTCTTACAAACCCTTGTTCTAACAGCTGTCTAAGCTGTTCCTTGAGTTCGATGGCTTCAGGAACTGGCATTTTGCACGTGCGTAAGGCTATTGGCTGAGCTCCGGGGGTCAATTCTATCACATGATCTACTTCCCGAATTGGAGGCATCTCTGTTAATTCTACTGGGAATAAATCATCATAATCACACTTAACCATTCAGGTTCTTTAGCTTTTTACTTTGAGTCTACTGGATTCATTTTGACAACATAGATGAGCTGCTTCTTTCTAAGTCCTTTTAGTAACTTAGAAGCCTTTACTAACTGCAGACTTGGGAATCTTGAAATTTCGGTTCCTTGAACTTTATTTTCATTTGGAGGTCACGGAAGGAAATGGTTCCATTATGGTAGTGAATGTCAGCTTGATTTTTATGGAGCCAATCCATTCCAAGGATCCCATGGAAAACTCCCAAAGATATAACTCTGAACTGACAGTCAGTTAGATTCCCATCTAGATTGAACTGAATACGTAGTGAATGTCAGCTTGATTTTTATGGAGCCAATCCATTCCAAGGATCCCATGGAAAACTCCCAAAGGTATAACTCTGAACTGACAGTCAGTTAGATTCCCATCTAGATTGAACTGAATACGATAGGTGAGTGAAAAGAATCTTCCCACTTGCCAATTCAACTTGCATAGGTTTCCCTAATTTCTGATCTTGCTTAAATGTAATTATGTTTAAGCTTAAGCTTAGGTTTATGCATAAACTAATTTTTATATGGAAGTCATATTTGGGTATTGTTTCTTAAATAAACAAGGTGCTTAAATGTAATTATGTTTAAGCTTAAGCTTAGGTTTATGCATAAACTAATTTTTATGTTAAAAGTGTAATTTTGAACATTCTCAATTCATAGAAAATGCGTGGAAGTTATGGCAAAATTTTATTATAAGAAAATGAACGTTTATGCAAAATAAATTTTATTCTAAAAGTGTAATTTAAAGCATTCTCATTTCATAGAAAATGCGAGGAAACTATGGCAGAATTTCTATCATTAGAAAAATGAATTTTATGTTTTTTTGGCTAAAAGTGGAATTTTAAGCATTCTCATTTCATAGAAAATATGGGGAAGTTATGGTAAAATCTTTACTATAAGATAATAAAATTCATGCATAAAAATCTAGATGCAAAAGAGGAATTTTCACCATATTCTATGTAAAAATATTATAATTATTAAAAGAGGAAATTTTGTCATATTTTAAAATAGGTATATTCATGGTATGTATATACATGGGGATTTTTTATTATTTATCAAAAGAGGAATTTTTATTGTATTTTTAATTAGGTAAATGCATAAATTAATTTTGGTATCAAAAGAGGAAGTTTCATCATATTTAAATATAGATAAATTATGACATGTTGATGCCTAGGTCCAATTGGAGAAAATAATACTTTAGTATAATTCTATGTGAATATTTTAAATAAATGATGTATGCATATTCATTAAAAGGATCATTGGAAAAACAAATATCCTTGTTAAATCCCATTATTCAAATAGAATTATTTATAGTTCTATTCTGTCCCAGGAAGAATGAATTTTCATGATTTTGATTCTATTATTATAGTTCTTTAGGAAATATCTTTAGGAATAAAATTGAGTAATTCGGTGCTAGACCATGACCACGCAAAAAGGTGGGTCAGTAAGATGCCTGCCCATCTCTTGAATAAGAAATTAAGCCAAATCTTGTGACCATTCCCATTTCTTCAGTAGGAAGAATGGATAACTGGTTGATTTAGAGAAGTTTTTCCTAAGACCCGAAATCATCTAGAAATAAGTTAGAAATTCATTGTAGTTAGTAGATGGATCACCAAGATACAAGATTCGTGATTTTCGTTGAGAAAGTCTGGGATTGGAAAAAGGGATCTTGTGAAATCAACTAAATGGGAAATTCTTACTTGCATAGAAACTCTGTTTTTGTAAAGGATTGTCTTATGCCAGAATGCTCGAGGAAGCATTTGGCTTATTGTTAAACTAAGGAGAGTTAACATTGCAAGGTGGCGGGGGGAGTCATCGTGAAGGACGTCTCTCGCGAAAAAGCCTGCCAAGGTCTTGACCAGGCCTCAGTATGGTTGAAAATGGTGCACTTCCGGTACGATGGGCGAAGAGGGCCGATGAAGCGGTCTGTGAGTGAAGTGCTAGGACACCTAAGAAGGATCCTAGAGGGTTTTGACATATTTATTTATAGAATACAAGAGAACTCTTATTTTTGATATAAGATTTCTTTACGTATCTATTTATGCATAAATTCCATTTTAAGGTGAATAACAGTTTCGAAATAAAAATCAATCTTTTATGCATCTTCGTATGCATAAATTCATTTTAAATGAGAATGACACTTTTGAATCTTTTATGCATCTTCTCATGCATAAAATCAAAATTGATGAAAATAACTCATTTGAACTAAAAATAGATTTCTTTATGCATCTTTCTATGCATAAAATCAAAATTGATCAGAATAACACTTTTGGGTTAAAATAAATTCTTTATGCATCTTTCCATGCATAAATCCAATTTAGTAGGAATTACACCTTTAAAATAAAAGAAATTTATGCATAAAATCATTTCTGATAAAAATCACACTTTTAATATAAAAAATATCTTTTAGGCATACAAATCATTTATGATGAAAATCACTCTTTTAATATAAAAGAATTTCTTTTATGCATCTAATTTATGCATAAAATCATTTATGATAAAAATCACTTTTTTAATATAAAAAATATCTTTTATGCATATGTTTATGCATACAAATCATTTATGATGAAAATCACTCTTTTAATATAAAAGAATTTCTTTTATGCATCTAATTTATGCATAAAATTATTTATGATAAAAATCACACTTTTAATATTTAAAAAATATCTTTTATGCATATGTTTATGCATACAAATCATTTATGATGAACATCACTCTTTTAATATCAAAGAATTTCTTTTATGCATCTAATTTATGCATAAAATCATTTATGATGAAAATCACTCTTTTGAATTAGAAATAAAATTCTTTTTGCATCTTTCTATGCATAAAATAAAAATTGATGAAAATAACATTTTTTGGATTAATTTGAATTCTTTATGCATCTATCCATGCATAAATCCAATTTAGTAGGAATTACACTTTTAGAATAAAAAAGTAAAACTTATTTTTACATAATTTTAGAAAATTTCGCCATAACCTCCTTTGTATGGCTGACCATTTTTCAACTTTTAACTTTCTAAAATCTTTAGAATTTCACTAAGAGTATTTAATTCATTCTAATGTAAATAATTTCTACTAATTTAAGAGAAACATTATGAAAAACTTGATTTTATCCATTAATAATTCATCTAGGATAAAGAATGGTTGGATTTACTAAAGAAGAGAGGGGAATGCCTTTTTTCAATGAGGCATAACATCATTTTCATTTTATAGAAGACAAAAATCATAAAAACCATTAAAATTAAGCATAAATAAAAATTTATGTATTTCTTTACTACCATTCATCAATTAACTTCAATAGCATTAAAAAGCCATTCCAATTAAGCTTCTCAAGCTTGAGAGGGGTTGAGAAGAGAGAAACATTGAGAAATTATGGAAAAAGATCAAAATTCACACTTTACCTTACAAATTGCTTGATTCTTTGATCATGGTAGAGGCCCCCAACTAATCAATTGGTTTGGTGTGTTGATGGAGCCACCAATGGAGATTGAAGAAGGAGGGAAGCTCCAATTTCTTCAATTTGGAGAGAATTTTAGAGAATAGTAAAAATTATCATTATTTCACCATAATTCTAGCATAGTATAATTCTCCTATTTTTTAACAAAGGACTCACGTTCTGTTTATAGGAGAGGGAGGCTCTAACCAAGATCAACTAGTTTCTAGAATTTTTCAAATTCAGTTTGGTTGAATTTGGACTAGATTTGGACCTAGTTTGGTTCTTTTTTTATTCGGTCTTGATTCGTTTGATTCGGTTTTGATTCGGTTTTGATTCAGTTTGATCCAAGAGAGAGGAGAGATAAAAATATCACATTATTTTTGAGTTTAAAACTCATTCAAGCATGTGAAGTAGGCGCCTCCTTGAAGGGACTCCCCTTCCTTACATATGTGTCAAAATGGAATCATTATACCCAAAATATCTCATTTTTTTAATATTACTCATAGTTTTTTACTAATAAACCTTGTACATAGTCAACTCTTCATCTTATGTGAGCATTTACTCATTTTTGGGTATTTTCTTTTACAAATTGGATCTATCTCCTCCCCACACATGGATTGATCTTATTGGCCTCCATAGGAACCTTAATTTAAAATTTCAAAAAAATCTTGACCCTCAGGATAATGCCTCTTGAACAGATTATACTTGATTTCTAATGCACCTTCTGGAAATCTTTTTGAACTTATGTTTCAGGGGAACTTATATTAATAAGATGAGAAATTTTTCTACCCAAAAATATTCAAAATCTGAATAACCTCTCTCTAGAATATTTTCTCTCTCTAGGCCAAAACTAGTAGAAATAAGATCTTTTATATTTTTGAAGAGGAATTTTACTACAGGGGAAGATACTGGACATCCTGAGAGGCTGGGGAGGAATCTTACATAAATCTTAACTTGATTTTTTCAAAACATTTTAAGCTATCTATCTATTTTCTTTAAATATTTCAAGGTCTTTAAAGTGTTATAATATATGCTAGTTTTTGCACCCACAATAACTACTGTGACACAAAGTTGGGGTTTTGACTTCGGTCACTTCTTAGAATCAAAACACACTTGTATGAAACCTCACTGGCTCCTCACCTCCCTTTCTCTCCCTAGGTTAAGATAAAGATAAACACATCAAAGGTGAGATCATAATTCATGGAAGGAAAGATGAAAGGCTCGAGAGAAGCAAGAATTTCTGCTAGTCTTGCAGCTCCAAACAAGAGGGCAATTCTTTGTTGGAAGAAAATCTTCGGACTCCGGATTATGTGAACGGAAACATACGGGGAATGTTGGGGTAAGGTTCATCCGTTCGAATTGGGTAATTTGGACGGAACATCTAAAAGTAAAAGAATATAGCAATCACTTAAAAGAGAATAAGATACATGGGATTTGCTTTTTGATAAGAGATTAAGAGGAATTAATCATTATTGAGAAGAAATAATGGCCAAAAGTCTATAAAAACAGAGATACACAGAGAATTGCAGTTTTAAATCCATAAAGATTGTTTAAAAGAGGATTACATAAGTACGTAGAGCTTGAAGAGAGCTTCGCGCCTATATAAGAACTTGCAAAAATGGGCATTTGAGCGAAAAGTTATGAGCATTTTACTACAAGACTATAGAACTGCCAAAATTCGCCTAAAAGTTAGCAACTTTGGGAGAAATTATGATCATCAATGAAGTAAAGGATTAAGAAATTAGTTACATGAGTGGAAAGAGCATATAAAGAGATTCCTAGCCATATGATCAATTTTAGAAACCAATACCCGAGTGATGAGTAATTACCGGTTGAAATTTGGGTATTAGACCACAAAAACTGCACAGTCTTCCCTCTCTTTGCATGAAACCTCAATTTTCACATAGCCTCTTGCCTTTCATCTCCTTCATGATTCAAGCTAACATTGCTCAGTGGACAATCATAAAGATTTACCTATGGTCCCCAAAGTCTTTCCACATGCTCATTACCGCTAAAACCATTGGTACCTCCAAAGGAGAGCGGCAATAAGGCAAGGGCTACCTTGAGAAGTCACAGGCCCACCAAGATAATAACTCCTTATCCCACTTATCATGAATCATCAAAGAGGTCCATAATTGGGTTAAGCATGAGGAGCTAATGCTAAATGAGACATTCACATGTAAAGAGAGTGTTTGAATAAGGGTTTGAAGATAAGAGAATTGCAATGACACAAAATGCTCAATTGAGGAGGCTTCATTCATTTATTTGAAAGGGAGACGAGGGCTCCTTTTATAGGTGGAGAATCACCCTCTCTTACATTGTTACAAATTACAACATAAAAATCTTCAACCCTTCAGTGACATAAGGGTAGATGTCACTATCAATTGTCCTCTTAGGCTAAGTCTTCTATTGATTATTAAATTGAAGACTTTTTGGCTTTGAAAGTGTGATGAGATAATAGCCAAGTCTAAGTGGCATGTAGGTGGAGATCCCACTTACACATGGCAGAATTCTCCTCTTCCATGTAGGCATTCTCCTCTTCCATGTAGGCATTCTAGAAGAATCTTTCCCAATTATGCACCTACACACACTCCTCCACATGCCTTCCACACTCCCCAACTTGTAGCCTTATGGTGAATACTATATTAATAATACAATTAAAATCCATGTGAGCATGAAGGCCCACTTTTATTTTCCACATCACACTAGCCTATCTACCATACAAAAGTATTTATCAAGCATACTTGTGGCATTTACAATGTGTGCACCCTAAATCAAGTAAAACCATTATATTTGAAGATAGAATGCTGTTATCAGGGTAGCCGCCAAGCTACCGCATCACCACACCATTATTCCATTGTGGGCGCTGCAATCTTCTTGGACAAGCTTCCACCTTATTACCATTGAGAAACCATCAAAATATGTACAAAATTGAAAATGAAAGATATCAATTTTTCATGTCACATCTTTCCCCCCCAACAGATCCTCCATGCTTGTCTTGGGGGTCTGCTGGTCATGGTGCTCGAGGGTAAAATATCTTTAGCCGGTACTCATTGGCATGTCCGAGAATCTCCTGTGGCCACTTGCATCCTCTAGAAGATAGGTGTTATTTTTGAACTTTTGCTTTATCCTAAAGAGGCCTTCCCAGCGTCGAAGAAAGATATCAATTTTTCACGTCACATCTTTCCCCCCCAACAGATCCTCCATGCTTGTCTTGGGGGTCTACTGGTCATGGTGCTCGAGGGTAAAATATCTTTAGCCGGTACTCATTGGCATGTCCGAGAATCTCCTATGGCCACTTGCATCCTCTAGAAGATAGGTGTTATTTTTGAACTTTTGCTTTATCCTAAAGAGGCCTTCCCAGCGTCGAAGAAGCTTCTTATCTAGTCGTTTCTCCACACGGCCATCATATCTCATGAGACTAAGCTTCCTTGCTTGAGTTCTAGCTTCTTCTTCTTCTTTGTGAGAGTGTCATGCCTTGCCTTGCACCGTTGTTGTGCAGCCTTCAAATTTTGAAGTGCCTGAAGTCACCTCTCATCCAGGGTCTCCAGTCGTACTAAGCATTGGGCATGTGTTTCTTCTTCATTATTCAAGCGTGCAAAAGATGTGCGAAGGCTTGTGATTTCCAATTCTATTGGCAAAATAGCCTCCATTCCATAAACTAACTGAAAAGGTGTGAAAGCAAGAGAGAGTTTGTGAGTTGTCCTATAGGCCCATAGTACATATGGCAAATGCACATCTCACTTTCTCTTCATAGTATCCACTAGCTTTGACAAAGATCCACAAAGCAGTCCATTAGTTTTTTCTACTAAACCATTACATTGGGGATAATTAGGGAGTTGACATAGCATGCTTTATTTTTAATTTCTGCACCAAAGCTTCAATCAAGTCATTCCTAAAAGACCTCCCCCCATCTGTAAGGATTTCTAATGGACACCCAAATCGGGTACATATGTATTCCCTGAGAGAAAGGATGCCACAACCACTACTTTATTATTGACCATGGCCTTTGCTTCTGCCCACCTTGTTGCATAATCTGTGGCCACCAATATGTAATACTTCCCATGTGAGGAACGAGGAAGTGGACCCACAAAATGTAATCCCCACCTTTCAAATGGACCATATGCTGGGATAGGGTTTAAGGGTCCGAGAACCAATTACTTATGCCCATATGCCTGGCATACTTCACAGCTTCTGCACCACTCATGGACATCTTTGCTGAGTCGAGGCCAATAATAACCTGTGTTAATAACCTGTGCTGGCTGAGGTAAAGTTACCTGAACATTCATGACATAATTCGATAATCCTTTTAGATTCTTCCAGACTCACTACCCTCCTAAGAATCTTATCCTTACCTTGCTTGTAAAGAACATCCCGTAGAATTGTGTAAGGATGAGCTTTCCTTGTAAGCCTTTGCTTCTATTGTTGAGGATTTAATCCAAGAGGGAAGTATCCTCTATCTGAATAGTGTTGAGCATCTTGCTTGTAAAGAACATCCCGTAGAATTGTGTAAGGATGAGCTTTCCTTGTAAGCCTTTGCTTCTGTTGAGGATTTAATCCAAGAGGGAAGTATCCTTTATCTGAATAGTGTTGAGCATCTTGGAGCTCAGGTCAACCTGTATCCATTAATGCAAGAATAGCTACTTTGAAAGAAGCCAAAGTTTTAGTAGCCAATTCATCAGCCTTTTGATTATCCAACCTATTAACATGCATAAATTTACAAAACTCAAAAGCTTCTTTCAACTCCATTGCCCTTTTATACAATTTTTGGAGATTATGACTCCTTGCCTTATATTCTCCTTGCATTTGTTGGATTACCAATTGCAAATCCCCTTTAACCTCTACCTCTTTAACCTCTACCTCTTTAACTCCATCTTTTATGTAATCTTCTAATCCCCAAATTAATGCATTGTACTCAGCCACATTATTTGATATAGCCTTTCAAAATTCCCTACCCTTGGCCCATACCTCTTTTCCTTCTGGATCAAATAAAACTATCCCCCCAGCCCCACATTGCCTGGAAGGGCTAAAGGCTCCATCAAAATGCATAGTGAAAGCAGTTGGTGGTGTCTCCAAATCTTCATATACTTCTTCCTTTGCTTCTATTCCTTCTTCCTCTTCCTTCCTTGTAAGCAAATCTGCAAGAGAGGCCCTAGTGTTGTTTTCTGTAATAAAAGTGAAAGAGAATTCTTGAAGCTCACAAATCCACTTTGCAAACTTCCCTCCTACAGGATTGGGTTTTTCTTAATATTAAAACAAGCATAAATGAATTAATTCTCATTTTAATTAGATTAAAAATCATTAAAAAATGCTTAATCTCTATCTCTAGCTTGTTAGGCCTAGAGTTTTGGATAAGAAAATGAGATTAGGACTATGATCTATCCTTCCAAAAAGGATTAATCCATAAAGGTGAGTATTCTTACAAAAAGAGAGATTTACAAATAAAAAACATTACATTTAAGCATAAAAGATTAGCATTAATCCATTTAAACAATATAAATCAATAAAAGCATGGTTTTAAGAAGAAACCATGGATTGAAATGCTTCCCAAGCATTAGAGAGGTTGGGAAGAAGGTTACCATTCAAAAAGAGATAAAAACACCATTGTTTTTGGCTTACCCTTGGTTTTTGGCTTGAGTCTTTAGAGAGAAGTGAAGCCCACAAGAGGAAGCTTGGCCACCAAGAAAGAGGGTAATCTCCAAGAGAAGACGAGGATTAGTGAAGATTCAAAGCTTCACAAAGGAGAGGCAACGTAGAGAGATACTCGTAGAGAGATACTGGAAATACACTAATAGTGAAAATTACACTAGCATAGAGTTACTCCAATATGAAAATACAAAGGAATGGGGCTCTATTTATAGGAGAGGGAGGCCACCAACCAAGTCCAACTGGGATCTAGAGGCTTCCAGCTTCAATTTGATCCAATTTGGACAAGTTTTAGACCACTTTGGCTCACTTTTTTGATCGAGTTTGAAAGAGGAGAGAGGAGAGATGAAATATCTCATTTTTTGAATTAAAAATTGGGAGTAATGATGAGATTCTAGGCACCTCCCTTATGAGCTCTTGAGGTGTCAAAATTTTAATTTTTAACTAATAAATCCTCATTTTTTTACTATTAAGTACCTGTACTAGTCAACCCCTTATCTTATGTGAGAATTTACTCCTTTTTGGGGGATTTTTATTTATTCTTGCATTTTTCTTATCCCAACACTTGGATTAACCCCATTGGCCCTTTAGAACACTCTTTGGACCTTAATCCATAATTTTTTGAAAATCTGGACCCTCTCTAATGCCCATACTCAATTTATTTCTAATGCATATAAGAAAACTCTTTTTAAATTTTTGTTTTAGTGGAATTCATCTTAAAAAAAGGGATAACTTATATCCAAAAATATCTCAAAATTGTATTACCTCTCTCTAGACCAAAAACAAAGGAAAACAATGTTTTCTTGCATTTTGAAATAGAGAATGATTACAAGGGACTGAGAGGATAACTTATACAACTTTTAGGGGCTGAGGAGGAACCTTACATCCTCTCCCACTTGAAAAACACAAGATATCCTCATCTCGCAAAGTGGGGGTAGTCCTTATCAGTTTTTCTTCTTTCTCCAAAGCGGCGTCCTCTAAATTATAAAACTTTCACTTCACCAAAAACTCTCTAAGGACTCTGTTCCTGAGAGCCTTCTCCTGAATATCAAGGATTTCTTCGGTTGGAGTTCCATCTGGCCTTGAGTCTGAGAAGTCAATTGTTCTCATCGTTTAGGACATGACTCAGGCTGGGCACATACGTTTTAGGGACTGAGGAGGAACCTTACATCCTCTCCCACCTGAAAAACACAAGATGTCCTCATCTCGCAAAGTGGGGATAGTCCTTTATCAATTCTTCTTCTTTCTCCCAAGTGGCGTCCTCTAAAGGATAGAACTTTCACTTCACCAGAAACTCTCTAAGGACTCTGTTCCTGAGAGCCTTCTACCGCGAATATCAAGGATTTCTTTGGGTTGGAGTTCCATCTGGCCTTGAGTATGAGAAGTCAATTGTTCATCATCTAGGACATGACTCAGGCTGGGTACATACGTTTTAAGTAAACTGACATGGAACACATTATGTAATTTGAAAACGGAATCGTTCTCTAGGATAGCTTGTGGAACACTTGAGAAATTCAACACATAAATTCAACCATGAAAACACATGCTTTGCAGGTTTCAACAAAATCAAATAAATTTTAATAAAAGCATAGCAAACATAATACTTAGCTCCAAGAGAGTCAGGCTCGCTGAAGCTCCCGCCCCCCCTTCCTGCTCGCGCTTCCTGCATACCTGCGCCCCCCGCCTTCCTGCTTGCTCGTCCCCTCGCCCCCCCTCGTTCCTCGTGCATCCCCTTGCCCCCCCGCCTGCCTTCGCTTCTGCGCCCCCCCCCTCGCTACGCCGCCCGCCGCCCCTCCTACTGCCCCCCCGCCTGCCTTCGCTACTGCGCCCCCCTCCCTCGCTGCACTGCCCTCGCCCCTCCTCACCTTCGCGCCCCCCCTTCTTTCGCGCCCACCTCCCCTCTGCAACGCCCCGACCTCCCCCCTCCGCCAGCTCTTTCTCCACCTCTCCCCTCTTGCGCGCAGCTCCCACCCCCCCTAGGGCTTCTCCTTCGCCGCTTCACCCCCCTCCCTTTTCTTGCTGACTTCTGCCCCCAGGGGGGTTTTTCCTTTTTCTCTAGCCTTCGTCTTCCGCCTCTCAGTGTGCAGCTCGGTTCTTGCAGGATTTCCGCTTTCGCCTCGCCTTCGCCATAGCTTCAGACTCTGATGGAGGCTCCTCCCGCCCCGCCTCAGAGGGACTCATCAGCAGCCCCCTTGCCCGCCCCTGCTGAGGACACCCCCATCAGGCTTTCTCTTTTGCCAGAAGAGGAAGCGAGCCTCACCGCAGAGGTGGAACGCCTCCAGGCTCATTCCACATCTGCCGTATAGTCAGCACTCGCCCCAGCAGAGGGGAGATCCGGGATCTTCTCTAGGCCCGCCTTCTTGCAGATGTGGACAAGATCCTGAACGTACAGCTACTGGGCTGTGGACATTACCAGATCGAGTTCGAGACCGCCCAGAGCGTGGCCAAGGTCCTTGCCATGAGTCCCCTTGACATCAGGGGTGCTCGGGCTTTAACCCAGCATGGCTTTAACCCAGCAGCATGGCTTTAACCCAGTAGCGGCGGCTGAGCAGCAGGGAGAGCGCCTTTTTTATGTTACAATTTGCTTCCCTGGACTCCGTCGGGAGTATCTTCCGCTCCTCTCTAGGCTAGGAGCATTGGTGGGCTCGGTACTAGAGACTGGCCCCACAGCAGCTTCAGTGGTGGCCAGAACAGCTGGGCTACCATCGGTCAGAGTTTTGGTGTCTGACATCTCCTCCCTTCCTAAGGTCATTCAGCTACCTAGGATAGGGGGGATGGATTGATCAGAGAGTGGAGTTCTCAGGACTCCCGAACCAGTGCTTCATTTGCAGGCAGGTCGGTCATCTGGCCAAGGCCTGCCCTCGCAGGAGACCCCGACCCTCACCCCACAGCAGCAGGCCCCTGATGGCCCGCCCACAGATGCGGCTCGACAGGCTATCTCCGAGACACCTGCTCAGGCCACAGAGACCTCGGAGTGGCAGCTTGGACAGGGGCACCACCGAGGAGACAGCCACAGCAGCACGCCCAGAGACCGCTGCAGCAGCAGCCACAGTCTCAGCCTCACTGGGTTCCCGTGAGGAACAGCTTTGCTCCCCTCCAGGAGGAGACCCTTGCGGAGACGACTGAGGACCAAGAGATGGCAGCACCTCCTCCTTCACCCCCCCACCCCCATCCCCTCCCACCACCTCGCTTCCACCTTCGCCTCCTCCCGTCCCCGCTCCGGTTTCGGCAGCGGCTCCCTCTCCACCCCCCTCGCCCCCCCCTCCTCCCCCCCCACCCGCCTCACCTTCCAAGGAGGCCCTGGCAGTCCCCTGGCGTTCTCCTGCAGTCCGGAGGGCACTGAGCACCGACCTCGCTCGAGCACCACAGAGGAGGCCTACCATGCCGATTCGGGCTTCACGGATGTCATCTATCCGCAGTCCGCTGAGTCGCCTCGGCATTAGACAGCGCTCGGAGGCTTTTGATTATGCCTTCACACGGCTTTTTGGAGCAGAGGGCCCCCATGAGCCAGCACCCATCCGAGTTCATGTAGTGATACCTCCGGCCCGCGGGGAGGAGGCACTTGATTCAGCGGTGGCCTTCTCGTTTCCTCTATGTGGCCCTTGCGACTGGGAGTGGACTCTAGAGCTCGCTCTTAGCACTTTGAAGACTTAGGCAGTTGAGTTTTCTCATCATGTGAGCGATCTGGAGGTGACAGATGTGATAGGCCGACTATGGGAGTTGGCTCATTTTTTCTTGGATCCCGGGAGTGTGGATGCCTCAGGGATTCGTCATTTGGTCGCCATGGGCCACAGCCACCACCACTGGCGCCTGCTGATCCGTGATTCTTGCAGTACACCGGGTGGGCAGATTCGCAGCCGCTCGGATGGGGACTACTCTCCATCCAAGCCGCTTGCGGTACGGCTGAGACAGCATACACCTCAGCAGGTCATCCATG
Organism: Cibotium barometz; assembly: GCF_041138505.1. Taxonomy (NCBI): domain Eukaryota; kingdom Viridiplantae; phylum Streptophyta; class Polypodiopsida; order Cyatheales; family Cibotiaceae; genus Cibotium; species Cibotium barometz. Next base: position 36,227,832 of record NC_141065.1, read on the forward strand.
AGGATCATCTCATGGAATGTACAGGGCCTTGGCGGAGCACATTTTATACGCTATCGTGGTTGCTTGAGGCAGGAGCTTCAGAGATGCCTGGTTGGTGGCAGCATTGTTATTTTGATGATGCAGGAGCACCACTTGGGTGAGAGCAGGATCCGGAGATATGGTTCGGTGATGCCTGGTAGATGGGACACTTTTTGGTCTACAGGGTTTGGTCCTTTGGGTGGACAGGGAGGAGTATGCATGGTCATTGCAGATGTATGGCGGCAAGCCATTGTGGATCGAGGGATCATTGTGCCTGGTAGAGCACAGTATGTCATTCTGAGGTTGCATGATGAGCTATTGGGCGTGCTCAACGTCTATGCGCCCAATCATGCTAGTGCCAAAGTAGAGTTCTGGACCCATGTTACGGATCCATTGCCAGAGGCCGCACATTGGTGTGTCGGGGGAGACTTCAACATGCTTGAGGACCCGGTCGATAGGGTGGGAGGCAGTCATGTTACAGTGCATGGCACGGAGCTTGCAGCTTGGGACCGGTTTTGCATGTCAGGATCACTGATGCATGGCAGCATGGGGCCTTCTCCCGCTCTCTCAGGACAGTCTTAGTTTCTCTCGGTCGGATCGCCGGCAGGGAGGGACTAATCTATCACGGATTGATCGCTTTTATGTGGGCAACTGGTTAGGGGAGCGAGGGGGCTTCGTCGGTATTCTCGCTGGCACCTCATTTTCAGATCATGCGCCAGTTATCTTGACATTGGAGGAGAGGACACGGGAGCCCAGCTTGCAGTTGAGGATCCCAGAGAGGGTACTTACAGATCCCAGTCTCGCTGAGGACATTGAGAGGATCTGGCATGATAGTCAGTGCTCTGACCAGGATGCAGCAGGCCAGTGTGCCCAGGGACTCATTGAGCTTAGCTCTTTTCTGCACGCTGCAGCTTTGACACGACTGGGAGAGATTCGTGAGCAGGAGCATTGGCTGAGACGCAGCCTTACTTCGCTAGAGCGCCTTCAGGAGCAGCAGCCTGCATGTGAGTGGGTGGCGTCGCAGCTGAGCCAGGCACGCCAGGAGGTTAGAGAGGCAGAGGAGCAGAGACATGAGTTTTACTATCGTCGTCAGGCCTCTCAGTGGACGCAGCTTGGTGATAGAGTGACTTGGGAGTTTTTTGAGATCACTGGACCCCGCCATGCTCGAGCAGGAGTCCGTCAGCTTGGTAGACCGGATGGATCGGTAGCTACTGAGCCCGGGGAGATCAGAGACATTGCCACTGCATTCTATAGAGACCTACTTTCAGCGGAGCCTACCACACTGAGGATCGAGATGCTTGTAGACAGACTGTGTGGGACCATGTGCAGAGGAGGGTCACAGATCGTATGCGTACAGTTCTTGGTGCGTCTCTTTCAGAGATTGAGCTTGCCGAGGCCTTGAGGGTCCTGCCGCGACATAGTTGCCCAGGGGAGGACGGACTGACGTCGGCCTTTTTTATGCACTATTGGGACCTTTTGGGACCAGGCCTCCGCAGGGGCTTTCAGTATGTTTTGGACACTGGGGTGATGCCACAGAGCTTTTCATAGGGCTTGATCTTTCTTATCCCCAAGGGGGAGGGAGTATCAGATGATATTCGGCATTGGAGGCCTATTACGATCCTCAATACTGTCTACAAGGTCTTGGCAAAGGCCTTGAGTTTGAGGATCCAACCCTTCCTGGGAGAGTTGATTCATGCTACCCAGACAGGATTCGTCAAGAAACGCAGTATCCTTGACAATATCTTTACTTTCTGGGAGGCGACGGCCCGAGCTAGATTTCTTGGCGAGGACTTGGTCGTGATGCTTCTCGATTTTGAGAAGGCATACGATAGAGTTGATTGGGGTTTCTTAGAGGGCACTATGCTTCGCCTGGGCTTTGAGCCAGGATGGATCAGAGGGGTGGCGGCTTTGTATTCCACAGCTCGTAGCCAGGATGGATCAGAGGGGTGGCGGCTCTGTATTCCACAGCTCGTAGCCAGGTGTTGATTGCAGGAGGACGGGGGCCGAGTTTTGAGCTGACCAGATCAGTCCGTCAGGGGTGTCCCCTCGCCCCTTTTCTTTTTCTCTTCTTTGCGGAGGCTATGAGCATGTATTTGACAGCAGAGGAGGTTGGTTTAAGAGGACTCCAGCTCCCAGTCCGGGGGGAGGACTTGCTCGATGCTGAGTTTGCAGACGACACGGGCTTATTTTTGCATGGCCAAGAGGCCAATCTTCTTCGGGCAGAGCAGTCGCGCCAGGTTTTTAGTGCAGCTTCGGGAGCATTGATCAATTGGCGCAAAACAGTGGCCTTTTGGATCAGTAGTGCTCCCACTCCGGCATGGAGCCCGGACCCCGGTTTTAGATGGATTCCTCCTGGCAGCACAGCAGTGCGGTATTTGGGATGTCAGATTGGACTAGATTTGTCACCTGAGCAGCAGATTGCCCCGCTTCTTCTGAGCATTCGGAAGAAGCTTTTGTATTGGAGTATAGCTCGACTATCCTTGGCTGAGAAGGTGGTGGTGGCAAATCAGGTGCTGTTAGCGACCATGTGGTACATTACGTCTTGCTGGATCTTCTCGAGCTCTTGCATCAGCCAGGTACAGAGGCTGATCAGGAACTTTCTTTGGTCTGGGCGGGACGGTCAGCCAGCCCGGGCAAAGGTTGCGTGGGCAGTTATTACACTTCCGCTGGCTCAGGGAGACTTTGGCATTATAGATCCAGTCGATCAGAGTAGAGCCTTATTGGGGAAGCTTATTGTTCGGGGGCTGCTTCCAGGCGCCGAGCCTTGGAAAGAGCTTCTCTTGCAGCTGCTGCAGGCTCGGGCTCCCCCAGTAGGGGGTACTTGGGCACCAGAGATTCACAGGATCTTCATAGAGATGAGGAGGACAGGCCTCAGTAGAGGATGGGAGGACAGATTTGCTTTGAGCATCCTGAGAGCTTGGGAGCTGCTGAGACCGGGGCTCTCTTAGCGACCTCCTTCTTGTGTTGAGGAGCGGGCCAGACAGCCGCTCATCTGGAGCCCAGCGGTTCGCACAGAGCAGGGTCATATGCTGGGTTCTCGGCCTCGTCTAGCTTGGGGTCCTTTAGCGGCAGGCCCAGCACGTAGTTTTGGAGACTGGCAGGCCTTTTGCAGTCTCCCAGAGGAGATCCAGGTGGAGAGGCTGAGTCACTTCAGAGGGGGGTTGATTATGAGGGATGATATTCAAGAGGCACTCATAGAGGAGCGGTTCACGCCTTTCGAGCTAGTGGCCCCACGGTGGATGGGAGCCTTTACACAGTTGGAGATCCTCATTGCTGTCAGAGCTTGCACTGAGGATGGCAGATGCCTCTACTATGAGATTCAGGATGAGGGCAGACTTCAGAGAGTGGAGGTGGAGTCGCCTTTGGTTGCAGAGTGCACCTTTCAGAGGATACGGGTAGTGGCCGCCGCTTCTCGGAAGTGGCATATTGACCCCGACCCTGCTGATGTGCTCCCGGATTGGCGCATATGGGCATATGCAGCACGCCCCTTGGCCCGGCTACAGTGGGACCCTGGGGAGTACGAGTGGCATGATCCTTATGCATCCCTTGAGGCCACAGAGATCACCTTTTTCCAGTATACTGTTCGGCTGGGGTGGCATATTTTGGCGGTGAGGAGGATGGTCTCTCCAGCTGCAGCGGGGCATTGGCGGCTACAAGGACTCTCACAAGAGTTCTTGGAGGATTTTTGGGCTCGGCTCTAGTCGACAGGCCCGCAGGATCTCGACTTTCCAGTGGCTGGTCGCCCACAGGGGCTCAGCAGTTGGCACCTGGCTTGTTTATAGCGGTCTTCCGGTGGCCTGCGTCCGATGCGGCCACCCTATGGAGACACAGAGACATTGCCTTTGGGATTGCCCTCAGGCGGCAGCAGATTTGGCTGCGGCGGATGCTGCGTATTCTGGCCCCCCTCTCTCCAGAGGGTATGTTTACGTGGGGTGCCGCTGCTTGGTTGACTTTGTCAGGGCCTGCTATGGGCTATGAGATGGAGCAGGACAGTCAAGCCATCAGATTCATTAGGGGCCAGCCTCGCCTGGTTCCGGCACCGGATTTCTCGTCCACCAGCTGGACACAGGAGAGGGATTTACGATGGGAGCTCCTCAGCAGCCTCACCATCTGGTTCACTTGGAGGGCCCGGTGTTTCACGGGCTTTGAGGGGAGACTGGAGCCACCAGCAGAGACTATACGGGGGATTTGGCAGGAGTTGATCCACACCTTGCGAGGACACTATGACCGCATCCGCCGGGGCGACTCGGCTGAGGCAATCTTGTGGCGCCAGGCCTTTCACACCACCTGGCGCGCAGCGGCCCCTTCTACACCTTACACACGGGATCCCCCCGTTGGCATTACAGGCCACCTGTTTGGCTTCCCCCCCCATTGTATGATCTAGCCCCTCAGTCCTTTGTACTGATGCTTGTATTTTGCAGCACCTAGGGAGAGTCTCTCGGGCTGCCTTGCTGTATTCACTGCTCTTTTTCTCTTATGAACAGGAGAGATCTTTTGTAGCCCTACGGGCGTTTTTATATAACTAATGAAAGGATCTTTCTCGGAAAAAAAAATACTTATCCTTCAACAAGAGGTGGTTCCTCATAAATTGGGTGAGAAGGAAGTGTTCCTCGAAAGGGTTTCAAGAGATGAATATGGAAAGAGTTGTGGATATTCCAATTAGATGGCAACTCTAGTCTATAGGCCACATCATTAATCTTTTCAATAATTTTAAATGGTCCATAGTATCTAGGTGCAAGTTTAACTGCAGGGAATTTTTCCACACTCTTCAATCGTCTCTTCTTCTCAATTCTCAAAAGTACATAATCACCTTCTTGGAATGAAAAATCTTTACGCTTCCTATTTGCTTGAAATGTATACTTCTCTTGAGCTCTTGCAATATAATCACGCACTTCAGATAAAATGCGATCAAAGTCTTGAGTATATTGGTCAGCAGCTTCAATCTTATGGGAGAGTCTAGTAGCCGGAATAGGCAAAGCTCTACCATAGATAATCTCAAATGGTGCTCGACCAGTAGCAGAATGAGGAGTATTATTATAAGCAAATTGGAGTATATGTATGTACTTATCCCATGAACTAGGTTGCTGGGAAACATAGGCTCTAAGCATATCCAAGATAGTGCTATTTGTGACTTCGGTCTATCCATTTGATTCAGGATGAAAAGCCGTAGAAAAATCTAACTTAGTGCCTAAGTTTGAGAAAAGAGCAATCCAAAAGTGACTACAAAATTTGGAATCTCTATCAGAAACTATCACTTTGGGCATGTAACAATTTAAAGTTAATATACATTACAATACATTAGAGTTATAAATGAATCATTTGTGCATGCTTAGATAAAAATCAATTTATGAGTACGATGTACCTAAGAACTCTGTATATCCCAAAAAATCATGCATAGCCCACATAAAGATATTCTTGACAACATTGTGACATGAAATTAGATGAGAAACATCATGCATCCTTATGTGTCTCCATAATTGCTCAAGCTTATCTGAAAGATCCCTACCCCCTCCGCGCAATGAAATCCGGCGTACTAGCAGCAGAAGTAGCACTTCTTGCGTAGGGCTCTTGCATAGGGTAGAGCCTCTCACTCGGGGCCTCACCCACCACGGATATCCGGACAAGAGACTAATCCCTCGGTTCTTCCAAAAACCAAACCCTGAAAAACTTCCCTCGCCCCCAGAAAGCACGGGCGATTCCTCCAGGATATTTTTATTCTAACGTAGTCAAGAGCCTTATCTAACCAACTTGATCCGACCGAACCCGCAAGTCACTTGGATCATAGAGACTAACGCTTTTTTCCTCATCGAGAGGCACAACCATTGATTCTTTTCCATAGAACAAAGACTATCCGGGATTTACTTCATCTATCATACCATAACAGAATTGAGTCTCATTTTAGGGATTCATCAGTCCACCATCCAGTCCCTTGGGTCAGCGAACCGCCCAACCACTGTAATGATAGGATCCATTCAGGAATTTGGTTATGTTTTGCCCTGAGTACCCGGGAAAAGAGTTCCCAAGCCCCCTAGCCGGTGCTTCAAGCAAACTTCAAGATAGTCACACCACTTACACACCCAATATGAAATTGCTTGTTTCATAGATTCACCTGTCTTTAAAACAATCTTTTAATGAAATGATAGTATCATTGATCATAATCCTCCAAAATATCCCGGTTACGTTCTAATTTCCAATCATTCCTTCATCGGTGTACCTATGGCATCATTGGCAACCAGAACACTCACCACCTGTCCACTCAATGGCCTTTTTTAGAGTTCTTAGCTCATAGTACCCGGAAATATATTCACTTATAAAAATCCAGATGGACTCTCCGCCATTGAAGATCAGCAAGATCAACAAACAGATCCATATAAAAGAGCCATGGACTCATTCATTGAGGACCAGCAGGACAATCAACCAAATCCATGCCCGAGTTCAAAAAACAACTCTAACTCATTCTCATCCATTTACATCACATCACATCCTTTCACATACCATCACATCTCATCACATTCACATCCACATCCATTTATATCACATCACATCCCATCCACATCCACATCCATTTACATCACATCACATCCCATCCACATCTCTTCACATCCACATCCACATCCATTTACATCACATCACATCCCATCCACATCTCTTCACATTCACCTCCATTTACATCACATTCTCATCTTATCACATCCACTCATATCTTATCACATCCATTCACATCTTATCACATCCACTTTATAGCTTATCACACCCATTCACATCTTATCACATCCATTCACATCTTATCACATCCACACACATCTTATCACATCCACTCACATCTTATCACATCCATTCACATCTTATTCACATCGTAATCACATTTAGTAGCTTTTTCTACTTCGATACCGATGATGGGACTTTTTCTAAATTTCTGCCAATTGTTTGGCCTAGTTAAAGGTACTTTGTCTCGACGGATATTTTCATATTGTTTCTAAAATTTCTCAAGTGAAATATATTCAATATTCTTATTTTGAGTAAAAGATTCATGGGATTTACAAAAATCAATTCTACCCATATTTTCCAATAAAATTAATAATGCTCAAAATTTCACTTTTGATAAATACTCATAATTTGAATTTTGCTAGAAATTTCTCTTTTTCCATTTAATTTCTTGGATATCAAATATCATGGGAATTCCTCTTTTTTCATTTAAATGATTTAATTCCAAATGTCATGGGAATTCCTCTTTTATCATAAAATAAATTTATCTAAAATTTCTCTTTTCTTTAATAAAAATATCCATTATTTCAAATATGCCAAGAATTTCACTTTTACCATTTAAATGATTGAATTCCAATTATCATGGGAATTCCTCTTTTATCATTTAGATTTTCTCATGCATAAAATAAATTTATCTAAATTTCCTCTTTAAATTAAATAAAAATATTTATTAATTTAATATACCAAAATTTCTCTTTTTCCATTTAATTACATGGATCTCCATTATCATGGGAATTACTCCTTTTGCATAAAAATAAAAATACCAAAAATTTCTCTTTTCTTTAATTAATTATTTATGCATAAATACTAAAAATTAGTTTCCCATGAATTTGATGAAAATCATTCTTTTAGCATAGGATGTCCAATCCTAGAATATGGTAGGAAGTCCTCTTTTCACATTATGCATAAAAATGAGCTATGTATTAATTTCTAGAAAGAATAAGACTTTGTAATACAATTATGATAGAAGAACTATCTTTGAACTTGAATCCAATTTATGGAATCAAATCATAAATTTACCTTAATTTTATTAACATAAAAGCATAAAAACTATTTTCTTAACCTCTAGCTTAACAAGCTTAGAGATTGATTTTGAATTAAGAATTTATCAATGAGAAGCATTCATTTGCTTAAGAAATAGTCATAGGAATGACGATTCTTTTGGGAGAGAGAGATATACATAAAAAGCATCCTAATTAAGCATAAAGATTGACTTTTTTGTGATTAATCATTAGAATTCTTATAGAAAGCTTGATTTGCATTGAAAACAATTAATTTGCAACTTCTCAAGCTTGAGAGGGGTTGAGAAGTGAAATCTTTTCAGAATATTAATGAAAACCATGAAATTACTTCTTACCTCTAGATTTGGCTTGCTTCTTTATCTTAGACGGAAGCCCCCAACCAATCAATTGGTTTAGTATGTTGAGAAGAAAGCTCCAAGGATTGTTGAAGAGAGAAAGAAGCTCCAATCTCTCCAAAAGTAGAGGATTTTAAAGGGATAATAGAAAATATCATTATTTTAATGTAATACTGGCATGGTATAGTTCACAGATTTTTTTACAAAAGACTAAGGATCTATTTATAGGTGAGGGAGGTGACTAACCAAGTCCAACTAGGTTCTAGAAATTTCGAGGTTCAGTTTGACTCAATTTGGACAAGATTTGGATCAGTTTGGCTCCCTTTTTTATTTGGTTTGATCCAGGAGAGAGGAGAGAGAAAAATATCATAATGTTTTTGAATTTAAAACTCATCCGCATGTGTGAATTAGGCACCTACCTCAAGAGTCCTCCTCTCCTTACCAAGGTGTCAAAAATGCATCATTATTCTAAAATATCTCATTTTTTTAGTAATATCTCATAGTTTTTAACTAATAAACCTCGTACTCAGTCAACTCTTCATCTTATGTGAGCATTTACTCATTTTTCGGTATTTTCTTTTATTCTTTGGATTTATCTCATCCCAACACTTGGATTAATCCAATTGGCCCATTGAAACCTTAATTGGACCATAATCTAATTTTTTTTGAAAATATAGACCCTTAGGCTAAGGTCCTTTATACGCATTTTCTGTTAGTCCCAAATGCACATTGGAAAGTTCTTTTTGAATTTCTGTTGTAGGGGAATCCATTTTAGACACTAGGAGGATTTTTATATCCAAAGATATCTTAATTTAGGATTATCTCTCTCTAGACTTTTTCTCTCTCTAGGCCAAAACAGGGTAAAACAAGATATTTCTTCTATTTCAGAGAGGGGAATAATTACAAGAACAGAAGGGGAGGTTTTTACACCTTTACACCTCAAAAGCTGGAGGGAGGAATCTTACATCCTACCCCACTTAAAAAACGTGAGATGTCTATAATCTCCTTCATCTTCTTCTTCTTCAATCCCTTCCAGCATTACTGCCTTGGAAGTGGACGATCGATTTGGGAACATCGCTCTTTGACCTCCCCTATTCTGAGGTGGAGGTCTTGCTTTACTTTGGATTGAAGCTGAGGGTCTACCTCTGTGATCTCCCTGATTTTGACGGAAAGGAGCCTGATTACTCTAGAAGGAAGGAGCTGGAGTCTGGAATCTTGGTCCATGATTTCCCCGCCCTAAAAACCTTGATCCAAAAGGAGTTGGGCAATCCATACTGCGATGTCCAAATCCTTGACAGTTATAGCATTTCACTTCTTTGTTCAAGGGTGGATCTTTCCAAGTTGAATTCCAGGGGATTGAGTTCAGAGAAAAGGACCTTTCTTCCATTCTGGAACTTTCCATATCTTGAGCTTGACCTTGTTGTCTCTTAGGCTATGGAAAGTCGGAATCACCTTCTGGAGCTAGAAATCTTTTGAAAGATGATGGTGCTGGCTTTGGCGAGACCTTGACATCAAAGGATTTGGCGAAATCCTTTGCCATCCGCACTGCTTCGGCCATGGAAACTGGCTTGGCATTCTTCACTAGGATATTCAAAGGTTCGTTCAGTCCCCCCGAATGAATTTGGCCTGTTCTTCATCCAGCGGGGCGGTCGTGAGTATTTGAGTAGGAGAGCGAACATTTGGTGATACACTTCAATAGTTCTTCTCTCCTAGGTTAACTCTAAGAATTTGTTCATCTTGGTTTCCTAAAAGCTGGGAGGACAAAATCTCTTCCTTAGGTAAATTTTGAGATCATTCCATGTCTGGGTGTCGAGATCCAGACGGTTTGTCTTGCAGTGATTTCTCCATGCCACTCTTGCTATTTCTACTATCTTCAGTCTTGCAAGAGCCATTTTACTCTTCTCATTGTACCCGGTGACATCAAAGTATTCTTCCATTGCTTCGATCCACTTCTCCACAGCCTTGCCCAAGTTTTCCCCTTCACCCTTGAAAGGTCCAAGCTGCGATCTATGAAGAGTTTTACGAATATCCAAGTCGAGCTCTTCCTCATCAAGTTGGGGGTTATCATTCCTACCACGACGACCTCGATCCATGATCCTATCAATACAAAAATTCTTGTTAAGTCCCCTTTATTTATAATTCAAATCCGACTTTAGATCCAAGTGATTCTGGGGTTCTTTAGATTGGTGAGCCCCCCACAAAATCATGGGATAAAGATCTCTTCTAACAATCATTATCAGAGAATAATTCATTCATATTCTTAACACAATAATGGTCCATCAGACCAAAAATTCTATCTGATCATTCCTCCAGGGGAATTTCAGTTATGCAGGTTTTCAATTTGTCATCCCTTAATTAGATCCATTGGATCAAGGGTTAACAGCAGCAATCTGTTAGCACAATCCACTAATCTCACAGTGATTTGCTAAAGTCATAATCGTCATTCGAGTTACAAATATCATCACTGGGATTTGTCCCATCCATCCTAATTGTGGCTTTGTTCAACTTATCTCCTTTCAACCAGAATTCAAGAATCATCATCTTTCAATCAGAATCCTTGAAATCAACTCATCAATTCTCAACTAGAATTCTAAAATCATAACAACCAGCATTCGAATTCATCATTTGGATAGCATTTTTGCATATAATTTCAAGGTCCTAGATAAACTCGTATATATTGTCAATAAAGAGCTGCAGTTATATCCACAGTATGTACGGGTAGTCACAGTCCTTGGAATTATAAGGAAAATTCCATCATATCTAGGCCTCAAGCAAGTCAAGGATTCCATACAATTGCGGTACTTCCATCTAAAGACCCAATTACCAATTTATGAATTTTTATTTTGAATATCAATTTGTATGAATTTCATCACACAATTATAATCTTTTACTGGTACTTCATAAATTTTTGGCATTTCTTGCTTCTCCGTTGATCCACTTTAGCCAAATTCGCTCTAATATACCAGCTGAAAGATCCCTGACCCCTCCGCACAACGAAACAAGGGTGCTAGCAGTGGAAGTATTCTTCCATTGCTTCGATCCACTTCTCCACAGCCTTGCCCAAGTTTTCCCCTTCACCCTTGAAAGGTCCAGGCTGCGATCTATGAAGAGTTTTACGAACTGTATCCAAGTCGAGCTCTTCCTCATCAAGTTGGGGGTTATCATTCCTACCACGATGACCTCGATCCATGATCCTATCAATACAAAAATTCTTGTTAAGTCCCCTTTACTTAAAATTCAAATCTGACTTTAGATCCAACTAATTCTGGGGTTCTTTAGATTGGTGAGCCCCCCACAGAATCATGGGATAAAGATCCCTTCTAACAAAAGAACATACAGAACTCATTATTAGAGAATAATTCATTCATATTCTTAACATAGAAATGGTTCATCAGACCGAAGATTCCATCTGATCATTCCTCCACAAGAATCTCAGTTATGCAGGTTTTCAATTTGTCATCCCTTAATTAGATCCATTGGGTCAAGGGTTAACAACAGCAATCTGTTAGCACAATCCACTAATCTCATAGTGATTTGCTAATGTCATAATCATCATTCGAGTTACCAATATCATCACTGGGATTTGTCTCATCCATCCTCATTGTGGCTTTGTTCAACTTATCTCCTTTCAACCAAAATTGAGGAATCATCATCTTTCAATCTGAATCCAAATCAACTCATCAATTCTCAACAAGAGTTCTAAAATCATAACAACCAGCATTCGAATTCATCATTTGGATAGCATTTTCCTCATTGTGGCTTTGTTCAACTTATCTCCTTTCAACCAAAATTCAGGAACCATCATCTCTCAATCAGAATCCAAATCAACTCATCAATTCTCAACCAGAATTCTAAAATCATAACAACCAGCATTCGAATTCATCATTTGGATAGCATTTTTGCTTATAATTTCAAGGTCCTAGATAAACTCGTATATATTGTCAATAAAGAGCTGCAGTTATACCCACAGTATATACGGGTAGTCATAGTCCTTGGAATTATAAGGAAAATACCATCATATCTAGGCCTCAAGCAAGTCAAGGATTCCATACAATTGCGGTACTTCCATCTGAAGACCCAATTACCAATTTATGAATTTTTATTTTGAATATCAATTTGTATGAATTTCATCACACAATTACAATCTTTTACTGGTACTTCATAAATTTTTGACATTTCTTACTTCTCCGTTGATCCACTTTAGCCAAATTCGCTCTAATATACCAGCTGAAAGATCCCTGACCCCTCCGCACAATGAAACAAGGGTGCTAGCAGTGGAAGTAGAACTTCTTGTGCAGGGTAGAGCCTCTCACTTGGGGCCTTGTAGGATATCCGGACAAGAGACTAATCCCTTGGTTCTTCCAAAAACCAAACCTGGAAAAACTTTCCTTGCCCAAAAAGCACGGGCGATTCCTCGAGGATATTTTTATTCTAACGTATTCAAGAGCCTTATCTAACAAAACTAATCCGACCGAACCTGTAAGTCACATGATCGGATCAAGGAAGAGACTTGCACTTGGATCATAGAGACCATCACATTTTTCCTCATCGTCGAGAGGCATAGCCGTTGATCCTTTTCCATAGAACAAAGACTATCCGGGATTTACTTCATCTATCATACCATAACATAATTGAGTCTCATTTTAGGAATCCATCAGTCGAGCCTAGCCCCATCCAGTCCCATGGGTTAGCTAACCGCCCAACCACTGTAATGATAGGATCCATTTAGGAATTTGGTTATGTTGTGTCCCGGGTACCAGGAAAAAGAGTTCCCAGGCCCCCTAGCCGGCGCTTCAAGCAAACTTCAAGATAGTCACACCACTTACACACCCAATATGAAATTGCCTGTTTCATAGATTCAGTTGTCTTTAAAACAATCTTTTGATGAAAGAATAGTATCATTGATCATAATCTTGCAAAATATCTAGGTTGAATTCTAATTTCCAATCATTCCTTTATCGGTGTACCTATGGCATCATTGGTAACCAGAACGCTCACCACCTGTCCACTCAGGGGCCTTTTCCATAGTTCCTAGCTCATAGTACCTGGAAATATATTCACTTATAAAAATCTAGATGGACTCTCCGTTGAAGATCAGTAAGATCAACCAACAGATCCATATAAAAGAGCCATGGACTCATCTGTTGAGGACCAGCAACAACAAGGATAATCAACCAGATCCATGCTCGAGTTTAGAAAACATCTCTAACTCCTTGTTCCATTTTCTTCCTCGATGCACGTGTGGGTATCTTCGGTGACCCAAAGCCCGAGCACCATATGGTCAGCACCCTCTAGGCTCCTTCGCAGGTCACCTAGCGCTTCACTCATAGGCCACTTCCTTGGTCCCTCATCCACCATATCGAAAGCTCACCATTTAAATCAAACCGAGGTTGGTCAAGACCTCGGTCGACCTTGCTACGCAAGACGTCCTCCGTTGACTCTCCGTCAGCTGTTGCAACTTTATCACTTAGGGCTCCATGACCTCATTCACAAGATGGTCAAAATGCTTCCCTAGCATTCTTGACATAAAACAATCATTTAAAAACAGGTCTCATAAATACAGTTTCTAACAAACTCTCATCTTTCCACATTGTTCCACATCATTTCTCATTATTCCACATTCTCCTACATCAATTCACATTGCTTAATCCACATCCAATCATATGTATTCCCATCGTCCTTCATCCATTCTCATCTAGTAACTTTATATTACATCTCATCTAGTCACTTTATATTACATCTCATCTAGTCACATCATATTACATCTCATCACATCTCATCCATTCAACATCTACCCATATCCATATCACATCCATTCACATTGCATCTCATCCATTCACATCTATCCCGATTCACATCACATCCATTCGCAGCATATCTCATCCATTCACATCACATCCATTTGCATCATATCTCATCCATTCACATCCATCCTTATTCACATCACATCTCATCCATTCACATCTATCCCGATTCACATCACATTCATTTCACATCACATCACATCTCATCTCATCCATTCACATCTATTTACATCACATCACATTGACATCCATTCACATCACATCACATTGTATCCATTAACATTTTATCGCATCCATTCACATCCATCTCATTCATTATTACATCCACATCACATCACATACATCCCATCCACATTACATCACGTCCATATCTCATTCTCATCCATTTACATGACATCACATTATTTCACATATCATCACATCTCAATCTCATCTCATCACATTCACATCCACATCCATTAACATCACATCACACCCCATCCACATCTCTTCACATCCACATCCACATCCATTTACATCACATCACATCCCATCCACATCTCTTCACATCAGATCCCATCCACATCTCTTCACATCCACATCCATTTACATCACATCAGATCCCATCCACATCTCTTCACATCCACATCCATTTACATCACATCACATCCCATCCACATCTCTTCACATCCACCTCCATTTACATCACATTCTCATCTTATCACATCCACTCACATCTTATCACATCCACACACATCTTATCACATCCACTCACATCTTCACATCGTAATCACATTTAGTAGCTTTTTCTACTTCGATACCAATGATGGGACTTTTTCTAAATTTTTGCCAATCGCTTGGCCTGGTTAAAGGTACTTTTTATCGACGGATATTTTCATATTCTTTCTCAAATTTTTCAAGTGAAATATATTCAATATTCTTCTTTTGAGTAAAAGTTTCATGGGATTTACAAAAATCAATTCTACCCATATTTCCCAATAAAATTAATAATGATCAAAATTCCACTTTTGATAAATACTCATAATTTGAATTATGCTAAAAATTCCTCTTTTTCCATTTAATTTCTTGGATCTCAAATATCATCGAAATTCCTCTTTTTGCATTAAAATGATTGAATTCCTCTTTTTGCATTTAAATGATTGAATTCCAAATGTCATGGGAATTCCTCTTTTATCATAAAATAAATTTATGTAAAATTTTTCTTTTCTTTAATATCCATTATTTCAAATATGCCAAGAATTTTACTTTTACCATTTAAATGATTGAATTCCAATTATCACTAGAATTTCTCTTTTATCATTTAAGTTTTCTCATGCATAAAATAAATTTATCTAAATTTTCTCTTTAAATTAAATAAAAATATTTATTATTTTAATATACCAAAATTTCTCTTTTTTCATTTAATTACATGGATCTCCATTATCATGGGAATTCCTCTCTTTACATTAAAAAAAACCAAAAATTTCTCTTTTCTTTAATTAATTATTTATGCATAAATACTAAAAATTAGTTTCCCATGAATTTGATGAAAATTATTCTTTTAGCATAGGATGTCCAATCCTAGAATATTGTAGGAAGTCCTCTTTTCACATTATGCATAAAAATGAGCTATGTATTAATATTTAAAAATTTTGCCATAGCATTGTTGCTATTACTGATAATTTTTAATATTTCTAGAAATAATAAAACTTTGTAATACAAATATGATAGAAGAACTATCTTTGAACTTAAATCCAATTTATGGAATCAAATGAAAATTCTTACCATAATTTTATTAACATAAAAGCATAAAAACTATTTTCTTAACCTCTAGCTTAACAAGCTTAGAGAATGATTTTGAATTAAGAATTTATCAATGAGAAGCATTCATTTGCTTAAGAATTAGTCATAGGAATGATTGTTCAAAAAGAATCCTAATTAAGCATAAACATTAACTTTTTTGTGATTAATTTTTAGAAGTCTTATAGAAAGCTTGATTTGCATTGAAAACAATTAATTTGAAACTTCTCAAGCTTGAGAGGGGTTGAAAAGTGAAATCTTTTGAGAATATTAATGAAAACCATGAAATTACTTCTTACCTCTAGATTTGGCTTGCTTCTTTATCTTAGAAGGAAGCCCCCAACCAATCAATTGGTTTAGTAATGAAAACCATGAAATTACTTCTTACCTCTAGATTTGGCTTGCTTCTTTATCTTAGAAGGAAGCCCCCAACCAATCAATTGGTTTAGTATGTTGAGAAGAAAGCTCCAAGGATTTTTGAAGAGAGAGAGAAGCTCCAATCTCTCCAAAAGTAGAGGATTTTTAAGGGATAATAGAAAATATCATTATTTTAATGTAATACTGGCATGGTATAGCTCACAGATTTTTTAACAAAAGGCTAAGGATCTATTTATAGGTGAGGGAAGCGACTAACCAAGTCCAACTAGGTTCTATAATTTTTGAGGTTCAGTTTGACTCAATTTGGACAAGATTTGGATCAGTTTGGCTCCCTTTTTTATTTGGTTTGATCCAGGAGAGAGGAGAGATAAAAATATCATAATGTTTTTGAATTTAAAACTCATCCACATGTGTGAATTAGGCGCCTAGCATCATTATTCCAAAATATCTCATTTTTTTAGTAATATCTCATAGTTTTTAACTAATAAACCTTGTACTCAGTCAACTCTTCATCTTATGTGTGCATTTACTCATTTTTGGGTATTTTCTTTTATTCTTTGGATTGATCTCATCCCAACACTTGGATTAATCCAATTGGCCCATTGGAACCTTAATTGGACCATAATTCAATTTTTTTTTGAAAATGTAGACCCTTAGGCTAAGGTCCTTTATACACATTTTCAATTAATTTCCATTGCACATTGGAAAGTTCTTTTTGAATTTCTGTTTTAAGGGAATCCATTTTAGACACTAGGAGGATTTTTATATCCAAAGATATCTTGATTTAGGATTATCTCTCTCTAGACTTTTTCTCTCTCTAGGCCAAAAACAGGGTAAAACAAGATATTTTTTCTATTTTACAGAGGGGAATAATTAGAGGAACAGAAGGGGAGTTTTTTACACTTTTACACCTCAAAAGCTGGAGGGAGGAATCTTACATCCTACCCCACTTAAAAAACGTGAGATGTCCTCATCTCGCAGGTGGAGTATAATCTCCTTCATCTTCTTCTTCTTCAATCGCTTCCATTGTCACTGCCTTGGAAGTGGACGACCAGTTTGGGAACATCGCTCTTTGACATTCCATATTCTGAGGTGGAGGTCTTGCTTTACTTTGGATTGAAACTGAGGGTTGGTTAGAGGGTCTACCTTTGGCATCTCCCTGATTTTGACAGAAAGGAACCTGATTACTCTAGAAGGAAGGAGCTGGAGTCTAGAATCTTGGTCCATGATTTCCCTGCCCCGAAAACCTTGATCCAAAAGGAGTTGGGAAATCCATACTATGATATCCAAATCCTTGACAGCTATAGCATTTCACTTCTTTGTTCAAGCGTGGAACTTCTAAAGTTGAATTCTAGGGGATTGAGTTCTGAGAAAAGGACCTTTCTTCCATTCTGGAACTTTCCATATCCTGAGCTTGACCTTGTTGTCTCTTAGGCGGTGGAAAGTTGGAATCACCTTCTGGAGCTAGAAATCTTTTGAAAGATGATGGTGCTGGCTTTGGCGAGACCTTGACATCAAAGGATTTGGTGAAATCCTTCGCCATCCGCACTGCTTCGGCCATGGAAACTGGCTTGGCATTCTTCATTAGGATATTCAAAGGTTTGTTCAGTCCCCTCGAATGAACCTAGCCATCAGTTGTTCTTCATCCAGCAGTGGCGAGTATCTGAGGAGGAGAGTGAACGTTTGGTGATACACTTCAATAGTTCTGCTCTCCTAGGTTAACTCTAAGAATTTGTTCATCTTGGTTTCCTAAAAGCCGAGAGGACAGAATCTCTTCCTTAATAGGTAAATTTTGAGATCATTCCATGTGGGTGTCCAGATACAGACGGTTTGTCTTGCAGTGATTTCTCCATGCCACTCTTGCTATTTCTACTATCTTCAGTCTTGCAAGAGCCATTTTACTCTTCTCATTGTACTCGATGACATCAAAGTATTCTTCCATTGCTTCGATCCACTTCTCCACAGCCTTACCCATGTTTTTCCCTTCACCCTTGAAAGGTCCAGGCTGCAATCTATGAAGAGTTTTACGAGCATCCAAGTCGAGCTCTTCCTCATCAAGTTGGGGGTTATCATTCCTACCACGACGACCTTGATCCATGATCCTATCAATACAAAAATTCTTGTTAAGTCCCCTTTATTTATAATTCAAATCTGACTTTAGATCCAAATGATTCTAGGGTTCTTCAGATTGGTGGGCCCCCCACAAAATCATGGGATAAAGATCCCTTCTAACAGAACAACATACAGAACTCATCATTATAGAATACTTTATTCATATTCTTAACACAGTAATGGTCCATCTGATCATTCCTCCACGGGAATTTCAGTTATGCAGGTTTTCAATTTGTCATCCCTTAATTAGATCCATTGGGTCAAGGATTAACAACAGAAATTTGTTAGCACAATCCACTAATCTCATAGTGATTTGCTAAAGTCATAATCGTCATTCGAGTTACCAATATCATCAAATCACTAGGATTCGTCCCATCCATCCTCATTGTGGCTTTGTTCAACTTTCAAGCAGAATTCAGGAATCATCAGAATCCAAATCAACTCATCAATTCTCAACGAGAATTCTAAAATCATAAACAACCAGCATTCAAATTCATCATTTGGATAGCATTTTTGCTTATAATTTCAAGGTCCTAGATTTACTCGTATATATTGTCAGTAAAGAGCTGTAGTTATACCCAAAGTATATACGTGTAGTCATGGTCCTTGGAATTATAAGGTAAATACCATCATATCTAGGCCTCAAGCAAGTCAGGGATTCCATACAATTGTGGTACTTCCATCTGAAGACCCAATTACCAATTTATGAATTTTTAATATCAATTTGTATGAATTTCATCACACAATTACAATCTTTTATAGGTACTTCATAAATTTTTGACATTTCTTGCTTCTCCCTTGATCCACTTTAGCCAAATTTGCTCTGATACCAGCTGAAAGATCCCTAACTCCTCTGCACAACGAAATCGGGGGTGGTAGCAACAGTGGAAGTAGCACTTCTTGCACAAGGTAGAGCCTCTCACTTGGGGCCTCCTCGGATATCCGGACAAGAGACTAATCCCTTGGTTCTTCAGAAAATCGAACCTGGAAAAACTTCCCTCGCCCAGAAAGCACGGGCGATTCCTCCAAGATAGTTTTATTCTAATCTAGTCAAGAGCCTTATCTAACAAAACTAATCGAACCGAACCCGTAAGTCACATGATCAGATCAAGGAAGAGACTTGCACTTGGATCATAGAGACCATCACATTTTTCCTCATCGAGAGGCATAGCCGTTGATTCCATAAAACAAAGACTATCCGGGATTTACTTCATCTATCATACCATAACAGAATTGAGTCTCATTTTAGGGATCCATCAGTCGAGCATAGCCCCATCTAGTCCCATGGGTTAGCCAACTGCCCAACCACTGTAATGATAGGATCCATTTAGGAATTTTGTTATGTTTTGCCCCAGGTACCAAGGAAAAAGAGTTTCCAAGCCCCCTAGTCGGCACTTCAAGCAAACTTCAAGATAGTCACACCACTTACACACCCAATATAAAATTGCCTGTTTCATAGATTTAGTTGTCTTTAAAACAATCTTTTGATGAAACCTTAGTATCATTGATCATAATCCTGCAAAATATCCAGGTTGAATTCTAATTTTCAATCATTCCTTTATCGGTGTACCTATGGCATCATTGGCAACCATAACGCTCACCACCTGTCCATTCAGGGGCCTTTTCGATAGTTCCTAGCTCATAGTACCCAGAAATATATTCACTTATAAAAATCTAGATGGACTCTCCGTTGAAGATCAGCAAGATCAACCAACACATCCATATAAAAGTGCCATGGACTCATCCATTGAGGACCAGCAACAAGGACAATCAACCAGATCCATGCCCGAGTTCAGAAAACATCTCTAACTCCTTGTTCCATTTTCTTCCTCTATGCACGTGTGGGTATCTTCGGCGACATCTACCATACCGAAAGCTCACCATTTAAATCGAACCGAGGACGTCTTGCCACGCAAGATGTCCTCCGATGACTCTTCGTCAGATGTTGCAACTTTATCACTTAGGTCTCCATGACCTCATTCACAAGATGGTCAAAATGCTTCCCTAGCATTCTTGACATAAAACAGTCATTTAAAAACAAGTCTCATAAATACAGTTTCTAACGAACTCTCACCACATCTATCCCGATTCACATCACATCCATTTCACATCACATCACATTTATTCACATCACATCTCATCCATTCACATCTATTTACATCACATCACATTGACATCCATTCACATCACATCACATGTCATCCATTAACATTTCATCGCATCCATTCACATCCATCTCATTCATTATTACATCCACATCCCATCCACATTACATCACGTCCACATCTCATTCTCATCCATTTACATCACATCACATTATTTCACATATCATCACATCTCAATCTCATCTCATCACATTCACATCCACATCCATTAACATCACATCACACCCCATCCACATCTCTTCACATCCAAATCCACATCCATTTAAAGATCACATCACATCCCATCCACACCTCTTCACATCCACATCCATTTACATCACATCCCATCCACACCTCTTCACATCCACATCCATTTACATCACATCACATCCCATCCACATCTCTTCACATCCACCTCCATTTACATCACATTCTCATCTTATCACATCCACTCACATCTTATCACATCCACTCACATCTTATCACATCCATTCACATCTTATCACATCCACACACATCCTATCACATCCACTCACATCTTATCACATCCATTAACATTTCATCGCATCCATTAACATCCATCTCATTCATTATTACATTCACATCACATCACATCACATACATCCCATCACATCACATCACATCACATCACATCCCATCCACATCACATCACGTCCACATCTCATTGTCATCCATTTACATCACATCATATTATTTCACATATCATCACATCTCAATCTCATCTCATCACATTCACATCCACATTCATTAACATCACATCACACCCCATCCACATCTCTTCACATCCACATCCACATCCACATCCATTTACATCACATCACATCCCATCCACACCTCTTCACATCCACATCCATTTACATCACATCACATCCCATCCACATCTCTTCGCATCCACCTCCATTTACATCACATTCTCATCTTATCACATCCACTCACATCTTATCACATCCACTCACATCTTATCACATCCACACACATCTTATCACTTCCACTCACATCTTATCACATTCATTCACATCGTAATCACATTTAGTAGCTTTTTCTACTTCGATACCAATGATGGGACTTTTTCTAAATTTATGCCAATCGCTTAGCCTCGTTAAAGGTTCTTTTTATCGACGGATATTTTCATATTCTTTCTCAAATTTCTCAAGTGAAATATATTCAATATTCTTCTTTTGAGTAAAAGATTCATGGGATTTACAAAAATCAATTCTACTCATATTTTTCAATAAAATTAATAATACTCAAAATTTCACTTTTGATAAATACTCATAATTTGAATTATCCTAAAAATTCCTCTTTTTTCATTTAATTTCTTGGATCTCAAATATCATGGGAATTCGTCTTTTTGCATTTAAATTATTGAATTCCAAATGTCATGCGAATTCCTCTTTTATCATAAAATAAATTTATCTAAAATTTCTCTTTTCTTTAATAAAAATACCATTATTTCAAATATGCCAAGAATTCCACTTTTACCATTTAAATGATTGAATTCCAATTATCACTGGAATTCCTCTTTTATCTTTTAACTTTTCTCATGCATAAAATAAATTTATCTAAAATTTCTCTTTAAATTAAATTTCAATATACCAAAATTTCTCTTTTTACATTTAATTACATGGATCTCCATTATCATGGGAATTCCTCTTTTTACATAAAAATAAAAAATACCAAAACTCCTCTTTTCTTTAATTAATTATTTATGCATAAATACTAAAAATTAGTTTTCCATGAATTTGATGAAAATCATTCTTTTAGCATAGGATGTCCAATCCTAGAATATTGTAGGAAGTCCTCTTTTCACATTATGCATAAAAATGAGCTATGTATTAATATCTAAATTTTTTGCCATATCCTTGTTGCTATTAATGATAATTTTTAATATTTCTAGAAAGAATAAGACTCTGTAATACAAATATGATAGAAGAACTATCTTTGAACTTAAATCCAATTTATGGAATAAAATTAAAATTTTTACCATAATTTTATTAACATAAAAGCATAAAAACTATTTTCTTAACCTCTAGCTTAACAAGCTTAGAGATTGATTTTGAATTAAGACTTTATCAATGAGAAGCATTCATTTGCTTAAGAATTAGTCATAGGAATGACTATTCTTTTGGGAGAGAGAGATATACATAAAAAGCATCCTAATTAAGCATAAACATTAACTTTTTTGTGATTAATCATTAGAGTTCTTATAAAAAGCTTGATTTGCATTGAAAACAATTAATTTGAAACTTCTCAAGCTTGAGAGGGTTGAGAAATGAAATCTTTTGAGAATATTAATGAAAACCATGAAATTACTTCTTACCTCTAGATTTGGCTTGCTTATTTATCTTAGAAGGAAGCCCCCAACTAATCAATTGGCTTAGTATTTTGAGAAGAAAGCTCCAAGGATTGTTGAAGAGAGAGAAAAGCTCCAATCTCTCCAAAAGTAGAGGATTTTTAAGGGATAATAGAAAATATCATTATTTTAATGTAATACTGGCATGGTATAGTTCACAATTTTTTTTACAAAAGACTAAGGATCTATTTATGGGTGAGGGAGGCGACTAACCAAGTCCAACTAGGTTTTAGAATTTTTTAGGTTCAGTTTGACTCAATTTGGACAAGATTTGGATCAGTTCGGCTCCCTTTTTTATTTGGTTTGGTCCAGGAGAGAGGAGAGATAAAAATATCATAATGTTTTTGAATTTAAAACTCATCCACATGTGTGAATTAGGCGCCTACCTCAAGAGTCCTCCTTACCAAGCTGTCAAAAATGCATCAGTATTTTAAAATATCTTATTTTTTTAATAATATCTCTTAGTTTTTAACTAATAAACCTTGTACTCAGTCAACTCTTCATCTTATGTGAGCATTTACTCATTTTTGGGTATTTTCTTTTATTCTTTGGATTTATCTCATCCCAACACTTGGATTAATCCAATTGGCCCATTGGAACCTTAATTGGACCATAATCCAAAAATTTCTGAAAATGTAGACCCTTAGGCTAAGGTCCTTTATACGCATTTTCAATTAATTCCAAATGCACATTGGAAAGTTCTTTTTGAATTTCTGTTTTAGGGGAATCCATTTTAGACACTAGGAGGATTTTTATATCCAAAGATATCTTAACTTAGGATTATCTCTCTCTAGACTTTTTCTCTCTTTAGGCCAAAACAGGGTAAAACAAGATATTTCTTCTATTTCCAGAGAGGGGAATAATTACAGGAACAGAAGGGGAGGTTTTTACACCTTTATACCTCAAAAGCTAGAGGGAGGAATCTTACATCCTACCCAACTTAAAAAATGCGAGATGTCCTCATCCCGCAGGTGGAGTATAATCTCCTTCATCTTCTTCTTCTTCAATCGCTTCCAGCGTTACTGCCTTGGAAGTGGATGACCAATTTGGGAACATCGCTCTTTGACTTTCTCGATTCTGAGGTGGAGGTCTTGCTTTACTTTGGATTGAAACTGAGGGTTGGTTAGAGGGTCTACCTCTGGCATCTCCCTGATTTTGACGAAAAGGAACCTGATTACTCTAGAAGGAAGGAGCTGGAGTCTAGAACCCGAAAACCTTGATCCAAAAGGAGTTGGGCAATCCATACTGCGATGTCCAAATCCTTGACAGTTATAGCATTTCACTTCTTTGTTCAAGGGTGGAACTTCTAAAGCTGAATTCGAGGAATTGAGTTCCGAGAAAAGGACCTTTCAACCATTCTAGAACTTTCCATATCCTGATCTTGACCTTGTTGTCTCTTAGGCGGTGGAAAGTTGGAATCACCTTCTGGAGCTAGAAATCTTTTGAAAGATGATGGTGCTGGCTTTGGCGAGACCTTGACATCAAAGGATTTGGTGAAATCCTTCGCCATCCGCACTGCTTCGGCCATGGAAACTGGCTTGGCATTCTTCATTAGGATATTCAAAGGTTTGTTCAGTCCCCCCGAATGAACCTGGCCATCAGTTGTTCTTCATCCAGCAGTGGCGAGTATCTGAGGAGGAGAGCGAACGTTTGGTGATACACTTCAATAGTTCTGCTCTCCTGGGTTAACTCTAAGAATTTGTTCATCTTGGTTTCCTGAAAGCTGGGAGGACAGAATCTCTTCCTTAGGTAAATTTTGAGATCATTCCATGTGGGTGTCCAGATCCAGACGGTTTGTCTCGTAGTGATTTCTCCATGCCTCTCTTGCTATTTCTACTATCTTCAGTCATGCAAGAGCCATTTTACTCTTCTCATTATACCCGGTGACATCAAAGTATTCTTCCATTGCTTCGATCCACGTCTCATTGTACCCGGTGACATCAAAGTATTCTTCCATTGCTTCGATCCACTTCTCCATAGCCTTGCCCAAGTTTTCCCCTTCAACCTTGAAAGGTCCAGGCTGCGATCTATGAAGAGTTTTACGAACATCCAAGTTGAGCTCTTCCTCATCAAGTTGGGGGTTATCATTCCTACCACGATGACCTCGATCCATGATCCTATCAATACAAAAATGCTTGTTAAGTCCCCTTTATTTATAATTCAAATCCGACTTTATATCCAACTGATTCTGGGATTCTTTAGATTGGTGATCCCCCCACAGAATCTTGGGATAAAGATCCCTTCTAACAGAAGAACATACAGAACTCATTATCAGAGAATAATTTATTCATATTCTTAACACAGTAATGGTCCATCAGACCAAAAATTCCACCTGATCATTCCTCCACGGGAATTTCTGTTATGTAGGTTTTTAATTTGTCATTCCTTAATTAGATCCATTGGGTCAAGGGTTAACAGCAGCAGCAATCTGTTAGCACAATCCACTAATCTCACAGTGATTTGCTAAAGTCATAATCGTCATTCGAGTTACCAATATCATCACTGGGATTTGTCTCATCCATCCTCATTGTGGCTTTGTTCAACTTATCTCCTTTCAACCAAAATTGAGGAATCATCATCTTTCAATCTGAATCCAAATCAACTCATCAATTCTCAACAAGAGTTCTAAAATCATAACAACCAGCATTCGAATTCATCATCTGGATAGCATTTTTGCTTATAATTTCAAGGTCCTAGATTTACTCGTATATATTGTTAGTAAGTAAAGAGCTGCAGTTATACCCACAGTATATATGGGTAGTCATGGTCCTTGGAATTATAAGGTAAATACCATCATATCTAGGCCTCAAGCAAGTCAAGGATTCCATACAATTGCGGTACTTCTATCTGAAGACCCAATTACCAATTTATGAATTTTTATTTTGAATATCAATTTGTCCGAATTTCATCACACAATTACAATCTTTTACGGGTACTTTATAAATTTTTGACATTTCTTGCTTCTCCATTAATCCACTTTAGCCAATTCGCTTTGATACGAGCTGAAAGATCCCTGACCCCTCCGCACAACAAAATCGGGGGTGCTAGCAGCTGAAGTAGCACTTCTTGCATAGGGTAGAGCCTCTCACTCATCGGATATCCGCGGACAAGAGACTAATCCCTTGGTTCTTCCAAAAACCGAACCTGGAAAAACGTCCTTCGCCCAGAAAGCACGGGCGAATCCTCCAGGAGAGTTTTATTCTAACGTAGTCAAGAGCCTTATCTAACAAAACTAATCGGACTGAACCCGTAAGTCACATGATCAGATCAAGGAAGAGACTAGTAATTGGATCATAGAGACCATCATGTTTTTCCTCATCGTCGAGAGGCATAGCCGTTGACTCTTTTCCATAAAACAAAGACTATCCGAGATTTACTTCATCTATCATACCATAACAGAATTGAGTCTCATTTTAGGGATCCATCAGTCGAGCCTAGCCCCATTTAGTCCCATGGGTTAGCCAACCGCCCAACCACTATAATGATAGGATCCATTCAGGAATTTGGTTATGTTTTGCCCCGGGTACCAGGAAAAAGAGTTCCCAAGCCGCCGGCGCTTCAAGCAAACTTCAAGATAGTCACACCACTTACACACCCAATACGAAATTGCCTGTTTCATAGATTCAGTTGTCTTTAAAACAATCTTTTGATGAAACGATAGTATCATTGATCATAATCTTGCAAAATATCCAGGTTGAATTCTAATTTCCAATCATTCCTTTATCAGTGTACCTATGGCATCATTAGCAACCATAACGCTCACCACCTGTCCACTCAGGGACCTTTTTGATAGTTTCTAGCTCATAGTACCCAGAAATATATTCACTTATAAAAATCTAGATGGACTCTCCGTTGAAGATCACCAAGATCAACCAACACATCCATATAAAAGAGCCATGGACTCATCGATTGAGGAGGACCAACAACGACAATCAACCAGATCCATGCCCGAGTTCAGAAAACATCTCTAACTCCTTGTTCCATTTTCTTCCTCGATGCACGTGTGGGTATCTTCGGCAACCCAGAGCCCGAGCACCATATGGTCAGCATCCTCTAGGCTCCTTCGTAGGTCACCTAGCGCTTCACTCATAGGCCGCTTTCTTGGTCCCTCATCTACCATACTGGAAGCTCACCATTTAAATCAAACCGAGGACCTCCGTTGACTCTTCGTCAGCTGTTGCAACAACAGGTCTCATAAATACAGTTTCTAACGAACTCTCATCTTTCCACATTGTTCCACATCATTTCTCATTATTCCACATCATTTCTCATTATTCCACATTCTCCTACATCAATTCACATTGCTTAATCCACATCCAATCATATGTATTCCCATCGTCCTTCATCCATTCTAATCTAGTCACATCATATTACATCTCATCCATTCACATCTACCCATATCCATATCACATCCATTCACATCTACCCATATCCATATCACATCCATTCACATTGCATATCATCCATTCACATCTATCTCGATTTAAATAACATCCATTTACATCATATCTTATCCATTCACATCTATCCTGATTCACATCACATCCATTCCATCTATTTACATCACATCACATCTCATCATGTGATGAGATGTGATTCACATCACATCTCATCCATTCACATCTACTTACATCACATCACATTGACATCCATTCACATCACATCACATGTTATCCATTAACATTTCATCGCATTCATTCACATCCACCTCATTCATTATTACATCCACATCACATCACATACATCCCATCCACATTACATCATGCCCACATCTCATTCTCATCCATTTACATCACATCACATTATTTCACATATCATCACAATCTCAATCTCATCTCAATCTCATTCTCATCCATTTACATCACATCACATTATTTCACATATCATCACATCTCAATCTCATCTCATCACATTCACATCCACATCCATTTACATCACATCACACCCCATCCACATCTCTTCACATCCATTTACATCACATCACATCCCATCCACATCTCTTCACATCCATTTACATCACATCTCATCCCATCCACATCTCTTCACATCCACCTCCATTTACATCACATTCTCATCTTATCACATCCACTCACATCTTATCACATCCATTCACATCTTATCACATCCACTCACATATTATCACATCCACACATCTTATCACATCCACTCACATCTTATCACATCCATTCACATCGTAATCACATTTAGTAGCTTTTTCTACTTCGATACCAATGATGGGACTTTTTCTAAATTTTTGCCAATCGTTTGGCCTAATTAAAGGTACTTTTTATCGTCGACGAATATTTTCATATTCTTTCTCAAATTTCTCAAGTGAAATATATTCAATATTCTTCTTTTGAGTAAAAGATTCATATGATTTACAAAAATCAATTCTACCCATATTTCCCAATAAAATTAATAATGCTCAAAATTTCACTTTTGATAAATACTCATAATTTGAACTATGCTAAAATTTCCTCTTTTTCCATATAATTTTTTGGATCTCAAATATCATGGGAATTCCTCTTTTTGCATTTAAATGATTGAGTTCCCAATGTCATGGGGGAATTCCTCTTTTATCATAAAATAAATTTATCTAAAATTTCTATTTTCTTTAATAAAAATATCCATTATTTCAAATATGCCAAAAATTTCACTTTTACCATTTAAATGATTGAATTCCAATTATCACAGGAATTTCTCTTTTATTATTTAAATTTTCTCATGCATAAAATAAATTTATAAAATTCCTCTTTAAACTAAATAAAAATATTCATTATTTTAATATACCAAAATTTCTCTTTTTACATTTAATTACATGGATCTCCATTATCATGGGAGTTCCTTTTTTTACATAAAAATAAAAAATACCAAAAATTTCTCTTTTCTTTAATTAAATATTTATGCATAAATACTAAAAATTAGTTTCCCATGAATTTGATGAAAATCATTTTTTTAGCATAGGATGTCCAATCCTAGAATATTGTAGGAAGTCCTCTTTTCACATTATGCATAAAAATGAGCTATGTATTATTATCTAAAAATTTTATCGTAGCTATTACTGATAATTTTTAATATTCCTAGAAAGAATAAGACTCTGTAATACAAATATGATAGAAGAACTATCTTTGAACTTAGATCCAATTTATGGAATCAAATTAAAAATTTTACCATAATTTTATTAACGTAAAAGCATAAAAACTATTTTCTTAACCTCTAGCTTAACAAGCTTAGAGATTGATTTTGAATTACGAATTTATCAATGAGAAGCATTTATTTGCTTAAGAATTAGTCATAGGAATGACTATTCTTTTGGGAGAGAGAGATATACATAAAAAGCATTAAGCATGAACATTAACTTTTTTGTGATTAATCATTAGAATTCTTATAGAAATCTTGATTTGCATTGAAAACAATTAATTTGAAACTTCTCAAGCTTAAGAGGGGTTGAGAAGTGAAATCTTTTGAGAATACTAATGAAAACCATGAAATTACTTCTTACCTCTAGATTTGGCTTGCTTCTTTATCTTAGAAGGAAGCCCCCAACCAATCAATTGGTTTAGTATGTTGAGAAGAAAGCTCCAAGGATTGTTGAAGAGAGAGAGAGAAGCTCCAATCTCTCCAAAAGTAGAGGATTTTTAAGGGATAATAGAAAATATCATTATTTTAATGTAGTACTGGCATGGTATAGTTCACAATTTTTTTTACAAAAGACTAAGGATCTATTTTTAGGTGAGGGAGGTGACTAACCAAGTCCAACTAGGTTCTAGAATTTTCCAGGTTCAACTTGGCTCAATTTGGACAAGATTTGGATCATTTTGGCTCCCTTTTTTATTTGGTTTGATCCAGGAGAGAGGAGAGATAAAAATATCATAATGTTTTTGAATTTAAAACTCATCCACATGTGTGAATTAGGCGCCTAGCATCATTATTTCAAAATATCTCATTTTTTTTAGTAATATCTCATAGTTTTTAACTAATAAACCTTGTACTCAGTCAACTCTTTATCTTATGTGCGCATTTACTCATTTTTGGGTATTTTCTTTTATTCTTTGGATTTATCTCATCCCAACACTTGGATTAATCCAATTGTCCCATTGGAACCTTAATTGGACCATAATCTAATTTTTTTTGAAAATGTAGACCCTTAGGCTCAGGTCCTTTATACGCATTTTCAATTAGTCCCAAATGCACAGGGAAAGTTCTTTTTGAATTTCTGTTTTAGGGGAATCCATTTTAGACACTAGGAGGATTTTTATATCCAAAGATATCTTAATTTAGGATTATCTCTCTCTAGATTTTTTCTCTCTCTAGGCCAAAACAGGGTAAAACAAGATATTTCTTCTATTTCAGAGAGGGGAATAATTACAAGAATAGAAGGGGAGGTTTTTACACCTTTACACCTCAAAAGCTGGAGGGAGGAATCTTACATCCTACCCCACTTAAAAAACGTGAGATGTCTATAATCTCCTTCATCTTCTTCTTCAATCCCTTCCAACGTTACTGCCTTGGAAGTGGACGATCAATTTGGGAACATCGCTCTTTGACTTCCCCTATTCTGAGGTGGAGGTCTTGTTTTACTTTGGATTGAAACTGAGGGTTGGTTAGAGGGTCTACCTCTGGGATCTCCCTGATTTTGACTGAAAGGAACCTGATTACTCTAGAAGGAAGGAGCTGGAGTCTGGAATCTTGGTCCATGATTTCCCCGCCCCAAAAACCTTGATCCAAAAGGAGTTGGGCAATCCATACTACGATGTCCAAATCCTTGACAGTTATAGCATTTCACTTCTTTGTTCAAGGGTGGAACTTTCAAAGTTAAATTTCAGGGGATTGAGTTCCGAGAAAAGGACCTTTCTTCCATTCTGGAACTTCCCATATCCTGAGTTTGACCTTGTTGTCTCTTAGGCGGTGGAAAGTTGGAATCACCTTCTAGAGCTAGAAATCTTTTGAAAGATGATGGTGCTAGCTTTGGCGAGACCTTGACATCAAAGGATTTGGCGAAATCCTTCGCCATCCGCACTGCTTCGGCCATGGAAACTGGCTTGGCATTCTTCACTAGGATATTCAAAGGTTCGTTTAGTCCCCTCGAATGAACCTGGCCACCATCAGCTGTTCTTCATCCAGTGGTGGCGAGTATTTCAAGAGGAGAGCAAACATTTGGTGATACACTTCAATAGTTCTGCTCCCCTGGGTTAACTCTAAGAATTTGTTCATCTTGGTTTCCTAAAAGCCGAGAGGACAGAATCTCTTCCTTAGGTAAATTTTGAGATCATTCCATGTCTGGGTGTCCAGATCCAGACGGTTTGTCTAGCAGTGATTTCTCCATGCCACTCTTGCTATTTCTACTATCTTCAGTCTTGCAAGAGCCATTTTACTCTTCTCATTGTACCCGGTGACATCAAAGTATTCTTCCATTGCTTCGATCCAGTTCTCCACAGCCTTGCCCAAGTTTTCCCCTTCACCCTTGAAAGGTCCAGGCTGCGATCTATGAAGAGTTTTACGAACTGTATCCAAGTCGAGCTCTCCTCATCAAGTTGGGGGTTATCATTCCTACCACGACGACCTCGATCCATGATCCTATCAATACAAAAATTCTTGTTAAGTCCCCTTTATTTATAATTCAAATCCGACTTTAGATCCAACTAATTCTGGGGTTCTTTAGATTGGTGAGCCCCCCACAGAATCATGGTAACAAAAGAACATACAGAACTCATTATTAGAGAATAATTCATTCATATTCTTAACATAGAAATGGTCCATTAGACCGAAAATTCCATCTGATCATTTCTCCACAAGAATCTCAGTTATGCAGGTTTTCAATTTGTCATCCCTTAATTAGACCATTGGGTCAAGGGTTAACAACAGCAATCTGTTCGCACAATCCACTAATCTCATAGTGATTTGCTAAAGTCATAATCGTCATTCGAGTTACCAATATCATCACCGGGATTCGTCTCATCCATCCTCATTGTGGCTTTGTTCAACTTATCTCCTTTCAACCAGAATTCAGGAATCATCATCTTTCAATCTGAATCCAAATCAACTCATCAATTCTCAACGAGAGTTCTAAAATCATAACAACCAGCATTCGAATTCATCATTTGGATAGCATTTTCCTCATTGTGGCTTTGTTCAACTTATCTCCTTTCAACCAGAATTCAAGAATCATCATCTTTCAATCAGAATCCAAATCAACTCATCAATTCTCAACCAGAATTCTAAAATCATAACAACCAGCATTCGAATTCATCATTTGGATAGCATTTTTGCTTATAATTTCAAGGTCCTAGATTTACTCGTATATATTGTCAGTAAAGAGCTGCAATTATACCCCACAGTATATACAGCTCACGGTCCTCAGAATTATAAGGTAAATACCATCATATCTAGGCCTTAAGCAAGTCAGGGATTCCATACAATTACGGTACTTCCATCTGAAGACCCAATTACCAATTTATGAATTTTTATTTTGAATATCAATTTTGTATGAATTTCATCACACAATTACAATCTTTTACTGGTACATAAATTTTTGAGATTTCTTGCTTCTCCGTTGATCCACTTTAGCCAAATTCGCTCTGATACCAGCTGAAATATCCCTGATCCCTTCGCACAATGAAATCGGGGGTGCTAGCAGTGGAAGTAGCACTTCTTGTGCAGGGTAGAGCCTCTCACTTGGGGCCTTGCCGGATATCCGGACAAGAGACTAATCCCTTGGTTCTTCCAAAAACCGAACTTGGAAAAACTTGCCTTGCCCTGAAAGCACGGGCGATTCCTCCAGGATATTTTTATTGTAACGTAGTCAAGAGCCTTATCTAACAAAACTAATCCGATCGAACCCGTAAGTCACATGATCAGATCAAGGAAGAGACTTGCACTTGGATCATAGAGACCATCATGTTTTTCCTCATCGAGAGGCATAGCCATTGATTCTTTTCCATAGAACAAAGACTATCCGCCGGGATTTACTTCATCTATCATACCATAACAGAATTGAGTCTCATTTTAGGGATCCATTAGTTGAGCCTAACCCCATCCAGTCCCATGGGTTAGCCAACCACCCAACCACTGTCATTAGGGGAAGGTTGAGGTCTATA
Source organism: Cibotium barometz (assembly GCF_041138505.1). Taxonomy (NCBI): domain Eukaryota; kingdom Viridiplantae; phylum Streptophyta; class Polypodiopsida; order Cyatheales; family Cibotiaceae; genus Cibotium; species Cibotium barometz. Next base: position 36,260,660 of record NC_141065.1, read on the forward strand.
GGGACCCTTTAAGCTGCCATATTATGATTTTAATGACTTTTTGTTAAAATGTTAAGTTTCTTTGACTTTAAATACCTTCTTATTCTTCAAATGGCTAGAAGTTTGAATTTCAAACTTTCCCGCCAAAATTGAATTTAAAATTGAGTGGGCAAACCATATCATGTGACATATCTATGGAAAGAGCTCAACGAGTAGATTCTGGATATCTAATCTCCATCAAATTTTGAGCTCATATGTAGAAGTTGTGGATATCCAAAATTTCAAAAACTCCCCCCCCCCCCACTTTTTGGGAATGAAAAGTACAAAAAGGCATCTTCTAGACAATCTTTTGACCACCTTAAATCACCCAATGTTTTTGTATACATGGCATCACATGATTGGCCCTTTTCCTTAATAACCTTTTAATCACATGGCATCTTAAAGGGCCCCTATAGACCTCAACCTTCCCCTAATGTAATGATAGGATCCATTTAGGAATTTGGTTATGTTTTGCCCCGGGTACCAGGGAAAAGAGTTCCCAGGCCCCCTAGCCAGAGCTTCAAGCAAACTTCAAGATAGTCACAAACAATCTTTTGATGAAACGATAGTATCATTGATCATAATCCTGCAAAATATCCAGGTTGAATTCTAATTTCCAATCATTCCTTTATCGGTGTACCTATGGCATCATTGGCAACCAGAACGCTCACCACCTGTCCACTAAGGGGCCTTTTCCATAGTTCCTAGCTCATAGTACCTGGAAATATATTCACTTATAAAAATCTAGATGGACTCTCCGTTGAAGATCAGTAAGATCAACCAACAGATCCATATAAAAGAGCCATGGACTCATCCGTTTGAGGACCAGCAACAACAAGGATAATCAACCAGATCCATGCTCGAGTTCAGAAAACATCTCTAACTCCTTGTTCCATTTTCTTCCTCGATGCATGTGTGGGTATCTTCGGCGACCCAGAGCCCGAGCACCGTAAGGTCAGCACCCTCTAGGCTCCTTTGCAGGTCACCTAGCTCTTCACTCATAGACCGCTTCCTTGGTCCCTCATCCACCATACCGGAAGCTCACCATTTAAATCGAACCGAGGTTGGTCAAGACCTCGGTCGACCTTGCTATGCAAGACGTTCTGTGTTGACTCTCCATTAGCTCTGTTGCAACTTTATCACTTAGGTCTCCATGACCTCATTCACAAGATGGTCAAAATGCTTCCCTAGCATTCTTGACATAAAATAGTCATTTAGAAACAAGTCTCATAAATACAGTTTCTAACAAACTCTCATCTTTCCACATTGTTCCACATCATTTCTCATTATTCCACATTCTCCTACATCAATTCACATTGCTTAATCCACATCCAATCATACGTATTCCCATCATCCTTCATCCGTTCTCATCTAGTCACATCATATTACATCTCATCACATCTCATCCATTCACATCTACCCATATCCATATCACATCCATTCACATCTACCCATATCCATATCACATCCATTCACATTGCATCTCATCCATTCACATATCCTAGTCACATCATATTACATCTCATCACATCTCATCACATCTCATCCATTCACATCTACCCATATCCATATCACATCCATTCACATTGCATCTCATCCATTCACATCTACCCATATCCATATCACATCCATTCACATTGCATCTCATCCATTCACATCCATCCCGATTCACATCACATCACACCACATCACATCCATTCACATCACATCTCATCCATTCACATCTATTTACATCATATCACATTGACATCCATTCACATCACATCACATGTCATCCATTAACATTTTATCGCATCCATTCACATCTATCTCATTCATTATTACATCCACATCACATCACATACATCCCATCCACATTACATCACGTCCACATCTCATTCTCATCCATTTACATCACATCACATTATTTCACATATCATCACATCAATTTCATCTCATCACATTCACATCCACATCCATTTACATCACATCACAGCCCATCCACATCTCTTCACATCCACATCCACATCCATTTACATCACATCACATCCCATCCACATCTCTTCACATCCACATCCATTTACATCACATCACATCACATCCACATCCATTTATATCACATCACATCCCATCCACATCTCTTCACATCCACCTCCATTTACATCACATTCTCATCTTATCACATCCACTCACATCTTATCACATCCACTCATATCTTATCATATCCATTCACATCTTATCACATCCATTCACATCTTATCACATCCACACACATGTTATCACATCCACTCACATCTTATCACATCCATTCACATCGTAATCACATTTAGTAGCTTTTTCTACTTCGATACCAATGATGGGACTTTTTCTAAGTTTCTGCCAATCGCTTGGCCTAGTTAAAGGTACTTTTTATCGACGGATATTTTCATATTCTTTCTCAAATTTCTCAAGTGAAATATATTCAATATTCTTCTTTTGAGTAAAAGATTCATGGGATTTACAAAAATTAATTCTACCCATATTTCCCAATAAAATTAATAATGCTCAAAATTTCACTTTTGATAAATACTCATAATTTAAATTATGCTAAAAATTTCTCTTTTTTCATATAATTTCTTGGATCTCAGATATCATGGGAATTCCTCTTTTTGCATTTAAATGATTGAGTTCCAAATGTCATGGGAATTCCTCTTTTATCTAAAATAAATTTATCTAAAATTCCTCTTTTCTTTAATAAAAATATCCATTATTTTAAATATGCCAAGAATTCCACTTTTACCATTTAAATGATTGAATTCCAATTATCACTAGAATTTCTCTTTTATCATTTAAATTTTCTCATGCATAAAATAAATTTATCTAAAAATTCTCTTTAAATTAAATAAAAATATTTCTTATTTTAATATACCAAAATTTCTCTTTTTCCATTTAATTACATGGATCTCCATTATCATGGGAATCCCTCTTTTTACATAAAAATAAAAAATACCGAAAATTTCTCTTTTCTTTAATTAATTATTTATGGATAAATACTAAAAATTAGTTTCCCATGAATTTGATGAAAATCATTCTTTTGGCATAGGATGTCCAATCCTAGAATATTATAGGAAGTTCTCTTTTCACATTATGCATAAAAATGAGCTATGTATTAATATCTAAAATTTTTTGCCATAGCTTTGTTGCTATTACTGATAACTTTTAATATTTCGAGAAAGAATAAGACTTTGTAATACAAATATGATAGAAGAACTATCTTTGAACTTAGATCCAATTTATGGAATCAAATTAAAAATATTACCATAATTTTATTAACATAAAAGCATAAAAACTATTTTGTTAACCTCTAGCTTAACAAGCTTAGAGATTGATTTTGAATTAGGAATTTATCAATTAGAAGCATTCATTTGCTTAAGAATTAGTCATAGGAATGACTATTCTTTTGGGAGAGAGAGATATACATAAAAAGCATCCTAATTAAGCATAAACATTAACTTTTTTGTGATTAATCATTAGAATTCTTATAGAAAGCTTGATTTGCATTGAAAACAATTAATTTGAAACTTCTCAAGCTTGAGAGGGGTTGAGAAGTGAAATCTTTTGAGAATATTAATGAAAACCATGAAATTACTTCTTACCTCTAGATTTGGCTTGCTTCTTTATCTTAGAAGGAAGCCCCCAACCAATCAATCGGTTTAGTATGTTGAGAAGAATCTCCAAGGATTGTTGAAGAGAGAGAGAAGCTCCAATGTCTCCAAAAGTAGAGGATTTTTAAGGGATAATAAAAAACATCATTATTTTAATGTAATACTAGCATGGTATAGTTCACAAATTTTTTAACAAAAGACTAAGGATCTATTTATAGGTGAGGGAGGCGACTAACCAAGTCTGACTAGGTTCTAGAATTTTTCACGTTCAGCTTGCATCAATTTGGACAAGATTTGGATCAGTTTGGCTCCCTTTTTTATTTGGTTTGATCTAGGAGAGAGGAGAGATAAAAATATCATAATGTTTTTGAATTTAAAACTCATCCACATGTGTGAATTAGGCGCCTACCTCAAGAGTCCTCTTCTCCTTACCAAGGTGTCAAAAATGCATCATTATTCCAAAATATCTCTTTTTTTAGTACTATCTCATAGTTTTTAACTAATAAACCTTGTACTTAGTCAAATCTTCATCTTATGTGAGCATTTACTCATTTTTGGGTATTTTCTTTTTTTCTTTGGATTTATCTCATCCCAACACTTGGATTAATCCAATTGGCCCATTGGAATCTTAATTGGACCATTGGAACCTTAATTGGACCATAATTCAATTAAGGTTCCAATTGGCCCATTGGAACCTTAATTGGACCATAATCCAAAAATTTCTGAAAATGTACTCTTAGGCTAATGTCCTTTATATGCATTTTCAATTAATTCCAAATGTACATTGGAAAGTTCTTTTTGAATTTTTGTTTTAGGGGAATCCATTTTAGACACTAGGAGGATTTTTATATCCAAAGATATCTTAATTTAGGATTATCTCTCTCTAGACTTTTTCTCTCTCTAGAATTTTTCTCTCTCTAGGATAAAATAGGGTAAAACAAGATATTTCTTCTATTTCAGAGAGGGAAATAATTACAGGAACAAAAGGGGAGGTTTTTACACCTTTACACCTCAAAAGCTTGAGGGAGGAATCTTACATCATCAATCAAGGGCTCAAAGTATACATTCATATTCTTTAACTTGTGTTTTTTCTGAGCACAAGAAGCGCAAGCATCACATGACCATTCTTGATGGACATCCATGGAGGAATATTATAAATCACAACAACAATGGGCTATTGGACCATGATGGAGACCTCAATCCAAATGGGTTCACCCCCTCCATACCCAATCCAGGTCAAAAATTACAGGGCTCATCTATAATAAAGTAGAACTTAGAAAATGGTTAGCCAAACAGTCCTAAAGAAATTACTTTATATGTGAAAAAGGAGAAGCATGTCTTCTTGCACATCCTTTTTCATTCTATCGCATCCTGTTTACATCTTATTACATCCATTTTCATTCTATGGCATCTTGTTTACATCTTATCACATCCTATCACATCCCATACACATCTTATCGCATCCCATTTTCACCTTATCTCATCCATTCACATGCTAATCTCATTTTCACCTTATCTCATCCATTCACATGCTAATCCCATTTAGTAGCTTTTTCTAGGTTGATCCCGATAATGGGACTTTTTCTAAATTTTTGCCAATTGCTTGGCCTAATCAAAGGTTCTTTTCCTCGACCATATTCATTCTTAATTTCTCAAATGAATTATATTCAATATTCCTCTTTTGAATAAAAGAATTCATGGTATTTACAGAAATCAATTGTACCCATATTTTCACTTTTGATAAATAATCATAAATTGAATTAGACTGAAAATTCTTCTTCTTCTCATTTAATTTCTTGGATCTCAAATACCACGGGAATTCCTCTTTTTACATTTAATTAATTGCATTCCAATGTCATGGGTATTCCTCTTTTATCATCAAATATTTCTCATAAAGTAAAAATAAAATATCCATTAATTCAATATGCTAGGAATTTCTCTTTTTCCATCTAAATGATGGAATTCCAAATGTCATAGGAATTCCTCTTTTAACATTTAAATATTTCTCATAGATAAAATAAATTTATCTAAATTTTATCTTTGAATTTAAATAAAATACTCATTAATTCCAATAGGCTAAAAAGTTTTCTTTTCCCATCTCAATCATGGAATTCCAAATGTCATAGGAATTCCTCTTTTAACATTTAAATATTTCTCATAGATAAAATCAATTTATCTAAATTTTATCTTTGAGTTTAATTAAAATACTCATTAATTCCAATATGTTAGGAATTTCTCTTTTTCCATCTCAATGATGGAATTCCAAATGTCATAGGAATTCCTCTTTTAACATTTAAATATTTCTCATAGATAAAATAAATTTATCTAAATTTTATCTTTGAATTTAATTAAAATACTCATTAATTTCAATATGCTAGGAGTTTTGCTTTTCCTATCTCAATGATGAAATTCCAAATGTCATAGGAATTTCTCTTTTAACATTTAAATATTTCTCATAGATAAAATAAATTTATCTAAATTTCATCTTTGAATTTAAATAAAATAATCTTTAATTCCAATAGGCTAGGAATTTCTCTTTTCCCATCTCATTGATGGAATTCCAAATGTCATAGGAATTTCTCTTTTAAGATTTAATATTTCTCATAGATAAAATAAATTTATCTAAAATTTATCTTTGAATATAAATAAAATATCCATTAATTTCAATATGCTAAAAATTACACTTTTCTCATTTAAATATTTAAATTCCAATATGGTTGGAATTCATCTTTCATCATTTTAATCTATCTATGCAAAAATATAAATTTAACTAAAATTCTTCTTTAATTTTTAAATAAAATATAAATTATTTTAGGATCCCAATTTTTCTCTTACTTGATTGGAATACATGAATTTCCATTGTCATGGGGATTACTCTTTTAACATAAAAATGAGTTACTACAAATTTCTCTTTTTTCTAAAATAACTATTTATGCATAAACATAAAATCAATTTTTCCATGATTATAATGAGAATTATTCAATTAATCTAGGATTATTAATCCTAGAATATGGTAGGAAGTCCTCTTTTCATATTATGAATGAAAATGATTTATGTGTTAATTTTTCAAAAATTATAGCATAGCTCCGTTGCTATTACTGATAGTTCTCAAAATTTGAAAGCCTAAAGTTTAGTAATATCCCTATGATTAGAATAACCATTAATTAGATAAATATCTAATTATGGACTTGATTCTTAATTTTTTCATAAATTAAATAGCATAAAAGCATTAAAAAGCCACTTATTTGGCCTCTAATTTGACAAGCATAGAAATTACTTTTAGATTAGAAAATTGCTTCATGAGAAGCTTCATTTGAATATAGAATAGGTCATAGGAATGACCATTCTTTGGGGGGAGAGAGGGACATGCTAAAAAAAAACATTTAATTTTAGCATAAATGAAAATTTATGTGTTTTATCACTACTATTCATTAAAGAACTTCGATTGTAAAAAGCCATTCAATTGAATGCTTCTCAAACTTTAGAGGGGTTGAGAAGAGAGAAACATTTGGAGATTTAAAAAAAAGACCATAAACCACTCTTTACCTCCTAGATTGCTTGATTCTTTAATCAAAGTAGAGGCCCCCAACCAATCAATTGGTTTGGTATGTTGATGAAGACTCCAAGGAAGATTGAAGAGAGAGAGAAGCTCCAATCTCTTCAATTTGTAAAGGATAATAGAAAATATCATTATTTTAGTATAATACTGGCATGGTATAGTTCTCATATTTTTTTACAAAGGGCTAAGGATCTATTTATAGTAGGTGAGGGAGGCCTCTAACCAAGTCCAACTATTTTCTAGAATTTTCCACGTTCAGTTTGGTTGAATTTGGATAAGATTTAGACCTAGTTTGGCTCCCTTTTGATTTGGTTTGATCTAGGAGAGAGGAGAGATAAAAATATCACAATATTTTTGAGTTTAAAACTCCGCCACACATGTGAAATAGGTGCCTTCTTGAAGAGCCCCCTTCTCCTTACCAAGGTATCAAAATTGAATCATTATACCCAAAATATCTCATTTTTTTAGTAATACTCATAGTTTTTTACTAATAAACATTGTCCTTAGTCAACTCTTCATCTTATGTGAGCATTTACTCATTTTTGGGTATTTTTCTTTTATAAATTGGATTTATCTCCTCCGCACACTTGGATTGATCCAATTGGCCCATAGGAACCTTAATTGGACCATAATCCAAAAATTTCTCCAAAAATTTCTGAAAATCTAGACCCTTAGGCTAAGGTCCTTTTTACCCATTTTCAATTAATTCCAATTGCACATTGGAAAGTTCTTTTTGAATTTTGTTTTAGGGAAAACCATTTTAGACACTAGGAGGATTTTTATATCCAAAAATATCTCAATTTTGGATTATCTCTCTCTAGACATTTTCTCACTCTAGATCAAAACAGGGTAAAACAAAATCTTTCTTTTATTTCAAAGAAGGGAATAATTACAAGATCAGAAGGGGAGGTTCTTACACCTGTACAGCTCAAAAGCTTGAGGGTACATCCTACCCCACTTAAAAAACACGAGATGTCCTCATCTCTCGTAGGTGGAGTATGATCTCTTTCATCTTCTTCTTCTTCTTCAATCACTTCCAGCGTTACTGCCTTGGAAGTGGACGGCCGATTTGGGAACATTTCTCTTTGACTTCCCCTATTATGAGGTGGAGGTCTTGCATTACTTTGGATTAAAATTGCGGGTTGGTTAGAGGGTCTACCTCTGGGATTTCTCTGATTTTGGCGGAAAGAAACCTTATTATTCTGGAAGGAAGGAGCTGGAGTGTGGAATCTTGATCCCTAATTTTTTCGCCCTGAAAACCTTGTTCCTGTTGGGCAATCCATATTGCCATGTTCAAATCCTTGACAGTTATAGCATTTCACTCTCTTTTTCAAGAGTGGAACTTTTGAAGTTGAATTCCAAGGGATTGAGTTCCACGAAAAGGACATTTCTTCCATTCTGGAACTTCCTATATCCTGGGCTTGACCCTTATATCTCTTAGACGATGGAAGGTTGGAATCACCTTCTGGAGCTAAAAACCCTTTGAAAGGTGATGGTGTTGGCTTCGGCGGGACCTTGACATCAAAGGCCTTGGAGAAATCCTTCGCCATCCACACTGCTTCGGCCATGGAAACTGGCTTGGCATTCTTCACTAGGATATTCAAAGGTTCATTTAGTCCCCGAATGAACCTGGCCATCAGATGTTCTTCATCCAATGGTGGCGAGTATTTGAGGAGGAGAGCGAACGCTTGGTAATATACTTCAATAGTTCTGCTCCCCTGGGTTTACTCTAAGAATTTGTTCATCTTTGTTTCCAAAAAGCCGGGAGGACAGAATCTCTTCCTTAGGTAAATTTCGAGATCATTCCATGTCTGAGTGTTTCGATCCACACGGTTTGTCTCACATTGGTTTCTCCATGCTACTCTCGCTGTTTCTACTATCTTCAGCCTTGCAAGAGCCATTTTGCTCTTCTCATTGTACCCAGTGATATCAAAGTACTCTTCCATTGCCTTGATCCACTTCTCCACAGTCTCGCCCAAGTTTTCCCCTTCATCCTTGAAAGGTCGAGGTTGCGATCTATGAAGAGTTTTACGAACATCCAAGTCGAGCTCTTCTTTAACGAGTTGGGGGTTATCATTCCTACCACGACGACCTCAATCCATGATCCTATCAATACGAAAATTCTTGTTAAGTCCTGTTATTTACAATTCAAATCCGACTTTAGATCCAACTGATTCTGGGTTCTTTAGATTGGTCAGCTCTCCACATAATCATGGGATAAAGATCCCTTATATTATTAGATAACAATTCATTCAGAACATATCATACATATTCTTAACACAATAATGGTCCATCAGACAAAAAATTCCATCTGACCATTCCTCCATGATGGAAGTTTCACTTAAGCAGGTTTTTAATTTGTCATCCCTTAACTGGATCTACTAGGTCAAGTGTTAATAGTAGCAATCTATCAGCACAATCCACTAATCTCGTAGTGATTTGCTGAAGTCATTATCGTCATTCCAGTTACGAACATCATCACAGAGACTCGTCCCATTCATCCTCATTGTGGCTTTGTTTAACTGATCGCTTTTCAACCAAAATTCAGAAATCATCTCAATCAGAATCCAAATCAACTCATCAATTCTCAACCAGAATTTTAAAGTCATATCAACCACATTCGAATTCATCATCTGGATAGCATTTTTACTTATAATTTCAATGTCTTAGATTTACTCCTATATACTTCAAGCAAAGAGCTGCAGTTATACCCTCGGTATATACGGGTAGTCACGGTCCTTGGAATTATAAGGTATATACCATCATGAATAGGCCTCAAGCAAGTCAGGGATTTCTACACAATTGCGATACTTTGTCTGAAGAGCCACTTTCAATTTTATGAATCTTCATTCTGAATATCAATTTGTATGAATTTTATCACACAATTACAACCTTTTACTGTTACTTTCCAAATTTTTGACATTTTTTTGGCTTTTCAATTGATCCACTTTAGTCAACCTAGCTCTGAAAGATCCTTGCCCCCTCCGTGAAACAAATTCAGGGGTGCTAGCAGCGGAAGTAGCACTTCTTGTGTGGGGCACTCGGGGCCTTGCCTCCCACGGATATCCGGACAAGAGACTAATCCCTCGCTTCTTTCGAACCCGAAAAAACTTCAGAAAGCATGAGCGATTCCTCCAGGATATTTTTACTCTAACATAGTCAGGGTCACTAACCAAACTGATTTGACCGAACCTATGAGTCACTTGGTCAGATCAAGGAAGAAATTTGTACCTGGATCATAGAAACCAATGCTTTTTTTCCCATCGAGAGGCACAGTCGCTGATTCTTTTTCCATAGAACAATTACTATTCGGGATTTATTTCATCTATCGTACTATAATAGAATTGAGTCTCATTTTACGGATCCATCAGTCTAGCCTAACCCAATCAAGTCCCATGGGTTAGCCAACCGCCCCAACCACTGTAGTGAAATCCAATTAGGAATTTGGTTAGGTTTTGTCTTCCCGAGTATGAGGGAAAAGAATTCCCAGGCCCCCTAGGCGGATATTCATGCAAATGTAACGCCAGTCACACCACTTACACACCCAATATGAAATTGTCTTTTTCACAGATTGAGCTATCTTTAAAACAATCATTTAATGAAACCATAGTGTCACTGATCATAATCCTCCAAAATATCCGGTTGAATCCTAATTTCCAATCATTCCTTCATCGGTGTACTTATGACATACTAGAATGGTCACCACCTGTCCCTCAGGGGCCTTTTTGATAGTTCCTAGCTCATAGTACCGACAATATAATTACTTATAGAAATCAAGATAGAATCTCTGTTAAAAATCAGCAAGATCAACCAGCAGATTCATATAAAAAAGCCATGGACTCATCCGTTGAGGACCAGCAAGGTCAATCAACCAGATCCATGCCCAAATTTAGAAAACAACTCTTACTCCTTGTTCCAATATCTTCCCCGACGGAGGTGTGGGTATCTTCGGCGACCCAGAGCCCGAGCACCGTATGGTTAGCACCCTCTAGGATCCTTCGGAGAGGTGACCTAGCCCTTCACTCATAGGCCGCTTCCTTGGTCCCTCATCCACCATACCGGAAGTTTACCATATAAATCGAACCGAGGCTGGTCAAGACCTCGACCTTGCTATGCGAGACGTCCTCCCCAGCAGCTGTTGCAACTTTATCAGTTAGGTCACCACAACCTCATTCACTCACAAGACGGTCAAAATGCTTCCCCAGCATTTTTGACATAAAACAGTCATTTAAAAACAGGTCATAAATATAGTTCCTATAATGAACTCTCGTCTTTCACATTGTTCCACATCCGTCCACATTACTTAATCCATATCCAATTCATATGTATACCCATTCTCATCCAATCACATCATTTTCCATCTCATCACATCTTTCCTCATTTATTCTCATCACATCTCATCCACTCGCATCAACCCATATTCACATCCCATCACACCTCATTCATTTCACATCTACCTCATTCATTTCACATCTATCTCAATTGAAATCACATCTCATCTCATTCATTCTTATCTCGATTCACATCACATCACATCTCATTCAGTCACTCACATCGATATCACATCCTTTCACATACACATCCACATCCATTCTTCCACATACACATCCGCATCCATTCTTCCACATACACATCCGCATCCATTCTTCCACATACACATCTGCATCCAATTCTTCCACATACACATCCGCATCCATTCTTTCACATACACATCCACATCCATTCTTCCACATACACATCCACATTCATTCTCATTACATCACATCTTATCACATCCATTTTTATTCTATCCCATCCTGTTTACAACTTATCACATCCCTTTTCATTCTATCGCATCCCGTTTACATCCTATCACATCCCATACACATCTTATCGCATCCCATTTTCACCTTATCTCATCCATTCACATGCTAATCCCCATTTAGTAGCTTTTTCTAGGTTGATCCCAATAATGGGACTTTTCCTAAATTTTTGCCAATTGCTTGGCCTAATTAAAGGTTCTTTTTCTCGAGGACTATTTCCATATTCATTCTCAATTTCTCAAATGAATTTTATTCAATATTCCTCTTTTGAATTAAAGAATTCATGGGATTTACAGAAATCAATTCTACCCATATTGCCACTTTTGATAAATAATCATAAATTGAATTATACTAAAAATTCCTCTTCTTCTCATTTAATTTCTTGGATCTCAAATACCATGGGAATTCCTGTTTTTACATTTAGTTAATTGCATTCCAATGTCATGGGTATTCCTCTTTTATCATCAAATATTTCTCATAGAGTAAAAATAAAATATCCATTAATTCAATATGCTAGGAATTTCTCTTTTCCCATCTAAATGATGGAATTCCAAATGTCATAGAAATTCCTCCTTAGGTGTCCTGGCACTACACTGAGAGACCGCTTCGTCGGCCCTCGGCCATCGTACCGGAAGCGCACCATTTTAACCATATCGAGGCTGGTTAAGACCTGGGTAGGCTTTGCCGCGTGAGCTGTCCTTTGAACACTCCCCTCCCCGCCAGCTGTTGCACCGAACTTCCCTTAGAAAAACACATATACCAAATGGTCCCTCCAGCATTCTGGCGTAAAACAGTCCTTTAATAAAACAGGGTTTCTATGCAAGTTTTTAGTTTTGATTTTCTTTTGAATACAATGAGTATATCTTTATTCCGTATCCCCAGACTTCTAGATCACAGGTCTGGATTCCCAAGCAGAATTCCTCGAATTTTGAATTATTGATCCTCAGATCAAAATCAAGGTCTCAACTTAGTTTCAAATTCGGTGGGTGATTTGAGTGTAGATTATTGAACTGGTCACATCGTCTTTTCTTGAACCTGACGAAGGAGTTACGTCTTGGTCATAGTCTAATTCAGGGTTTGAGTCTGGAAAGGTTCTCCCTGAACTATCTTTATCGAAGGGTAATATTTCAATTACTACTTTACTGAATTTCATTCATTGAGTATTTCATTAACTGAATTCAAAACTAATCACGAATTCCTATGAGGGATAAATTAATCATGTAACTAAAATTCCAACTTCGATAGATTTTTTGAATTTTCTCATTATCATCCTAGAGAATATGAAACGGTAAAATTTTCTTTCCCAGAGTATTTACTTACTTCATTTACCCATATTCATGGGACTTAAACAAGGATTAAAGAGAACTCTTATTTTGATATAAAAATCCTTTTATGCATCTATTTATGCATAAAAATCAATATTGGTGAAAGTAACACTTTTATAATAAAAAACTTCTTTCATGCATCTATTTATGCATAAAAATCAATATTGATGAAATTAATACTTTTATAATTAAAAAAATTCTTTTATGCATCTATTTATGCATAAAAATCAATAATGATGAAAGTAACGCTTTTATAATAAAAAAAATCTTTTATGCATCTATTTATGCATAAAAATCAATATTGATGAAAGTAACACTTTTATAATAAAAAAGTTCCTTTATGCATCTATTTATGCATAAAAATCAAGATGAAAGTAACACTTTCATAATAAAAAAAATTCTTTTATGCATCTATTTATGCGTAAAAATCAATATTGATGAAAGTAACACTTTCATAATTAAAAAAATTCTTTTATGCATCTATTTATGCATAAAAATCAATATTGATGAAAGTAACACTTTTATAATAAAAAATATTCTTTTATGCATCTATTTATGCATAAAAATCCATTTTGATGAAAGTAACACTTTTATAATTAAAAAATATTCTTTTATGCATCTATTTATGCATAAAAATCCATTTTGATGAAAGTAACACTTTTATAATAAAAATTATTCTTTTATGCATCTATTTATGCATAAAAATCAATATTGATCAAAGTAACACCTTTGTAAATAAAAAATTAACCAATATGCATCTTTCTATGCATAGAATTTATATCTAATGAAAATCACTCTTTTATAATAAAAAACAAATAACCAATATGCATCTTTCTATGCATAGAATTTATATCTAATGAAAATCACTCTTTTATAATAATAAAAAATAACCAATATACATATTTCTATGCATAGAATTTAAATCTAATGGAAATAACACTTTTAGAGTAAATGTATTTCTACTATGCATTTTTCTATGCATAGAATGAAAATGACACTTGTAGAATACACAAACGATAGGGATCATTCTTTTAGAATAATAAAAGATAAAACTTATTTCACAAAATGTTAGAAAATTTTGCCATAACCTCCTTTGTATGGCTGACCATTTTTCAATTTTTCCTATCTTAAAATTACTTAAAAATTATCCCCAAATGGTTTTAAGCACTCTAAACTAATCAAATTTCACTTTTAAAAAAGAAACAATATGAAAAGTTTTATTCCAACTATTAGATCACTTAACTAGGATAAAGAAGGGCTAATTTTAAGAATGAGAGAGGGGGAAAGCCTTTCCAAGAAGGCATAGCATCGATTTATCATTTCAAACAAAACAAAAATTAGAAAACCATTAAAAGAGTAAAGAAAAATATAAGATTTCTAGCTTACATGAATTCTAGGAGCTGTCCTTTGGCTTGTTGGTTTGAGGGATCTACTCTTGTTTGCAACAAGAGTGGCCACCAAATCTTTAGAAGAGGGAATGGTAAAAAACTAGTGAATTATTAAGAAATTCACAGTTCTTGGCTCTTGGGAGGAGTAGAGTAACAGTGCATAAAACACTATTAAGCTCCAACAAAGGGGGAGTAGAGTAACAGTGCATAAAACACTATTAAGCTCCAACAAAGGGGGAGTCTTCTATTTATAGGAGAAAGTGAGATTCTAACCAAGCAAACTGATTCTAGAATTTTCCAGATCAGTTTGGTCAATTTTTGACCATTTTTAGGTAAGTTTAGCTTACTTTTTGAAACTAGACTTGAATTAGGAGAGAGGAGAGATGAAAATCTCAATTTTTGGGAATTTAAAACTCCACCACACATGTGAAATAGGCGCCTCCTTCATGAGGGGGAATCCCCACATCTGAGGTGTCAAAAATTCATATTTTTAGTATTTCCTTTGGTCCTTAGTCCACTCTTCATCTTAGTCCACTCTTCATCTTATATGAGTATTTACTCATTTTTAGTATTTTCCTTTGGTCCTTAGTCCACTCTTCATCTTATGTGAGTATTTACTCATTTTTGGGGTGGATTTTCTTTATTTCTTCTATTTATCTCCTCCACACATTTGGATGAATCTGATTGGCCCCTCAAAACCTTAATTTAAAATTTTTAGAAAATCTGGATCCCTAGGATAAAGGCCTTTTGAACAGATTATAATTGATTTCTAATGCACCTTCTGAAAATCTTTTGAACTTCTGTTTCGGGGGAATTTATTTTAATAAAAAGAGATATTTTTCCATCCAAAAATATCTAAAATCTGAATAACCTCTCTCTAGAATATTTTCTCTCTCTAGGCCAAAATAGATAGAAACAAGATCTTTTATATATCTGAAGAGGGATTTGATTACAGGGGAAGATACTGGACATCTTGAGAGGATGGGGAGGAATCTTACACACATTCAATCATATGTATTCCCATCGTCCTTCATCCAATCACATTATATTACATCCCATCACATCTATCCTCATCACATCTCATCCATTCTCATCTACCCTTATCCACATCACATCACATCACATCCATTCACATCATATCTCATCCATTCACAACTACCCTGATCCACATCACATCCATTCACATCACATCTCATCCATTCACATCTATCTCGATTCACATCCATTCACATTTATCTCGATTCACATCACATCCATTCTCATCACATCTCATCCATTCACATCTATCCCGATTCACATCACATCAGATTCACATCTCATTTATTCACGTCTATCTCGATTTACATCTCATTCATTCACATCTATCCCGATTCACATCACATCACATCACATTCATCTCACATCACATCACATGACATTCACATCACATCTATCCCGATTCACATCACATCACATCTCATTCATTCATATCACATCACATTCACATCCACATCCACATCCCTTTACATCACATCACATCTCATCCACATCCACATTCACATCCATTTACATCACATCACATCTTATCACATCCACATCCACATTCATTTACATCACACCACATCTTATCACATATACTCACATCTCATTCTCATCTCTTCATTCACATCCACATCTATTTACATCACCACATCTTATCACATCCACTCACATCTTATCACATCTTATTCACATTTAGTAACATTTTCTATTTTTGATACCGATGGGACTTTTCTAAATTTTTGCCAATTGCTTGGCCTAGTTAAAGGTACTTTTTCTCGACTGATATTTTCATATTCTTTCTCAAATTTCTCAAGTGAAACATATTCAATATTCTTCTTTTGAGTAAAATATTCATGGGATTTACAAAAATAAATTCTACCCATATTTCCCAATAATGCTCAAAATTCCACTTTTGATAAATACTCATAATTTGAATTATGCTAAAAGTTTCTCTTTTTCCATTTAATTTTCTTGGATCTCAAATATCATGGGAATTACTCTTTTTGCATTTAATTGATTGAATTCCAAATGTCACGGGAATTCCTCTTTTATCATAAAATAAATTTATCTAAAATTCCTCTTTTCTTTGATAAAAATATCCATTGTTTCAAATATGTCAAGAATTCTACTTTTACCATTTAAATTATTTAATTCAAAATGTCATGGGATTTTCTCTTTTATCATTTAAAAATTTCTCATGCATAAAATAAATTTATCTAAAATTTCTCTTTAAATTCAAATAAAAATATCCATTAATTCAAATATACCAAGAATTCCACTTTTACCATTTAAATGATTGAATTCCAAATTTTTTTGGAAATTTTTGTTTTATCATTTAAATTTTCTCATATGTAAAATAAATTTATCTAAAATTTTACTTTAAATAAAAATATTCATTATTTTAATATACCAAAATTTCTATTTTTCTATTTAATTACATGGATCTCCATTATCATGGGAGTTCCCCTTTTTGCATTAAAATAAAATTACCAAAAATTTCTCTTTTCTTTAATTAATTATTTATGCATAAATAACAAAAATTAGTTTTCCAAGAATGTGATGAAAATCATTCTTTTAGCATAGGATGACTAATCCTAGAATATGGTAGGAAGTCCTCTTTTCACATTATGCATAAAAATGAGTTATGTATTGATTTCTAAGAATTTTGCCATAGCTCCGCTGCTATTACTAATAATTTTTAATATTTTTAGAAAGAATAAGACTTTATAATACAATTATGATAGCTTAACTATCATTGGACCTAAATCCAATTTATGGAATTAAATCATAAGTTTACTATAAGTTTTTTAGATAAACGCTTAAAAAAACCATTTTCTAACCTCTAGCTTAACTAGCAGAGAGTTTGATTTTTGAATTGAGAATTTATCAATGAGAAGCATCCATTTGAATAAGTATTAGTCATAGGAATGGCCATTCTTTTGGGGAGAGAGAGATATACATAAAAAGCATCCTAATTAAGCATAAAGATTAACTTTTTTTATGATTAATCATTAAAACTCTTAGAGAAAGCTTGATTTGCATTAAAAACAACTAAATAGAAACTTCTCAAGCTTGAGAGGGATTTAGAAGTGAAATATTTTGAGAATATTAATGAAAACCATGAAATTACTTCTTACCTCTTGATTTGGCTTGCTTCTTTATCTTAGAAGGAAGCCCCCAACCAATCAATTGGTTTAGTATGTTGAGAAGAAAGCTCCAAGGATTGTTGAAGAGAGAGAGAAGCTCCAAGTTCTCCAACATATTTTTTTTGAATTAAAAACTCATCCACATGTGTGAAATAGGCGCCTTCCTCAAAGGTCTCCCCCTCCTTACTACCAAGGTGTCAAAAATTCATAATTTATCCAAAATATCTCATTTTTTTAGTAATATCTCTTAATTTTTAACTAATAAACCTTGTACTCAATCAACTCTTCATCTTATGTGAGCATTTACTCATTTTTGGTTATTTTCTTTTATTCTTTGGATTTATCTCATCCCAACACTTGGATTAATCCTATTGGTTCATAGGAACCTCAATTGGACCATAATCCAAAAATTTCTGAAAATCTAGACCCTTAGGCGGCTAAGGTCCCTTATATCATTTTTAATTGATTCCTAATGCACATTGGAAAGTTTTTTTTGAACTTCTATTTCAGGGGAAACCATTTCAGACATTAGGAGGATTTTTATATCCAAAGATATCTCAATTCT
This sequence comes from Cibotium barometz, assembly GCF_041138505.1. NCBI lineage: Eukaryota > Viridiplantae > Streptophyta > Polypodiopsida > Cyatheales > Cibotiaceae > Cibotium > Cibotium barometz. The sequence goes on from NC_141065.1 coordinate 36,279,107, forward strand.
GGATTACCTCTCTCTAGATATTTTCTCTCTCTAGGCCAAAATAGGGTAAAACAAGATCTTTCTTCTATTTCAGAGAGGGGAATAATTACAAGAACTGAAGGGGAGGTTATTACACCTTTACACCTCAAAAGCTGGAGGGAGTAATCTTACAAGGGATCATACTGTTCGTCATCTATGTGGATGACTTAATTATCACTAGTGATAGTGATGAAAACATACATGATGTTAGAATGCTTTTGAAGAAGGAGTTAGAGATGAAGGATTTGGGTGAGCTGCAGTATTTCTTGGGCATAGAGGTGGTGAGATCACCTCATGGCATTTTTATTGCAGAGACAGTATGGCTTGGACATGTTGTGTAAGTATGGTATGACAGGTTGTAAGCCTATTTCAATTCCATTGGAGAAGAACACAAAGCTTTCCGCAGCTTTTGGGGGACCCCACTACATACAGGTGCATAGTGGGTAGTTTGATCTACATGACCATTACGAGACCAAACTTGAGTTATGCTGTTAGACTTGTGAGTCAGTTTATGCAAGCACCTAGGAAGCCACACTTGGATGCGGCTAGATGGATCCTCAGGTACATAAAGTCCACAGTTGATTATGGACTTATGAGGCTGGTATAAAGATGCAGTTGCATGGACACACAGATGATGATTGGGCTGGTAGTATTGCAGACAGGAGATCTACCAGTGGTTTTATGTTCTCATTTGGGAGTGCTACTGTGAGTTGGAGCAGTAAGAAGCAACCAACAGTTGCCTTCTTGAGTATAGAGGCAGAGTACAGGGGTGCTGCTATGGCTGCTTCTTATGAGGTAGATTGGTTTCAAAAGCTACTTGGTGATATGGGAGAGTCCGTGGATAGGGAAGTTGTCATATATTGTGACAACATGAGTAGCATACAGTTGGCCAGTAACCCAGTATATCATGCTAGAGCCAAGCACATTGAGGTGCATTATCACTTTGTGAGGGAGAAGGTTCTAGTAGCAGGAGATGTAGATCTGGTATATGTTAGCACACAAAGGATCAGGTGGCTGACATCTTCACGACAAAGGCATTGGGGATAGAGAAGCTCCACAGGTTTAGGAGCTTACTTGGAGTGCAGTGTGTAGAGTTGCGCTCGAGGGGGAGTGTTGAGATATCGAGCTCAACTAGTGTTATAGCATACATTGATAACCCGCCTAGGTAATAGCTTTCGCATCTACACCACTTGCATGGTTGGTGAGATTATGAGTGATATGCAGCCAGTGGGATGACAGGCTATGTGACAGCCATTTTGGATTACTAGGGACTGGCATAGTTATAGCGCTAGCTCATTTAGTCGGGTTCACATTATGGACCAACCTTGGTATGTTGTAGTAGTTGAGTACTAACCCATATAGTGTGTACTCTTATCTTTATGTTTTGTTGGTTGAGTAGAGAAGAAGAAGATAGAAGAAAATTCAGCCATCCATCTCTCTCTTGTGTCTTGCTCTCTCTTGTGTGTGTGTGTTTTCTTGCTCTCCCTCTCCCCTACATTCTCTTTAGGTATGCCTATTTTTGAATCTCGTCCTCCTTTGGGTTCTATAACATGGATCTGAAAGGGCATAAATCTCATTCTCTCTCCGACGTTCCTTGTCTAAGGACAGTCGACCCGAATCTGACGTTCCTTGTCTAAGGACAGTCGACCCGAATCTGAAAATCTCATATCAAGTCTCATCATCATACACATGCATATCAATCATTCACACACATGTATATCAATCATTCATTTCAAAACAAAGCAATCTCAAGTCATGCTTATCAAATCTCTAGTCCACAATCTTTCAAGAGACAAGCATATT